>NW_028288582.1:1012500-1637500 GCF_059628265.1 Tinamus guttatus | reverse complement strand
CAGCTCATACCACGGACGGTCTGACGAAGAGGAAGAGAAGGAGCAACAGGTGGAAGGATATCTAGGACAGACCATCACAGTTCAGATCATCGATCAGCTGCACATCAGGGCTTCCTTCAGGAATGTCACCCTCTTTACTGCAGAAGTTTAGCTCAAATGAACCTATAGGTATGGTGAACACTGACTTCTTCACCACAATGTGCATCCATCATCAGAAGGGGTGGGGTGGGAGCAGCCACAATATCCAACCACAGGCCTGTACTGTTGAGGAGAAGGAGGAAAGAGCAGATAAATGACTGAAATAGCGTAATCATCCAAGCTCTTTGGAAAAGTTTGTGTGTATATACTGGGAACAAAAAGGGGTGGAAGAAGAGTGGGATCTCCCTTGCGCACTGTAACTCTGGGAGATGAGCCTTTCTCCTGTCACTTCACTGACAACAGCAGCAAGAGGCAACATTTTCAGTCTTTCAAAGTGTAGGAAGTATGGAGAGAAGCATTGTTCCTGTAGATGGAACAGTGGAATAACAACAGGAATAACAGCAAAAAAAATCTGTTGATAGAGACCCTTAGAAAAATATTGGAGATGATTTTTGAAGCAAAGAGTAGATGATACAGCATCTTGCATTAAAGATCATACCTAAGATACTGAAGAGCTGATCTTTAAATATCAGACCAAGATAATTGCGTACATGCTGTCCCTAGGGTACATCCAAAACTGGATCCATCTGAAGTCCTCTAAGGCAGGACCTAAGTCTACTTGAAAAAGAGTAGTGCTTTCTTTGACAGTCTTCCAAACATGTACTTCGTGATATTTTTGGTTTGTTTTCTATCCTGATCTTCCCATCCTCAGTAGTGAGGTAGGATTTTCCTGACAAGAAGATGAACAAATAACAAGAATCTTCTTTTGTAGAATGCAGTTGTCACACAGTGAAGAGTTTGGAGGAAAAGACAGGTTTTGTTTTTCCTTATTTCATTCTTTCAAGACATAAAAGCAAAAGCCCTTTCCGTTACCATCTTGTCACAGAGACATCACAAGCAGAAATTATGTCACCCATAAACAATTGGACTCTACAGGGGGTTTTCTGCTGGCTGCCTTTCAACACAGTGTGCATTGACCAGTGTCATCTACGTGTGCCATCTGCAGTGTCATCTGCATTCTTTCGCTGTCATTTCATCCTCGTTGAGCTCTCACATTGCTTCCATGCTCTTGACAGGTTAAGTCTTTTGTTCTGTTGTTTTGTTTTAGGCTAATCTAAATTGAAAATGAAGGATTTCTGCTGCCTTACTAATTGTAAAATGCTGTCTACTAGTCACTCTGCCTAATGACTGTATTTGCTCTTCGTTGGCATATCATCATGTATCTGAGTACAAGTTCTACTTTCCAACTCAATCCAATTCCAACTTCATGACTTGAATCCAATGTAATAATGGACTGTGTGCCTATTATCCATGTGTTCCCACCATCTTTGAGGTCAGGCCCTGTGGTGTGATTTGTTTTGGTTTATTTATTTTAAATATTTCTTATTTTGTCCTTGTGAATCTTTGACCAAGACCTAGGTGTGCACATTTTCAAAGCGATTGTCATGCTACTAGGTCACTTTGGGCAGGGATCCATCCCAATCTCACTTGAGCTGTCTAAATCCATGTGCCTAGTCTAGACTGATTGGGTTCCTTCAGTAAGAAAAAGGGGAAGACCAGCACCTCCCATGGATAGCACATCCCTCCTGCCTCCCATGCATTAGAATGGGATGAGCCACCTTCTCTGTGCCTGTCCTTTTCCACAAAGTACTGAGAGATCCTACACAACAGTTTCAGTCTGAACATACAACTCTTTGCTAGCTGTATTACATGACATGATGCATCTAACCCCTTGTGAATTACAAAAGCTCCTCACTCCACATTATGATTAAATACTCTACACCCCGCTCTATATTTATGATTAAATCAGGCTAAAACCTAGATTGGTCTTTTAGACCAAGCTAGGACTTGCAATAAGTATATATTTCTGTGGCTTTCACTAACATTCAAACCTGGGACTGTAAAATTGAAATCAAATACTAATGGTAGTGTCATGCATAGTAACAGTAATTACATAGTTATTTGGTAATTGAAAAATAGAAGGCTTGCATAAAATGCTTTAGTCTTCTGTCATGTGATTACTTTAACTGTTAGCTGAAGAAGGACTAATTGCATGGTAGGTTTGCTTAGGAAGAAAACCTGCGAGTGAATGTTACGCAATATGTTCTTTTTAAGTCTTTCTAACTTGCAAATAAAGTATAATTTACCTCTTAACAGAAGATGCCAGTCATTATTAGTATCATAAAAATACCTATTTTCTCTTATCAGCCAAAGAGAATGTTAAAATGTTGTTTGTCTTTTCAGATTTGTGCCTAGTTTTAATGTGCATGTTTTTAATAACCCTTTAATTTTGTTTAAATCTTTGATTCACTGCTAAAACAGGGAGCAGCTAAATACTCATTATTTTCAGGAAAAAACCACTGTACACTTACAAAAAATGCTCCCTGCCTTGGTTAGAAAATTCTTGATTGCAAATGTGCTCTCTGGTATGATGAAATATTTTTTAGTTGTAATGCTTGTTTAATCTAATAACTTGGAAACTCAGTCTTGTATTTCTTCACAGGAAAAAAACAGTAGCATAAAAGGAAAGTAAAATTCAAGTCTGAAACTTTACCTCTCTCACACTTAAGTTAAAGCACTTTCCTCTTGAACAGTAGCTCTCCCTGCACTGGATCCATAGCTCCTCTTAACATCAATGATCATATGATTTTGAATAGTATTTCATGTCATGTGTTGATGCCATTGAGAATTGATAGGAATAGCTCATTTGGCATAGCCACAAGTCGTGATTTTTAAGGGAACTCCTGTTTCCCATCTCAAAGCAAGGTGAAATGTTCCGAGGTGGTAAATGTTTAGAGCTCACCACTGCCTCGCGTGCACAGGGGACCTAAATAAATCCTGTTACTGCTATTCGATAGCCAACACAATTGAATCAGTTGTTTTCAACTGGGGATCTCTGGACTCAAAATAAGATTTATGTGTTGCATCTCTGGAAGACTTGTGTGGAGAGCAAGTCATTAGTCAATGAGGTTAAATCCTCTACGGGGTCGACCACTTTCATGAGAGCCTGTGGTGGTCTGCTGATTAGGTCTAAAAACTCCTGTACTAGAATGGGAAACGACAGCTTTCCAATTTCTCCTTGGTTTTGTGTAGAGCTTTATTTTGAGGCATGCCAAGCTCCAGTTTTGTCCAGCTTCCTTTTTTTAACTTCAAAAGTGTAAATGCATAAACTTGACTGAAAAAAAAAACAACCTGTCTCCACTTTGATATATGAAACCAACAGACTGTTTCTTTTTCCCTTCTCGCCTTGCAAATAAAAATGCGGTTCTTGTGTTAAAATCTTGAATAATAACAACCTGTATCTGGCTTCAGATGTACAGGCTCTGATAGCTTTTATGTTGCAAACATGCACAGTAATTGACTTTATAATATAGTCAGTTCCAAGGGATGTAGCTCTGTTCTGGAGGTTTGGCTGACAGAAGGAAAGAGAGGCTGATAAAGCAAACAGTGGCAGCAGCTTAACCTAATGCTGTTTCCTCAGGCCGCTGCATTTGTTTGTATTTTGTTCCTATCCCCTTGAAATGACAGAGATGGTATTACTGAAGTATTTCTGTACAGGATTTCAGTGTTTGCAGCACATAGGGGAATTATGGAGAGAAGGGAGGGGGATGGTTTGTGTTTGGATCAGAAAGGGAGATTTTGCTGAGAATTGTTTGATATGGATTTGTTATGTGTGCAACTCTTCTCCCCTTTCTCTCTTTTTTTTTTCTCCTTTTTCTAGGAGAAGAAGGAACACAAACACACACAGAGAGCGGCAACCAAGAAGCAGAGGGACAGACACGGTGTCAGTCTTGCACGTCCACATTTCTTAAGCTTATCTGGAGATTTCTGATCATTTTGTCTGTCTCTTCCTCCTGGGTGGGGACCACGCAGTTTGTCAAAATCACGTATGAGACCTTTGACTGTCCCATTTTCATGACGTGGTTCTCAACAAACTGGAACATTATGGTTTTTCCCATTTATTATTCTGGGCACCTCGCAACTGCACAGGAAAAGCAGTCTCCAATCAAAAAAATCAGGTAGGCTTCATTGTGGCAGTATCTCTTTATACACTATGGTTTCCGTGGGCTGAAATGGCAGCTCTTTTCTCAGTCTGACCCATGGTGTCAGAAGGCAGAATAAAGGTCACGTTGTAGAAAATCTCGCTCATAAGGAGCTTACAAAAGGTTAACAGATGAGTGATATATGCTTGAATAAAGGGATAATTCTTAGAGGGTATTTTTATTGAGTTGAAAAGGTCAGCAAATTGGTTCTAATCCTGCTATTATATTATCTAGTATCCCTGTATTGTGTGTTCCTGTTTGGAATAGGCTTCCACCGAGCATTAATTAATATGTCCTGGAATATTTATGACAGAATCGTAGTGTAAAACACCAGCAGAACAACTCATAGCTGAGAAGGAAGGCGCTCAAAGCTGAGGTTTCCGTGGTGAAGACCATGGCTTGCTCTCTATGCTCAATGGGTATAGCAGGATGAAACTGTGACCTTGCCTCCACGTGCTGGATCAGAGCCTGGGGGAGAAGCAGCTCTGAAGCCTTCTCCGCTCTCCTTTGCATGGGGTGGGAGCTAGAGCAGGATGCTCTTGCTTCTCTTCCCTCTGAAGCTCTAGGGGGTAACTTGGTGTAGCAGAGTGGCTCTCCTGCTGAGGAAACGGTGTGAAGGCTTCCTTCCATCTTCCGTCTGTTTTCTTCTATGCAGGCAGGCCAGGCAGTCAGGTTCCATGTGGAAGTGATGTTTCCTCCACGTTGTGAGAGCCCATAAAATCCCAAAGACGTCACCTAGCCCAACAACATGCAGCAGGACCAAGCTGTCTTGGCTCCAGTCTAGCCAATTCTTAAGCAAGATGAGTCTAACTTGTTCTTGGGAGTCTCCAGTGCTGGAAATATCCCCATGTCCTGGCAAAATTCATTTTTCTGTTCCTTCTCCATTTCCATCCTTCTAATCCCTCTTATCCTTCTATCCTTCACTAATCTAAAGTGAGATGGAGGTAAACTCAGCTTCTTACCAAGGGATAATATACCTTGTCCATGGAGGGAAGCTGCTCAGAGGGTCATTTTGGGCTGGATCCCAGGTCTCTTGCTCCTGTGCAGACCTGCTTGAGGAACAGTCTTCCTCATTTCAGCAGAATTGTCTGTGCTCAAAGAATGAGCCAGCACGTGGCTCTCACCTAGTTTGAGCTGACAGAGGGTTTGGTGTGGCACCACTGAACACCCAGGGAATTCAGTTTGCCACTGCCAAGACTGGAGTTTAGCTGGGCCAAATTCTCCCCTCAGCTGCTTTTGCCAGGATCTCAGATGTAATTTGACCCAAAATTGTTATTTCAAATCAGTGTGACTGAGATTGAACAGTTGCACTTAATTAACTGCTTATCTGAAAACCTTAGTGCTTTATATGTTAATGATGTCTTCGTTTAGATCCTTTCTGGAGTATCTGTAAGAAAACTAACAGTGTCAGCTTAGCATCTAGGTACAAGGTAAAGTAATAACAACTGCAGAGCAAGCAAGAAAGAAGGTGAGAATAAACATCCATCCAAACAGATCCTCTGCAGCTAGTTGATTCGTTATGTATCCTTCAGAGCTAAATTTCGGACACCGTATTTATGACAATATATAATTATAAAGATGTGCCTAAATACATTTCCCAAGCTGTTAGAGATTTGAGGACATACATATGTGTGCTTGCATATTGCATGCACACAGAAATTCCTGTACGCACAAAGATGTGAATAGGTTTGTGAGTCTGTGCAAGCAGGAGAGCAGAGTTAGAGCTGATGGGCCAGTGTAAAGCGTGTTAGAAATCACAGTTTGCTGACTGATCCTGCCAGTTCCCAGAATGTGTCTTATTCTAGATGCATCAGGAGGTCACATCCCAGCTTGGAGGTGACTGCTGGCAGGTGGTGGTGACTTCATGCTCCTCATGATGAATGCTTGATGACTTGGAGAACTGAAAAGCATCGTTTGTTGTTTCAAAGTTCAGAGAGTCATAGAAAACAAACAAACAAACAAATAGAAGAGATCATTGGAAGCCCTTAAATGTGGCTTTCTATCCAGAGTGTGGATAATTTCAAAACTAGTTCAGCACTCTTTATGATTATCAGTTTTGCATTCTGGATGTTGTTGCAGTTATTTTTATGGAGTAACTGATTTCTGTCAGCAAGATCCATCTGTCCTGTGACTTTGCCAGGCTGGCCACGGGGTCCAGAGGTGCTTTGTCTTTGTGCGCCTAAAACATGTCGTTAATCACTGGGAGCTTTGACATTTTGTCCGGCAGATATTCCTGGGGGATCAGAACAAACAGTGTCTATGATATCTTGGCAGAGAGCAGTGATCGTGCCAGTGACTTGCAGAATTCAGCCCCGGGCTGCCAAAGCTGTGCGGAGCCTTTGTCACTTCTGACATTTTTAGAAAATAAATCCCCCTTGGAAGGATAAAAGTCTCCATCTTCAGCTTCAGGCTGGCTTTCTGAAAGGGTTATAATCTTTGAGGTTGTAATTGTGTATTTCTCACCTTTCACACTTTACTTTAGAGATTAAACATTATGGTCTCAAGAACTTAACTCCCTGTTATTACCTTCCCACCGCATTTCAATACCATATTTTCGCCTTCATGAGGCAGAAGACACAACTCTTTGTTTCTTCCCAGTGCTAGCAGATAACAGATGTCCCACATAAAAACTTGAAATGTGGGTGAGAACCTTGCAGCAGTGATGAATAAAATGTTCTGGAGGTCAGTAATAGGAAATCAGCCCCCACCAATATTTACCAGAGCAGAAGACACTCATAGATTGGGAACAGGTTCCTTTTAGAATTAGGACGTAGATAAGTGGGCAATATGTTGAATGTCAAGAAATTTTTCCTCCTGCAAGTCTTGGCTTCTCCAAGACAAGCACTGTGGTGCTCCAAGGCTTTCTGCCAGATTATACCCTGGATATAGGAGCCAAAGTTAATCCAACAGGTGCTATGCAGCTGTGAAACGCTGCCTAGGAACAGTGCTTGGCTGCAAGTGGAGTGAAATATGAGTGTTTGGGAAGAGCTGTCCTTCTAGCAAGAATGATAACAAGCTATGAGTACCCCTTAAGCAAAAGCCAAGTAGCTGGCGTGTGGCTCTCATTTACAAGTTCATGTCATCCACAAATCCCTCCATCTCTTCTTGCAGCTATAGCTCAACCCAGCTTCCCCGGAGCTTTGGAAATTGCACTGCAAATCTAGAGCCTTGCTGTGGAGGACTTTTCAGAGGAGAGATGAGGTTTTGCCCTTCCCGAGCTGCCTTGAGCAGCTCAGTGGTTGGGGGAAGATGACCAGCAGCAAACCAGGGCGTCCCTTGGGCCAACCCTCTTGGGGGAGAGCGCTCCGGTGGTCCTGCTCCATGAGCCAGGCAATACTCATGTGGGAGAGCTGCACAAAAGTCCCTTTGCTTCTACTCTAGCTCTTGAGCAGGCCAGTATAGCTGGCTGGGCTCTTTCCTAAGGCTGAGACAAGAAGCAAAACGAGATCTCTGTCAGTGCTGGAAAGCCACCCACTAGTTGCATCGTTACCCTGTTTGGTGTCCTAGAATGGAGCTAGAAGTCACTTTACTGCAGCAGTTGGTGTCATTTAGCGAGAAGGACCTAAATGACACAGTAACAACTCGTGCTCACAAAAGGTCCCGCAGTGCTGCTTGCTACCCTAATGTCACCAGCATCCTGGCCAAATTGTAATCTGGATGATGGAATTGCATTGCACCTATTCATATTACCCCAGGTAGTGTCTGTTAGCTCTGCGTTTTTCTATAAGCTGATTTAAAAGCAGCTGCTGCTTTACGCTCCAGAGGCTGCTGGGTGCCAGGGGTGAATAAACCTATTCTTCTGCAGGAGCTGGCATCAGAATAACTGAGACACGGCGCTATTTAGTGGGTGCCAGAAGCAAAGCTGCACGACTGCCTGCGGTGCTGTAATTCCTGAGAGCATGGCACACTGCCTAGCACTGATGGCTGAAGGCTACCTGCAAGTAAAAAGAGCTATTTGTATTAGAGGGCAGGTTTTAGATAGGCTAATCATGCTGTTGGAAAGAGTTGGTGTTGTAGTAGCTTCAGGGGCAGCTGCCCCTTAGACATGTCTCCGTCTTTAAGTCCACAGCTACAAATCCTGCTTGGAGGAGGGACTCCATGGAGCCTTCTCCCCTTAGCCCAGGGTTTTAATCGCTGTCATGCTGCGATGGCTTCTGCAAGTTTAATTTTCGTTACGTGCCAAAGAGGCTGAGTTAACCACTGAGCAGCCAGTCCTCACAAAGCCTAAGGCAATTTACTCTAGACCTGACTGCAAAAACAGTCCTCCCTCTCCTCTCTGGCTGAGCATTATTCATCAGGCACCTGGAAATCTCCCGGGCATGGACCTGAAGTCATCGGGCCTTTGTCTTGCTCAGCAGCAGCCTGTCACAAATTCTTGCTGCTTTTCTGCTGAGCCATGAGTAACCAGTAGCCGCTGCTTTGTCTTGTCACTGTGTGTGCGATGAAGCCTCTTCCAGGTGCTTAAGTAGTCCATTACCTGGGATATGCAGAGCACTTCCAGATTTCTTTGCCTCGCTGCGAATCTCTGCTCCTCCCTCCCACTGCTTGTAGGAACTCTGAGGTACGTGACAGTTGCAGCATTGCCACAACTCTCTCCCGAATAGTTCCCCATCCCCTGGGATCAGGAGTCAGGACCCTGTGGACTCCATCGTGATGACTGGGGACCTCCCAGAGAGCTACAGGCCGCCAAATGCTGCCCCTTCCTTGCACAGTTATTGCCAGGACTTTGGGAGCCCCCCACCCTCCCCAGCAGCGAAGGAGAAGGGGTGCTGGGCCTATTCCCAGTGTCTCTGGCCATTGGGGGCCACCATGTCCCGTGTCTGGTCCTGCTGCTCTCTGGCTCCTTGTGCTGGCCGCTTTGCTGACTTGCAGCACGTGGCCTCGCAGGGAGCTGCGCTCATGGATATTATTTCCCATGGCCTGTTTGTGGCAGAGCTTTCAGGGCTGCCTGCCAGCACAAACCTCTTCCCTCCGAGACAGACCCTGACACTGCTGCCCGTATCTGAGACGGGTTGGATTCACAACCAGGTAACGAGCCCATCGTGCATGGAAATGGCAGAATTCCCACTGGTTTGCACAGAGCAGGCTCAGGGCAGGTCTGGGGTCCAGCGGCTTCCAGCTGTCCTGAAATGAGGCATAACCTTGACTTAGAAGCACTCTCTGTGACCATCTATGTCTCAAGAGTGAGAAAAACACTTTTTAAATATTAACTGCTCTATCTGCAAGTCAACCATCATTAAAGTCTTTGCTGCCAAACAGTCCATTCTCAGTCAAGGAAAGAATTTCATCACATTTAACTCCTGTTGAAATCAGTGGTACAAAAGCACACGTGCAAACTTAAGCTGTCATTTATTTGCTTCACTGATGGTTTGCTTTGCCTCTCAGATAGATGACGTGCACCACTAGCCATTCGCTTGCCACGTGTAGCATTTCTGTTCTGGTCTTTGGAAAACTGCACGGGTTGTGAGAGCTGCCAGGTCACCCAGAGCAAAGGAGGTGCTCAGCTGATCGCCTGCCTTAGGATTAACTTGTTGGACACCCTGGCAAAAAGTTTGAGAAAGCAGTTTGTTGTTACCAAGATGACTACCGTGTAGCCCAGATTGTTCCAGTGGCAGCAAGGAATGAATGAATGAATAAATGAATGAATGAATGAAGACATAGATGATCTTATATGTGTACTGCATAGGTATTATTGCTCTACTTACCTGGAAATGAAGATGATAGTTTCCATTCTTAATAGTAAAAAACCTAAGATATTTTTAACACCAGACTTCTGCAGAATAACTAAAAGTGGTTTAGGAGGACAGAAAAAGATTCTGCCTTTGAAACAAAAACTAAATCCAGATAATTATTATCCCTCACTTCCCAGTAATGAGCATTTTTGACTACCTCCATATTGCAGGGCGTTCTTTGAAGTTACTAATTAGTCCCATATGATTAGCATCTTAGGAATCTTTCAAACATAGACGTGGTTAGTTGTGAATGCTTTGGAGCCTGAAGCCTCACAGAATTTAGATGAGGCCCTTAACTTTGCCACATAATGTTTTGCAGTTGGATGGTACTTGGTGCACTCCAACTTAATGTTTTGCCATAGACATGGTGGAGGGGCTCCAACATCAAGGTCCTCAGCACATCTTGAGTATGTCGAGGAATTCCTTTAACCAAGAACAGAGACAACTGCTAAAAACAGACCATCAGAGCGTGGAAAAGGCTGAGGTGTTTTAGGAGGGGTGCAAGAAGGTCTCTTTAAACTCACCAGGTATCCAAGTCCTTGGTCCTTGGATGCAACTTCTCCTTGGATAATAAAATAGACCTGTCACACACCTTTCCTTTTACCCTGCCCTTTCTTTTCCCAGTCTCTTGTTTTACTGGCTCAGTCCCCCTGGCTGGTGGGAATTTCCCCTGCAATGGTGAAATGTCTGCCTGTATTGCTGAGTATCTTTAGGTGATTCTTAAAGCTTACTTGGTCATACTTCAGAATATATTTCAGCAAAAATGAATGTCAGAATTGTCAAGCTACAGAGAATACTGCAGTTATAAACCTTGTGTTCATGATCGTGAAGGCAGAGGCTGAGAACTGTAGGTGTATCATAGGTAACTTTGTTATTTGTATTAAAATACAAATGGTCTCTGGGATTCTTGTTGCATAGCATGGGATTACTCCAGGTAAGTTGCTTATTTTCTATTTGTGAAATCACTCTGTTTTAGGAAAAAAATGGGGGTTATTCTCTCTATGCTCATTAACTGAGACTTCCTTACGGGTGTGCAGAGTAGCTAAGGACAGCACGTAACTAATTGCAGAATGTGGTAAAACTCTAATGAATGTTTTCTGTGCTGGAGTGAATGCTAAGCAAAATCCTGGCTGAGTTTTAAACTCTTTTCTTTTCTTAGGGAATGCAGTCGGATTTTTGGTGAAGACGGTCTGACGCTGAAACTGTTTCTTAAAAGGACTGCTCCCTTTTCTATTCTGTGGACTTTGACTAACTACCTGTATTTACTGGCTTTAAAGAAGCTGACAGCCACAGACGTCTCTGCCCTATTCTGTTGTAACAAAGCTTTTGTCTTCTTGCTTTCTTGGATTGTGCTGAAAGACAGGTTCATGGGAGCAAGGGTAAAGACATCCTTGATTTTTTCAACCCTCTTGTATTCCTAGTTACCTTTAAAACCATAATTTGAAAATAGCCATTATGCTGCCATAGGACTGTCGTGTTGTGGTATGTATAGACCATGAAACCCTTTCTAACTGACTTTATGATGCAAAACTTAGCCTGGAATGGGGTGAGATCTCAGGCTTCCAAGGTAATGGGCTATGGGAAGTTGAAGGAGCTACCACAACTGGATGGTAATTTGATGGATTTAAAAAAGGAGGATTTATGGTCTCTCATAAATCTATTCTTTTTTGAGTTAAAGTACTGAAGTGTAGCCAGTTAACTTCATTTAAAACTTTGTGGTAAATCCTTAGAGCCTAACCAGAGCAATTTTATTCCATGTTTGCATAGATCACACTGTTTTCAATATACACTATAGTTTTATGCCACCCCATTGCTTTTTACACACAAACAGGTGTGTTCATGTGCCAGATATTATTTAGAAGGGACAGCAGCGTTTTGCATGAAGGTGTATTTTGCACTAGATAAGTTTTGTGCAACACACTCGCAATAATATTGAAATATTTTACTTCCCACAAGAAAAATCACTCAAAACAATGTATAAAAGAACTTACAGGAAAACAAGTGTGTTTCCTGAAACTTTATACACAAGGATAATATGTGGCAATTTAAACTGTTGTTTTGGCTAATCAGTAGTTGGGCCTTGTGCCATTTCTACTGGTGCATTGACATGGCTCAAGGCCTAATGGTCTTGTTGGGTGCAATCCTGATGGAACTGTGAAGAGTCTTGAACTTCACTTGTGGTGGCTGGGGCCAGGTTTGATGTCTAGAATCAGATGGGGCCACCAGCAGTTAGATTTAAGATCCACAGAAATATCCATGATGGATCACAGCACTCATCCAAGCAGGATGTTCTTTTAAAAAATTGGAAAGGTTAACAGCTTTTTTTTTGTTGAGTGCTAATGTGATAAAATGCTTCTGTAGTGAAGAGAGAAGGCATCTTGATTTATGGGCACCTCATCTGGCTTTTGGAGCCAACACCAGCATGCTGAATTAGAGCGGTGTGCTTGGGGTTTGGGGCTGGAGGAGGAAATTGGGTGAAATAAAGCTGAATCTTTCATCTCCTGGTGGGACTGGACTGGCTGGTCGTCTAGTACCAACACAGAGCATCTGAACATCTACGTGTCCTTGCATGTCCCTTGGGTGTCCACCTGCCGTGCGTGGGGGTCTGCCAGGAGGCTTGTGCTGGCCTGGTTCAGGAGAAGTCTGTGCCCTGGTGGGGCCCATTCAGGACCAGCCCAGGCCATGTGGAGGAGGGGAACCAAAGCATCTGCTCACTCCTGTGTCCTCACCATGAGCTGCAGCCTGCTCCAGGCTCCCAGACACTCTTGGTCACGACCTGAGGTCCAGGATGCTGACAAGGACCTGGTGCAGCAGCCTCAGGGAATATTTCCCTTCACACGTACTTGGAGAACAGGGCTGAGATACTTTGCTGGACACTTCGGAGAAACTTGTGTTTCTAGGGTCTGCACTGTCACTTCTTTTTGTCCAGTTACCGTTATTACCAGCCCACATCTAATAGCAAGATACAGTCTTGGGCGTTGCAGAGACCTGAGCAGTAGTTTCATTGATGGTAAGGACACAGAAATCCTTAATTAGCTTGTGGTGTTAAAGCCAGGCATCCTTATATCTGTCTCATAGATTATCTAAAATAGAGAAACAGGAGGTTATATAGGATCCACCCTCATCCCGCTGCTGGTGACTATCCCAGAGCACGAGCAGGCTTTGGCATTCTCAGTTCATCCACACAGGTTTGAAGAAAGGCAGTAACATCTTAAACTGCTCCCTTCTCTGTCCCTCCATCATCTCAGCTCAGGCTGTTATTATCCACCTGTGTAAAGATGCTGTCTAGCTCCAATGAGAAAATAAGGAAGTTTGTACCTTTAAAATAATGTATGTCTAAAAGCAACCTGTCTCTATGAGGACTAACACAACAGTTGTATTTTCCAGGCCACTCTCTTACAGGAACCGTAGGTGAAAATACACTGAAGCTATTTTAGCTTATTAATTATTTTTCACTGACAATAGAATAAAAAAAAAAGTTGCTATAAATAGGCTTTAGCACTAATGCTGTAAGTGCCATCAGGTTTGCACAAGAAAAACCTGGCAGATACAGTGAACTGCAAATCCTGTGTATAGAGGAAACTGTTTTTGCTGTTAGCTGTCAGATTCTGGATTGCACAGGGCTGGAATGGTAATTAGCATCATCTTGCAGGAGCCCTCCTGCCAGAATAGCACTTAATGATGTTAATAACCACGCAGGAGAGCATTTGAGAGCTAAAATACGACACCGCGGTACAGACCTGGCCTTCTGTGTTTTGACTGCATCTATTGCTCTCACACGCGGGCTCAGAGAGCAGGTGTAATTAGGTTATTTGGACAATAAAGGAATGACAAGAAATAAGGAGCTAATCCTATGCTCCGAGCTGGTGTTTTTGCAGAAGTACCCAGCAGCACAGCCAGGTTTTCAAAGAAACTCTGCTCCTGGCAGCTCTTTTGGAACTCAGTGCCCGAGGGCACGTCTACAGCACCCGGACGGTGGGAACGCAGCCGGGATGCGCGTTGGGGACGGCTTTCATCCGCGAGGAGACGACCCAGGGGCTCTGCTGTGTGTTTACAGCCCTGGAGCTTTGCTGGCAGCCTCAGAACCAACCCCCGGCAGCCCGCGGGCCACGTCCGAGTGTCCTCGTGGCCACGTGCAGGGCCAGCGGGTGCCACCTGCCTCCCAGCACAGCCACCAGCCATGCTGGAGAGCCAGGTTTTCAGATGGGCTATTTGGACTGCGGACCTGGCTTGATGGTCACCTTATGGCACAGCATAGAGACTTGCCTGTGGAAATGCTGAGTGGCTTGAGAGAGGCTATGGGGGATCCATGCAAGTGTCAGGCTGGCTGCATTTAAGCTCTCTAGGATAGTTACGTGAGAAGGAAATATTTAGTGGTGAATAGATAGCAATTTACTTACAGAGGCGTGATTCTGCACTTAAGATTTTATGTGTCTTGAGTGCGTATGGCTCAGGGACATGCAGCTCAATCTCTGCACCACAGTCTTGTTTGCTTGGAAGCTTCTCAACTTAAGGATATACCTTGTGTCCACGGTGTCCTGCTCCTTCTGGGAATAAAGATGGGTATGACTGAGAGCAAGCAGCACCTTTTAAAAGACTTTGCATATTTGGGTAGTCTTGTTGGTTTACGACACTTAGCCACGTGCCTAGATGTTTGCATGTGCAAGCCTTGGTTGTGCTTCATCTGTGAGCTGATGAGTTAATACTTATTAAGTAGATATAGAGTAGATAGAAAGGATTTCCTTCCTCCTTGGGAAAGGTTAGTTGTAGCCATCCGGGTGACAAGTTTACAACAACACTTCATTTTCTGCCATGCTCTGCATGGAAGAAAGATGTTCCTCCATGAAACGCTGCTTGGCCTAGCTCTTTTCTAGGAAAAAAAAAAAAAGAGGCAAGCTAATTTCTGTGATTATTACGGAGGCCCCACAAGGAAGTTTCCAACCTCTGCCTTTAATTAAAAGCCTTGTTTAACAAGCTGTCAACTACAACAACCAACTTGGCTTTGCTGTGACCTTGCTGATGCTTTTCAGCGTGCAGAAGGCCACGGGATGTGCACTCAGGTTTTCCAAAGCAAACACAAGGCAATTGCTGGGCAGAGGTCGGCTGTGCTAACACAGTGCTGTCTAATTTGCAGGAAGAGTTTTGAATATGAAATTTAAATAATGTTCTTGCCGCTTTCCAGTGTCAGGTCTTATCAACCTAATGTCTCATGAAATGATGCTCCTTTTCTGTCCGTCTCTGGTTAGAATTAGGAAACTGTCTCTCCAGTTTTTCTGTAGTCAGGTTGGGGAGGTGTTTCTCCTAAGAGCAAGCAGATATTCATGATCTCCTGCTGGAGATGGTGGATCTGCTTGTGGAAGTTTTCCGTCACGCAAGAGAAGGATTCACTTGCTGGGTCTGAGTGTTGAGTTGATCTGGTGGCAATGGGAACATTTCAGTACATATTTAGCAGTGAATGCCCCTGAAACCCACTCTTCTAAGAGAATTTAACTATATTTTACCCACAGGTTCCCGAATAGATGTGAAGTTAGGGATCAAAATAAGCACCGATACACAGTGGGTGTTCACGCGTGTGACGCACCTGGCCTTGTGGCAGGGTGAACAGCAGAGGCCGGTGTCTTCCAACACTCCAAGTCACAAGAGTAACAACTAAATCTCCATTTAGGCACTGGAAAACAGAGCTGGATAAAGATGTAACTTGATGGTGAGGGCTAGTGTGTAGAGGGCTGCGGATGCCACCCCCAGCAGAGTGAGGAGCGCTGAGCCACGTGCCCAGCTCAGGTTAACCACCAACACTGGACTCAGCCTACCAAGACCTACCAGGAACAACTGTGGGAACGGATCTATTCTGAAGCCCAGTGGGGCTTATGCTGAATTTCCTGATGGTAAAAAGCCTCTCTGCCCTACCATAAAAACCTTAAAATACAAAAGCAGTCCTTTCTTTCGAGACACAGGATGCACATTGCTCTAACACGTTTACCTGCCAGCACGTGTCCCTTGAAACAAGATTTTGCTCTGCTGCCTGGCTTTGTACACACAGTTCTGCGAGATCTTTTAGTGTTTCTTGCTTCAGCCTGGCTCAGGCTTCCTCACTGCAAATCCCAGTGGGTTTCCTGGGACTCTTGGACTATGCAAGGTCACTAAGTCAGGTTCCTCTGCAAAGGAGGGGGCATGGTTTCATCAAAGTGCCTTTAAAATGTGTGTGGTGTATATGTGTGTCATATGTAAGGCCCAGGTTCAGCCGATAGTAAACATTTTTCTTAAAATGCATTTCAATGAGGTTTGCCAGGAAGAACTTGAAGCCAGTGCTCATCTCCTCGTGCCTCTTACTGGCGTGTTCTGGGAATTAATGGAGATCTGAACAGCCTGCTTTGGTAATCTGCAAGGACGAGCTCTAGTAGAAGGTCAGAACTGGCCCATGATACTAAGGGGCCTGCAATGATCAACCTTTTCTATAAAGATAAAACATTTAATGTTAGCATAATTTTTAAAAATATATATAAGAGCCTAACAGGAACAGTGCTGTGATTTGCCATAGGTCTGAGGAAACACAATTTCTTCTGAAGTCCATGGAAGCTGAGTTTTCAGTGTCTTTGGTATTCAGAACCTGTATTTACCTGTGCAGGGTAATAGGGTAGAAAAGGGGGAATTAAATATGGAAGGATCCCCATTGCTGTACAAAAGTTCCTGGGAATCAGGACTGAGGAGCTGAGATAGATGTAGTTAATTATGTCTGTTCTTTTTCCTTGAAGTTCCTTAGAAACTCCATCTGGGCTTTCAAATGAGCAAAAAAGAGACCAGTTGACAAGGTAAAGACTTTATAAAGAAATTTGGCCATCCACGTGGCCTTAACTGCACTGAAAAACACCTAGGGCTGGAGCAGCCCTGGCAGAGCTACCTGTTGCATGCAGGAATTCCACAGTAAAGGGCTGAGGCTCCTGGACCGATGCCTCACCACATAGACGGATATTTCAAGCCAAAGCAGCAGCATTTTGAAGTATTTGTTCTGTTGTATAAAGTCATATCCTGAAAGCTCGTGATCTTGGAGTTGTGTCTCCAAAGGGGATGTTCAGCTTACAAAGCCCTTGGTGATGACTGCTATGGTGGGAGGTCGCAGGAGACCCTGCAGAGCTATATGTTCCCTGTGCCATCAGGGCATGCACTTCCATGATGTTTTACATGGCTCCCAACAGTGCACAACCTCCTGCTTAAAGGCAAGAAAGAAAGAAGGCTTGAAGGTAGAGAAAGCAGCTAGAGACACTCATTGAGGCCCACGCGTGCTAATTTTTTGCCATGTTAACGGAGCTGCGCTGAGTTTGACATTGCTTTGCTTTGTTTGTGCAGATAGTCGCCGCGATAATGGCAATCACAGGGATCGTGATGATGGCATATGCAGATGGTTTCCAGGGCGATTCAATTATCGGGGTAGCATATGCTGTTGGCTCAGCCTCCACATCTGCATTGTATAAGGTAGGTCATAATTGTTTATTAATGTTCGTAGAGACTTTAATTTGGGGTGTTAAAAATGCACGGGGACAAAGCAAATCACTATAAAAATGAATGTTTTATTCACCATCTCTTGCATCATTCATGCTCCGAGCAGGCGATGTCATCGTGTCACAAAATTTACTATGAACATAATTAGTTTGGAGCTGCCAAATAGTCAGAATGACTTTGCTTTATGAGCCTTTAATGAAATCTCCCTTATTATGCCGCAAGGAATTTAGTATCATGTTTTAATCATTTCCTGCCACCGCAGCTTAGCGACGCTATTTGTATCGGGCTCACCATGCACGGCAAGGGGGAAAACCAAAGGCAAAAAGTGCTGGATTTTCTTTGGAAAGGGCAGACGTCTCATCCTGGGGCTGTGGTGCAGCCTCCTCGTGTGTCCTGCACTGGGACCAGGCTGGGAGCCCCTGTTTGCACGAGACACACGTGGTGCCTTCCCCCCTGCTTGGGGGTGTGATGTCCTGATCTTCCAACCTCAGCCATTCTGGGGTTCTGTGAGTAGCACAGACAGGAGATGAAGGGAGGGGATGAAGGCTGCAAGGACACATTCGATTTAGAAAGCTGTTGGCCTGAAGGTGGCTGTTCAATGCTAACTTGGCATGTGTGAAGAAGAGCAGAAGCTTGGTACCACCTCAGCCTTCCTTGTTTTAATACATTCTCCTCATCCGTGCGAGAACAGGTAGGAAAAAGCTGAAATTGTAGCACAGTTGTCCTTGCAAAACCCTTCATAGGTGTGGGCTGGACTGTGGCACCCTGTCCTGGTCAGGGCTGTCCCCAAGGGCACATAGGACACTCTGCTGGAGGACTTTGTCACGGGACAGGCGCGAGTCTAAATCCCTCTTTCCTCTCCCTGGCAGGTTCTGTTCAAAATGTTTCTCGGCAGCGCGAACTTCGGCGAAGCAGCTCACTTCGTTTCCACTTTGGGCTTCTTCAATTTGATTTTCATCTCCGTTACCCCCATCATCCTCTACTTCACAAAAGTGGAGTACTGGTCCCCCTTCTCCGCTGTGCCCTGGGGTTACCTGTGCGGAGTAGCCGGCCTCTGGCTAGGTAGGTGTTAAAAACATAGAATCATAGAATGCTTAAGGTTGGAAGGGACCTCTCGAGGTCATCTAGTCCAACACGCAGGGTCACCTAGAGCACGTGGCACAGGGCTGCATCCAAGTGGGTTTTGAAGATCTCCAGAGAAGGAGACTCCACAACCGCTCTGGGCAGCCTGTTCCAGTGCTCTGGCACCCTCACATCATTCACTTGTCCCAGTCCTCCTCCTGCCTTCAGCAGCAGAGCTCCCTCGTGGATGGGACCTGATCCCAGCGCACACTGGCACTCCTTGAGAAACAAGGAATGTTTCTCAGGGAAAATCTTCATGCATATTATTTATAAGAGAAAATAAACATGAGCTGGTTCCATGGCTCTGCCACAACCAGCAAAGGCTGGTGCAAACTGCTTCACTTCCCGCAGTCTTCACCTCTCCTCCTCTTCCTCCCTGCCACGGAGCTGCCCTTGCTACTCTCCAACGAGGCAGCACCTGTGTCGAGTTCAGCCCAGGGGCATTTTCATCTCCAGCTGTAAGAGCTTCCTCTCCTTTGCTGGAGTTGTTATTACTCTGCAATTGAAGAGGTTTTTGTTGCTGCTACAAGTGTATCAAATGGGAACGAAGAGGCTCCCCTTGTCAACACACAACCCCCTGCCTGTTGTGTGGAGCTACAGCCGCCGTGGTGGCCGAGGGGACCCAAGCAGGACCCTGCCCTTCCTCGGAGCTGCTCCAACCCCAAGAGCAGCAGCTCTATCAGCACCTGCAGAACAGTAAGGAGGGATAAGGGAAATAGTCAAGACGTGGTCTCAATACAGTCTAATTAACTTCATAGGCTAATTGTGCTTAGTGTCGTTTAGAATATGTGTTGCCTATGGATATAACCCACCCTGAGCTGAGGAGGAGTGTGGGATTGCCATCCTTCTGGAAGAAGGAGAAGAAAGGGTGTATGAAAGCAGGACTAGGGTGTTGGAATGTGCTTCAAGCTTGAACAAAGCACCAAAGTGGAAATGCGATACCTCAAGAATGCAATTTTTTAATATGCCTACAGCCCTCGTTCTTCCCCTGTTCAGAACTTCACCTATGTTATATTCATATATATGCAAAAATAAGTAACTTCATGGTCCTTACGTTGCAGGGTCTGCATTGAGCATACATCATACCTGTGAGTTCCAGGTGGAGGAGAAAAATCTCCATCTAACGCTTTCCCCACATGTTCTTTTCTTTGTCCTTCCCCAGCTTTCAACATTCTGGTCAACGTCGGCGTGGTGCTCACGTACCCCATCCTCATCTCCATCGGCACCGTGCTCAGCGTTCCCGGGAACGCAGGTACCGCGGGCGCGCGGCGGCGGGGAGACGAGGCCCAGGACGGTGCAGGCAGCGGAAGGAGTTCGTTGTCTGCACGGTCAAAGTCTCTGGCCACGTGTTCCTGAGAGGTTCAGTCTCATCCAGCTTCCACAGCTGGCCCTAGTCACCCGAGGTGTTTCAGTTAGCGAATACCTTCTTTTTTTTTTGTCCTTTCTCCTTTTGCTGGAAGTGGGGGGAAGGCCCACAGCACAGGGGAAAGGGCCTGACTTGCCTGTTGGTCAGTGTCCATCACCAGTGAAATGTGCAACTTGCATTCACAGAGTCACCACAAAGCACCTTCCCTTGAAGGAGAAAAGGAAACCAGAGGCTCACCTGGCCCTAACGGCTTCCTCAAGGTCTACACGAAGGCAGTGGGATGTGGAGGAGATGTGGCATTTCCAGTACCTCTCTGAGGTTGAAGCCATAGAATCATAGAATCACAGAATGCTCAAGGTTGGGAGGGACCTCTAGAGGTCACCTAGTCCAACCTCCTGCACACGCAGGGTCACCTAGAGCACGTGGCACAGGACTGCATCCAAGCGGGTTTGGAAGATCTCCAGAGAAGGAGACTCCACAACCTCTCTGGGCAGCCTGTTCCCGTGCTCTGTCACCCTCACTGTTAAAAAAGATTTTTCCTTAAGTTCCTGTGGAACTTTTGGTGCTTCAGTTTGTGACCGTTTCCTCTAGTTCTGTCGGTGGCCACCAGTGAAAAGAGGCCGGCCCCATCCTCCTCACTGCCTCCCTTGAGATACTTCTAGACACTGCTCAGGTCCCCTCTCAGCCTTCTCTTCTCCAGGCTGAACAGGACCAGCTCCCTCAGCCTCTCCTCACAGGGCAGATGTTCCAGGCCCCTGATCATCCTTGTAGCCCTGTGCTGGACTCTCCATGCTCCAAACCCAAGGAGCTGATTGCTTTAGAGACCTGGAAATGATGTGACCTGTGTCACTGCCAGTCCACAGGGGCTGATCTCGTGGTTTAGTTCATCCTGCAGCATTTTGGTTCATCCTGCAGCGTTTCGGTTCATGGCACTGTTGTTTCTTCTCCCCAGCTGTGGATCTCTTGAAGCACAAGATGATCTTCAGCGTGGTGAGGCTGGGGGCCACCATCATCATTTGCATCGGGTTTCTGCTGATGCTGCTCCCTGAAGAGTGGGATGAAATAACCCTGAGGTTCATCAACAGCTTAAAGGAGAAGAAGAGTGAGGATCACACCGACGACATCACGGACTCCAGCGTGCACACGAGGAGCAGAAGCAGAGCTAACGGGACAGTGTCTATACCACTAGCTTAGAGCGGGTGGTCTTCAACTGCACGTGGATGTATATTCTGTGAATATAGCTGAAATTTCCTCACTACTTGTATGCTTAAAAAAAATAACATTTACTCTGAACTGGAGATGAATTGTAAGATAAGAGAAATACATCTATAATAAATGTTTACATTTATACACTTACCAAGGAACAGGTGTAAATAACCACAATAAAAGGTTTTGTAGTAAAAAACATTTCACCTTGTGTCTTACTGAACTGGCAAGTTTGGAATAAGGATAATGAGGATCAAGTCTACATCACTGGTCTCCTTCAGGTGGCAAAAGAGTCAGCAAGACCAATCCTGGGCATTTCCAGCAGCATCTCAAAAGTAAGCCTTAGCTTGCCTTCAAAATAAAGAAATTTTATCAGCCCCACACTAGGTCCTTGGGCCTTGCAATAACTTTCCAGCAACAGCTCTGCATTTGGGGCACCTTCAGTTAAAACTCAGATTATCTTATTTATCTTTTTCTCCTAGGAACGCCGCGCTCTTGGCTGAACACTGAGCTGTCACGAGAGACCAAGTACCTGGCAGCAGCAGCATCCTCAGGAACCTGCAGCTCCCATTTTTAGCGCTTTTCCTTTGGGCCTAACAAATATTCTTCTTAATGTCTCAGGTGGTGGGGAAGAGGGAAAAAATAAGAAGAAAGGACCCTATACTATACCACCTATATAGTAACAACTGTGTTACTAGAAGAGCAAGAGCAAAAGCAGCTGCAAGGTGGGGTTTATGCTGGTCTCATCTCTCGGCTGTAGTCTCCTTCTGAACTATATATACATATATATATAAATAAATAAAAAGCAAACAAAAAGAAAAAACCCCGAACATTATTCTGCTCCTTCATCTCTCCGGACAGCTCCCTGCAACCAGGAGAACCAACAAAATCCTGTTTTCTGTTAAAAAGAGCAGCAACCTTGGACCTTTCATCATGCAGAACCATCACTGGAGAAGACAACCTGAAACCACCAACCTCCCTGCACTGTCCCCGCACGTACGAGGTCTGGGCAGCCGTTCGTGCACCTTTAAACTCTCTTCTAGCTGTCTGCTCCTTTCAAAAGCAGTTAGATGTTGAAAAGAGTCTGAAAAGGTGATTATTTTTTTCTAAACAGAAGATACTGATGGAGCAATACAGCTCAAAGCAAACAGCACATGCTGGCTTGGGCAGTACCCAAGTCAATAAGTTTATTTATGCTAATAGCTAGTTTTGAGGATTTTTTTTACAGATTTTTTTTTTTTTTTTTTGCTCCTGCCAAAGGGAGCATCTGGGGGTAAAAAGCAAAAGAAAACAAACTACTGCCTTGTGGGCTGCTTTGGTGAGCATCATTTGGCAACCAGCCTCATGGCAGCACCTCCAGGGCCAGAACCATCTCCCACAGGAGCCCCGAGGAGGATCCAGCAGGGAGGAAGAGCTCCCTTTGCCCAAAAGCAGGCAGTTTGCAGAACAGATCTGCTGAAAAAAATAACGCGCTTTTAGCAAGATTGGCATTACCGAGCTCTCCTCGGGTTTGAGCGCAGCCCTAAGCCGCGGGGTTAATCCAAGCTTTGGTTGCCGCCGCTCGCTCCGAGCAGCCTGGTGCATCGCTGTAATCTCCGGCGTCGTCTCCCTGCCGGCCCCCTCGTCGGCCTGATCCCCACGGCATCTGCTGTGCACCGGGCGCAGGACAGCGGCCACCGGTGATGCAGGACAGCGGCCACCGGTGATGCAGGACAGTGGCCACCAGTGATGCTGTCTGAGGGTCCCTTCTGGCAGCTCTGGGCCCTGCGGGTACCAGCCCCAGGCTGGAAGCAGCTCGCAGGGGCGCAATGAGCCTCCCCCATCCGTTTGGGAAGGTAACACTCGGCTGTGCTCGCTCGCTGGCTCTGCATTCACTGTGCTGGGCAACAAGGCTGCCTGCTGCAACCTTACCCATGCCGAGAAACTGCCCCCGTCCCTGCCAAAATAAAACAAAAAGTAAAATAAAGAAAGTCTGCCTTGAAGCGGGACGAACCACCAAGTCCCCAGACATCTTGTAACCTCTGAACCCAGTTGCAACCTTGCAAGCCAAAAGGAAAAAACAAAGCGGGACCTAGAAGCCTTTGCAGGATGCCCAGGTCCTGCTCCGCTTACGGGTGCCAAGTGGTGCAGGAGAAGCTCCTGAAGACGCTCCCAGCTCCGTGCGGTGGCGGGAGCCGCTGGTGCCGGAGCCAAGTCAATGTTTAACCAGCGCCGGCAGACGGGGCCGAGCTGGGAAGGAGGCAGCGGAGCTGCCGGGACACTGCAGCCCGGAGAGGGGGGTCCCTCCTGCGCTGGGGCTCGTGGCTCCACAAAATGGGCCTGGGCTCCTCCAGGCCGCGCCACAGGGTGACCAAGGTGGCCCCGGCGCGAGCTGGGGGCGACTGGCCCGTCTCGCCCCACGTCTCGGCCCCGCGTGGGCGAGAAGCGTCGGAGCAGGAAAGAGCCCCCTTCCCGCGGCAGCTCCCGCCGCTCCGGGAGCCTGGGCACAGCCGAGTCGCTGCAGGTAAGAGCGGATCATTAGCGATAATAATTGCAATTAGTAATAAATAAATAATCGCTTTTGCTCCTCCCCTTTGCAACTTGTTTTGGGGAACTGTTTTGGCCAGGTCCCAGCACAAGTTGCCCTCCTGTAAACAGCCCCCCTTCCATAGCACTAAAAATGGGCATCCAGGACTGCAGGTTGTGTCTGCACGTGGCCCCTTCGCTCATTACACACCCCCCCTGCATCTGTGTTACCATGGGGCAGACCTGGATAATTACCTTAATCAGAATTAAATCCCGGGGAAGACGCTCAGCAGGTAAAACTGAGCACCTGCATCAACAACCCCCGTGTCTGACGTGAGGCTCCCGTTGCAATCCGCACGCAGAGGGAAGCAAATGCAGCCCGGGCTGGTGTTTTCCCTGCAGAGCAGGAGCCTTTCCCATGCAGGGACCAGCCGCAGCCGTTGGCAGCAGTTTCTAAATTCCCTGCATGTCCCAAGATGGGGAAGGAGGCACTAGCAAAAGCTGCCGTGCGGCTCCGTAAGGAGCGAGATGATGAGGAGGGGCCACCTGCGGCCGCGCTCAATAAATCCAGAGGGAAGGCGCCATGCAAGGCAATGAGGCTGCTCGCTTGGAGCGGGATTGGCAAACTCAGGGCTCCTCCTCCTTATTTTCCATTTCTAAAAGTGAATTTTAGATGTAAACCAAACACTGCTCAGCGTTATCGGGAATTTCTTCCTGGAAGGCCATTGGGAGCCCAGGGAAGCAAAGGCACCTCCGGCAGGAGAGCGTTCACATTCCTGAGCGGAGACCTAGGGCGAGTGCACAGCAGTGCAGGGCACACGACCAGCCCTGCAAGTGCTGCATGACAGCAAGAGCAACCACATACCCCCTTCTGGACAGTGATAATCACTGGGCATTTATCAAATGCTTATAAAAACACATATTTTATTAAAAAATATATTAAAAAGTCATTTCCTATTACATACTTCATTAGCAGAAGTGAGCATGCTCAAGAGCGCTCGAGCGATGCATTAGCTTGAGCTGCTGCCCAAATAAGCAGAGTCTCCTAGGGAAAGGGTCTTATTTAGCTTGCAAGAATTCACTGGGGCTGGCATTAAATTTTTCGCTTGCTAGTGGAGAAAATGAGCTATTTAGATGCGAGGATAAAGGAAAAAAATAGAAATTGCCAACACGTTCTGCAGTGCTGGGATCTGCTCTGCAAGTAGACGGTGCTGGGTGAGGAGGCCGCACGGAGAGGGCTGAATTTTCCTCCCCAGACGTCACCTGTGCTGGAATTTCTGCTTTCGGGCGGTCGCTGTTAATCATTGCCCGGTGCTTGGCAGAGCCGAGCGGATCCTTTCCCAGGAGAACCCGGCTGCGCTCACAAGGGGATCACGGCGCCCTCGTGGCCAGGGACTGCCCTGGGTTCCCCCCCGTAAGACAGACTCTAATTTTTTCTAGGAAGCTGGACATTAGCTGCAACAAAACAGCCTTTCCTGGGGCTTCCTAGGCCATTCCCCGCCTCAATTCCTATTTTTTTCCGCATCGGAGTGGCCAGCTTGGAGCAGGTTACATCTAGACCCACTACATATATAACCCTGCGTGTAAAACAGCCTTTAAATGCAGCAGGGCAGCAAGGAGGAATAGAAGAACCTACATTAAAAACACAGACTTTGTGCACACGTGAGCGTCCATCTGTGCAGGAGAGGCAGCAGCGCCCGCCTGGGGAGCAGTAACGAAGAACAGACCCGAGGCCACGGGCGTGTTCGGGCCCGAGTTAAAGCGCAGCCTTAATGACAGACTTGGTAGCACGTCCTCCCCGGGCACCTATTTGGTGCTGGTTGTTTTCTTGGCCAGACACGATTCCTTGGGCCGCATTGGGCACAGGCCACGGGAGAGACCAGGGAGGACACCAGGATGCTGGAGGAGGGCGCGAAGGCCAAACAAGAGCTGGGGGAGAGGCCATCGCAGGACACATCACACCACAGTAACTCATCCGTTTCTTCTCCTTTTCTAATCCCCAAGGGCCCAGACCCCTTTCCTTGAACATCATGCGGGAAACGGGAGACACCAGCATCATTAAGCAGCATCCACCTCGGAGACCTCAAGTAAGATGAGTTTGAAAAGTCTCATTGCACCAAACGATCCAGCCCCTTTGCCCATAGCGGGGCTGCCGATTCCCTGCAGGGACACACATGGGATGCCCAAATCTTAGATATATAGCTATCTGTCTATATTTATATGTATATATACACATATATATAAAGTTGGTTTGATGTTTTCATGCAATAAAATCAAGGCTCACGCTCAGAAAGTCCCCATCAATCTGCATTAGGAGCTGCATTACAGGGGCTGTGCAATTCTTGATCCTCTCAGGACAAAAGGGAGAAGAAAGTTGTTTTCTTCTCCCCTTTCCTGCGTTTTCTTTGCCTCCTCAGATTTTCCTGCACAGACCACCACCACCTTTCACGCTCTCCATCTCTTCTCTTAGCTGCCCACCTCTCAAGGTGCAAAGACGCTGGTGTTTGGCCGGCGTTGGCTTCTCTCACCCTTCCCACCTGCACAACCCTGAGCCCATGCCCGGCTCGGGAGGCTCCGTCACTCCTGCAGTCAGGACAAACCTTCTCCTCGCAGCCCTTTCCTCACCCGCAGCAGGAGCTTTGTGGCTGCCTGCAATTCCCTTCCCCAGGGCTCACCCCAACTTTCACATATCCCACCCCCTTCCCACAATCCCAGCACTTTCCAGCTCAGTCCCAGCTGCTAAAAACAAACACCCTGGGCTCTCATTTGGGCAGGACTTCCAATTAGCAATCAAGGCCTGATACCAAACCTGCTGCTGAGCCCACCCTGCTCCTCCTGCTTTGGGAATGGGGCTGCTCCAACAAGCACGGCTCATTCCCACAGCATTACACACAGCATCCCCAAAGATCTCCAAATAGCAGAGGACAAATTCTTGGCGCATGAGACACAATAGCAACCCGGCTGAACCAGGATGCCTTGCTCGGATGTGCCTTTCTGTGCTTAAAATGCCAGTCTTCCACGTGGGGTCTGGTCCTTTTAGCATAAATCAGAGAATCACAGAACGCTTAAGGTTGGAAGGGACCTCTCGAGGTCATCTAGTCCAACCCCCTGCACACGCAGGGTCACCTAGAGCTCATGGCACAGGACTGCATCCAAGCGGGTTTGAAGATCTCCAGAGAAGGAGACTCCACAACCTCTCTGGGCAGCCTGTTCCAGTGCTCTGGCACCCTCACTGTTAAAAGATTTTTCCTTTACTTCCTGATAAAGAAGATCAGAGCAACCAGATGGGGCCAGTTAAGTTCTCTCCACCTGTCTGTAGTTCTGGCCAATGCTAGGAGCTTCAGAGACACCTAAGGACATCAAATACTGAATAAAATGCCCTTCTGCTAGGCAAGAGGATAAGACGGCACCTGCAAGGAGCCTGTGACATCCCACAGATAGTTGCACATAATCAGAGTCTCCTTTAGAAAAATAATATTGGCACATAATTTTCAGTCATTGGTCTTGTTTTTCTGTTACAACTATATTTGTGTATTGTAAATACACTGATCCTATTCATTCCGGGACAAAGATGCTACTAATCCTACCCCGAGCTTCTTCCATGGGCATTAGATAGTGTCACCCACACCAGGAAAGGCCACTTGCCCTGAGGCAGTATGTGGGGTTGGAAGACCGTGTCCTCTTCAAGGACTGTCGGAGGGTTTTGGTCATGGAGTGTTTCCAGAGGAAAGTCCTGGACGACTCACGGGGAAGGAAAAAAAGGAAAAAAAAAAAAAAAAAAAAAGGGATTTTCCAGCCCGTGACACGGGTGACCTTTACCTGAAACTTCATTTTCCTGGTGGCGGCAGTGGGATCGGGAGGGATGCGCTGGCCACCTGCCTCCTTGTCACCTGGGGGATGTACCGCGATTTACAGGGACACATGCTGCCACCTAGTGTCATCTCTCGAATGAGCATAATTTCCTTTTCTTTTTAGAAAATTTTACAAAATTAGAAGATTTCCTGCAGGGGAAAGCACTGAGATGAGCTTTGGGAAATCAGTATTTTCCCCCTGGCTTCTGGATTACCTGGGTCTCTATGAGCTGCATCCTCGGGATCCTGGTGAGCGTGGCCGGTGGGGCCCGTGCCCTGGGCTTCCTAAGCAGACCATGGGGCCCGTGGCTCGTGTCTCTGCCCGTGAACCAGAGCTGTTGCTGGTTTGTGTTAGACCTGGCTTGATCGGTGAAGTCCTTGGGGCAGCGACCGTGTCCTATAGCAAGTGTGAAGACTCCCTGGCACATCGTAGCCTTTTGCCTGCGTGACGTCTTTGGGTAAAACACAGCAGAAGTGCCACTTCCCACCCAGCAGACAATTAAGAAGAATTAAAGTTGAGATCTTCTGCTCTTGGGAGAGGGAACTGTCATTTTTGGCACCTTTTCAGCACAATGCTTATGCTGAATGTAGCAGCTCCTGGAGGAAGAACTCAAGCAGGGCCCATATCTTCACCCACACCTCTGGATGCATTTGCCCTCAGGACTTAGCTTGCTTTCCCCTGAGCTGTATCTCTAAACCTTGCTCTGCACCTTTTCCTTCCAGGTTCTCATAGAAATGTCCCTCCATGCTCTTCCCTTCTCCAGAGCACATTAAAGTCCCTCCACACACCCTCCAGGAGCTCCTGGAGGATGTCCTTGGCTGGAGCTCTCATGGCTTCAGCTGGTGACTTCCCCAGAGGAGTTTGAGTGCTTCTTACCACTATTGCAGGCAAAAGGGGCTGTGCATCCTCACTGCTGTTTCTGGGAGCTGTAGCAGGACTTTGGCTGTTGGTTTGGTCTACAGCAGTGCAGGAGGGCACCAGGCACCGGTGGGGATGGACATCTCATGGTAGAGCCACGGGACTCGATGGTCGCTGCTGGTGGCTCCGCATTGCAGATGCTCTAGGGAGGGATCTTGAAGTATTTGACACTTGTGAGTGGGTGTCGGGCTGACATAACTAACGTGCCCTCAATCAATCCCAGGACATGATCCTGGGAAGGGCATAGAATTCGCTGGAATAAAAGACCTTAGCCCATATAAGGCGCAAAACCCAACCAAAAGATGCTAACTAGAGGGAAGAAAATAAATAGAAATAGAACATGGACTGCACTGTGTTTGCAGCGTAAGAGGTCAGCCTGGAAGGAGGATGCAGCAAACATTTGCTCTGCAAGTGGCTCAGTCACCAGAAGATGCTCCTTTGCCTGAAAAATCAGAACTAAATACATAGGAAACCTAAGGGAATTTTCCACTGGTGCCAGGGGGCTTTGGACCAAGTCTCTCCTGCTTTCCTGGGGTTGGTGTACTCTCAAAAGTTTGGGTTCCCCTCTTGCATTTCTTTCCTGCTTGCTTTATGCGACGCTGCTGACCTTTTCTTACCGCATCATTTCATTTATTTATAGGATGCTCAAACATCACAGCTCTGGCTTTGGCAGCAATTCAATCCATGGAGCTAAAGGGGCAGACACTCTTGTGAATGTCTCAAGAGGTCAATGTCCCACATAAAGCGTGTCAGATCTTCTTCTCAATGAAATCCTTGAGGTTGCTCCACTTAATTTTATGGAGGCCACGCTGAGCTCCCATCCTCCAAAGGAAAACAAGCAATCCCAAGCCAAGGAGTAATCCAATATCATCTAGTAGTCTGGCAGAGTTTAAGGAGATTTCTTTGTTCCTTAAAATGCAAATCCATGATCAGAGCAGTCTGTAAGGCAACGCTCTGCCTGCCTCCATTAGCCGCCTTGAAGAGCTCCTCTCACCACGAGCAGGCTCTGCTCAGTCTCAGGCCAATGCAGGGGAGATGGGTTGACCAGATGGTCAGTGCTCTGGGTCTCAGGTAGCCTCAGGTGACCTAGTAGGAGATGTTTCATTAAATCATGGTGCATCTCCATGCTTCAGTTTCTACACATCCTATTTGTCTCGTCAGCTCCGGTGTGAAGCTCTCTGGGCTGGGTTTTGCCTTCACCCCGGCTCCACATAGGCACCGTTATGGCAGACAGAATACCCATAGGGATAGAGCCAAAAGAAGAGCACAGGTTTCAGCAAGGCTTGTGTTGTTTTGCCTCTAAGCAGGAGATTCCCTGGGTTTTATCCCTTTCTGGAGCACCTCAGGAGAAGTCACTCTCTCCAAATGCTCTTTGAAGAGGCCAGTCTCCCATATTCCCAAAGCAGGGCCAGAATTCATGCTGGAAAAATGTCAAGGCAGTTGAATATCGGGCTCTGGTGTTTTTTGGCCGTGGGGAGTGCTGACCATTGCAAACCCTGGACTTGCAGAAGCTCGAGCCTGCTGCCCTTCTCGACGCTGAGGAGCTCCGGAGCCAGCGAGACGCGGCAGCGACTCCGACAGCGAAGGTGGGTGCTCGGCCGAGGGCAAACACAGCAGGGCCAGGAGGGACGACGCTGCCACCGCACTCCCTAACCCCGGGGAGTTAGAGCTGGTCTCCCTCTGAACTATATTCCGCATGTTCAGTGACTTGGTTGCTGATGCTGCTGCCCCTTGTGCGAATGCAGAACCTTTTGCAGACTAAGCTTCTGCTATGTCTATCCAGACCTCCAAGAGTTTGCTGAAAATTGAGGTTGTCTTTTGAACTCTTTATCTCAAAGGCCTTAAGGATTGAGGGTCCCCAGAGCTGCAAGATAACCTGCAAGTGCTGTGAACACGTGAGATATATTTCTGCAAGCTGGAGATGCAGGAAAACGCTGCCTTATGGGCTTATATCCCTTACAGGCTCTGGAGAAGAGGGGACAGGCCCTGAGACAGCTCCCTGGCAGACGGCAGCACTTGCACAAGCTGCGAATGCTCGACTTGAACCGCAGGCGCCAGGAGGTGAGGCCGAGACGTGGGCGCTTTCTGACGTATTTGGGTCATTTCTGGGTATTTGCCCCTTGCCTTCAAACACAGGTGGGGAGGTGAAACCACCCGCTTCTGCCTCACTTTGCACAGCAATGTCCACACAGGCGACTATAGACGATTTTGCCCATTTTTGTGGGTCCTCACTCTGTTCATGACCTGGGCCAAATCTGTGCAGCATCCCCTGCCACAGGCTCCAGCTGAAAATGTGCATCCAGATGCTGTTTTCCCTCCCAAAGCGCTTGGATACCTGCACGTGACAGAGCCCTGCGTGACTCAGTGGGGTCAAGCAGATTCCTATCCGCAGGCTTCTTTGTATTTCTTTTTAATTCAGTAGTCACTGGGCCACAGAGTAGTTGAACTCAGTAGTTTTCTTCTGCCCTAGGAAAAGTTCAGTAATTATTTCTGCTTTTTCAAAACTTTGCCCTCATTCGACAGTTGCCCATGGAGTAACCAAAACAGCTCAGCCCAGGTCATGTTCTGTCATGTACCTCATCTGGCAATTACGATTTGCCCTGGTTAAACTACTCAACTGCATAATTATTTTCAGCACCAGCCCCTTAATGACATGCCACGCTGAGCTGTTAAAACGTGCTTGCTCCTCTGTTGCTTGTGTTGATGACTCATTTGCAAACCCAGGCTGAGCTGAAGAGAAATCTCCACAGGGAAGCAAAAATCAATAAACAAAAAATCAAGGAATTCAACCCGAAGAAAGTCCTTGGCAACCTCCAGAGAGGCAGCAGCTCTGAAAGTCAAGACCTCATTCCTGCTGAGCCCAATCAGACTTTCCATGGAGGTGGTGGTAAGTAGAGTAATTTCCCAAAGAAGAGATGTGCAACTTGCTAGCAGTTTGAGCATCATCAAATAAGTTTCCCTGTGGAAGCTGTTTCCACTGCTCCAGCTCCTGCAGCGACATGGTGCAAGGTTGAAAGCACTTAAGGCACAAGACAAACTCCTGAGTGTCTCTCAGCCAGGCACGAACCTCTGGGCTGCTGCCCTTAAAAGATCTCACTAAATCCCCCCACTGTGGAATGTTATAGGGGCATAAAAACAAAGTCATTAGGCCCAGGTCCCTGCAAGACCAAGTGTTCACAGACAGAAGCGTCCTTGGGTTGCCCCATATGTGGAAAGATGGCTGTATATAAAAACATAGATGGGAATTGCTGAAGCTTCTTCAATTTTAATGTCCAAGGCATTAAGGAGAAGGAAAAAGGCTTAAGGTTCAATCTTTGCAGCAGGATTTCCCCTTACCGAGCTGCACACACGTCCGTGTCTGAGCGTCCATCCATGCAGAGTGTGACAATATCATAGGGTGTCCTGATTAAAACAAGTCCCCAATTTCCCTTCAAGCAGGAGAAATACGTTACAGCAAACAGACAAGTTTAGCTGGGGAGCCAAGCTGAGCCCACTGCAAAGACAGCGATGTCCCCGCGTCGGCACCGAGCCAATTCCCATTCCAGGGGGAGCTCCGGGATGCCGCCGTGCCGAGCGGCCGTGCGGCTGCAGTAATTGCTGTGTACACAATTATGAGATTCCCGAGCAAAGCAGAGGAGGGCAAGTGATGAAACCACCAGCTCAGCTTGTCAGCTAACGTCAGGCAGGTTGGGCTTCAAAGGAGCTATTGCACCACAGCGCTTTAGCTGTGGCCCGATTTGGCTTTGGAGGAAGAAGAAAGCCACCTCCCTTTGCAGCAAAAGGAAAAATAGGATGATTTTGAGATTGACAGTTATTTTTTGTGATCCTACAAGTCTGATGCTTGGAAGAATAGTCAGCTTTTTCCCTCCTCCTTGGCAGACAGGAAGCCCCGAAGGGCAGTGCCCACTGGCCCTGGGCTAGCACGGAGATGCCCGGCTAGTGGTGGCCGTTTAGGGACTTCCAAGGATCAACTTCTTTCCCTCTGACACAGGGAAAGAAACTTGCACATCCCTGCATGTGGCCTCCTTCAGGCCTCTGCCGTGCCTGTACCTGCGGACTGCAACCTGTGCTGAGAGCACGAGCAGGAGAAGAAGGAGCAGAAGAGCTTGGCAGGGCGATTGTAACTGGTGAAGAGATGTGGAAAAGCAAACGCTCCCTGCACACCCTTGTCCTTCAGGGTTGTGATGCTCCACACTAAACGGAACTTGCCCTTATTATAGTTGCTATTGATGACAGAAGAACACAGATTTTTGGGGGGTGCCGTGTATTCCAGTAAAAACTATGTGCTAGCAAAACCCAGCCTTCCTCCAACCTGCAGTACCTGCAACACGCGTTATCTAGGCAGACCACGGTCTCTCTAGATGCTTTATGTGTGACCAGAGTGCCTGAAGGCCAAGGAGATGTGTCCTGGCCCTCAACGGTGGGGGGATTTCCCATTTGGTCACATTCCAGGATGAAATGAAGTTGTCCAACAGCTTTCAGGACACCAGGAATCCACCCTGCTAGGGAGGCCCAGGCAATAAAAGGAGAAAGGGCTGTATGAGGAACAGCTGTCACAGATTTGCTCCTGGCTTAATCCCTCCCTGTCCGCAGCGCTGTTGGATTCCTGTGCATGCTACAGCCTCTGGATGGGTGCCCGCTCTTATATGAGCATGGGGTGAATGTTACAGTCACTTAGGTTACTCACTTTTTAGGTCTAGCTTCATATGGAAACTTCTTCCCACTGCTCAGTGCCAGGCAATTTCCTTCAGAGCTTTCCATCCCTTTGGGGTTGCGTATTTAACCGGGTGAAACGTTCCTGGTTAGGTGGTTTCCAGCCATCGTTTGCTCTTGATGTCTGGTGTGGAAATGCATCACATTCATTCAGAGCCACATCCACTTTTACCGGTGTCAGATCTCAGCCTCTCTCAGACCCCAGACATAATCCTGACTATGTTGTGCTTGGTCCTGACCAGCCCAGAGCATCTCTGTTGGTCGGGCAGGGATCTTCCAGGGAATTCCTTACACAAATCCAGCTGCCATGGCCATTTCCAGCTAAGCACTAGGGAACTGACCAGGCAGCTCAGCAAAATTAAGACATATTTCTAATTTCTTCCCTTTCGTTCTCCAAGGAAATACATGGGATAGACGATCCTCAGAGCAACATAGCAGCGTTGAATCTTCTCCAAGCAAGAGTAAAGTTGACATGTGGTTCTGCCGGGAGCAGCCTGCAAGAGACCTGTTCTGGGATAGCTCCAGCACTGGCTCAGAGGACTGGGAAAGGGAAGGGAAGACATTTTATCACAGACGGACCCTTGTGAGAACCAAGACAGAGAAGATTCCTCTGTTCGATGAGTTTATCTTGGATAAAGAGTAGTGGTGGCGTGTTGTGGGGTGACCCCCTGGCTGGGTATGCTGCTGGTATGGACACGGTGCTTGCAGTAAGCAGAATTCCTGTAAGCAGGAGTCAGTGGGAAGGGCTACTGGGAAAAAACAGGAGCTCCTGGACACGCAGTGAAAATGACTGAATGAAAATATCTGGAAAAGAGATGGCTTGGGCTGAGCAACAGTAAAGTGAGGGGTGGAGGGAGAAGGTTGGCAAAACAAACTACCAAAAGCTTGAAAACGTTCTGGGTACCCCCAATTATTAAGTTCAACTTGAAATGAAATGCTCTGCTTCCCTTCGGAACATTTAACTTGAACTTCCCGTTTAGCTTTTCCTTTTTTCAAACCTTATGTCCTTTTCTGAACAACAAAAATCAATTTCCAAAAGCAAAGGTAAAATGATTGGCTTAGGGCACCTTTAAGATAAATATTCTGGCATTTCTAAAATTCCCTTTTATGTATGTTTTTCTAATCCCCACCTCCACCCCCACTACCAGGCACTACCAGTAATACACACGCAGTCTTCAGCACTAAGCTCTAGTTTTATAAATATTCTTCTGAAAAAGCTGCCCTTTCTTCACTTGTTTTTTCTGCTCAAGTTCATCACTGTGCAGTGACTGGTGGAAATGGAGGGGTTTGTAACATCTCACACATCCCTGTGTCCTGTGTGAGCAACGTGCTGGTCTGGGCTACTGCATCTACGGGATGGGGCATCTCCCTGCCTGTAGCCACCTGACAGCCCCAAGGATATTCAGTGTGATAGTTTCATAAAGGGTATTAGACATGTCAAAGAGACCCTTACAGTTTCCCCTAAGCTGTATTTTTCATAAATTTCTCTATTTTTCAATATAAAATTGTTCCTTATTTGAGACACAACGTTGTCCATTTCTCTTGTCTTCTATCTAGGTATCTTTGCCAGGCTGTAGATGTGCATGAATGAAGGAACAGAATAAGTCATCTGGGGATTCTCTGGGATTTCAGATATGCACGGAAGCTATTTTGCTGTGGAGGGAGCAGACTGCCAGTCCTGATGCTGGCATTGACTCTTCCTGCTTTGCTTTTGCTTCCCTTTGCTGCTTGTCTCACTGAGTCACTTTCCACCCAGTCTCTCTGAAACCCACCACAGGGGAAAAAGCTCTTTAGATTAAATGTTGGCCTCTAGACTGGCCATCAGCTAAGACCAGGTAGACATTGCACATCCACATCCATGCGTGGGAGAACAGGTACTGCAGCGACTTTTCCAAGTATATGAGAAGAAGGGAATCAGGTCCTTTCTCCTTCCCCGCTCACCAAGTGTTCAGCACAAGAGAGGAACCCGCTAGAGAACAGACAAATATCATTACTGTCACAGCAGCTTTCAATTCCAGCAGCTGGAAATATATTTTTTGTCCAAAGCAGGCCATGCAGAAGGACTGGATCTAGAGTTCCTTCTCAGTTTTCCAGGACAGTGGAGAGCTGGGATATCTCAGGTCAGGTGAACCACATCCTGCATCACTCTTCTGAACACAACCTTGCTCCCACAAAGTTCTCGGATGTGTCTGCATGGCATCCTCAGATTCCTGGGCTGTGGAGAAAAAGAACAGGACAGACATTTTTATGCATAATGAGGGGAAGTAGAATCCCATGGCTTGGTGTCAATGGGAATTACTGAGGTTTTTTTTGCCTCTGCCAGGGCCATTGAAAAAAAATAGGCAAAGCAGGAGCTGGAAATCCCAGCCAAAACCCAGAATCTACGTTGGAGCCTCTAGCACAGCTGCCCAGCTTCTGTGTCCTGGTTGCATCTCAGCATGCATGGCCCATTCCAGCATATCTGCAAACTTCATGGAGGAAACTGCTCTTTGGAGAAAGCCACATGTAATTTCACTGAAAGGCCAAGAAAACAAGCCCCACGACCGAGAAGGAGAAATAACCAAATTGATTTTAATGAGAAAGGAGAACTGCTAGTGGCTAATGAGACTGTGTCTGGATTCTGCATTTTTAAAAAATGCCCCTGAGAACTTTGCTCATAAACATGGTCATCATGCATGATCTGCAAGTGCTGGGAGAGCTTTGAATTCGATGCTGAGGGTATGCTGCAAAGGTCAATGATTTAATGGGCTGTAACAATTAATCTGGCACTTGTCTATACACCTGTCCTCTTAATGGTTTGACATATCTCCCTTCTGTGTTCCCATCTGCCAACAATTAAGCTATAATTGGTGAGAATGCAATTTATCTCCAATAGAGTTGATTAGTTTTCCAATGGTGATATTGCCAGTGTGCGGGAACAGTGCTGCACACAGAGAAGAGTACGTGGACCAGTCAATCCCTATCACGTACTGCACAGAGAAGAGACTCTGAGCATTAATTTATCAAATTAGAGTGCACGAAATTTGCTCTTATGGAGGCAATAAAAACAGCAACCCTGCTTTCTACTTCTGCTGCTCCAAATTGTTTGATTATGCTGCTTTCAATTGTATTAATTCATCATAACCCACAGAGAAACAGACAGCAACTCATTCTCCTCTAATGTTTTCTAACATCCTTCCAGAGACTGGAAATGGAAGCGTTGTCTTTATTACTACAGGTGAGGTTTCGACTTTTCTACAAATTACAAATCACAGAAGTGGGGAAAAAAATTGATGTGCTGCAACTCAGCAGTGAAGATTTTACAGAAATGTTTGCCTTTCAACAGCTCCCACTTTCGAATGCTTATTTCCATCTCATCATTTTAAGAGTGTGTCATTATAGTCAGCTATCTGGAGGATGAAATTTGCCACTCAATGTAGCCAGCTACTCTGTGGCACTGATCCCACAAAGATTTAATGCAATTCATAAGCAACAGAAACCAGTATCTCTGTTGCGGCTGAGCCCCTCTGCCTTGACCCCCAATATCAAGAGGGTGCATCTATATCGAGGCCATATTTGTAAGTTTGTGCATCCCTCCATGCAATGATTTTTTACAAGGAGAGATCGTGCAATGGGGCAGACTCTGCATTAGCAGGAGCAATGACTACTTATTCATTTAGCAAATAACCTCTCTGGTCACAGCACTACTGGCTGAAAGAGAAGTTATGGCCTACTGTAGTACAGAAATGCATTTGTAATTATCTAATTACCAAGTGCATTTACCATGGACCAAATGAAACTTGATTTCCTAGTGCAAATGACCATCATTTGAAGTCAACATGTACGGTCAGTACCTGCGACCAAGACACTCCAGATGTTTCCTCCTTCAGGTGCATGAGTGGGATGGTCTATCTGGCAGCCCTGGGGCAGGATGGGTTTTAAAGGGTAAGGACTAGACCCTGAGAAGAAGAATTTTTTGGGTGCAATATGCATGGAAATAGAGTGGGATTTGACTGACCTAATTCTAAGAGACATCTGCAGGGGGTGACATTTCCCCCATCTTGAGATGGGATGGATGCTCTCTGGAGAGGACACGCTCTCTGCACCAGCTATAATGGTGCTTGTCCAGCTTATACAGAGGAACTAGAGTTGGGATGCAGGATGCTCAGCCTCGATGCAGCACCTTCAAAGAATCAATGTTGTCATTTTTCATCCAGTTCCAAGGAACAGAGATATTATTCAGTTTATGGCAGGGTATCAGCAAATGGCCTGGCCCTAAAGCAAGAGTAGATGTTGTTAGGACAGGCTGCTGCCCTGAAGCACAAGGGCATTTGATCTTCCCAGTGAAACGGGTGTAAGATGCTTTTGCAGCTGTTGGTGACATGGCAAAAGCAACCTAAGTTCCTTGTCCTCTAGCTCAGGATTAGCTGAACTGGTTTTGCTGACAACTGGGCAACATCAGCACTGGTGGCTAATGCCTGGCAAAGTTATTTTCAACGAAACCTGCAGCTCGTGACTGGAAATGTGGATGAACCTTGCCTCTGCATTGCAGACAGCAGACGCTGCTTCACAGAACTTAGGGCTAATGCTGCCATTGCTACAACAGCTCTACGATTGCTCCTGAGCTGGAAAATGGGTTACTTACACTTACTCAAGAAAGGTGTTAAGTAAATAGAGTTGAACAACGCTCAAAGCCACACTAACTGGATCTCACCAAATAGCCTGGATTAATGAGATTATCTCCTCTTCCTGAGCTCTGCCCCAGCTGGTGCTTAGAGTATTGGAGCTCCTCAGGAATGCAAGTCTTCAGCATCGGGCAACATCCCCCCTTTCCCAAAACACACATGCACACACACGAAAGCAGGAACACCATCATCAAAGACACTGGGATATATTCGCTAGCCTTCCTAAAGATTAAATCTCCAGTGACTCGCTCGAAGGTGTGGGGTAGGCACCTGGGACTGTCACAAGCTTCTTGCACAAAGCTGCAAGAGAAAAGAGCCCAAGTATATCGACTTGAGCAGCTCCGTTTCGGCTTGTACATGAAGACTGAAGTATTATCACCAGGTTGAAAAACATCAACCTCAGCAAGTTTGGGGTTGTCTAAGTCAGTACCTTCAGATTATGCAGCATTAGCACAGCCCTAAACCATCTGCACCCCCCACATTGGAAGCAGTGACTCCAGATGATGGTGCAGAGGCCACAAGATGAATAAAGAGGAAACCTGAGGCACACTGCCCAGCAGGCTGGGGTGGCTCTTCAGGAGCTTTTCTCTCCTTTCCCCAGCAGGGATTATTTGGATTGCAAAACTGTTTGGGGTCTTTGGGCAGTTCCTCCCGCCATTCCCATATTTCTCCTCCCAGATCCTGTTTCTCTTCCAGGTATCTTGCCCTGCAGGCCCTGCTGGATGCTGCCTTTCTGGGATGTCCCCTTCTTCCTGACAGTTTACTGCAAGGATCCTGGGCCTAGGGGTAGGTTACCCATGAAAGCCCCTTTTCCCGCAGGAGCAGGAGAAATGCTGATTCCTTGGATAGTGCAAAGGTTGTAGGTTTTTGCCATCTACTGACATGTTGTGGGAATGTTGCATCTTGCAGATTCCTGCAGGAAGGCTGAACCGTGCCCTGGCTCTGTGTGACCACAGTGCAACCTGCACCCTCCAAGAGGCTTTCCCAGCACCTCCCAGAGAGGGTGGCAATGAGAGCAACCAGCTGGAGAAGCCAGGGCCTCCCTCCCTGCTCCAGGGAGGGCACAGACCAGTTACTCCATTCACCGAGGCAAAACCAGGCATCTCCTCAAAAATAACCAAGGATCTGGCCATGCACTCACCAAACACTTGGAGGATGTGTGCAATGACAACAGCAAGCCCATAGCACAGGAAACATCCTTAATGCATCATATGGATGGTAGAAGCGTGTCTTTAACATGTGCAATATATATCCTTCAGCAGAAGAGCCGTGCCCCTTGCTTGAGCACTGCTTAAGCATCACTTAAATCCTGTTTTGAAGGCTGAGGAAAGGCATGAAGCTAATAGTGCTAAATCACTGCTCAGCATTAAACCTTGCTTCCCTAAGGGAGCTTAGGGTGCAAACGTGTCTCCTGCCAGAGACTTTGCACCGGGGCCATCGCTGTAGCAGGACTTTATGGAGTCCTCGCCCTGTTGCGGGGTTTCAGTTAAGCTCAGCTAAGCCAATATCTCCCCATGCTTAACAGATACACACTTTTGGCCTCCCAACAACTCTTAAACAAAATATGAGCCCTTACAAAGTGTCCTCAGTATTAAGAGATACCTGTGTTGGTCCTGGTCAGCCTTGAATCTGGAGAATCCTGGATCTGCTCAGAGCATCTCTCATTTTGGTCCGTGCAACTTTCTCTCCTCTGCACTCCAGTCTGGTTTGCTCACATTTACCCTGGATGCTGGGACAGAGCAAAAACCTGCACGTATAGTCAGGTTGCTGACCCACTTCTAAATTTTTCCTGTTATTATCAAGCCACTCTGAGACCCAGCTGATTCTCTGGCTGGTCTTAGCTGGTAGTCCGGGCAGACTGGAAATGACACATTTAATCAAATAAGGTTTCATGTGAAATATAATTTTCTGGGAACATACAGAAATACCTTATTTATTCAGTACTCTATCTGATGCCAGCTGACAGCTGTGTTTCTTTCCTCTTCTTTCTGGAATAAAAGATGAGAAAGAAGGAATCAATCTTAGAGTCAACTCCTGCTGACTACTCCTGTCATTAGCCGCCCAGGGCCAAATACTGGCCTCCTGTACAAGTTGCCACTTGGTCCTGCTTACAAAGAGCACCCAAAATATAATCAAACTGCCTCACAGTTTATGTCTATCCTGAATAAAAAGACCTGGATGAAAAACCAGACTGCCTTTCTGCTTAACAAACCAATCCCCCCCGTCAGTTTAGGAGAGCTGACCTAAAAATACAGCTTTTTGCTACACAAAGGCTCCCTTGTGAGCCTTGGTAGGGCAGATTTTGCTTACAGGGCTTCTCTGTCTTTAAGATACTCACTAGACATGGACTTCCAGCTCCTTGCAGAACATATAGGGAATATGAGCAGGCAGCCAGGGCCAGTAAAGGTTTGTATGGGCACTAGGCTCTCCACTGCTCACAGCGCTCTGCATAAAGACCAGGATTGCATTAGTACTTCAGTATGACTCTAATTGCTTAAAAACAAACAAACCAGCAAAAAAACCCACCACCATCACCACGAAAATCCACACTTAAAGCATTTCCACGTGTCAGATGGAGAATTAGTACATAGCACTGACAGAGCCCTATGTGTTTTTCCAGGTTTGATACTTAGAAAGGTAGCTATTTATTTTTAAGGAAAAAACTTTCGTGTGAAAGTCATTGCAAAAAAAAAAAAAAAAAAAAAAAAGTAAAAAAAATGGTACTTTTCCAGAGAATTTTCCATCCTTGAAAATCAAAATGAGCTTAACAGTGGGGTTTTGGTTTGGGGTTTTTCTCTGTTTTTGATTTACCAAAACCCTAGTTTTTAGCAACAGCAGCACATTATTGGCACCGTCTGGGTAATCTCTAACAATACTGTAGTTATATGCTCCTAAGAATAATTACAAAAACATGGAGGAAAATATTGCAGTTAAGGTTTAAAAACAAACAAACAAACAAAAAACACACACAAGGGGAATATCTGATCTCTGAAATTTTTGCAGCATCCCTTGCTTCCAACCATGATTTTGGGCTTTTCTCAACCACGAGGCCCCTAGATCTGCTCAAAACGGGTTGTCTGGTCTCATTTCCGAGCTGAGGGAGAGGGGCTGGGAAGAGCCTAGCCCTGCTCTGGATTTCAATAACTGCCTCTCTCTGGTTGCTTTGGGCATGTTACATCGCTCTGCTCTCATTAATTTCTTTTTCTCCCTGGTTCTGAAGACGACGTTAACTAATTAACTACCTGCAGGGATCTTGCACAGCTCAGTTAGCGCTTGGGAATTGCTTTGAAGGAACCCAGCTCGCAGGGTTTCTCATGGCCCGGGCCTCCTCCCTTTGCTGTGGATGCCTCCCTGGGTAGGGACGAGTCCTGCTTGGCCTTTGCAGCACCTCACACAAGGTCCCCGATTCCGGCTTTGGCTCTGCCGTGACCCTTGGAGCACCTTTGCAGAAGATCTACATGCAGAAATGGTGATTTCACCAGGGAGCATTTCTTCGTGACAAATGCCACCCCTCTTGAAGGGCTCCTTGAAAGGCAAAGTCTCCAGTCAACGCGTGCAGTGGCTTGTGTCGATGGCAGGTTGTTGATGATTTGCCTAGTTCACAGCAGTCCTGATGGAGTTGGTCACCTGTGAAGGTGACAAAGCTCTTCCCTTTAGATAAAGTGGAAGAGTCCATGATTTTGCAGCTGTAGGATCAGATATTTGATCCCTTCTCTGTAGGGCTGTGGCCTTTACAGGAAGATGACTTAGTTTCTGGACACAGGGCTTAAAGGAGCTTGAAAACAAGTTATCTTAATATACCAAGGGCAAACAGATAATACGAGTTAGCTAACATTTTTCATTCTGTTGATTCAATTTATTGAAGATTTTTCTAGTCCAGGTGTTTAAATTATAGAAAACAGATCTTCATCTGTGTGAGAAGGAAAAGAAGGAAAAAAAAATTAAAAACACCACAACTTGGGGAAAAAAAAAAGGCAGCTATTATGAAAACCAGACAAGATTCCTAAGTATCCGAGTTGGAATTAAGTAACCACAGAGACGGAAAAGGCTTTTGTTTATAGTCAATAAACGTAATGCATGTGGTTAAAGCTGTGGAAATAGTTAAAATGACTGTGGTCTTACCTCTTCATCTCCCTGCTTTCAAGCACCCAGGTTCTGTGATGCCCTGGTTAAAGGCAGCAAAACCTGCCCTTGTGCTCACACAACTAACCGCGATCTGGAGGGGCCAGTGAATCCCTGGTAACAAAAACCTCTAAAGAAAATCGTTATTAACTCAGATGCAATGACTTCTGTTGGGAAAATATCATCCCCACGTCCACCTACACGCTTGCACTATTTGTGTCTGTGGTCTGCCTTTTGGGGCACATGGGTCTTTGAAGGCTATTTTGTAAGGAGAGGGTTGAACAAAATCACCAAGGAGGGCACTAAAAAATGCAGAGAAGTAGCAAAGTGCTCAGAGAGCTTCTGTCCTAGGAAAAATAATGAGATGCTTTTAGGGCAATATTTCCCCTGAAGATACTTCCCCTCAGAGGCCGGTTTTGCCAAGGGCAGAGTCTCCTGTTAGACCAAGCCTGGCCTTGCGGGTACCAGGATCGCATCGATGCCGCCAGCGACCGTCCCCAGCTCCTCCAGCCCCTGGCTCTAATCGGATCTTTTCCTAGCCTTTTCCTAATGGCCTGCTTTGATGTCAAAGCGTAATATGATTCATCGGAGCTGGTTTGGTGGATTAGCATACAAATCACGCTCGGAGACGGGATGCTTCCTGCACTTAATCATCCATTGGGTGCATTTCAAAGAGCTAAGGTCTGTGCCAGAAAGATGACGTTTGTTTAAAAGACAAACAGAGAGATCCCAGAGAGAAACATAAAGCAAACACCCAGCCCCAAATCCATGAATAATTTCGTCTTGGGCTTTCTGCTGAGTATTTCCTACAATGCAGGAAGCACCAGTCTTCATAACTTAAAATGAGGAAAGGCTTTACTTGAGATGAAGCTCCTACCCTTGAGGAGAACCCTCCTTGCTTTCTGAAGGAAGCCAGTAACCCAACACTTAGCGAAGCAAGCACTTTACCTGGACAATTAAAGCCTGTTAACACGAAACCCAGCCTCTTCTTGCAGATAGAGATCTGGGGCTAAATGGGCTGGAAGATCAGCAGAGCAGAGGCTGATCTGATTGCTCTCAGAGAACTCCTTCTTTGAGAAGAAGCTTCTTCTATTCTTCCCCATCTGCCAAGGGGGCATTATCTGAGGATATGTAGACGTCTGCCCACATTCCGCACTTGTAATAACTTTAGATACAGAAACACTCTTCCTAAAGTTTAACCTGTCTTAGCTCTATCGTTTTCTATAACCAAAGTATTGTCCCACAATGATTTTTCTGGAGTCCCAAATGGTGATGTACAGGGACTTCTGTTCAAGTGCATATAATTTCAGTTTTCCTTGGTAAAGCTCAATCGTATTTGCTGAAACGGATTGTCAGGCGTGATTATTTCCCTATTAAACATGAAGATTTTTAGGTGTCTCCTCAAACCACCTCAGAGGAGGCTCAGTCCTCCGCACAGGTCACTTGGGGACACAGAGCACACATGGATACACAGCAAGAGTGTATCCTCCTCATCCTCTCCTAACTCTTCCAGGCAGGTGAATGAGATCAGAGGACTGGGGAGCTCAGCAGGAGTAAAGCTCTCCAGAACCATGTCCACACACACCTTTGCCCACGGCATTTGGTGGCAACTGCTGGAGAAGCCCCTCTGCTTGCTTGTTGCTCTGCAGGTTTTCAGTGCTGTGTCATATTAGAAGAATAAACGTCAATGAGGAGGTGCTGGGAGCCCAGAGCTTCATGGCAAATATTTTTCTTCCTAAAAGAGCTGCACATAAAAGTTGGGTTTAGCCGGGGTTTAAATTCAGTGTTGTTTTGTATTACAGTGGGAGGTTAGCAGATGGAAACACCTGCAGAGAGATAGACCATCACGGCAGACTGCCAGCACTGCCATCGTTCATCTCAGAGCTGGACCAGCTTTAGGTTACGTTAGTCACTGGCTTCCCAAAGCCGATATATCCACCTTTTCCTTCCTCTGCTCCTCATCTCTGTTCTGCTGTATGAGCCCTTCAAGGAGCTAAATTCAGCACACCAACCCAGCAGAAGAAGGAACTCTACCTGGCAAACTCTCTGCTTGCTTTAGACCCATCATGGATAACTGCACCTCAAGCTATGTCCTGAAGGTAGAATCATTATAGAATCGTTATGGTTGGAAAAGGCTTCAAGATCATTGAGCCCAACCATAAGGTGGATGGATGAGAACACTCTCTTATCTTTCCTCTCTGCTTTTCCATTTATGTCTTCAAAGAGAAGATGCTTTGGAAACATAAAACATTTTCCTGGAGTTGTCTTGCCCAATCCCTTCTGTCAGAAGGGCACATTGCTGGATAACTCCCTTCACAAATAAAATAAATACATCCTTGTAAGAGAAAAACTGCAGTAACTTCCTGAGAACTGGAACTTCCCATTCCTCTTCTCACAGGGCACACCAACAGCAACACTCCTGCCTCCCAGCAAGACGGCTGGAAAAATATAAACAGTTGGGTAATTTGTGGTGTGGAATCTCTTGTTATTTTCTAATAGCATGAGGTTACAAGGCAAACAGTAACCCAACCTTGCCTCTCAGTTGCGTATTATTCTTAGGTTTCTCGGTTGAGTAAAAATGTTTTCTTTCTCTCCCTACATCTCTTTGTAAAAACTCACCTCCTCCTCCAAATTGACCTGGCTTTTGGGGGCCCTTTTCCTAGAGTTGCTTTTCCACGCTCCCCCCGGCAGGCTGCCAGCCCCAAACTCTGCTGGAGCTGACACTGCTCTGCACGTCCTCTAGAGATATTTCCATTTTAAGCAACAAGAAGTAATAAATGAAAATCTGTGAAGGCAAAGCAGGCCAGCTGGAAGCCAAGGCCTGCAATCCGTGAACGCGATCCACACTCACCCCATCCTCTGCATGGACGGGAATCGTGTGTGGGCCCACTCATCAATGCTTTTAAATAAAGTGGGATAATTCCAGGCTATCCTAAAGGTCATAGCTACAACTTTAGTAGCTTTTAGAAGATATTTCTAAATTTCACAAGTGGACTTGGATTTTTATCTTCTCAGAGAATGGCACGAAACAGCTGGTCAGTGATCAGGACTGCCTTGTCATCCAATTTCTGTTCTTCTCAGGGAATCTGGTGGCCCCTTCTGCACCAGTTGTTCAAGCTCTTCTGCTTGGCCTTCCTGATGTCATCTCACAGCCTTTCATGTATCTCCTCTTGGCCGCACACAGCCCTTAAACGAAGCCAGCACTGCCCTTTCAGTGCAGACCTGCTGGAAAATCTCACAGCTGCCATCACATTTCCATGTGTTTAATTCAAGGGTTACCTGTAAAATCCTTCCTGGGATTCGGCCATGATCCGCAGGTGACTTGGAGAGAGGTCATCAAAACCTCCAGCTTCCCATCGCTGACTTCTTTCCCCTAAGGGCTCCCTGTCCCATCTCTGCTATTAATACGGTAGGTGGGTAACTAAATATTAATTACCAATGAAGAGTCTATTTAACCAGATTTTGGGTCAACCTTGGTGTGCAATGCATGTGAAAACACAGGACTTGTTCATCCTTTCTCTCCACCCTCTGCCTCGTAGTTACTGCTTTATCCATCAGCCTGGCCTTGCTCACCTGCTTTTGCAGGCAGAGACCTGAAAATCCCAACCTTCTCTTGCTTCTTTTGTCTGTAAAGCTCTTATCAGTCAAGTCAGCAAGTCTGAAAGGCTGTTGCTGCAGATTAATTAAAATAATTAAATTAAAATTAACATGGGATGTGGGTTGTGCAGGTAGCCGTGGAACGTGCTCCCAGCACAACCCAGACACACCGTGGCTGCTCCAGTCTGGCAATACTTGCCCAACTAGACAGAAAGCTGTAACTCTACAGACTGCAGTAATTTATGTTTTTAAAATACTCTCAGATTTTAACGTGGAATAAAAACTAACTACTCTTAATGAAGCATTTCTCCTAAATGGGCCAAAAGCTTTTGCATGAGGCCCAGGCCCTGAACATTTTTGAGTGAGCTCTGTGAACTCAGAGCAAGCACTTGGAGAAGTTTGACACCCACCAGCATTGAGCCCACGGTGCTGCAGCCCAACTGGTGTCCTAGGGTCTAGAGCAGGCAAAGCAACCTAAATCGTGCAAGGTAAATAAGCAAGCCCAGTGCTGAAGAACGGTTTGAAAATTCACACACATGGCTGCAAAAAGCCAACCACTTGGATGCCAGTGGGAAAATCTTCCCTTAGCCGCTAAATTAAGAAGACAAAAAAAAAAATCTATTAATTTCTAAGCAAGTTGGGCTGGTCTGTGGAAAAGTGAGCTGCAAGCAGCATTTAAATCATGCATAGCCTAAGGTTTAAGAAAGGCGATTTGAGCTTTCATTCACTACTTACATCCATGCATAGGGATGAACCGGCATAGGTTAAGTGGCACTGTAATATTCAAATTTGGGAGAGGAAATTCAGCTTGCAAAAAGTACTGGGAATCAAGCAGGTTTCTAAATGAGATTTCATTTCCCAGTAAGAGGACCTGCAAATTTATCAACTCCGGCTCAACACCTGGGGCTGCAGGCACCCCAATGGGCACTGGGGCTGCTTCAACATTTAAAAGATAATTTCTGCCCTCAGCAGTTGTATAAATCTCTGTACTCGTGGCCATCCCCTGAGGTCCTTGTAGGAAAGCAAAGTCCATTTTTCATGAGGTAACAGAGGTTTCCTCCACCAGACGTTTGTGCCCAGCAATGGACTCTCTTTTGCCTCTCCCATTCCTTCTCCCTCCAACATCACTGCTTGAATTGAACTGCCTCAACCTTAACTTAAACCGTACAAATAAAAGACCACATAGATAAAACAAAGCAGGAGACAGGGGCTGAAAAACAGGAATAAATGAGGAAAATGGTCATATGGCTTAGAGTACCTCCAAGGCCATAGCTCCCTGATCAGGGAGGCAATGATGACTTATGGAAAGAAATCTCCTGTTCTAGAAAGGTCCCTGAGATCTACCCCAGCTGAGGGTGCCTTCTGGAGCTCTAATTTTAAAGAAAAGAAGATTGGTTTCTGCTTTGTAAGCGAGGCAGTTTAACCTTTGGGCCAGTTGTGAGTCAGCACAGTCCAAAGCCCGATCTCGCATGGCAAGACCAGCATTAAGGATTAACCCTTGTGGCTGCAAAGTCCACGGCAAAACCTGCTCTGGTGCAAGTCCCCGAGAGCAGCCTGTGGTAACAACTAAGTGCAGATAACGGGTTGCTTATTAGCCAACCTCTCACTTTCTGTTTCTCCTGCCTTTCCTCCACCACTTTCTGCCTGTTTTATGTAGGCTAATGCTCTTTCTGGTACAGGGAGAAGGTTGCATTGGAGGCAGAGAACATCAGGCTTTCTAAGGATACGAGCCCATGCTGTATCACAAGTCTCATGCCTGGATGGGAATCAGTCTGACTACCCCAAGGTATAAGGACAGCCCATAGGAAGGGCAGGAATTCTGGTTTCCAGAATTTGTGCATCTCAAAGGTCACCAACCACCACCGCGCAACCTCCTGCCTCCGACGTTTCTCTCGCGTCGGTAGAAGGATCAAGCGCAGATATTCCCCAACTTGCCTTAAAGCAGAGGCTTCTGATGGCTTCATCCAAGCAGATGCCCAACTCCACCGTGCTCCTTGCGGGCGGGTGAGGTGGTCCAGGCTCTCTCTGGTGCCCATCACGTAACGCTGTCCTTGCACAGCACCACAGGTTCTCCAGAAGGACCACGAGCAAACCGGGGTGCTTTAGAAGCAACACTTGTCTCGGCATAAAAATACAGCCATACGGCCGTAGTATTTCCAAGACTCAGTAAACCAGGTGGTTTTGGAGCCGAATACCTCAAAGAAACCCTCCAAATTACATTTGGGCATCAAGGCGTAGAAATTTGTGCCTTAGTTTCCAGAAAGATTTAGATTTGCCCAAGAAAACTTACTTAAAATCACCAGGTCTTTAATATTAACATGTGTTGAAAACCTGAAGTTTGCAAGCTCAAATGGCAGTTGAATGAGGCCAAAGCTGGCCAAAGAAGTTTAAAAATGTTTTTCCAAACGACTGATTTATTTTCTGTTTTCACATTTGCAAGTATTTACCAAGTTCTTTATCTCGGGGGGAGAAGTCATTTCCAAGATGTAAAAGAAAAAAATAAAAGGTTTCTTTCTCAAAGTTTCAAGATGTTACTAGAATTTCAAAGCTGGAAAAGCTTTCAGAGAACGTTTCTTCCAAAGGACTTTCCAGGAATGCAGAGTTTTCTGCAAATCAACCTCACAAAGCAGCACAGAAAGTGTGTGAATAAAGTTATTTCTACCTGAACAGAGCCAAAACGCTGCAGTTGTACATTGCAATAAATGTATTTTTGATATATTGCAATATTTGGTTGTATAGAGAATATATAGGAGCCATTAATGCAGTTTTGGGATGCATTTATGCAGATGCACTCTATGTACCCTACTTGCTTATGAAACTGCTCTAGCGACTGTTGGCTCATTGACAGTCCAGAGAGTGCCAGATTTTCAATTTTCACTTCAGTAAAACAGAAACCTCCTCAAGGAAAAAACTTTCTCTTCTTAAGTATCTAGTCCTGTTTTCTGGGGGGAAGAAAAATAAAAGTTAAAATTTTCTCCAACCCCAAGAGAGCTATTTTTTGAATGTCCTTTTCAGAAAGCGAGAGAGAAAGGGCAGAAAGGGACGCTGTCTGTCATCTGTGGCTTGAATCACTTTCCAATTTATTTATTTTTCATTGCTGTTTACAGCTGCATTACTGGCCCAGCTCACTAGCTCCCCAAAAGCAAGTTTATAGCTGTGAAAGCTCATTCTGTGCCAGCCACGAGAAAGAATTAAGACCCTGCTCTTCCCGCAGTATATCTGATATATTCACTCCTGCTATTTCTGAGACAATCTAAAGGCTTCTAATCAATTCTTTTGTGGGGTAAAAGAGAGAGAAAATTGAAAATCTCATTTTCTGGCCAGTCGCAACAATAAGCAGCAGCATCAGCCCCAGATGGGGCAAGCCCTTCGCCTGGGCGGTGCAGGTTTCTCCCTACCTTGCCACTAGGTCTCTGGAAAGCAGCGGGATGCTCGGATCCACGTGCAGCCGAGCGGGGAAGGGAGGGAGGGCAGCCTTAATTGGCCTGGAGAGGCTGCCTGGCGTCCGGGCATAATTAGCACTTCCAGCAAGCGCTCAGCCCAACGCAGGAGCGACGCGCCAGCAATTTCCACGGAACGCAGCAGGCTCCGAGGGCACCGCTGTTTGTTCTTACCAGCATTAAAAGCTCATTTGGATTTAGGCTAAGAGCCTTTTCCAGCGCTGCCATTCCCCGGAGAGCGCTGCGGCACCGCAGGAGCATCCGTCACATTCCTCACGGGGAGCGGCGCGTTCGCGCAGACACAGCGCAAATTCTTGGAAAGAGTCTGCCCAGGGGCATTTAAGAAAACAAAGGCATTTTATCCCCAGGCTAAAAGAGTTTGGGCCCCCTCCTATGTAATATCAGCAGCAACTTCAGCTTTGCATGCAATTATCTTACCTTAGCAAAGCTCACCCGCTTTCCCAAAGTTACCTTTACACGTGTTTTATCTCACGGGAACTGCTGCTTTTTTGGTTGTAACTTACCACAGACTGAAAGAAAGTAGAAAACGGTCACTACTCAGCTGCTACATTACAGTATTCAGCTCCTACCAACTCTCCAACTCTTTAGCAATTTCTCCCACCTGCCAGCACCTGGAAAGAAGCATTCTCTTTAGCTCAAATAATTTGTTCCTTTTTTACAATTTTTTTTTTTTTTGGGGAAAACTCGAGGCTTTTAGCAACGATGGGAAGAAGGCTTTTTGATCCTCCAGATGGCACAGGCATTTTGAACAATGCCTTTTGTTATTTTACATTAGTTGCAACTGTTCACACCCCCACAGAAACACGGTCCCAAACACGAGCATCGCTTGCTGACAAATTATGAGAAAGTTTTAAATAAAATTGCAGACAGAATAAAGCACATGGGATTTCCAAAACCCACAAGCTCCCACACAGGCTTTTAAGAGAGCTTGTTCCAGTCTTTGAATGGGCTACAAACCATTAATTCCCGCTTGTTTCATTAGAAATAAGAAAATCCTTATCCTTCCTGAAAGCCCACTCTGACTACATTAGTCAGAACTTAATAAACATGGGGGAAAAATGTATTTTAGTTCAGTTACAAAACTTAAATTCACACAAAAGCTTCCAACACAGGCACAGAAATTAAATCAAACAGCGATAAGAAAAATAATGTATACAATTTTCTCAAATACAATTTTTTCCCACCATTTCTCTCTCAAGAATCGTACGTGTGTATTCATATATTTTTGTAGACAAAGCAAAACAACCATGGGAGCATTTCCATCCAAAAGGAAGTAGATAAACAACTTAACCATTTATTTGACTGCATTGTATTTAGACAGCTCATACATTTTGTAATCCCATCGGTTTTGTTCTCATCAAAAAGGATCAAGGGACAGCAGAATATAATCCACTCCAAACAGCAGTCCAGAATTTTCAGATACACTTGATATTTTCATAGCTGCCCATCTGATACCTGAACTCCAACACAGTTTGTTATGTTTATACAAGACCTGAAATTTTTTCTTTAACATAGCACGCAGTTTTAGCCACACTTTGTGGTGCCCCAAAATAAGAGTTTGTGATGTACTACGCAATGTCAATTAGATTATGACTACTTTTCTCGACGGTGATGAACCCTTTTTTAAAGAAAAAAAACAAAAAACAATATAAATGCAGACATCCATTCTGACATGTCAGCCAATAGCGATATTTGGGCAAAGTTAAACATAAAAGTAATCAACTCCTTAGATTTGTCAATGCAAAAGAGGTGAGGGAGGGAGGGCTGTGTTTTAGCAACACATGGGAGAAGGAGACGACTGAACTTTCTTTGCTCGATTTCATTAGAAAACCTATTTTCATCTCTTAGCAAATTTGTAGCTTCCCACCATGACACCCAGTCCCAAGCAACACAGAGCATAAATCTGTTTCGATACCAACCAGCACATACAGCTTCAGTATCTTCTCTAGTGACCTGCGTGTTACACAGCAGCAAGATGAGAACCTTTCTGGCAAAACACACTTTGAAAACAAGCGAGCATCTATTTTGCGCAGGATCTTCCGAATTTGCACGGTGAGAGTTGCTTCTTACACCAAACAAACAGAATTGTATTTGAAATCTGCTCCACAGTGATACATTTTTGGCGTTGCCTCTGTGAAAAATGATTCGGGCTGGCTTCTAAGGCGGCTTTTGAATCCCAACGAACCCGCAGATTAAATATTAACCAACAGAGAACTTGCCTGTCTGGCTTTCCCGTTCTCCAGGCTGGGCAGACACAGGAGAGGCAGCTCTGGTGTCTCTGCTACCAGCCCAGCAGCTGCCAGCGAGGCACCAAACTTCCCCCGTCTGTCTCGGGAGCTCAAGCAAGCCCGTCGCTGCATCCTAAGCCCCTGGAATACAGATGGGAGAAGATTCATATTCCCAACATTTAAGTCTTAATTATGAATGACACTTCCAGATAATCTGCTCCGAAGTGAGAAAATTGAGGGATTCCAAACTCTAGAATGCTCCGTGAAGAGCAGACTCCAGTTTATTACACCATGGCTCAGGCACCACTTCCAACAGGATTTCCCTTTGTCAAGGGGAACAAACCCCTCGAAAGCACGAGTGGTGTCTATAAGCAGAAAACTTAGAAGAACCAATGGCAAGTTAAAAATTTATATATTTTCAAATACAACTCATAATTTGTAAGTGGTAAGAAATGCCCATCACCATGTGAATGATTGGTCTGTGCAAAATAAGGCTCATTTAAATCCAGTTTTCCTACACGGGGATTTTTTTTTTCCAAATGTTACTGGAGGTAGGGGTTTTGGTGTTTGTGTTTTTAAATTTACAGTAATTAGCAAAAAAAAACCAAAACAAATCCATGACTCAAACCAAACCCTTAAAAAAAATAGTAAGGCAAATCTGAAGAGGTCGCTCAGCTACAGAAGAGCAGATTCACTGAGGCCACCCTCTTCTATAGATTACATAGGCTCTTCCACAAGTCATCCAATACCTTTTTTTTTTTTTTTTCCCCCCCCCAAAGTGAAAAAACAATAGATTCATAGAACTGGGCTATATAATCACACTGAGCAAGAAAGCCTTGACAATGTAATTACTGAATGAATTAATGGGTATTGGTCAAACCTATGTAAACCCAATTTCAAAAAAAATAAAAACAAAAGAGAGCAAGAGACAGAGAGAGGAAGAGAGAGAATCACAGAGTAGTCCCTTCCCTGCTGTTTTGATTTTGGAGGGGAAAAAAATACCCCAATAATTTAGCGCATGTAAATTTAGAGAAGATGAGAGCAGCTAAAAAAATAAAAAAATGGATACAATCCACCTTGAAATTTATTTTCCAAGACCAAAAACCAAGGATTGAAGCATTGCAGAACACTGAAGCAAAGCGATCCGAAAAAGAATTGTTCCAACTATTTTAAAAAAGCTGTTTTTCCAGAGCTTCTAGCGATAATTTTGATTAAATAAAGTGATACCAATTTACATTAATTTTCTATACCTTCTTTTAAAAGAAGTCCCTCACTCTTTTGAAAGAAAAGAAAAAAGTGCATCCAAAACCAGCAAAGATTTACTGGCGACATCAGGTTCTCTTGTAGCAGCTACTCGAGGTTTTCAAAATAGCTTACACTTCTGGCTGTAAGAAAAGAAGGGCCTTCCCAACCCTTGTCTGGGAGAAGTATCCAAATTATAAAAATCTGAAATAATTTATTATCAAATCCGGAATTTAAATAAAAGCAGAAATTTTCTTGCGAAGACAATTGAAGAAAGTAAAAGAATAAAAGCATGCACTCCAAACTTAGAGGTGAAGACAAATATACTTATCTATACAGGCACTGGCAGACGCAATTTAATTGTTACTGTTACTCATTGTAACACACACCCCACCCTACAATACATTTTTTTCATTCACTAATCACTGAGGTACCAATATTTAAGAATGGAAAATTCAATATTGAAAAATAAAACCTAAAATTGAAGCCTTTTTTTTTTTCTTCCAGAAAACTATGGCAATTTTTGTATGAAATGTTAGTATACTTATAGAATTTTACAATCTACATTGGCTTTTTTCTGGAACCAAAAGTCGTGTTCCACATACAGGTTCTTTGATAAAATGTTCACTGTGTATGTAATACAGTCAGTAGACTTGCAAATGAATGAACATATCTTGGCTATCAACTGGCACATCTTGCTGGTACCAAAAGAACTCGAAGTTTGAAACAATCTGCTTTAATTCGGAACAAATGCGCCATGCCAAAGTGCAACAAATATGTGCGACACTCAATGAGACACTGACAGATAAGAGCTGCATGGAAATTACTAGGTCCATCTGCAAGGCAATTTTGTATAAATTGCATTGCATGCAAAGGACAACTCTGCGCTGTTGGGACGTCAGTTGCTTGATGTGATGGTTTCTTTTAACGCAGCCATAGTTTAAGACGCAGTGCATCAACTCCATTTAAATAGTATCTGAACAGCCTCTTGTCTCGCACAAAACCAAGGTTTTCATAAAGTTTCAAAGCAGACTTATTTGTGATTTCTGTTTCCAAAACAACCTTTAAGAAAAAATAAAGAGATAAGACATATCACATTAGAAAGCAGCTGTGTATTTCGGTTTACATGAGTACTGAACAAACTCTAAAGTTTTTATGTAAAATTACACTTGCTAGCAATGAATGGAATTAATCTACCTTGTTCTGGCTTGTTCATGCAACCTCCCTCCACCCCCACATTTATAAATACTCCTTAGCAGTTATTCAACAACAGCACTTGCAAGCAAGTTTCACCTGCAGAGAGAGATCAAGAACTGAGCAGAAAATTGTTCTTGCTTAGTCACTGAATAACTTTTTACTTCATAATCTGATAGACCTAGACAGAAGCCTTCAGCATTTAGCTGACAAAAGTAATGTTTGTAGTATCTGTGCTTCTGGTGAGAAAGGAAAGGGTATATAATTAAAGTAATGCACAGGTTTAGGAAGGTGATTTAGCGTTGGCAACCACTGTTCCCAGCTAGTCTTGCATAAGCAAGGAAGAAAGAGCAGTTTGCAGCTTTTTCCCCACTTTTTTCCCCTATGTTGATAAGATCCCAACAGCAAGATGACCTGTGATGAGGTTGGATCAAACCCCAATGTGGTCCAAATTAAGCAAGGGGTCAAAAGTGCCCCAGAAGTCTCAAGAATAGGCAAGAAATGATACAAGTATTTAAAAAGGAATATAAAAGCATTAAAATACACCTCCGAGCAGTTTTTTCTCCAAATGCACTGAATTGAGGCCTGGCACACCTGCTGAACCACCTATCCCTTCCAAATGATAAAAAAAACCTCTTTTGCCTAGTGTTGTCCAACTCATATTTAAGGATTTTGCTATTAGGTAGATCAGGGTTACTCAAGAACAGAGGATGAGCTAACAGGCTGACAAGACTACATATAAATCCATGACCATGTACATTTACATATTAAACTGTGCAGAAAGACCACATGATGAAAACACAACCCATGTATTTTCCTCAACCATCAGTGGATATTACTAAATTATTATTTCATATGCACGGTGTGTAGTTAGAGCCATCTACATCAAAATACAAAAAGAAAGAAAGAAAGAAAAAACACTAGCTCAGCAAAATTGAGGAAAAGAAAATCAGGAATAAAACATTAGGCTCTATTTGCACCGGTTTAAGGCACTCTGCGTTGCTGAGCGCGTGGCCCCGCAGCCTCCAGGCACGGATTTCCATTTCCCCAGCCTGTTTTGCCAGCTCTACTAGGCTTGTTGCAGAGCCACTTCAAAAAGCAGCCTGGGTAGAAAATTACTGATTTTTCTTTCCATCTGCTTTATTTTCTGCCGTCTAAGGAGTGGTTAAGCGTAAGAGGCAGAAGCAGCCAGCAGTTAGACTGGTTACCTTCAAGATTTAACTATCTACTCCCTGTATATATTTGAGCATTACTCAAGGTTCAAGCTTCTCTGACCACATTCCACTGGCGAATTCAGCCTGAGAATTCAGCACACAAACGTACAAAGAACAGTAAATTCAGGGCTAACAACCCAACGGCCAACACACACTGGGGAAAAATAAAACTTGAGGTAATTGGTTTTTCTAAAGGGAACGAGAGGTCACATATTAAAATATTAATAGCCAGAGTTCTTAAGTTACAGCAGGTCAGACTGTGGTACCTGTACTCTTGGGGCAGCCTAACTCAAGTCTTAGTCTTATGGGAAGAATTAGAGATTGAATTTCTTTTCTTAAACATATGCTGGCACCTCACTGGAATACTATTATCAAGCCCTGTGACCTGAGCAAACACTCGTAAGATTATTAACCCATTCAAATTAATTAGTATCAATTTGTGACCAATTATGGAAGTGCAATATTTTTCCTGACCTGCTTGCGATCTTTTCTGCAATTATGCAAGCTGTACAACTTTTAAATTCAAATTGAAACAAAGCATTATGCCAGTCAGGAAAGGTGACCCATGTAAGAACTACAGTGCAAGAGACTTATGTGAACGCCAGCTCCAACCAGCATTCGCTCTCATAAATGTTTAGCAACGCGGTGGAGGGATATAACGTGTCTGCATCCAACAGCAAGCAATTCCTGCAGTGCTCAGAGGTGTCCATCAACACTGCGTTTAAGGGAGTGGTTAAAGGCTGAAATTCAGGTTTGCTGGAATCCCAGCGCTGGAGTCAAAGCTCGCCTTGCAAGGTGATGAAATGGATGTGCTCTAGTATTCTTAGAAAAAGACCTAGCGCAATGATAAATAATTCCTTGACCTAAACATACTGTGGATATGATCTCATAAAGGCTTAAAACCAGCACCCTGCTAGAAGGAACTGAGGGATCCTATATAAATTAACTTCGGGAATGACAGAAGCTGTTTTCTAGTGGCTGGGAAAAGCAATCTTAGCTATGTACTTTGTTTTTTGAGACTCATCACTAGAAGGGAAAAGGCCTCAGACCCTCCTATTCCAGCTGCTTTGTAATCAATAGAAAATCTTTTTCTGTGTGCTTGAATTTAAGTGATAAGGACATGGCCAACTCCTGGGGTACACGGAAATCAGAACTCTGCCTAAACTGCAATCCTAACACCAAGGGACCTCAGGACCACCAGTAATACCCAGGCTACGAGAAAGTTATAATTTTGATCGCCTGTTATCAATCAATTGTTGAAAAAAACATCTAGTTAAATAGAGTTAAGCAGTGAGGATTCAAGCAGTGACTTGTAATTGAAGTATGTTTCTACATCTAATAAAGGAACCCAGTATTATTTTATCTAGGTTTCAGATGCTTGATTCTGTGAAGGATTCCTCTCTTCCTGTATGAGATATTCAGCAAAGACTCAAACTTTCAATCATTTCATTTATTTCTGGCCTATGGTCTTTAATGGTAAACATTGCTCTACTCCAGCAAAGACCTGATTTGAATTAACAGCATTTTCTGCAGAACTTGTAACCTTCTGAAAGCTGTATTTCCTCTCGCATCTAAAATTTCATAAGTCCAACATTTATCTCAAGTAGCTTTAATTTTAATTTGTTTTTAGAAGCAAGGAATCATTTTCTATAGTAATAACCAAATGCAATGTTTCCTGCTATTATGTTCTCATACATACCTAGAATTTACTCATTAATTGAAAAGAAAAAAAAAAAAAATCAAAAGGGACAAAAAACCCCTTGCTTCTTCAATTCAAACTTTGAAGCAACTCAAATTTAGAAGCCAAGTCACGGAATAGAGCCAAATTAAACAAACAAATGAAGAAAATATTCTTTCAGCACTCGCAGAACAGGCTGTTATTCTTTCAAATACATTTGGCATATCACAGAACAGGTTGTTATTCTTACAAATAAGTTTGGGAGATCAACAGAATCAAGTTGTGGATGTTTGTCCAGTTCCTTTAATCAACTTAGCAGACTGATAGAAGTTCTCATAAAAAGCTGCAATTCCTTTTCAAATTCTGCATTTGCCTTAGAAAACTCTATCATTTACACATAGCCTCCTTTTGATCAGTTAGTACTTACATGGTATTGCAGTGATGAGGTGCTGAAAAATTGCACTGCTGATTGCTTACACACTCATGCTATAGATAGGGAACCTATAAACGACCCTATGGGATCTCATCTATCCTACGTGAACAACGAACAATCCTCCTTTCACTAAGGGATATAGCAAGGAACGTTTTTCAAAGCTGATCTAAAAAGGACAAAGTAAAAGTAAATTTAGTAAGTTGGATACCTGACTGTATCACTCCCTCTGCTTCCTACATTAGGAGGAAAATCTTTACAAAACTTTGTAAATAAGAGAGAAAAGTATTCGCTCTTACCTTTTAAACACCAAATCAGAACACTGCATTAGATAGTTTGTACTTATTCTACAACCAGGAAAATTCTGTTAAACCACTGCAACTCAATGAAAGCAAAACCCACGATAATCCTGGAAACCATCAGTTCACTATCCCAAACGTGAGTATTCATTAACACCCAGTGCCTGAGAAACTCATCACGATCAAAATCCAAGTTCTGTAACATCATATCCAGAAACTCCTGCTGAAAGCAGCCTCTTGAGTACTTGCTTCAGGTTTGAAGATTACTCCTAGTTCAACCAGCCACCCTGAGTGTCAGCTTGTCCCCCTCCTCTCTGCTCTAATACAGCCCTGACCACCTCCTCCAAGCCCATCTCCTTCTCCCCACACTGATTCCTGCCCAGCTATTTCATCCGTGGTGCTGCACAAGTACTTTAATTTTCAGAACTCAATTTTCATGCCCAAAAAGGTCTAATCTATACTAACTTGAAAAACGTTACATTGAATAAACATTTATCAAATCATGTCACAAGCTTATTTTATCTTTCCATGCTAAGATTGAAGAGTTTCTAAGCAGCTTTCAAATGTTTTAACTACATCTACAGGTACCTATTCCTGTTTTTAAAAACATATTCTGAGCAAGTTTCAGAAAACTATGTTCTTCAATCACAATCCATTTTATTTCAAGCATCATACCAGTATCTTGTTTCATCCTGCTTCTAATCCTATTCGAGGTAGAAAAAAAAACAAAAAATAAAAAACAATCTCAACCTTACAAGCATCAGAGATAACGAAACTATCTACAAACCTCACAAAAACAAGCCACTCTGATGCACTGCTTCAGATTTGGTCAGGAAAACATCAAACACACTGCTAGAAACCACTCCCCAACAACTGCTATAAAGAAATTGTGCGGTTTGTCAGCTCTATCAGGAAGAACCTTAAATAATGGGTGGCTGGGTGGATTTTTCAGGTGTTTATCAGGACCAAACGTCTTCCTGCAGTCCTAGGAGACTGTTCTGCAAAACCAGGATGTTTGAGTAGCCAACATCATTATGGGAATATCATGTGCACTGGGAAAAAGCCCACACTTTGTGCCTGAAGACATTTGCTGTTTAGCTGCAGGTAACTATATTTATCTTGCATTGTTTTCTCTTTTTTTTTCCTGTTTCTTAAATCCATATGGACATATCTGATGACCAGTGCAAAAAGTGCTGTAAGTTGCCTGGACATGCAAGGCCCCATTTCAGTGCCAGCACTAAGTGCAGGCAGAAGTCCCCAAGAAGCAGGGCATCATCCCACACAGTTAGCAGTTCCCAAGCTGGAACTTGCCTGCACTTGTGCAGCACACGCTGCAAGAGGCTTGGATTGTGGTGCACTTGGTTAATAGGGACAGCACTAGTCTTTGAGAAATGCCCTGCAAGTTTATATAAAGCATCTGTACAGCACCATGGATGAAAATCCGTGACAAAGACTTAAGGAGATCTCGGCAGCCTTCAGTCCCTAACACTTTGGTTTCGCTTTTGAGTGACAAAAAGCTATAAGAGGAGGCTCTTGGGCTAATGTTTAAGCAGTGGGGAGAACACATTATGTGCACACCAGTTAGATGTTCAATTTAGAAATGAGGTTGTATGAGAAGCAGCTCACGTGTATGCTTATACATAATGAGCTATTGCATCTCTGGTGGCTGGCGCAGAAACCAACTTCCCCAATGACATTAGGCAATTCACCTCCCTGCATCTTGAGATGTAAGAAAAGGGTGCTCTGCACTATCACAATTGTCACACTATCCCTCAGTTCTTTAAAATAATCTTGGATATTTAGTAATGGGAAGTGAATTCAAGAGCATAAGAGAGAGCAATGGGAAAGAAACTCCTTTCTCTAATCGTTCACGGCAGCCAGTAGAAAAGGGGTTAGGGCAAAGTGTACTGCTTAGGGTGATACAAGCATAAGGACAACACAAGACAAAACAAAGGACTTGGGGAACAAGCTCAGAAACATCAAATTGCACTACACTGCTCAAGTACAACATACACTATAGAAAATATGACACCAGTAAATGGAGGTAGGAAGGGATCTGCAGAAAAGAACAAACACCTAAACTGCTTCTGAAGTCAGGATGTATGCAGGGATTCTGCAAAAGAGTAACTCAACTAGTGGAAAAATAAACAGAGTAGAGAATATGCCACAAGTCTTGCGACAAAGCTTGGAGTTTTGCACCACGCTCAGTGTGGTAAGTGAGGGAGCAATTGAAGCAGGAATACAAAGAGATCAAAGGATCCCCAATATGACACACTGAAATGACACCATTCATTTATCAGGAAGAAGTTAAACGACTCCATTGTACCAAGCAGATGAAAGAGTTAAAGATAACCAAGTGAAGGAGAATGGATCTAGGGAGAGTTTTCACAAGTTAGATGTGGCACATTAAGATAGTTTGTTGCTTAATATATATTAAAAAAAAAAAAAGAAAAAAAGTAGAGGCTACAAAGTAGTAAAAGGAAAGACCAGAAATGCACAGGCCAGAGAAAGCTTGACAGTGATTCAATTACTTTCCTTAAAAGTTTTCACTGACATGCTAAACCCTTACACAGTTCTGTTAGTGCCTAAGCATATTAGGTAGCACTAACTGATGACTTGCTGTGATGACATAATCTGATGGCTTGCTGTGATAAAATCATGTTCTGCAGTATTACAGCACTGTTCTAGTATCTTCCCCTATTCTGAAAATACGGAAGCGTTACAGCCAACATTCACGTTGTACTGGTACAGCCCCATCTTCAAACTGGAGTCTTTGGAGGAAGACTGTGAAGGGTGATGCAGGTTCACAAAGCAAGCCAAAACCCAAAGCGCTGAATTTGAGCATTTACAACAAATCTTAAAATATCCTTCCGTTTGCACCTTTTTTGGACATTATCTTTTCTTTATAATAGATCAGGAAGTTGCTTACCAATGTGATACCCACCAAAATAAAAATAAACAAACAAAAACCCAAGAAAGAAAACACAGAACCCGAAGAGAAAACCTGCAAAACAAATCTAAATCTAGGTATAGGAGAACACAAACCATTTACATTATATCCCGAAGTTTTTGATTATAAAAATCTTACCTCATCACAATCTCCTTCGACCATAGCATAAATAGCTTTCTTAACCAAGTTTGTACCTGAAATTTAGATTTGAATATGCGTCAACAAAGTTGCAATGCAAAAGATGTTTGTTCATACAAAACTAATACATGAGCTACCTATATGATAACACCTGGGCGAGGAGAGAAAGACTACAAGAATTTGCAGTCAAGTTGCAGTCTCACGTTTGAGCATTAAAATAACCAGCAAAAATATCCAGAGACTCGAGCCTGAATGCAAGATTCTTCTAACACAAGAATATTAAAAACAGGCTTCTATGTTTAACATACTGTTATATATAGCCTTCCAAGATGTGATTCATTCCTTTTCGCTGCATTTAAAGTCAAAATCTGTTGGCATGTACTTGAAGGACATTCATCTTCCAAGGGAATTTCCTCTTACTAAAACAAATGCTTCTATTAGTAACAGAACTTATGAAACCACTTTTCTTGTGGCTCCCTCCCATTTGGTTTTGCTGGTGTTTAATAGCATGGTCAAAGCCCATCCCTTCCCCTCAGTCTTGCATTAATTTCATTCTTTAGCATTATTTTTCATCCATTTCACAACAGATCTACAAACGTAATATCCCTACCTGTCTGTAGAATTGGGGTGAAATTGAAAGTTGATTTCAAAGTTATTAGTGGAAAAAACTGCTGTTCAGTGAAATTGCATAAATCTCACTTCCATTAGAAGGCTAAGGAAAAGGAAAAAAAACCCCAAGGAATCTAGAGATTGTTTTAAAGAATTCTCAAAATTTTAAATCAATTAAGATTTTATTTGAGCATACGACAAAACCATACTGTATATAAAGCAAATCTTCAGATTAACATCATACTTTAAAGAGCAAGGTAGTGAGAGCAGGGGAAAAAAGTCAACATTTCCAATGTTAAAGTAAGCAAAATCTTAAATATACATTCTATTTATATAATTCTAAAATGATGAATTGACTAAGGAGAGGGGAAAACCTTGCAGAGGTCTGCACAAGAACAGCATTTGTTCTCATTTACTCATGAACCCAAGTGCCTGCTTTTAAATTATGGCAGGCTCCTTTATGACTCAGCTAAAGGGAAAGCAGAGGGCGATTTCTCTTTACGTTCCTCCCTCTGCTCCACTAGTGAAATCTCAAATGGCTTCTGAATTCTACTAAAGAAAAAATATTCCCACATGCTTGACTAGTCAGGCTGTTATTTAGTGCTACTAGTGGGGTTTTTTGCAGGAGAACACACGTTGGTAGCATTCTATAACATAGCCCCTTATGTAGCCCCTTACATTTCCATTGCAAATCATTTTGTCTTTAATCATGGCTTTTCAGCATTAGGGTGGTAAAGCACATTTCTGGCCTCTTAAAGTGACATTTGCATTTTAAGACAAAAAAACACATAAGTATATATATATATACACACACACATATACATTTATATAAAAAAATATGTATACTAGAAAATGAAGGAAACATCACAATAGCAAATCAAAAGAATTACAGTTGTGTAAGAATGGATCTTTAACCAAGCCAAAGATAACTGGGGTTGGAAGGAAAAAAGTCTTAATTGGGCAAAAGTGATTAACAAGGGAGGGCAAATCACCTGTGAGGAACGGCTTGCCTAGAGTAAGAGAGATCTCAGTTTTGGTCATTCAAGAATAACAACTATTTTTTGCAAGTTTTAATAAAAGCAATGAGCTATACATATCTTCCTCATGTGCTATCTATGCATAACTGACAGGGAAAAGTCAAAGGATAATTTGGCGGGTAATATCCTGAGCACCTCATGGAAATAAAATGATGAAGCTACATATAAAGACGCAAAATAACTCCTATAATTATTTGGTATTGATAGTTTTCAGATATAAATGACTGCTAATTGCCTTTCTTTACATCCTTATCATACCCAAGATTATAAAACTGACAGACTGACAGGGCACAGATATTCCAGGTTAAATAAAATAAAATGAAAATAAAAAAAAGCAAAAAGCCCACCAGGCTGGGGAGCATGCATCAGAGAGAAAGGGATGACAGGGAGTGACAACAGACAAACCATCACACTTAGTGGTTCACTTTTGCTTAATTCTTTGTGACAGTTACCCCAGCAAACTACAGGATATCTAAGTTTAAAAAAAAAAATCAAAAAAAAAAAGTACTATTCTTACCAATTCCTTTTCTTCTGTATTTGGAATCCACTGCTAACATGGCTATATAACCTCTGCGGAACATCTTTTTGTGCATATCCAGCTTGCAGACGATGGCACCTACACACTCCTCACCTACCATGGCCTTAAAGACAAACACATGCATGCATTCTCAGTTTTTGGTTTATAATGCCACGCTGAAAAAATCAGACCAATGCATTTTAAACAAAACATCCACACAAACCTGGCTGCACAAAGCTATTAAAAAAGGTTGTGTAAGTTTTAAATGGCTCCAAAATACAAATAAGAAAGTTCTTATTTCTGTATTGTTTTCAAATAAAGTTACCATCTGTTGACGAGTAGTAAGTTGTCCTTTACACAATCACAGTATTACTCCTTGAAATTTAAAGGCAAGGACATGTGGTTGGGGATGGGGGAGGAGGAGGACAGGTTAAGGCATAAATCATATTCTTTCATGTGGGCTGCCAAAAAGTCCATTTCTGTTTTATAATGATCTCAGTTTTCATGTCTGCAGCAGATAACATGCTTAATTTGGCCTGGTGTTATTGTCAAGCCCATAACGGGTCAGAATAAAACGCCTTTAGTCTTTGGAAACTGTCACTTTAAGCCAGAAAATATTCCAGGCACAAACAAACAACAAAAAGGCAAGTAACTTCACACATTTCAGCTGTTCAGAGATTTCAGCTAACAGCCGTATAATTTATAGTTATCCCAGTGATATAATAAGAGGAAATATGCTAGGAGACTAAGGCACTCTGTAATATTAAAACAAGCAGAACAATACAAAAACCCACCCCAGACATTTATCAAATTATTTGCATAATGTCTGCGTTCACCCAAAACTCTACCACAAAATACACTGGAGAAAGAGGGGAATTTGAATAACCAAATCATATGTTAGGTGAAGGATTAGACAGCAAGAAAGATTAATGACATTATAACCTGCAGCAGTAAAAGTGAATAAGGCTGCAAAACAGAGATTTAGTGTCCAAGGGGAGTAGGAACCACTATTCATTCAGGGAAAGACTAAAATTAAGAAAAGCAGCTCACAGTTGTATGCGTGGGGGTATAAACAGATCCACACAACTTCAAACAAGACCTGTATTTGCAGGGGGACCCAGCTCACACACAGCTCCTAAACTGGAACTGGAGCATATGACTGGCACAAGCATGTGCTGGCACAAGCTCTTCTGGATAATCCAAATTCACAGCAGCAAGATGTCAAACCGAAAAGGACTTGCCAAAGCCAATGTTAGCAGACCTCACTGAGGCCCATCTCCACACCATTCCCAGGGCTCGCTTCCCTCAAATCTACAGTCCATACAACAGCCTGTAAACGACTGTGTGCAGCTTGTAGGATAAGACAGTCCATGGTTACTCTGCGGGCAGAGGATTCATTTATACAGGTTGTGGTGCAGGCACAGACTGAGAGGTTTTTTTCTTTTTGCCCCAAGATGAAAAATCAAATAGCACCTCCTCCCAAATGGTGGTTATTAGCTGGGTTAGTTATCTGCTAGGAGCCCCAACTGAAAGTGAAATGAAGCAGCCCAAAAGAATGAGCTGCAGTTTCAAAGCTCTGTGATACAGCATGAGCTCAAAATAATTTCTAAGCTCATCAAGTATAATTGCTAAGTCGTTATTTGTTGGGATAATAAACCTTTCTCACTGTACCCAAGAACTCTGAACAATCTAAACATGCGGTTTCCAAAGAAGCAAAAGCAAAGCATGATCTAAGTGGACTAAATACACAGCCTCTAAGTAGGTTTTTGTTTGTCCTAAAACACATGGGTTTTCTTTCAAAGGGAAAAAGACAACTGTAGTTTTACTAAAACTGCGTATGCAAAGTGTCAGCTCAAGGCAAATTTTGTATCTCAGCACAGACACAAGAAAAACAGGGAGTTAAATAAAGAGTATCATCAGACAGACTGTTCATAACACTGCTATAATTATGCAGAGTACCTAGATGTAATCTTACACCTCGCTTAAAAAAGGAGCACACCACAAACTAACATGCTATAGTTATGCTTTGCCCTGAAGTGAACACGTGCAAATTGTTGATCATAACAGTCATGTAGAGAAGCCTTAGACATATTTTTATACACTTTGAGAGTGGGGATGTTCCCATCATTATAGATCTTGGTTGACACAGTTTTAAGAGAACAATTTTCACCACTGGTATTTAAACACTAAAGGAGCAACGAAGTATTTTTGTTTCAGTGAGGTAGTAAATACTTAAGGTTTTTGTTGCTGTTGCAGATAGTTGCATAAAGTATCACTTTGTTACCAGTTCCCTGAACACTTGGGAATCTATTTCTCTATCTTCAGGCAGGTAGATCTGCCTGCTAATCTATGGACACTCCACTTACACGGGAATGCAGGACCTGTCCCTTAATTTGAGCTTGTCTTCTCCCTTTCCTTTCCCCTTTCTCTCCAACTTCATCTAAAGCTGAAAATGAACCTAAAATGCAATGTAAAACTGAATAATTTAATTCCTTGGGGAAGGTTAAACATCCTAAATAAAAAGATCCTGGAGTAGTAAATGGGAGGAGAGGAAAGAAAAAGCAGTTTCCACATAGCATCACTTATGGGGGAGATGATTATGGGCCAAATTCTCTTTTCAAGTACATGACAGCACTTTTAGAAAAGTTTCCACAGACAAACTTTGGCCCAAGTCACTGAGCATTACATATTATAAGCATGATAGAGTATTGCAAGATTTACTTTAAGACTGAGCCTTTAGCAGTATTAATATACTTGAGTTCAAATTCAGTATTTACACTGCTTGGTTCTTATGCATAAGTTTAAATGTTTAAAACAGACTAGATTAGAGTATCTTCATATTGCACCATGGATTACTAAGGAGTCAGCAGAAAAACTTCTATGTATCAGAAAGAACATTAGCCTTCAAAAAAACTAAAACAATTGGCATTCATTTTATTAGCAAAGATGGCATTAAAATCGGCAGCCACAGGCTAACTATGCATTTCACACTCCTGTCACATTTGTTCTCATTTAAAGAAGATTAAAATAACCATCTAGCCCCAACAGGAGAAATATTTTGTGAATCAAATGCAGCAGGATCTGCACTCCTGCAACACAGCTCCACTCACACGAGCACCAAAATCCATCCTGAAGCATCACAGAAATGCCTGTGGACCTGTCGGAATCCTTTGGTTTATCGATCACGTTACCAAGTGCCATTAGAGGAGACATTTAAGCTACAATTGTGAAGCTGAAGTCTGATGGTTAAGTCAGACCTGTGCAACAGCAGGGAAATCACTAAGTCACTGCCTCTGTTTCCAGTCCACGGAATTGAGCACCGTTTAACAACTGCTAATGCAGTTTTTCTGACAATGCCCTTGCACAGGAAGGAATTATTACTCAGGTGCTAAAATGAGTAGTTTTCACAAACAGCTAGAAGTAGCACAGCAATCCCCTCTCTCTGGAATACACCAAGGAAGAGCAGCAGGTTGCAGACTGGGGAGTTGCAGAATTTATCCCCAGCTCTGCCATGGATATGACAATATCCTAGCAGTTTCCTGACTTCTCTGCTTCTTCTTGTATGCACCGAGTTTTTCACAACAGAAAAACAGAGCGGGTTTAAGGTTTAATTTCTATGTGAAGGACACTGAGTGTCTTGAATAAAATCCAATTAAAAAGAGAAAAAAAGAAAAAAGAGAAGAGAAAGAGGCAAGTACTGGGAGAAAACAAGATCTTAACTGCAGCCATTTAGGAATTACAATGCATCTAAGACCACTTACATGAAATTAATGGGTTATTTTTAAACTTGTCAAAGTTTAAATTATAATAGCTACTATTGCTGGTGGCAAAGTTAAGAACCCAATAAAAGCACAGATTTTCCAGATTTTTCTTAAAAGGGAGCTGAGCTGTGCAGTATGGTGAATTACGAGAGAGGCTGCAATACACGTCCAGAACTCGGCTTTTATTACATCCTGTCCTACCCAGACTTCAGAACAGAGCAAGGTCTCCCAGGCTCACCTCTTCCAGGCTAATGTATGGCAAAAAGAATTTTCCAAATATTTAATATAAAATTCTAAAAATTCTAAAAGGAAGAAGTTTTATAATTTTAACAGTGCTAGGAGTAGAAGGTACAAAAATACTTCTAAAGAATCTACAGCTTTGAATACATGTTTACAATCAATATGTGGACAAAGCTGTTGTGCTATATAAACATTTCACACGAAACAAAGCTTTGCTCTGTCATTTTTTGAGCAAGAAGTGGTCACAATATGTCATTTGAATACGAATCGGACTGTCAGAGTGCTGGGAAACAAATAAAAAGCAAGAGTCTACACAGCATCCACACCTAGCACATAGTCTTCTTCCAAAGACAGATGAAATCCAAGTTTAAGTTTAAACAGGCAGTTGGAGTTAATGAAGCAACAGCTTTTACCTTGCAGCAGTCCAGTTAGTAAAGCTGCAATATTGGAACCGATATTGTCAACTTACTACCTCAAAAGACAGTAAGGCAGTTTTACAAACGAATTTGATGTTAGAATGAACATTTTTTTAAAGATTCTTGATATCTGTAGCTCCTTTTAAAGCAGAATATGAATTCTGCTTTCCTCCCATGGGAAGCAGCCTGACAGAGCAACCCCAAGCTAGTAGCTGGGGTTGTTCCTGTGCTGCCTTCTCCGCTCTGCATTAGCACCTCTTCTTTTGCACCAGCACTGATTCTGACACTGATCCCACTCTGGTGTAGTTGCTCCCACTCAGGGAGCTACACCAACAGAAAGCTGACCCTAAAACACACACACAGAGCCCCTAAAACATCCACACACAGATCCTAAAACATCCACACACATGTATGTATGTATACGCTTGTGTATGTATGTACATGCACGTGTATGTGTGTCCATGACCATAACTTTACTTTTTGGGGGTGGTGGGTACAGCTAGCTCAGCTCCCAAATCAGATGATCATGACAGGTTTACACAAAGGAGGAAGAGGAAACTGCCTTGAAAGCCAGGGCAAGAACCCCTTTCGGTTGCACCAAATTGCATTAGAATGACCCTACACTTTGGGAAGGCCAAAGTCAAAAGTTTCAAATCTGCCAGATCATCGTCCACAGGAATAGTGTCAATACTGCCCTCCGGAAAGAGTTCTGCATTGTCAGGTATCCGAAGGAAAACTGTGGCGTTTGAGATTGTTTGCTGAATACATCAGCATGGGACAACTGCTGACCATTTAAGGAAAACATACATCCTGTCTCCAAATTTAGAGGGAGCTAGTGCTCTGCCCTCACTCTGGTGGGAATGTGAAATAAGAACGTGCCCATGACTATGTTATAAAGACTGCATGGAAAGACATCAGCTAAGACACAGAAATGGTGAGTTTAATAGAATCAATAGAGCCCCTACAGATATATTTTTCCCAAATACAGTGAAATTGTAGTCTGACCTCCTCCCTGAAATCAATGACAACCAAAACGAAAGCTCAAACCAGAAGAGCGTGAGGCCATGAGGCATTAAAGGCAAATGATTTACGGAATCAGGCGCTATGTTTCTTCTCACTGTCATGACACTGTTCCTGCTAATTGGAATATACAGACCTTGAGTGAAGGTAAATATTTTAAGATACTTAGTAGAGAGAAGCAGTCCAGAAATCCATTAACTGCAGGAACAAAATGAATTGTCATAGAAGAGAAAGTCTTCAAGAAAACTTCTAAAAGCAAATCTCAAAAATGCTAAAAATCAGTCACAAAACCCATCAACTTTGACTCAACGTAGTGCAAGAGTTTCAGATTATTACATATAAAACAACTTGATAATTCCTTTAGACGTTTGTCCTTCTCTACAGCTTCATGTGCTTCATACTGTTCTGCACTTAATAAAAATGGTAAATCTGAGTAGCCTTGCATAGTTCAAGCAAAGTTTTGTTGATTCAAGGTTATTAAACAAGAATGAATCCATCACTAGGAAATAAGCTTAAGAGATATTTTCCTTTAGTGAAAACATGCTCTTTGAATGCACTTGTTTTAAAAACAGATTAGAAAACAAATATTTAATGCTCTGTCAGACAATTTGCCATTGTCCTTTTCGTAACAAAGTTCTCAAGTTACTCTGACAAAAAAAAAACATATATATGTATGCACAGACACACACATATATACACAAAAGAAACAAGATCTAAAGACTACAAAGATGTGCAGGGATGTAGCAGCCAGCACTTCCTTGGCATTACCAACAACACGCTTGATGCTGAAACTAGGGACATTTGTAGCTCACAAGCATTTCTGTTCAGTATGAAATTAATAACACATAGCTAGGGTAGGCTCAATGCCTGAAAAAAAAAATCATTTTGCTCTGATCAGCCTGCTTATAATTAACAGCATAAAGGCAAATGAAGTCACATGTATTTTCACATAATTTTATAATTTTGCTTTGTTTCAGAAGGTAATGTTTTTCTGAACTTCTATAATCTTACTGTATTCCCTCTTCTGGGCTTTGGGAGGCACAGTTCTGAATATCCTCCTATAAATCATATAAATCCTGCTATAAATTATATCAGACTCCAAAATGAGAACAGTCAGGAAGTTTAAGGCCAGATGGATTCCATTAGCCTGACCTCCTGTACTCATATCCCAGTAAAATTTTGCAGAGATACCCTTCAATTCAGGAGTATCTTGAATCTAGCTAAAAAAAACACACATATAGCCCTGAAAAGCGTGTCCAGCCTTGATTAAAGCATCAAGAAAGAGAAATGTATCATTTATGTTAGCAAAAAAAGTACCATATACTCCCATAAGTCTTCAGTTCTGAAGAAAATCAAGCACAACTAAGGCTCTACTAGGCCAAACTACACTCAGTTTCACATACCTGTGGATGGATGAGCATCCTAACAGCAGGCTTCTCAACTGAGATATAAGTTCTAAAACTGCCCAGGAGTTGTTCTTCCATAAGAAGTACTAAGCATTGATTTAGTTTTTAGACAGTCCTTCTAAATCTTTTCAATACCACAGTATGAAAAAAGAGAAACTAAATATATCGTTAGTACTGCAAGAAAGTTTAAGGAGTATGAAAACTTCTGTAAGGCCACATATACCATCACAACTGTACAAAGCAACAGTTGTGTCTTTTTTTAAAGTAAGATAGCAAATCTGAAAGTCTTTAAAACCCTCTCTCCATATGTCACTTAACATTTATAGGCTAGCCCTGTTGAGGTCTGTCTCAAAACCATTGTGCAAGGATTACTAAGCACTCACAAGACAGTAGTGGGCTAAATACTTTTTTTTTTTTTTAAATGCAAGCCTAAGAACTGAGGCAAAACAATAAAAGCGAGCTGCAAAGGGTCACAAAAGCCACTGTCAAAACCAAGATTACAACCCCCAAGTTCCTGAACATCAGCCTTGTGTTCAAACCCTTTTACCACTGCTCAAAACATCTACTCAAGAATGTAGGAACTTTAGGCATAGGACCTATACAGGCACACGTGGCGAAGGCAGGTCATTAGTGAAAAGTACTCCCAGAAAAGCTCATCCTTTCCCCTTATCCATATTAAAAATGTAATTATATTTCCACAAATGTCACCCTTTTAATCCTCCCCTCCCCAGCCCCAAACCCCTCCCAATTGCTGCCCCCCCCCAGGCACTTACCAAAAAGCAAAGTTGTGGCCAGTTGTGGATAAAATACCTATACGTATAAATGGAGTAGGGTTCAGACAGATCTTTGGTGATCAGTCTCATAATATCGGGCATCTGCAGCTCAGACTCATATCGCACGTATCGTATCGTTAGGTCCTCCTCGGGCTGAGAGTCCGTTCCCGAGCCTTTCAAGCTGCAGGCTGCTGCTAGGGACTCGGAGAGTAGCTGCAGGGGCTCCTCCTCCTGCCCTCCTTCATCCCCCTCCTCCTGCTCTTCCTCCTCCAAGCCAGTCCCTCCTGCCAGTCCATTGCGGGCTGCACTTTTAGCAGCAGTCGTAGCCGTGGCAGCAACCTGGCTCCTGTCCCCTGTTGCTGCTGCTGCTGGGGGAGAAGGAGGAGGAGGAGGAGGGGAGGGCGCAGTCCTTGGCTGCGGAGGGAGGTGGTTGCTGAGGGGGGCCGAGCAGGGCGCCGCGGGCGGTGACGGCTGCTGTCCGGAGCCCGTTGTTTTGCCGGCTCGCTTGTTCTCGGGCCCCTCGGCGCCCGCCGCGGCCTCCGCGCTGAGGATCTTGCCCTTGAGCGAGGCGCGCAGGTGCCGCAGCTCGGGGCTGATGAGGCCGTTGAGCTGGTGGTTGTGGTGCGGGGGGTGGCGGTGGTGGCGGCGCGGCGGCTGCTGCTGCTGCTGCTGCTGCGGCCCCCCCTTGCTGCCGTCGCCTCCTCCGCGCTGCTGCTCCCGGCCGCCCGCCGCTTCCTCCTCCTCTTCCTCCTCCTCCTCTTCGGCCTCCTCGTCCTGGGCGCCGGTGCAGGCGGCGGCGGCGGCGGTGGAAGAAGAGGAGGACGAGGAGGAGGAGGAGGAAGCTGCGGCCCCCCCTCCTCCTCCTCCGAGGAAGGGGGAGAGCGCGTCCCCCTGCGGGGACAGGACGCTGCTAGGCCCCGGCGGTACCTCGGCCATGTCCTACGGGAGAGAGCGACACAAAAACCCGCCGCGGGGGCGGCCCGTCAGGCGCGGCGGGGCGGGCGCCTCCTCACGGGCCGCGGCCGGCGGGGCGGGCGGGGGAGGCGGGGGGGGGGAGAAAAGAGACGCGAACAAAGGCAGCGCGCGGGCCCGGGCGCCGCCTCGCAGCCGCCGCCTCCCGCTCGTCCCGCCGCGGCGCCGGCCCCGCCGCCGCCGGCCCCGCGCGGCCCCGCGCGCCGCTCACCCCGGCCTCGCCCCGCGCCGCCGCCGCTGCCCCTCGCCGCGCAGCCCGCGGCCGCCAAGCGCCGCCGCCGCCGTAAAGCCCGCGGCCGGGCTTCCTGTCAGCCCGCGCGACACTTCCTCCCGTGGCGGCGCCGCCTGGCAACGCCCGCCGGGCCCGCGTGCTGCCGCCGCGGCCCCCCCGAGCGGGGCTGGCGCCCGGCACCGCCGGGAGCGGAAAACAAACCAACAAACACATAAATAAATAAATTGTGGGAAAAAATACACTCAAGGAGTCACTTTCCATGTCGCTTTGCCCTCGAGTCAAATTTAAAGAAATCCTCATTGAAATAATGTTTTTTCCCCCTTTTTTTTCTGTTGCTTTGCCCGCTCTCAAGTCACCAGCCTCTGCCACTCTCCATAAGTGGTTAGTTTCTGCTTTGGGAATACGCTGCTTGCTCCAAAAAATAAATCCTGACGGTGTTGACACCCAGATAGGGGTATTAATGAGCACATGCCCTGCAAAATGCAGCAAAACGGTGCTGCTCGCCCTGGCTGGGGATGCTCCGTGGCCTCCTGTGCTTAAAACCCCTTTTCTCCTAGTTACTTTAGGAGGCAGCGGCAGCTCCGGGCTTAAGGAAAATCTAGTAACTTCGCTACATGTCCCAACAAGGTTCTGTAATTAGGAGGAAAATAAGCCTTGGAGTTTCAGGCTTCCATTTGCGAATTGCTAAGTTCTGAGGTAAAGTGGGAGAAAAGGCAAAGCTCTGGGTGAAAGCGAGTGAGTTAAAGTAGTTTTCAGGCACCCAGGGGCTTTCGTGAGGCTGATTTGAGCTGCTCTGGCAGGGCAGCGGAGTTCACTGCGCTCAGTTTAAACAGAAAGAGCAAACAAATGTCACGTAGTGACGGCCCAAATTCAAACAAATGTCACACAGTGATGGCCCAAATTCAGCTCTCATTTGCCGTGTTGCAGGACTGTGATAGTGTCCGAGCCTGCATGTTACTGATGTCCCTGCTAGGAAGACAACCCGGCTCCTAAATTGTCATATAGGGTGAAAATGATACAGCTGTTTTCACAAAAACACAGTGTTACTGCAATGAGGTCACAGGTACCATGGAAAAAGAACAGCCTCTCGTGTGCAATACTGGAAACATTTTTGTTGTTGTTCCATTTCCAGTACCCGTTGAAGCACGTCCAAGCTCAGAAGGTCCTAGTTGGGATGTTGATCTTAGCAGTTCATTGTCCGCAGCGAGATCCCATGTGGCCAAAGGTGCACACAGTGCAGGCACCTCGGAGCCAGTGGCCTGTGATCCCCTTCAACGTCCATGGAGGAGCTTTCATGGCAGGCTGCAGCTCATCCTAAACTGGATTTACAAAGCAGGTCAGGTGAATTGTGTCTTAGAGGCTCCATCAACCCATCAAATATGGGACCTCAGTGTAACTAGTTCCTTTGAAACGGACTGTCACTGCTTGAAGTTAGGCAGGAGGTGTCCTAGGGCCACCGTTGATACGTTCTCAGCAGGAAAGCCTGCGCCGTCTATCATTTTTCCTATTTCTTGTTTGCATTAGGGTGGCAAGAAAGAAACCTGGTGCTTTTTAAATGGACCTTCTGAGCCAGATGTGGCACCGTGTTGTTTTGTAACTTTAAGCACATGTTTGACACTTTTATTTCTCTCACACTTTTTGAACCCTGCTGCTGCAGACCTCTCCTTCCTCTAAAGCTGGGGTGGGACCTGAACACCTTTGTGTGTTCTTTTGTTTTTCTACTTCATTGTTTTGTGTGACCTCGTTCCTATGGCTAATTCGTCTGTAAAGAAAGCAGTACACACTTAGGGAACTGTTCCTATAAAGTTGTGTTCTCTCTGAAAAGAAAGGGAGCTATTCATGGCCCGTCTTTTCCTCTTAGGCGTTGAAGGGAAGTATTTGGTCCCTGAATCAACCCTGCAGTTACTCTCAAGGAAACTTTTGTGGAAAACAGACATATGAACACGTCGTGTTCCCTGTCATACCAGCAACATCTCAGCTGCACCAAAATTAGGATGTTGAGCTGTATGCAGAATACTGAGCTGTGCTTAATCAGGGGAAGCAAACAGTAGGAGCAAGTCAATGTTTAACAAAGAAGGGACCTGAGCTAATAACTCCCCAGCACTGCGCTGGCCACACTAGCTGAGCGATGATTTCTTCAGAGCCAAGCAATGAACTGCACGGGCAAAGACGTCGTCATTCAGTCAAAGCTTGACTTCTGTCCCCTGCACCTCAAATGAATACCAAGTGATAGTAAAACAGTATAAATATACCTAGAACTTCTGCACCTGACTGCATTTAGACAGGACGTGCAACATGTGCTGGCGCAGGTGAAAATAGCAGGTCTGTCTTAGCTCCTGAAACAGCAAATAATCATATATATCGAATTATGTAAGGTTGTAATCACCATGAAAGAGGAATTCAGTAAAAGACAAAATGTATGTGTACACGCCAAATGTTGTTCAGTTCCCACTGAGCAAACCCTCTGTTTAAATGGAAGGCTTTGTACTGCTCAGAAAGGGAATCTTCATGTAAAACAGTCCATCTGGAAAAACTGTGGGTTAGAAAGAGTGTTGTAACGAGAGGAAGCACAAGGGGGTAGTGTTGGACAGCACTCTGGCCTCTGAAATTCCCACGACAGTGACCCTGTGCCATAAAGCACACTTATTTTCCAGAAGAACACACAAAAGTCACTGCATCTCTTCTGACAGCAGTCTCTGGGGATGTGACATTTGTCTCCATGCGAGACAGGGACTTGTAGTGTCAAGATGAACACACCAGTGCAGTTGCCATCTTCGCCTTTGCAGCTACGTTGAAATCAAGCCTGAAATGACAGCGAGAGAGATTTGAGAGATGCAGTAATCAAACAAATAAATAAATAAATGAGTGGAGATCTGTGGAGAATGAGTCATCATGATAATATTTATTCTGTTTCTAGTTTGTAGATTTCTGCTACAGGTGAAGGTTCTCTGATGCCTTCGTAACTAAAGGTGGCCTCTCTTTTCCTTGCCTACTGTCTATGGGAGGAGAAGATCATGGCAGAGCAGGAATGAGAGATGGGGTCTGTAGGCACATTGGAGAATGCTGTTTCTAATAAGGAACTCTTGAGCCTTTCAAAAAGAGCTGTTTTTCTGTCTTTGCTTCTCTGCCAAGACTCCTATGTTGTTAGAGGTTTTCTCGCAGCCTTGTGGGGACGCAGCAGCCTTCTCTAATACTGAGAGGAACCACAGAAGGGGCAGAAGGAATCCTATCTTTATGTTGCAGCAGAGCTTTATGTGTATTTAGAAACCAAGAGAAAATGTATATAAGAGTGGAGATGTTTATTTAGGGATGATTTCATAGAAGAGCATTGATTCCACTGTGCCAAGCAACAGGCCTGTGAAGCTAATGAGGAGCGATTGATTTAAAATGATGCACTTCCTGGCAAATAGCCAGGGACAGCTCTTCTCTTTCAAAGCCCTGCTCAGAAAAGGATGCAAAAGGATGTGGGGAGGGAAGCTGCAGACACGCTGTACCTGAAAAGTCACTATGTCACCATAAAGTTAAAGTCAGTAGCTAAGATCTCAGCTAGTGTGTGTAGGCTCAACTCCACCAAAAACAATCCCTGACAAGGAACAAAAGTGCTATGAGACTTCAGCACGTTTGGCTTTCTCATCCGTCTGGCTGCTTGTTCCATCATTGCTGGGTGCTCTCAGCATTGCACAAGGAGGTGTTTTCGCTTGAGCAAGGCCGTGTGTTGATCTTCTTACCTGAACTACTCACCCACGCGCTCCGACCCATCCCATTTTATTGTGTGAACGGAGCACGCTGGCGGGAAATCCAGGCATACTTTATTGCAATAACACCAGCCAACACTTTCAAACTCAGACCACTTGACTCAGGTGTCTTTTACAGCTGTCAAACAAAAGGAAATATATTCATAGTATATTTATAGTACTTTTTAAAAGCATGTGATTCTGTGCCCTTTCAAGCTTATTTGCTGAAATCTGCATAGTAGCAGATTTCACATTTACCATTTACCTTGTCAATGTATTTAATAACTCTGAAGTTAGGGAAATTCATTTTTAAAATCTCTGAGCTTCCAGTGGAGCCAATGAGAAATTTCTTATTTGCTTCAGCAGAAACAGAGGTAAAACGACAACTAAAGCCCTTTGCAAAAACAAGTAATAATTTACCTAAAACTATTTAAGTACAATTTGACATATTTAAAGACATTGGTATGTTAGTCTTTTTAGAAGATCTTCTGCTGGTTGCTTATTTTCTTTTGCCGGTAGACTCTCTACAGTAAGAAATATTAAGGGGAATAAATACCTTTTAAAACAGTGGCAGATGAAGGAGATAATGGAAACTTATCAAAGAGAAGGAGGAGGGAAGGAGGAGCCAGGAATTGTAGACACATTAGCTTATCTTCAATTTCCTGAAAAATACTGGAACAAATAAAGAATTTGTAAGCATTTAGGAGAAAACAAGGAGATTAGTGACAGTCAATATGGATTTGTCAAGAACAAATCATGTCAAACCAATCTCATTTCCTTCCATGGCAAGGTAGCAGGCTCCAAGACAGAGGAGAAACAGCACAAATCCTAAGTCTTGACACTAGTAGGACTTTTGTCAGGATATTCTCACGAGTAGGCCAAGGGAACAGGGCATATATGAAATTCCAAAAGGGGGAATGTAGAGCATTTCGGAGAATAATTCTCTGTGACTCCCTGTTAAAGAATAAAACTTTGGGTGAGAGCCTGTATGTTATTCAGCATTTTTGGTGGGTGAGAAGGGATACTTGTTGCTTTTTGAAACAAAACCATGCAAGGATGGACTGCAAAGACATCAGAGGACAAGGACAGAACTCCAAAAGATCCTGATGAATTGAAAATACACTCGGAAAAGGGGAGGACACTATATAATAAGGACAAGTGCAAGGTGGTTTGCTTAGAAAGAAACAATTAGCCAGAGACAGGCTGGAGATCAAGAGTGTGATTTGGAGTTCTATGGGAAAAAAAAGGACAAAAAAGGAGCCCTTCTCCACTTACTGAAAGCTTTTAACACCAGAAAAATGCATGGTCGGTCCTGCCTTCTTACAGGAATAGGTTAGAGTAGATTCCTCAGGTATCTTCCTATCTTAGTCTTATGCAGATTGCAGCAATGAAATAGTCTTTCACTGTCAAGAAGTGGATTTTGCATCACAAACAGGAAGCTCACACTACATCACTCTACTGGCAGGGAACTGAGAACAGAACTAGGAATGTATTTAATAATTTATTAATTTAAATATATAAATAATTATATTAAAGGTTACATTACACTGACTATTAAACAAGTGTGTAAGTGTAAGGGGGTATATGAAACTTCAATTCTCCTCTATGACACTGCAATGTCAAATATCCCCTTTAACATGACTCCCCTATGGAGCAGAGAGGTAGAGTACGTGGCCTGCAAAGCGAAATGCCATGTGCCCCATGCCACAGTCCTGATCTTGTCACTCTCTCTCTCTCTCTTAGTCATGGTGCAGATATTTAAGATAACTAGAAACAGAAACTCCAAAATGCTGCAGGGAATTAGGCAACTTAAAACATCATCCTTAAAATTTATTGCTGTGCATGCATACACCCGTTTTTATTCACTTAAGACCAATATATCCAGTACTTGAATGTGACTTGGGACTATTCATGATCTTAAGCTTAGATGTGGCTTTAAGTATATTGCAGACTGGGCTTTCATAACTTTGCCTTGACTTTTCTTCCATTCACACTGAATCGGATCCTGATGCTACTGAACAATAACTCAACCCTGACTTTTCTAGGGCAAGATTTTAACTCATGCTGCCTCTTCCATATTGAAGCTTAGTTGTTTCATTCAGGGATGCAGATATGAAGTGGGATTTTGCTTTTAGTGAGAAAACATAAGTTTCCAGATTCTTTTCAGAGCCAGAAAAGTGTTACCTGCAGTACCCAGAATAGTTCAAGGGATTTTTTTTTAATGCTTTCAGAAATATCTTCCAGATGACCCTGACAGTATATTCTGCACAACCGTGTACTGATATTCAGGAAATTGGGAGTAGCTGGGGGAGAGTAGTTGGAGTAGAAGTTGCCTGGAAATCTCACCTTTATGCTTGTTTTGATGGCCAGCAGAACCAAAGTTCAGGTTTAGCTGAACCATCTATCTTCCTTCACTGTATATTTTCTCAGAACCTCGGAACATTTTATTTTCTGTTTTTCGCTGATGCCATTTGATGACCCTGCGCAAAGCCATGACAATGAAGGGCTTGATCTAAAGCCCATACATTGGAAAAAAGCCACTGGCTACTCCAGCCTTTGGAGCAGACAATAGGTCAGTAAATCTACACAGCGTTTAATGGCAAAGCTGTCAACATGACAATGGACTTGTACAGCAGAAACCTGTTTCTCCACTATGCGACTCCATTATGCTTCTTTTAATCTCTTTCCTGCTCTTACTACTTCCCTCCTTTAAAGGGGGAAAGTGCCACCTGCATTCTTCAAGGCATTTCAAACACATATTCCAAGCTGCCTGAGCATGGAATGAGCATTGCAGCCAGTCTGAGGCCACGGGTGGCAGATCCTGAAAACGTGTCTGGGACACATAACAGAACACAGCCCGTTTTGGCTAGCACTAATAGCCTGTCTAGCCCTGTGTTTGCACAGGAAACCTCCTCCTACTGCTCTCTCTACAGTTTTCATCGTGTTAGGTAATTCAGCCACGAGATCAAGACGTCAAAAATCAGATCGGAGAGGTATGTAACTAAAAAGCTTCCCGTCTTCATGAGTAAGGTATTTCTGTTAGTCTTTGAGTGATGGGTGGAAACAGCTTGTAAAGACTTTTTTTTTTTTTTTCCTGGCACGCTCAGGGTGTCTAGCACAGTTAGCACAGCGCTTCTCCTAAAATGTCAGACCTCCTGAACAGGCAGCACGAGGGAAAAGGGCAGGCCCAAGGCAGTGAAGCTGAACCTCACGCGTTGCGTGGGCGCTCAGGTGAGCCCGAGCACGTGGCTGGATGGAGAGAAGCTCCTGGTGAGAGACCACGCAGAGGGTAAATTGGACAGGATTGTCAGGGTCCTTCGTCAAAAATAGCGCTTCCAGAAGCCCTGTTCACATCAGTCCCTCAACATCCAAGGGGCCAATAGCACTGCATGAAGAAAGGCTAATGATCCTTTGAAAAACATGGTTATACGGCAGCTTTATTCAAGAAGTAAAGATTTCCTAAATCACTCTTACCTTAAAGCTGTTCTGTAATCACATCTGGGAACACACATTTGCATCGAATTTGGCCCACTTATCATTTCCATGTTTTCAGGTAGTGGCTGCAGCTCTGTGGATGTGCATTACCACAACAATATCTCTTTCTATCCTGTGCAACAGGAAGGCATCGTACAGCAGGCAGAAGAGCAAAGGCTGATATATCCTTAATATAACCTGCCTGCTGTGAAGGTCATTGCCAAAGTCAGGGTCCTCTTGCAAACAACCCCTCAGCGAGGTTTACCCTTGGGGAGACGCTGAAAAAAAACTCACAAAAACTGGGAGTTGTTCAATAACAGGGTTTGCAGGGGAAAGCCTCATTAGGCTTCACTGCACGCTCTGTGTCAAGGCCAAGTGCCAAAGCTCAGATACAGCATGAGATATATTTTACCTGTGCATATGTGATAAGCCTACTTAGGCTACAGGATGGCAGGCAGTTTGGATAAAGCCAATACTCAACTATTATTTGGCACAGAGATGCTCAATTTTTATTTAAAGTGAGATCAGGGGTTGTAATTTCCTGACTTGCGTCTCAGTGTCTTCATCTGAACCGTCTTGTGGCTTCAGTGCTCTGGGGGAGCGTTGGAGGCCATAGGCACTGGCCGCAGTTATGGAGAACTTCCCAAATCCTATGTCTCCTGGCTCACAACCCATCTGAACTCACCCCCGGGCACTGTGCTGAAGGATCCCTGATTATTGCCTAATTTGAGCCTGGGGAATCAGTCCTAATGAGCAGGTGATTGAATGAATCATGCCTCGCTCTCTCCCCCAACATAGCAATTCACCCACATTTGTTCGTTACTCAGACTTGTTTGCCAAATAATTTATGCACATAATTTCTGGTCTGCAATTCATTCATATGCAACCCGGGTGAGCATTTAGCAATTGAAATGAGAAAGTCAAGATGTTTTGTTTGGGCTCACAAGTTTTTATTTCTTGATTAAACTCAAAATCATGTTGTGGGGATGAATACTTGTGTCAGTGAATTAAAAATGTAATTTCTTCATTTATCCTCTAATATATACATACATTCATGAGGTCTTCAGTTGCCAGCAAACATATTGACTACACAGTCTGTGAAAAGGGAACGCAAAAGAGCCCTAAATTAAACCGATTGTTTAAAACAATAAAGCATGAAAAACTAACCTGTTATATGGTCTTTTAATTCTGCATGAAAGGAAAAACACCACACTGAAACCATCCAAAAAGCAGAGTGATAAAATGAGTACTGGATGTTTTCCAGCATCCTCTGAAACATGCAGAATATAAAATGTCAAGCTTCCTGAATTTTAATATTATAAAGAGAGAATAAGCCTCAGAAGTGTAACAAAAAGTAGTATAAACACAATGATACTTATCAAAGGAATGGAAAGTGGTAAATGCAACACCATTTATTTTTTATGTTGTTATACCGTTGTGTAAATCCACGACTCACTCCATCCTGAGTAACTCAGTTGTGGTCCCTTTTTACAGGAGAGGTTTGACAAAAAAATATACCTAAAGTGGGATTGTGAGTGACAACAGTTCATGTGGGTTCAAGAGGCCAGGCAGAAACAGCCACCGAGGGCTACTAAAATCCTACCAACACCCCTGGCTCAGGAAGTTCCTGAGAGGCAAATTGGGGAAGACTAAGATAGTATCAGTGGAAATGCTACTTTATGCTCATCCTGCTCTTACATTCTTCCTAGGCGTTGACTTTGGCCAGTGCTGGAGACATAAAACCAAGCGTTGCTTGAATCAGTCTCATTCAGTGTGGTTTTTCTTATGTTAAGTGTTGTAAGGGATACCCTTAAAACCACAGACCAGCAGGTCCTGATTCCATTAGCAGACAAATTAGCAAGATGTGTAATCTAATTTATATAACAAGATACTTGGAAGTATCTGAGAGTGAGGAAGGTCTGCTATTACAGAAAGCTTTTAGCAGATTTCTCACAATAAATTCTTTAAGAGATGACACTGTCACGGGGTAAGAGGGAAACTCCTTGCCAAAATTACTAAATGTTTTAAAGAGAGAAAACAAAATACGTATATTAAAAATAGAGTTTTTCACCATGGATGGTTTATCAGCAGGATCTCCTTGAATATCCAGTCACGCCGATCAAAATATTTGGAAATTATCAGGAAAAGGCTGATAGGGCCTTCTGTTTTCTAATAGTACCAAGCTGTTAGGATAGTCAAATCTCAAGTTCTTTGTGAAGGTGTCTGATCCAACAGATCCCAATACTTGTATGATAGAAATGTAAGATAAAATTCCAGGGAAATTCTGTGTTGATCAGTACAAGTAATTATCCACAAATAGGTAATGCTTGACTCTGAGTGGAGCTCAGGAATGAAATCTTGGAGGTGGTAGAGATAGGCCTATGAAAATAAGAATTCAATGCCTATCAGAACTCAATAAGAGAAATAACATGTTTGCCAGAGTCAGAGAAGGTGGAAATCTGTGTCCAAGTTTTCCAAAAGAACATCAAACTAATAGGCATTTAGCACTCACACAGTTATTTGTTAGTCACACTTATATTCCAGTTGTTATTGTTGTATTTAACTGTAATATTGCAGTGTTGTTAGCACCACTGCCTCACTTGTAAGGTATAATCCAAGACATGTGAAAGTTATCTATCCGTATTTGCATGGAATGATTTTTTCACCCAGGTTATTTCACTAGCCACAATATTTGAATCTTATATAACGGTGAGGAGAGAAAGAAAAAGTCTTCCAAATCTGCCCCTTGTTGGGAGAAGCAGATCTGAGCCAGGAAGACGGGTCAGAATATGTCCCTCAAGTTTCTAAGTATGGGGGAAAACATTTATGTTCATGCATAGAAAGAACCAGTAGCCTCCTCCCATAAAGGGCCCAACACTGCTGAATTAATACAATAAAAGTTGTTTTAAATGAGCTTATTTCAGAAGTCAAGTGAGTGGAAGGATTCTGGACATCCACCCAGACGAAAATGTCCCCTCAAATTTTCAGTGCAGGGCCAGGGTCTCAGGAAGGTGGCCACATCTGGGTCGCCTCCACTTCCTCCACAGTGACATGGGGAGTGGATCTTGTCCATCTTCGAAGACAAGTGACTCCTAAACCCACGTTTGGTCCAATTTCAGGAGGATGTGACAGGGGCATTTGGGACCCATCTAGAGCCAGGCTGGTAGCCATGGACAAGGAACTGGTGGGGATCAAGGCAGAAACTTTAATTTTGTGATTGCAAAGTTGGAGGCAGAATAATTTCTCCCTCAGCAGCTCACAGTGCAAAGACCAGAAGAGCTGCTGACCCACATCATTTTTCCTCATATTTGTTCTTCACATATATATTAAGCATATATATATACACATATATGTGCAAATGTATATGTAGCATGCCTGTGTGAATAATTACAGGGATATGTCGCCCAGCCCACATCCTCCTCCTGGGACTTGTGGACCAGGCTTCTCCACGCCTCCAACCTGCAATAACCATCATCTCTTTTCCCTCTCCATCAGTCCTGGATTGCCCTGTGCCATCCACGCTGCTGACAGGGAGAGAGAGGGAGGAAATTGGGCCAAAGCCGGGGCTTTTCCCTTGCAGATGGAAGGGGAGACACAGATTTCTCAGGGGCAGGAGCCTCCCAGAATCATCTCAGCTTCTCCGTGTGGGGCTGCCGGATCACTCCTGTCCATCCTTACCCCAATGGTCAGGGCTATGGACTTATTCCAGGGAGGAAAAGAAGTAGAGGAACTCTACTCCCCTTTTCTCTGCAAGACAAGGTACTGCAATATCAAGATTCAGAGAGTAGAAGAGGTTTAATGGAGTCTTAGCAAAATGCTCACACTTTTTTTTTCCCCAAAATTGTGGCTCAGGCACACTCTTGTGGCTAAGGAGAGCTAGTGCACACCCAGGCAGGACCATTTCTGCACGGGAACAGCTGGGAGAAGCAAAGTCTGTTTTGCCTCTCGTGATCCTTTTCCGAGCACAGAGAAGGCACCAGGTAACATAATTGAGTCCGTTTTGTATCAGTAATGATCCAGGCTATCATAGTAGTGCCCAAAATATTTGGAAATCGCTGCGTGAGCGCTTTCGCCTGGCTTGGGCTCAGGGAGGTGGTGCCCGGAGGTGGTTAATAATTTAGTGCTGCGGCTGCTGCCCGTTCTGCAGGAATGAGTCTGTTTCTGGGAAAAGGGGCATCCCAGCTGCTGGGCCAAGGATTGCAAGTGTTTTGTGTCCAAACTCGACTGTCAGGGATGGGATTCACATCACCTAGCAATAGGTATTGCTAGAAAGCCGGAAAGCCTCGAACTGATGCAGATGGATTTTTTTTTCCTTGCTTCATCTGTTAAGAAATCTGGCGGGCCACATGGATCCCGTGCAGGTCCTGGGCATCAGAAGCACAGCAGTGGTCACCACACATCCTCAGAGATACCAGCCAGGTGCTTCCTAGCAGTGTTTTGCAAGTAATCCCAGGTAACCCCTTCCGTAGCCTCCGAGGACCTCTCCCTGCTGTCCGAACCTTGAGGATTATGATGGAATCTTCTAAATCTTCCCCAGGGATGGACAATCACAGCTGTCTGCTTAACACCAGACCTGACTCCACTGTGCTGTTGTGGCCCAGGAGTTTAATTCTTTCCTAAGGCAGCAGATTCCTCTTCTTCCCTGCTCCCTCCTAGGTTTCAGGTGAGCAGGGCCTATGACCCCAGCCGATGAAGGGACAGACTGCCCACTTCTGCTGTCGGGATGGCCTTTGAGAAGATCCGTGTGCTGCAGGACATCACTGCTCACTGGTTTCCTCACACTGTGTGACTGGTGGGCATCCATCCCAACATAGGCACAGGCCTGTGCATGCAGCGTTTACCTTGTACCGCCCTGGTGGCACTTCCAGGCATGAGCCCGTCACCTCCTTTGGAGCACCAACATGTGCATTTCCCCTGCTTAATCACAGCTGGCTGAAAATCTTAATGTTTTTCATGGAAGCATCTGTCTCTCACCTGGGATCTGCTGTCAACCCTTGTTGGCCATTGAGGCCAATCTGATCCTCTTTTTCCATTGCTTGTGCTGTCTCTTTGCTCTGACTCCTTTGACTAGCCATGGCTGGGACCTGGCTTACTCTTCCCCTCCGACATTTCCCCTTCTCCCTTCTTCTCCCTCTGGGCTCTTGCTATCGTTAAATGCAGGTCGTTACAGTCACTTGGCTGGAGGGACAGTCCTACAGTATGGTGCCTCTGGTAGCAAGGGGAATGGAAATCTTTCCCTGCATCCATCCTCCATCCTCACTCGTGAGACCAGGTTGCTTAAGCTGCCCACTGGCACAATGATGAGAGGTGACAAACCACAGCAGGGCAGGCAGCAGCTGGAGACGAGGCCATGCAGGAGGGATTCGCCACCGCATAGGGGCACTTTGGGCACCAAGGGACCATTGCAGGACGTGGCACTAGGAGCAACTGCTGTATCAAGGCCATGCCAGCCCAGTGCCCAAAGCTGAGGGTCGCTGTGGTGCCCCTATGGGACTGGGTCTTCTTCCAACTCTTGCCCTTGCTGGGCACTCTATCCCTCGCAGGGTCCCTTGTCCCCTTCCCTGTCACATGGGCTGCAGGTACCTCGGCCAACCCTTGCTTGACCCTCCTAGCCTAAAGGCTGCGCTTCAGCACCACCTTAAGCTTTGAGGGACTGCTGGACCCCAAGGTTTTCTCCCTCTATCAACCTCTATCTTATTCCCTGACATCATAGAGATCATTTGATAAGTTTCAGTTAAAAGCCACCCCAAACAATAAATAATTCAAGTCCAAACCAGCCCTGAACTGTTTTTCGAGATTGAAACAAGGCATATGGGGAAGTGTTTTGAGCCAAGGCTGGACCCATGCCATGCAGTGATCTTGTCAAAAAATCCAAGAGACTCTGTATCTCATATAAAGTTTTTAAATATTAATTTTTTATTTTCTTGCTGATGGGAAACATGGCATATTTGCATTTTTGAGCCTGAATAGTTTTAATTCATTTTTTTTATTGTACAAGCTCAAGAGGAACATTTACTTTGTTTTCACTGATTAGTTATACAATTATTCCTTTCAGATACTACATGAACCATGAACCATAATATTGTATTCTTTGCTAATACATTTTGGCAGAGGTATTTACATGAAAACACAATACATAAATGTAATGAATTTTTCAAATGAACACATCGGTAATATAAAATAATCATATTTTTTTCATAAAACAAAAAATCATTAAACTTTTCCCAATTAGCAAACTGACTTTTCTAAATAAGCTGCCGACGGAGCAAGAGCCAGTCACGCAAACCAGCTGGGGTTGATAATGTTGGATGGCGCATTTTGCTAGGGAATGCACAAGGGAAAGATTAATTTCCACAAGCTGGAGGCAAAGGTCTTGTGATGGATCTAACAGCAGGTAAAGGTGGTACTACCCTTACGTGCCCCCACCAGTGAGAAGGTGAATTCTGTCTGGGAGGATGGTGAAATGAAAGCCTGGGCCGTATCCAGCCTACGGACAAGCATCAACATCTCTGCTTTGGCCATGTGAGCTGGGGAGAAGATTCATTTGAGCACCAGGAGAAAACTCCATTGACTTTCAGCTGGGTCAGGGAGCAGATCTGGCCCATGGTAGCCCCACAGCCACATGGAGAGGTAGGAGACACAGCTGTAACTCTCTCTTGCTCTCTTATTTTGGAAGATCTCACAGCGGACACTGTCACCATGCAAACAACTCTCTAGTGCTGCTGGAAATCCCCCATGCCCTCGCTTTCATTTGCAGGTTTGCTCATGTCAAGCACAAAACGAAAGGACCTTTGTCCTCTCCGATGCTGTCAGGCCCTAGAAAGTGACAACGTGGGTGACTCAGGGCGGACATTGACCCTCAGGCAGTCATTCTGTCTTGCCCTGCTTTCCTCAGAGCTGGCTGGCTCCAGCATGGCCAAGGATGCTTCATGCTTTCAGAAACCTTACTGCCAGGCCCTGATTAAATATATATACATATATATATATATATATATATATATATATGTATATATATATATATATATATATGTAAAAGCATATGTAAAAGCCTGGGCATGTGTTTACTTGCTGTTATGCTCAAAATACCCAGCGAACCTGTGCCTGATTTGTAGAAATGCCCCCACTTCCACCAACCTGGTGAGCCTGGCAAGCTCAGCCATGGCCATGCCTGGGACCTGCAGTCTGGACACGTCTGGACAGGTTATGCTGGGTCATGGGTATGTTGGCCAAGCAGCCTGCAAACGACAGAAAACTGAGATGGGGCTGCTCTGAAGACCTCTTTTCCAGCCCAGGTAGGCACAGCCATTTCTCTAGCTTTTAAGAGGCAACTTATTCTTGGTCTAGACTAAAGAAGGAATGGAAAATGGAGTGGTATATGGGGTGGTAATGTCTATGGTAATACAATGGTGGTTCTGTCCCCAGATTGCTTTCTTCTCAAGCCCATGTTTTCCACACGGAGTAATTTCTTTTGTGAGCCCAATAAAATACCACCTGTACAGACCTGTGAATGGTGCTGAAATATTTGTCTTACTGAAATCAGTGAGGAGTGGCTGCTACGGGTTGTCTTGGGAAGTCTGTCCTATGAAGAAGAAAAAGTCTTGTGGGGTGGAGTGTCTCAGCACAATGAACACCTTCCAATGCCTTTTACATAGATCATACAGTTATATCATGTGTCTGACCTACTTTGCTTTAATAAGCTCATCTGTATGCAGCAAAAGATAAGCAAAACCACTCATCTGATTCCAAAAATCCATTCTGTCTATCAATACATATTTTGTGGGGATTCATACTGTGCTGATAAGGGCTCTTCTCCCTTCTCCTGCAAGCTAAACTTCCCCTGGCACCCAGTGAGACCCAGTAGGCTGGAGCTAGGACCTGTGACAGTGGTGGAAAGGACAACATTGCCACAGTCAGCTTCAGTACCTGGGTCAGGAGTGGAGAGGACATGGGTTGGTGGGATCTAAGAGCAATGGCAAGATGGTCATTGTGTTGAGACATGCAAGGCTCAAAGAAGGGGCTTTCAAAGATCACAGGCTGTGCGTGTCCATCTCCTCCTGGAGTCGTGAGTTTGTTTCTCTTTGAAAACTTTTCAGCAGTTCAAATCCCCAGGACCCCTTCACATCTGACAGTGTTGTCTCTGTCTCCTGCCAGTGAGACAAGGCATGCTAGGAACCATGCAATTCCACAAAGGATGGTTTTTTTCCCGGGAACAGGATACCCATGAATCTCCAGGGTCAACAGCACCTTTGTTTGCTGTTGCTCGTGTTAATGTTTGGTCCCGTGGGACATCTTGAGTTCGTGTTCTTTCTCGTTAATAACAGCCTTTGAGTAGTCTTCACTTTGCTGAGAGGAAAGGCTAATGCAACACTCCCTGCGCTGCCGCTGCTGGCTGGGAATTGTCAATAGGTCCTAAATAAATCTACCACCACACAGGAAAGACAATGAGATTATACATACTCCTACTACTGCCAATTACAGTAAGAGCAACAATTATAAGGTAGCACTCCTACAGCTACCCTAGGGAGAAAATGAGAGGAAAATGTTCCATTAGCCTAATGAAGAGAGTGTGGTGGAGCTACAGTCAAATTTTCTCACTATTAGCCCCGACTGCGTGCCACTAACACACAAGGGAAGTAGGAGTCATAGGGTAACAATTAAAGTTTCTGACAATTAACCCCTATGATGTACATGCCTCTAACCTGATGAGAAAATTAAAAAGAGGCACGTTTGCATTTTCTTGCCTCTAGCTCCCAGAATGTGCAATGTGGCATTTGCCTGTGACAATGAAAGTTTCTCACCGGTGAGACCTCTGAAATGCCAGGCGGGTTGCAGATTTGGTGTTAAATGCTCTTGGGAGTGCTGGGGTGATGAGAAGGCATGCAGAGATGGCTTAAACCCCCTCTCCTTTAACCTAGATGAAAGAGTTACTGGAACATTTCCTCATTAGGAAGAGCAAAATGTGGATAATTTTCTAGTGTCCAGCCCCTGCAATATCCCCAGAGGAGAGGAGAGAAGAAATATCAGCTTCAGAAGTAACAAAAGGAAATACAGGAAATATCTAGCTGGATAGGCCATTAATGTAAAAGGACAATCTGAGCCATAGTTTGATACCCACTGGCGTCACGAAAAGGTGCTTCTTTTCATGTGGAGTGATTCAGTCAGTGAAGCCATAAGTATTTTCCAGTCCAGTATTTACCAATATTTACTCTACTCTGCTACCTGAAATGCTGCTGATTCCATGGCTTTTTAAGATCAGGGAAAGACAGTGGTATCTTGAAAACCTTCCTGTCACAGGGGATGGATATGTTGATTTTTAATGGTGACTCTTAAAGTACATGGTGAGCTTGTAGGAGGACTTCCATGTAAAAATCCTGAAGAAAAATTCAGAATCGATGTTAATATAGACCTATGCCCACTTTCATAGCAAAGATGAATATGTCTCTGTTTCTCACTTGTTGCTTCTGTGACAAGTTAATACTATCTTGAGAATCACAATGAGGAGCCACATTGGCATCTAGCTAGGGATTGGGCCTGTAATGTAAATTTGCTTTACATAGGCAGGAAAACAAATGCGTTTCACCAGAACTGGAAATATTTCCGAACTGAGCTCAGTCCCTGGCATCTCAAGTCCTCCAGTGCCGGGTATGAGACACTGGGCACATGGTGTGACTAACTTCCTTGTAGAGCTTCAAATCATCTTCCAACTAGCTACTGTGAACCACAGTTTTTCCAACTTGCGCCTCAGCAAGAGGCCGAATGCATTTCTTTGGAGTTCATCACATCTGCTGGCCAGGCCTAAAAACACAGAAAGAGCCAACATCTCTCTCTTTCCCTTTCTTTTCCACTGTAGGCTCTCTGACTTCTTAAATGCTCATCACTGCTACAGATTTACTGCATTTTCAGTAACTCATTTCTGAGGCTGAAAGAGAACTTGTCATCCGTTTATTACTGTGACACTGGGATGAGCTCCTGGATAGGACTTTCAAAGCCAACAGAAGTGTTTAGAAGCTCAAATGAATGTCAGCTAGATCTCATCACTCAATCCCAAGGCTGATTTCAAACTACCTGATCAGAGAGTACGTCCAGGCACACGTCTTCTTGCTGTCAGAGTGAGACCTGGCCGAGCACAGGGGCTTTTGAACCTCAGTTTTGATGGAAGGGACGTGCTGGTACATAAAAGCAATGGGAGTTATGTGCTCCCCAATCTGACCCAAGACCCAGTCTTGGTGGGTAGGATGATAGGCCCCCAACACAGCACAGCACCTTTGACAGTGGGTTGATGATGTCCACATCACCTCACTGCTGCAGCACAGAGTCCTTCAGCTGCTCGTCTAGGTTAATAGCTCCAAGTTCTGTGGCTTCAGAGGTGTCTCTTTGGTCCACCTCTACAGTATGAAGCAGAAAGAGGTATTAATGACATATCTGGAGATGCACTCCAGATGGAAAAAGATCAACTATCCCCCTTTCTCTCCAAGAAAACCCTATTTATTGAGAAGGAAAACCATACCAGCATGGAACGCTGGAGCTGGAGAGAACTGGAGGAGGAAGATGGCAGCTATGAAACTGCATTGGTCTTCTCTGGAAACTTTACATGAGTTAGGGGCTGTGGGACTTCACTGCTCTGAGTGATTTATGTAGCAATTTCAGAGCTGACAGGCACTAAATGGCAAATCTGCGTTCCCCTTCTAGCCCCTTTAAGAGATAAGGAATAATGATTATTATAATTATGTTGTAGTTACTTTATTGGTTAAATTAACATTTCGTTGTTGGGGTTGCTGTGCAATATACAATATTATTTTACCTACTGTGCCTTCAAAGTCATCTTGTCACAGCAACAGCATGGCAGCATGGAAAAAGCCTTTTAACAAGTAGGTAAATACATGCCTTTGGGGAAGTCAAGGCGATAATTATGTCAGCTTCAATACATTTGAGGGCGAAAAAAGGCTAAAAATAAGTTGATAGAAAATATTGAATGCTTTAAATAAAGTCACTGAAATTAAAAGGGGACAAGGAATTTCTCTGAGCCTTTGAAATGTGATTTTAATGCTGTAATCTTGCAACCAGATGTTGATAGTGCAACTATCCACACTGCTAGGGGTGCTTTAGGATTACAAGGGCAAGTAAAGGGATCCTGTATCCATTCTCTAGTGGCAAGTAAAGATTTCCTATTCCCAGATAAAATGGATGGAACAATCTCTTCCATATGTGATCATGATTTCACAAAAAATAACAATAAATAAATAAAATTAAAAATTGGGGCAGGTTTTCTCTCCATTCTTCTTAGTGTTTGATGATCCTCCAAGTTTCACTGCGGAATATAAACTAGCTGGACTCTCCCAGGCACTCCTGTGGACTCTCAGCTTGAGCAAGGTTTTAGGTGGTGCCTGTCTGAAACTTGCTGGTAGTGCTGTGCAAGATAGAGCAAAGAAGGTCCTCGGTTCTGGGCTACACCATCACTGAGACACAAGAGAGAGACTAGGAACGTTGTCTGCCAATTTGTGACCATTAGTGGGGAAAGGAAGCAGCACCCATGTCATGCAGCAGGAACTTGGCTGGCCTGAATGATCTCACTGGAATTCAGTCTGGTGCAGCTTTGGAGATCAAGTTAGACCTCAGCCACCACCCCAGATCTTAGGGCTGGTAGGGCTGGACCAAGCCTACAGCATAAATTGCACTTATTAAGGCTTGTTCTAGCCCTTGAGAAGATCCACAGTGCAGTCTCATACCCATATGTGTCTGTTTGATACTAGATGCATCTTGTTGGACTGCTTTGGGCCTCACTGAGCAGCTGCGTTCCTGCTGTAGAGTGGGAGAGAGGTTGTGGCCCTCCTTTGGGGACCAGAGGCAGGTCAGAGACGTGTGGCTTCTCCTGGGGTGGGAAGAGCACTGGAGACTAAATGTGTAGGTCACCAGAGAGCACCCTACAGCCAAATCCTGCCCCTGATGTTAAAGAGAAGAGAAGGAAACCATGAGAAGTTGGGCCAGCAGGCACAACCTTGAGGGAACAAAGGATTTTTGGCTTAGTTTCGCCAAATAAATGGCAAAGACAGAGCTTGACCTGAGAAACTGAGAACATCACTGAGAAATACATCAGCACTAGATCTGCTTTCTCCTGTGTGCCATGTGCCAAGGAGGAAGGTAGGAATGGATGCTTTCTATCAACAGCAATAGTCCCCAAGGCTTTTAGTTCAGACTCCCAGGGACGGTGCCCCCCATTTGGAAGCTGAGGTCAGAGCCCTGCTCAGAAACACGAGCCCTGGCTCAGGAACCACTGTACTGGAGCCAGCACTGCCATGAAAAAGAGAGAAAACTACTGTGCTTAATCGCTATAATTATTCTTCCGGTTGAAACCATTCAATCGGTCTCTAACTGGGCATATATATCTGCTTTTTCCCCCTAACATTTTATTCTACATATGCATTAATGCTTTATTATCCTTATTATACTTCTGACCTAAGTCAGGAGAAGGTTGTTTCATCATGTCCATACGATTTGTCTCCTGTTCCCCAGTTCAGCTTCCACTCCTTCTCCTTCTCCACTGCTGATTTAAAGTCAAAAGGTTCAGTGGAAATTGTAGCTATGAACATGCAATTATTCTTTTTACAAGCTAACGAATATCCCATGCATATTTGATCACTATATTCAATTACACATCCACTTAAACAATACCCACACACTAGTTTGCATCTGTATAATGCTTTGATTGGACACTTTGAACCGGTTGTTTGCTGTGTGCTCTGGCCTGCATGTAGAAAATCAGCAGGGCTGTTGCATAAAGCACATGTCAAGTCAGCCATATGCCTAAAATGACATTATTTTCAAGCGAACTTGAATTGGAATCAGGAAAAAACCCTCGCACTGTGCATTTCCTAAAGAAAATCACTCCTGTGGGAAGAAAGCTTTCTCTTGAGTACAATCTTCAAAACTTGAGTTTCCTTTCATTAGGTCGGGAAACATGATTTACATTTTTCCCCAAGAAAATGCTTGTTTCCACTAGCCTTTCCTCAGAATGGTGCAGTCTGACCAGAGCAGTTGAAGGGACTAATCTATCTCCAACACTTCAATAAAATGTAAATGTTTGTCATAATAATGCCCCATTGTTAGCCCCAAATGGGGATTTTTCAACCTCTGACTCCCAGCAATGACGAGCTGAGCAGCAACAGCCGAGTGCTGAAAGAATTTTTCAACAGCAATTTGCTTGTTCCAATTTGCTTTTCAGGGTTGCTGATCGGGATTGCCAGAGAGCCTGTAAAAGGATCTCGTCCTATTAATTCGGCCCAGCCTCTCCTCTTGTTCTAGTCATATTTAGTTTCTTCGGGAGTTCCACTGAGTAAGTTAATTGAATTAGAAGTGCTACCAGGAGCTTGCAGGCACATCTACGGTTTCATGTCTAAACCCAGCTCCCTTCGGCTGCAGAAACAGATATGGGCACCTGTTGAGAAGGTGCAGAAATGCCTGGTGATGACTTATTCCCCCTGACGATAGCCCCTGCTTCTCCTCTAAGGTTGGTTTGACCATAGAAGCCGGCACACTGGGGTCTATCACTTACACACCCACACGTTCTTTGGACAAACACGAGTTAGACGGAGAAATATAATTGCTGAATTAGAAAAAAAAAAGAATGCAATTGCAGTGATTTGAGAAGGGATTTTGTAGGAACGGACTGATGTAGCTCCATGCTGTTTGTCTCCCTCTGACCTAAGCTTAAATGCGTCTCTTAGCAATTTTGAGAGTTATTTTTCTAATTGCTTAATCTGTAGTCTCATCTCCTCCACGACTATGGATAAATAAAATGATACCAACTGGATTCTGACCTTTTTCTTACACATAGAAAGGCTACTAACTTTCAGTTACTCTTCAATGTAGACACCCTTTTTCTATTGGTGAAAACAAAATCAAAATTCATGGATTTTTAGTGAGGTTTTGCAGCAAAAGGCACCTAAAATTATGCTCCCAAGCCTGAAAGCTCTTCAGGAGCTGGAAGAAACTCAGTTAGGTGTCTGGGGAGCTTTGGAATTTGTTTGTCCTTTGCTTTGGAAAAGCCCTTTGAATGGCAAAGTGATTTCTTAGCGATTTGAGAACGTAATTCAGAATCCAGCGCTTGCAAGCTATAAAATGATGGAAACAAAATGTAGCAACCTGCCGCATAGCGCGCAGAATATAGTGAAGCAGCATAAATAAGGAACATTTAGGAGGTAATCCTGCTGTTTGCAGCTGAAGCAATGGTTGAGCACCACCACCGGGGGGCAGAAAAGGCCTTCGAAGAACATGAGCCTCTTTCTTGGAAACTGCCGTGTTTCTCAAGTCAACGAAGTTCTTCCCTTTTTAATTTATTCCTGTTTATTACGAAAATCACCGTGTTGACCTACTAAAACAGAGGCTTGTTTACTGGTCGTTGTCTGTTTTAAGTCGTCCTTGTTGTAGAAATGCTGCTAGTGGATGGAAAGGGAAAATATCTGCATGTTGGAAATACCTCCTGCTTTGGGAACAGACACCTATTTCTTAAGAAATTAAATAACGTATTAACGTGATCAATTTGGAAATAACTTTTAGTGCACTAAGGATAGAATATCACCCTATGTCATGTGTTTAGTGAAAATTAGTATTGTTTGACTTGGGGAAAAATAGCAAGCAAAACCAACAGACTCCATTCAGCTATTTATTCCTATATATATTTTTTTCTTATTTATGATATATACATAACTATATGTATGTGATAAATACACATGAACAGGCCTGCACAAACAGTTCAAAAAAAGGACTCACCTCTTGCTTTCCCTCCACCCCACATTTTTCTTTCTCCTTAAATCACAGCAATGTGGTCCAAGGCATTTTCTGCATTTCATATAATACAACCTAATCTTCCTAAATAATTTAATCTAGTCATTAGTTAAATCGAGTCATCAGTTATCTATCAACAGCTAGGCAGAACAGTGATCAGCATGGGGCTTGTGGGCATCCGTTTGATTTATTTTGGTCACTGTTATGCTATAATGTTGGGCAGACAACATTTTGGCTTCTTTTCAAAGCGTAATTTCTCTCTCACTGGCATACTGCAGAGTTCGTATAATCATGCTGGTAAATATGTAAAATGTTTTAAAATTCTCCCTTTGTATTTTTACTGAATCCTGAGTACATGTAACGTTATAGTTGTCAGAGAGACTCTCAGCAGCCTCACAGACTATCGTGTTACTCCAGATTTTGGCATTTCTTAAAAGGGGATTTCTTTCTTAAACCCACTACAGTGGAATGGCCCTTAAGAAGCTGTTACTGTCTAGAGTGTAAATCCTTCTTAGTTTGTGTTTTATTGACCTGATAAAGTGTGATGGGGGTCTCTGATGAGCTGTAGTGGAGGGGTGGCAGGCCAGAGGATACAATTGCAAATGCTTAGGAAATTTCCTTGGAAATTTTCACTGGCAATAGAAGTAAATGGAAAGTCAGGTTGTAGGGAGGCTGGCTGGGCTACAAGCCGCTCACGTGTGACTACTCACCCTGCAGAGCAGCTTTTTGGAAACTCAGGTTATTTAACATGAAGGAGCAAGAACACAAATGATGTATTAAAGGAGGGATTAAAGGTTGCTTGTGGAATATAAAAATGCCCATAGACTATCCCGATTCTGAAAGATATGAGCTCACTCTTTAACTTTCTGAGGCTGATTTCAATTCTACTGGCAGAGAATCCATTTAAGTCAGTGCTTTAAATCTCCGGAAGTCCTAAAATGAGACCTAAAATGGGAATAAAATGAGAGTAAAATAAATTTTCCTCTCTGCAGCATATAATAAATAAACAATCCCCCCTAAAATGAACGAGTTAGAGTGAAAATCCTCGCAGCCGCTTTGACCAAAAGAAAGAAATGCAAAGGATATTGTTCTGCCTTTCTCCCTGCAACAAGAAAATACAGCTTCTCACCCAATCCTGTAATCACATTCTCCCTGGCTAACCCAGCCGAACGCAGGATCCGGACCGCGATCCTGGCGCGCTCCTGGGTCTCCGCAGCATCTGGCAGGCAGCGCGTCTACAAAATGATGCAGGATTCAGTAAGAAGGCAAGGGAAAACTAGATTACTCAGCTGTCGGACAGCCATAGATCCCTTGCCTGGGTTTGGAAAAATTTGATTTTAGGGCAAGGCTTCTGTAATCGGTTGTGATGTATTTTCTCCTGTGAGGGGGTTGTGGCAGAAAATATTGAACTATGTCAGTATTAATAGGAGCAGAGCTGGAGAGGTAGAAAAGGGATTTTTAGCAAAAGGCAAAGGGAATCCCAAGGAGCGACATTTCGAGAGATCCAACAGGAAAATGTTGTGCTCTAGCAGGTTTTTCAAAATCGTGCACCATGCACCGCGCTGCAGGAGAAGAGCAGCATTGCCGGAGCGAGGGAAAAGGCAACGGGACACACAGCACCGTCCTTGCAACATCACCACAATATTTCATTTTGGAAGGCAAATAGGTGCCATCGCGCCCAAGCCATCCCTGCCGCCGCGGCGATATTTGTCCCGTTACATAAGAAAGCGACTCCGTTTGCCATTCAGTTGACTTTCTAACTCGGGAGACGGGACTTTACCTCTTCAAACACGGAGAATAGATTGCATTCTTGGCCCGCGCTTTAAAAGGTTATGGAGAATAAACGCACACCCTGGTAGTGTTCTAGTGAGCTCCCTAATCTCAGTTGCACTTTGTCAGAACGAGGTAACTGGTAGTTAAGTGAAATACCTTAGATCAAAGGGGGATTAATCGCCAACTGAATCCTTGCTGAATAAACCTGTCATTCAAGAAAATTATTTCCACTGAACTTAGCAGCGGATTGGAGGTATTTGCATAACAGGGACCCGACGTGCTTCAGCCAGGTTAAAAGGTTCGGAATTCATCCAGTGTTTAGCTTTTTGGCTCCTTTTCCTTTCAGCGGCCCTGTACAATGGTTTTTAATCTGATAATGCAGCTAACTATCTAAATGATGTCCGAACAGGAAAGTATTGCAAAGTTTGCATGAGGGATGGATCAATTTCACTTTCAGGAACTGCTAAATCTGATTTGTCGGAATTTAAGATGTAATCCTTCCAAAAAAAAGTCCCTTAAACCCGAGGGCTGTTTATTAACATCCTTTTTTTTTTTTTTTTTTTTTTTGACCTTTGTCTTAGGAACAACTCGTCCTGCCTGCTGCTGGGGTTGGAGGCAGGACTGCAAGCGATGCTGGGCATGCGTGGGTCAGGGACGCATGCGGGTGCAGGCAGATTTGGGGGCTTTGTCTTTTGCGCCTGGTTTTCAGAGGTCACCGTGAATTCACACATAAGCCAGAGGGATATAATTAAATAATGGGACCCAACAGGGTTCCAGCATTTTCAAGGATCAGCCCTTCTAAGAGCTCCAGCCCCAATGGGCTCGTTCAGGTTTGGTCGGGTGATTTGTGCCAACGTTTTTAACCCGAGCGAATTATCTCTGTTTTACTGTCGCTGCTTTTCACCAGGACTTTTTGCAGAGAATTTGTTTGCAGGGAAGAGAAAATAAGGGGTCATCTGCAGCTGTCAGGCAGCGGCTTTTGAATCTGCACTATAAGAACTGGGAAAAACACATTGAAAAAATGTAGATATTGGGAGAATGCCTTCTTGCCATCTCCCTCTCAAGCCTCCCTGTGGTTCATTTGCAAGCGCTTCCACCTCTCCTACCTTTTGGGCATATGGGAGAATGTCAAGCTACATGGCGGACGTCAGATTTCATAATCAGATTTTGACAATAAATGGAATTTAGCTACTTTGGCATCTAGAATGCGCCTGACACCATTCATTCTTTCAGGGGGAGCAGTTCATATTCATTGCAAACTCAAAGCATCTTTCAACTTAAAAAAATTGCAAAGAATGGTTATCAAAGAAAATGAATAAAATCCATATTGAGATAATTTTTTAGAAAATGATTGAAGTTTTAACCCAAGAAAGGACTCTTAGAGTTTCTTATAGCTTAGAATAAGAACATGTCAATCACGATTAAGCTTCTGGAATTGGAATCCCTTTGAAATGCAGCTGTTTCTTCTTTAATTGTGGCAGCGGACTCAAAAGAAAAGAAAGGTCCAGCCTTAAAGATGAGTAAGGAATACAAAATAGCTCAGGATTAGTTGTGGAGTTCAAAGGTCGCTAATTACACTAAGGAGTTCCCAGACACAGGGAAAACATTAAACAGGTCACCTACCAAACGGGAAACAGTCTTTGACTTCAAAAAAAAAGAAAAGTTCCCGAAGAGACAGGTTTCTAGAGAAAATCAAAAAATCTAAAGCGTCGCAGTGAGAGCACCTGATCTCGGCGGGAAGGAAATGGGCTGGGTTTAGGTTGCTGTTTTTGCATGTTGCTGCAGATGGCATCGGGCTTTGAAAAAATTATCTAGAGCTCAGCCAGGTTTCTAGAAACCTCGGGAAGGTGGGAGGACGGGGTTCAAAACATCTGATTCCCACCTGTGGAGGTGAACCCTGAAACGCAGCCTGCAGGAGGGCTCGCGTGTGGCTCATTTGGCCAAGGATGAGCTGGTGGGAATGGCTTGGATGGAGAGCTTCCTGCCAGGCTGCTTGGATGCATGATGGCAGGGGCAGCACCTGGGTCTAGATCAGGAGATGGTTCTTCACAGTCAAGGACTTGATTCCCCTGGGACCTCTGATGGATGCTCCAAGCTCCTCTCCTGTCATGCCGGCTTGTCTGCACTGGTGGAGTGCAGACAAGTGATGGGATACTCAGCCTGTATTCTCTCAGATGTTGCTCTCCTGCCCAAGTCACCATTTTGTTTCTGAAAATATTGGAAATAAGAAAGGGGAATTCTAAATAATCTGAGAGACGCATCTATCAGAGAGATCTACACTGGGCCTACACAGGATCCTGCTCATGCCTGTGTGGGACACATTCATGTGTGGAAGGCAACATGAGGGACAGTGACAGTACAACAAGGCACTGAGAACCCCATCGCAGAAAGAAGTGCAAAAGAAGCAAATTTCAGTATGTTCAGAAATCTGGTAAATGGGAGTCTGTGGGAAATAAGTCAAAGAGATAAAACAGCCCAGGGGAATAACTGTTTTTCAAATCAGCAGTAAGAAAGAAAGAAAGAACAGGTGTAAAGTGGGTGGTGGTGAAGGAAAGGCAGAAAATACAGGAAAGGACAAAATGGGCATCTACACAAGCTCAGCTATGACCAGAAGAACTTGTACAAATAGGACAAAGTGTCACAAATTTCTAAGGATATGCATAAAAAATAGCATACATAAGTAGAGGAAAGCTGCTGCAAAGACTAATGTTTAATGTCCTTCTATTTGTTTCAATACATGATAAAATGCTTAATTGCGATCAAATTGCCAAAGAACTTAACACCAGAAAACAACAACAACAAAAACAGAATAAAAATGTAGAAAAGGGAAGAGGAGGGAAGAAATAAATTAAGAGACAACTCAGAAAAAGAAAGCGATTATAAAATATCTCAGGTAACAGGATTTACCCCAAACTACTGGAGGAACTGGCAGAGAGCATCTTGGAGCTGTTGCCACATACTTTAGGACCCTGTGGGAGGAGTGGACTTCCAGAATATCAGAAAAGTATAAAATACCTCTAAACAGAGTAAATAGAACAGGGATAAGTAACAGCCAATATGGATTTGCCAACAGGCAGTGCTGTCATGTGCAGTAATTCCTTTCTGCACTGGGAGGAACAGGCCCTGTGAACGTGCTGAGGACATTGAGTGTGGTAAAGCTAATGGCCATCAAGGCTGTCAGGCTTTGGAGGAGGAGGAGAGCACGCAGGACACTGAAGGTGATCCTGCTCCTCACCTTGACACCTCAGGACAGTGTACATCTTTGGGATACAACACTGGGAAAGAGAGGTAGGCCGTACCGAGGGAAGCGTGGTGACTGAGGGGGAGGCAGGTGTGGAAGAACCAGGCCAATTTAGGAGAAATGTATTCCATGACAAGAACATGAAAATCAGCTAGGGACAAGTGATGGGGAGGTTAGGGAACATCCTTTGGAAGGTTTAGGGATAAATGGTCCCTTTAGAGTAAGGGTATGTACTCTCTTCCAACCTTGCACCCCAACGCATTTGTCATTTGGGAGTGATACATATTGTGTGTATATATACGTATATACACATACATACATATTCCTGGAATGCTTCACCCTAAAATATGTCTTTTAATCCTTCACCTCCTCATGGCTTGTCTCAGGAGCCCCCCAGTCTGTACATTTTTCTAGAAAAGGTGGCACTGTAAGTTCAAGAGAGTTGCCGGGTGCTCTTACTCTTGCCAACTACTTCTCCTGCTGTGTTTTTCTTCCATAAACACTCAGATTGGTCCTTCTGGCCACAGCAATGCACCCCTCAGCCTTGTACTAAGTATTTTTGGCTCCTGTATCCTCCTCAGCTCCCTCTTCCTCTCACCCAGTATAGATGGTATCTGTTCCAGGCAGATACCGTTGTGGCTGCTTGCACTGGAACATCTACTTTTGATTTTGCCACATCATTCTGGATGTGGCTTTTCAATATCTTCATTAATCACTATTTCTCAGTCATTGCTCCATCCACAAATTTCATCAGTGGAAATTCTGTTTTCTTCCACAAACTGTTAACTCACAACAATTAGGATCTAAAACATTTTGATGACTGTTCCTTATTGCTATTGCACTCTGAAATGTAGGCTAATTTTTAATGTGTTTAATGGGTTATGCATGGACTTGGCTGTCCTTTAATTTCCTAGGGGTCTGCTACATCGAATCTACTATCCTTTCCAATTGAACTTGCACTCTCATCCAAGAAATTCTGCTATAAATTCATGTTAATGGGCATTACTTACATTACTCCAGAATTTCATGAAATCGAGACCATTTTTATTAATGAAGTGAGTTCAATATTAACTTCATGCTTATTTATACCCACTATTTTATTTGGGATCATGTCAGATCGATAAGGCAACACTTTTAAGTCTTTCTATTTATTCTTGTTAAAAATGTGCATATTCATTTTCTTCTAGTTGTTTGAAATGCAATACTAAGTTGGAAGAACTTGAGAGAGCTCTTTTACAACTCTTTGTGCAAAACTATCTTCATGTATTTGGATGCAGTCTGTGCCGGTGAGGAAATTATCAATCCCAGGCACTTGAAGCAGCAAGAGTTCATGTCGAAGAAGCAGTGCTCTGTACTAAAAGAGAATTCTTATTTTTTCTCTTTAAAATTGAGTGCTTTTAAGCAATTGTACCATCTTCAAAGGAGCTGCTGGTACTTTAAATAGTTAAACATCAGATACAGCGCTCAACCACCTGCCCACCAGAACTACTGCTAGATGCCACCTCTGCCATGGAGTCCTCAGACTCTGGTGAGCTTATAGTTGCATCTTCCTTATTTATTTTTAATGCTCTTTTCTCCCTTTTATGAACATAAGAAAAATGGCCAGAGCAAACAGAGAAACAGTGAAGCTGTTGGAGAAACTACCAGGGAATGCACAAAGATCTACAGAAGGGCTTAGTCATTTGGCACTGCTTGAATCTTGGCTTCCAGGAAGGCTAGAACTGTAGTCTTCCTGATGTCTTTTATCTTCTACCTGGTTCTGGAGGTACCTGAAATCTCCTGTGGAGGAATAACCCTGCGCATCAGTACAGGCTGGGGACTGACCTTGTGGAGAGCAGCTCTGCAGAGAAGGACCTGGGTGTCATGGTGGACGACAAGTTGACCATGAGGCAGCAGTTGCCCTCGTGACCAAGAAGGCCAATGGGATCCTCGGGTGCATTAAGAAGAGCGTCTCCAGCAGGTTGATCCTGCCCCTCTACTCAGCCCTGGTGAAGCCACATCTGGAGTATTGTGTCCAGTTCTGGGCTCCACAGTACAATAGGGATGTGGAGCTGCTGGAGAGAGTCCAGCGCAGGGCCACAAGGATGATCAAGGGCCTGGAACATCTGCCCTATGAGGAGAGGCTGAGGGAGCTGGGCCTGTTCAGCCTGGAGAAGAGAAGGCTGAGAGGGGACCTGAGCAGTGTCTAGAAGTACCTCAAGGGAGGCAGTGAGGAGGATGGGGCCGGCCTCTTTTCACTGGTGGAGAGCAATAGGACAAGAGGAAATGGCCACAAACGGAAGCACCAAAAGTTCCACAGGAAGTTAAGGAAAAATTTCTTACCAGTGAGGGTGACAGAGCACTGGAACAGGTTGCCCAGAGAGGTTGTGGAATCTCCATCTCTGGAAATCTTCAGCTTGGAGGCTGTCCTGTGCCACATGCTCTAGGTGATGCTGCGTGTGCAGGGGGTTGGACTAGATGATCTCCAAAGGTCCCTTCCAACGTTAATGATCTTATAATTCTATGAAACCTCCACCCACATCACTTATTTCTCTCCCATGTCCTGTGTTCTGCAGGGCATGACTAAAGGTACCTCAGTCACGACACAGCCGAGTTAAGCTTGTTGTCTAGTTTGAATGAGATCAAGTGTTCCTCTGCTTATCTCCTCTACATAACATGGCAGCAGTTCAAGCAGCTCTCACAGATTAGTTGTTATGGAAAAGGCAGCTATTGCCAGAGAAAAAAACAGCTTGTTCCTTCCTTCTCACAGGAGATGGAGAATGCATGCTCACTTCCCTTCTTTTCCATGTGGATGCAAACCTATCTCCTCCAAACACAGAAGACACACACATCTGAACTTCTTAGAGTTCAGGCTTCCTAAACATCCCTGGGATTCAGCCTTTCCCCTTCCCAAAACAGAAGTGTAGCCATCAGGTCTGGAGCCGGGCTTAATCAGAACCTCTCTATACCAGTGCTGATGTCTCACAGTTGTTGCATGTGCATAAAGCTGCTCATGGAGAGAAGGGAAGCACCAACCACCCTCTTCCTCCATCCAAACCCACATTGATAGCTGTGCCCAAACCTAAATCACCTGCATTTCTGAGTACTGCAGACGTCCTCATCTCAAGAGAAGCTGGAAATATGGGCAAAAGGAAACTCCAAAAGGAACACGATTTGGGACGACCTCCATACTTTGAAGTACAAGGGCACTCTCTTGTTCTAATGCCCCAAGATTCTGCAGTCCCATCACTGCACAGCGTTTCTTGAAGAGGGTTCTTTAGATACCTACAAAGCAGAAAAGCCATTTCTCCAATGGGAAGCTGTACCACCCATATAGACAGTGTTGGTGTTTCCCATGGGCAGGCTGGAAGCAAACACTGCATACTGAGATGTGCCTAGCACACAGTGCATCATCTCAGCTGCTGCAGTAGAGACATCTCCTGTCCCAATACACACTGTGGTGTCAAGGCAAACAGCTGCCTAAAATGAGGGCTGGATCCACAGCAAATTCATTAATTCACCTTTTGCCTGCTAATCACAATAGACTCACAGCATCTTTGCGAAATGGGTCATAGCAGAGCTCTCCTTGCTAAGTTTGCATAGCAGTTGCAGGCGAACGGCATGTTTCACATGAATTAATCCACTCTTTAGAACATTTAACCAACCAATTAGATTACTATCTCAATCTAAGCATTTTTTAAATTATAGCTTAAAACTTTTCTCCTTACATAATCACTAATCTTATTTATCACACAGCGTACAGTTAAACAAGAGGTAGGGCAGGAGCAGCCGGCATGCTCAGTTATTAGATGGCATTCTTCTCTTCTTTTGTGCTGCTCTCCAGGCTCCCTCAGTTTTTCACCAGCCTTTCAGAATTTGCTCATTTCCTGATAACTCCATTTCCTGTGTTCCTGCAGATACCAATTTTCTTCTCAAAATTAAAGGTTTCCTCTGTAAGCTGAGTCCTTTTCCTTTAAGCCTATTTTTTTTTCCTGGGGAAAATGGCTCATTGATGCTTCGTGGAACCTCCAGCAGACGTAGCTGTTTTTGTCTGCTCTGAGTTAGTCTTGTGCCTTTAAAAACCACGTTCACACTTCTGGCACTCAGTAATTCCAGCTCTCAGAACAATGCAGTTTGCAGGCGGATATGAAAACAAACTCATCACTTCTGCAGACAGGAGCAATAAAGACTCCTCTATCATCTCCACTTGTAGAACGACATCTCGTATCATTCTGCCTCTCTTAAAATTCTTTTACATTATTGGCTCCTCTATATCTGGTACTCAATTCTGCACAAAATCATCTTGTGGAAAGAAGGGAACTCTCTTGCTTTTAACTCTCCGGTTAATCTGGGTTTAATAAGATTCTTGTAACTTCAGGACAGGAGTAAGGCATTGAAAGCTTTCAAGTCCTGGTGAAGCCTTTGCTTTACAAAGGCGGTGAGGTAACTGCGAGTCTTCTTGGGAGGACGTGCTCAAGCACATCAGTCAACACCACCCACATCCCTGGGTACTTATTTTGCACCAGTTAATCTTAGAAAGGACATAAAAATGGGCAGGGCAAGTACTCTTCCAATTGCCTTCTCTAAGCTGCTACCCAGGATTAAAAGAGCATAAGTTGTTTTTAAATGGTTAAGAAAACCAAATTCTTTCAGTCTTTCTCACAACAGATTTTTTAGGAGACGTACACATTAAAAATGCTGCAGCAAATTTATTTTGTACTGTACCACTAACATTAATTTAATTAGCTGTTTTTTTATTGTTGTTTAAATATAAAAATCATTCATTAGTAAATAAGGTTTTGTACATGATAGGTGCTGATGCTTTGGAATTCCAGATGTAGTAATCACAGGAAATCAGTTCCCGGGCTAAAAAACAGGAAAGAAAAATAAGCATTAAGAGGTGCCTTACAATCAGACATTCCTTCATCCAAGTTAAGAGACTACTAATCCAATCTTACTAGTTTACAGAAAAGGTTTAATGGCCTCTTCAAACCCTAAGACTCTTATTATTATTTGAAAATTGTTTCTGATAATGAGACATATAAAGTCTCAGCTTCAATTACTTTTACTAATATATCAGCCATAAGCTTAAAATTCAAACAGAGGTTAAGTCAAAAGCAGGTGGATGGCTTGGATTTTGTTCAATGAATATAAATTACATATTTGATATAAAATATACAGTGGTGTTATAACTGAGGACTGAATGTGACCTGCCGCAAAATTAATAGTCAGTTTTTAAATGCATTTCTAGGCTTCTGCTAACACGACTAGCGAAGTTACAAAGCATGCAAAGCAACACACAAAAATGCTTTCAACAGACACTACTGCTTTAGCTACTTAATTTTAGTCACTGACATCCAATTCATAAATTGAGTAAAATCAACATGCTTGGTAACTCACATGAGTTGATTTTTGGTTTTCCTGGTGAAAAGAGCTGAACAGAATGCTGGTCTACGTAACATCCAGTAAGCGTGAAGTCTGGAATCCTAAAATACAGCTGCAGAAAGAGAAGAAAAACATGATTAGACACATGGGGTTACGCTTACTGCACCTATGTTACATGCTCTTGGTGTGCAAGTGTATCCCAAAACGATAAGGATACCATATGCTGAAAGCAAGAAAAGAAAGCAAAAAGAAAGCAAAAAGAAAAAAGTCCATACTGAGAATAAATCAGCGTTATCTTCATAACCAATTTAAGAAAAAAAATTGCTAAGGCATTTTTTCTGAGACTGCAACTTACTTTTACATAAGCAGTGTTCCCAATGCAAATGATATCAGTTGGAGTCTCTTCAGTTTTAGGGCCAAAAGTCACAGTTCCAGTAAGAGAAATTTCCAAAGACTTAGGGAACTTTTGTCCTAAAGGCAGAAACAGCATTTATTACCCATCTGTGTTACCAACACGGAAAACTGACCGGGGGAAGAGGCAGGAGGGTGCAGGGGTGCACGGCTTACCTATCACCCAAAGCAGTAAGCTCTTCTCTCGTGACAGATCCAGCTGGCCATAACTAACTTTGTATTCCAAATGAGTGATTGGGCCCCTGTACCATGGGAGAGGAGCATTAAAGCTATCAAAATTATTCAGTATTTGTTAACAGTTGCTTTGTTAAAGAAAGCAACAAATACTGAAAGCCATTATTTATGTGCACACAGACAAATCATACCAATCTAAACACACCACTAATTTATGGAAAGAAATTATAGAGCAGGAGGAAATCACTGTGGTTTCAACCTAGTAATCATAAGAGAGTTGTTGATATTCCACTGTCTTCAGTTCACTGGGAGTATTTTACGAACATTATTATCAGCACTAGCAACTTTGTATCATTTCATCTGTAAATTTTTGTGATAATTATGTGGCAATATACTCACGGCAGTTGTCATAAAGGCTTAAATGAAAATGATCGTTTTAATTTTAAATAACTATATTTTTGATAAGCCGATCTATAGCTAGGATTAGCAGACTTAAGGAACAGGTAACGCTGGGTTGGAAGTGATCTCAAGACTTAATCCACTTGGAGTATTGCGACTACACAAAATGGAAAAAAATACCCAGGAAAAAAGGATATGTAAAAAAAAAAAAAAAAAAGAAAAGTATTCAGAATATTAAGAAATATTCTAAGTGGAAATTACAAGACTTCCAAGGGGATTTCTTGACATCTGACTAGGTCAGTCTCCTCTGCTATTGTTTTGACATAGTAAAACCTGTAATATTGACTTCTGATATGTTCATTTTAGGAAGATTACAGAGAAAAGCAAAAAATGTACTCAAGAGTTCCTATTCTTACCTGTTAAAAAACGGTAAACGAGCTTCACAGTAATCAAAAGCATTCTTTATACTTTCATGAAGTTTTAAATTAATTGAAAATTTTAACTGTGATCCCTCTTCGTTCAGCTGGTAACGTCCCAAAATTGGTGGAACAGGTACCTGAAGAAGAACAGATATTTTTATTCCCTTGTGAAGAACATCTCTTTGAAGACCAGAAAACAACGAGGATCAGGGATATTCTTACCTGGGAAGTGTAAGAACACAAGTCAAATGAATCTGATGGAGGAATGAAAGGAAATTTATATGGTCCACTAAATGCAGAATCATCCGACGTATCGACGCTGCTTGACATGAGCATGGCAGAGTCAAGGGAGGTCACACAATGATGGACCACGAAATCTTGGAGGGGAGAGCCATTAGTAGGGAGATTCAAACTGAGCGTTACATTTGGTGCAGCTCCCTCTATGTCACACTTGAAAAAAAAAATGAAGTCAAGAAGTTATTCTAAAGTATTTCCCTCAAATCAGAATTGCGTGTTTAAAAACCAAATGCAAACATTAGCACACGGAAAAAATTCAACAGGTTTCAAACATTAGTACTGAAAAACACTTTCAAAACAAAGACCCCTTCCTTCTTCCCTCTCATACAGCATGGCTACTGGCCCAGAGCCTTGGCAACATGGCTTTATTTTAGAAATATTCTTTATCTAGAAAACAGCATACAAGAAAGTCAAGAACTCACTGTTAAAGCTAAATCATTATAAATGTTATATAAACACACTCAGTGACAATCTAATTCAGCTAGTTTCACATCTGCTTAATACATTCAAACATGCTTTTAATGGCCACTGTGGTTCCACATCAGCTTTTTCTCAGTCACCACATGCAGAGCATCCCTTGTCTCAGCCCTTTGCGTGCCAGCTCAGCAGCACATGGTTACACCAGGGCTTTCTTTTTATGTGAGGCCATCCACTCTGCAAGATGACCTAGAAACTTGTCCCTCGGAGAGCAGGAAGCTGTTCAACCCCATAATCCCTACCACGATGTCTGGTGGGAAATAACCTAGTCTTCAGAAGTGCAGTCCTCAGGTTGGCTTCATTGGCTGATGAGGATCCCACCACCTCTTGTTAGTAATTAACTGAGCATGATCTCCTTTATTAGAAGGTCTTCCTCTTGTTAAAACAGCAGCAGTTACAAACGCAATGTACTGTCATAAGGCACGGTGCTTCCCAAGCACACTTTGAGACAGAGTGTTAAATGTTGTGATAAAAGCTCCACAATAATTAGAGAAGATACAAATATTACCATATTTCATAAAATATTGGCATTTTGTAATTATTACTGAAGTCTTCAATCAACTCCCTGATTTCTAGTCCTGAACAATGAACAACTTTGCCATAACTTTATAACTTGAGTAAAATAATACTCAAGAAACTATAAAAATGTTTTTGTTCACCAAACTCTGTATCAACTCTTTTTACGTCAGTCATAAAAACTGCGATTTGTCGATTCAAAATTTTGTTATACTACAATGAAGCAGGACAGAACATAAACTTTTGTTTGGTAAGAAAATTAATAATAATAAAAAAACATTCATGTGAAGACATCTTGACTTATTCAGGAATTCAGTTTCTGATCATTATTAAACACACCATTTATTAGCTTGCTGGAAATAAACTTGGCATTATCATCCCATTTCTTAGTCTTTATATGCAAACACTGCACTGAATTTCTTCCTATTCCATTAAAAAAAAAGAAAAACTTGGAGAAATACATAGGATGTAGCTACTGCTGGAAATTTAACTCCCACAAATGGTGAAAAAAGCATGAAGTATGCAGGAAAGTAACTATAAAGATCAAAATAAAAATCCCTGCTAGTATGTTACAGTCTGTGACACTTTCCAATATTACAGTAGTAAAAGATCTAGCAACAAAGTAAAATGAGCTGAAGATTTACTTTCCAGCTCGCCTGAATGGTAAGTAGTTTGGGCAGACTTGCACAAGAAATACTCTCACCTTGCACGTGACAGTTCCATGCACTTGCCACACATCCATGACATCTCTTTGGTCGTATTGCATGCACTTGACTTTTTCTGAGATGGAAACATTAACATGTGGTTTGCCTTTATACGTGTTGGTTCTCCAAGCTGGCTGCTTCGGATCAGTGTGTGTGGAAAAATCCTGAATGTCATCAAATGAGCTGTTTAAGCTGCGTAAGTTTGTCTGCAAGGGGGTGCCAAGGGGACAGGCCTGGAGAAGCAAATTCCAAAGCTGGGCTACTCGGGCGCTCAACTCGGCTTCGTTTTTCCGACTGGGAGAGATGTAGTCCAGAATGCCTGTCAAGAGATCAAGCCCTTGTGAGATCCCACTAATGCTGAGGATGGGTGGCCGGGGCTTCAAGGCCTCTTCGACCAGTGGAAGACACGCGTAGATCAGATCACCCTTCTGGAAAGCCACCACGGGCCACAGATCCCCCGCTTCGGTGCGCACCGAATACACGGGCGAGGTATCGAGGCGAGTGCAGGTATCCCGATATTCCACGAAGTTCTGGTCCGTGAGCCTGAGTTCAAAAAGCAGGGCTTTAAGGAAAGCATCATCCTCCGGCACAGGCACGTGCGTGGATCCATTGAAGGTCTTTGCTCGCACTTCGACAGTGGGATAATGTCTGTGACACAGAAATAAGAGTGTCTTAATGCTACTCCCACCCGGAACATCATGCAAACATAATTCCTAAGAGCAGAGTCACACAGTCCCTTTGCTGGTTGTCACAGACGCAAGGAACCTTTTAAACATCTTTGGAATACTGACGTAATCAAGGATGAGTTTCTCTTAGGATCAGAACATCATTGTCAATAAAACTTTTGCATGTGTAATTTGCATTCAAAATATCTGGCAGATTTTTACTGGGCACTTTGAGCAAACACATTCATTCACTTTTTTAATGAAATGTCCATTTGTCCATCTGTCCACCTTCCTGTTGCACAAAGATGTAGGATGATTAAATAGCACTAATGAAACTTAAGCTACTTGCATACAGGCTTTCTGAACTTGCTCTGAGCTTGCTCAATTGCTCTACAGTGGTGGCTTTAACTGGGTTAATATTAACTAAAAAATCTTCACAGAATTATAAATCCAAGAAGATTTTACTATACATAACTCGATTTTTTCCAGTAACTGTTCCATCTTTTTGTGGGGGTGAAATGAATTTTACAGGCTACATGTAACATGTTTAACTTAACTCTGCTATGATTGGTTCATCATTTAATTTTTCACCTTCTGAGTATTTGAGATGCAATCGTATTGTCATAGAGACAGAAATTTTGGGATATTTTAAAACTGCTATGTTACATCAATATGTGCATTTCGCTTTAAATTTTCTACAGGTAATGTTTGAGAAAAATCAAATATCTGAGATTTTTTCTCTGTATTACTAATTTTTTTTCAAGAAAATAAGAATGCATTTCTTCTGAAGGTATCCTAAATTATCAAAAAGTTGTCTTTCAATAAATAGCTGAGAAAATAAAAATGATTATTTCTACTAATGTATCTTTTTCATCTTTTGGGGAACTACGAACTACTTCGAGTCTCTCTTAAATTAAGCTTGACCCAGGCTACTTTTTTTCTGTATTCTTTCTTGGGGCTTTCCTTAGTAGTTATCTCAAAATCCCCATCACAGGCTATACCCTATAACCTGCTAAATCACTTTCTCAACCATCTTGCAACAGATCTCAGACCGCAGGTTGGTTTGTGCTTAGGCCCACATTTATAAACACGGGAGAAAAATGCACACGTTTGCAAATGCCTTCCATTAGTTCTCTTTTTTACACCACCTTTTTGAAGACATACTGATAGTCTGTTCCTCAAATTGCTTGGGAACTTGTGATCACAGCAGCGCAGTACATCCATGGCCTCTGTACATGACATTCCTCCCCTGTTCCTCAGCACTCACATGGTTTTATCCTGCTGGTTAACAGTCCTCCCCACATCTCCTTTTCTTAGCTGAGTAGCAGAGCCTCTTACTGCAGGCAGCTCTACTTCCCTCCTGCTTCTTTTTAGTCTCTGTGCTGTTTTTGTTTGAGTCTTACTCAGGCGTCTTGAGCGTTTCGGTAAGGAAAGGGCAAATCTAAGCAGAGAGAAGCCAGGGCTCCGAGATCCGTAAACAGGATGCAGAAGACAGCGAGATGCATCCCGTGGTCCCCGCTTCATCCCGAGCAGCAGGGAAACAGGGGAGTTTTGCAGCTTGCAAGTTTACAAGGACTTTCCTGAGCAAGGCTGTTGTTAAGAGGCCTCTTGTCAGCTTGGCCAGCATTTTATTTGCCGCAGATGTTTCTAAAAACAAGGGAGGGAAGATACTTCAGCCTGAACTTTTGCTAACATCCCAATCCACCTGCTCTATTCACTGAAGTTCCCCCACGCCATGAGAATTTTCTCATGTTGCTGCTGAATCTTCTCAGGTTCAGCTGGCCCATTGGGTGCTTATTGGCCCTTCTACCCTCCGTTGGTTACCCTTCTAGAAAGGGATGATGCATTAAAAAGGTGGAAGTTTCCTGGGATCGGTGCACCTTGGCAGCTCAAGAGAGAGCACACACTCTTCGCCTGAATTAAGTTATGATCAGCTCAAAAAAAGAGCGGAATGCTTTGATGTCCCGAATGTCTTCTCTAAGGTTAAAGACCAGGGTTCACGTATCTCCAGTTGGGCGCCTAAGTCCTGAAACCACCAGTTTCCATGTGATCCAGCATTATTTATATTGTCCACGTCCCTTGTCAGGCCTAGGTCTGTTAGAGGGATAAACCTGGCATTTCCACAGCTCTGTTATGTCCTCTGGGAATGTGAAAGACTTAAGCCTGGAAATCACACCAAATATCAAGGCTTTGCCCGCTCAAAGGGGCTCCGTTTCTCGTCGCCATCGTGGCCATGGCCTACAGGACAAGTTGCTTCAGATGTCCCCCTCTCCAGCCCTCTCTTTGCACCGTCTGCTCCTCAAGCAGGGGCTTCGTGGGCAGCAGGGAGGCCTCATGGCTGGTCCCGTGGGTGACAGGAGCTCTCCAGTGCCAATCCCGAAGGGAATATCTGACGTGGGGACCTGCCTGTGCCTAAGGAACACCCCCAGCTCCCGCGTCCTCTCCTCCTCCTCCTTTCTGCCTCCACCTTCACTGAGTTTGTCTCTAGGTCCCATCCTCCAGCACTTCCCAAACTCCCCAACATTTGTCCCCGGGCTCGCTGGGCACATGGAGCCAGACACACGGACCAACCACCAAAGCAGGGCTTCCAACAACCCATTTTTGGGGGGTGCATTAAACTAAAAACACCCCAAAACAACCTCCCCACGCGCAACAATCAGAACCCAGCTTGCCAGGGCGGCTTGCACGGCGGAACCGCTACCGGGTGCCCGCGGCTGCACCGGCTTGGGGGGAAGCCCCGGGGGGCGGTGGGGACGCGGCCGCGGCCTTACCGGGAGAAGAGGACGGCGCCGCCGGCCGCGGGCCGGTAGCGGAGCAGCCAGAGCGCGCGCAGCGCCATGGCGGAGCCGGCGGCCGCGCCGGGGAGGAGCCGGCGCCGCGCGGGGCCGCCCGGCGCAGGCCCAGTGCGGGCGGGCGGAGGCGGCGCCGCCGCGGCTGCTGCTGCCGGTGCCGGGACACAATGGGCGGCGGCGGCGGCTGTGGCGGCGGCAGCGGTGGTGGCCGGGTGGCGGTGGCGGCGGCGCGGGGCCGCTGAGGAGCCCGCCGCCTCCCCGCGGCCATGGCCACCATGGCCGAGCTCTTCGAGGTGGGCGCTGGGGGGGAAGGGGGGCCTGGGCGGCGGGGCTGGGGGAGGGGATTTGTGAGGGGAGGTGGGGGAAAAAAAATGTGGGAAAAGGGGAAGTTTGGGCTGGGGGCAGCGCTTTCCGCGGCTTCCTGACAGCCGGGGGGCGCCGCCGGGCCTGGGCCGCCCGCGCCCGAGGCGGCGGCGGCGGCTCCGCAGCGGCCTTGGCCCCGGAGGAGGAAACGTCGCGGCCCGGGCGCCCTAAGGCCGAGCGCGAAATTCGCCCGGGCCGGGCAGGTTCCTGTGGCCTAGGGGAGCGAACGGGGCCCGTGTCCCCGTGTGGGGCCTCGCGCCGGCGCTCGGAGCGCTTCAATGGTCTGGTTCAAAAGAGAGCCGCGTTAAGAGGCCCTGTCGGAAGCAGCTAGGTGTTGGCCGCGCGTTTTGGCCCTGTTGGGTCAACATTGGTTCCGTGTTTCCAATGCTGTTGAAGGTAAAAACTGAGGAGGCCTCGGCCTAGGGGTAGGGTTGGAAAAGTTGTTTTCCAGTATGGTGACCAGCGTGCGTTTCTCTCCTGCTCTCGTTTCATCGCAAAGGCAAGAGAGTCAAAACGTAATTTAGAAACTACTGCTGCTAAACTGGATTTTAATGTGGTGAGGCCTGCCTTAGTTTCACTTACAGAGACCAGCCCAAACTATGTTATCATCCGTGCCAGACATATCTTGTCGTGACCCGTTGGGGCTGGCTGGGTACGTGGGGCCACCTTGGTAGAGCGGGAGGTTGGAAGCTGTGAAGAAATGGCCTGTTGGGCCCCATCTGAGGACAGGCCGAGGCCTCACAAATGGCACTTGTAACCGACGCTTTTCAGCAGCGTCTGCCAAACTTGAGGGGAATTTGAAATAGGAAATAGGCCGTCAGATGGCTAGAGGCATCCGTATTAGCAAGATTATCTTTTAAAAAGACAACACAAACAAAACTATGCAAAGTTAGGGTCTGCAGTAGAACGTGCAGTGTCTTTAACATGATGTTGTCAAAATTCATTTATTCTTTATAAATCAAGGATTGTTTTAATGTAACCTCTGGCTTTGAAAATTTGGAAGGAAAAGCAGATTTTATTTCTGCATTGGTTGGTATTCTGTATGTAATAATATCCCCTATGTGTTAACATTTCTTAAATAATGCAGGATGTGGCTTATATCATAAATACTAACAGAAGCTGATGGACTGGTGCTCTATATAAGTAAGCTTGAAACACGTTTTCCAGATTTTGCCCCTCTTCACAATATTGCTGTAGCTGTATTAAGTTATGTCAGAATCCCTACTGTATGTCAACTGAACTAATCAATGCTTTTTGCTGCTGTGTCAGAATGGTTAAAATGAAATGCAGGTTTCTGCTTTACGTGGTTGCAGGAGGGGACGCCGCGGGAAGCTCTGCAGAGGGACCGTCCGCTTCGCCCGCGGTGGCCCAGGAGCACGGGGTAGTTTGGAAACTGTCGCGATGGTTGTTGCCGTTTGCCCCAGTTAACAGGGTGTAGGGCTAGGAGCTCCACACACTCTGTTTATGCTCCCAATACACTCTGTATATGCTCCATATATGCTCCGTATAGAGGGAGGTTGGCGTAGTTTCTCTCCGAGGGGTTAAAGCATGTTTATCAGATTTCCATAGATCATGCTTTGATCCTCTGGCTTGCAGAATGACTCTGTAAATGTTGCATTTGCTGAAGGGGGGAAAAAAAAAAAACACCACCAAAAATACCCCAAGGTCATATACGTGTGTGAGGAATTATCTTTCATGTGTGCATCTGAAGGAAGGGAGAAACCTAGGAAATGAAATATAGCATCAGTGAACACTCACACTTTGCATATGGTTCTTCTGTAGGGTTGTATTTGGCATGGTATCCTTGCTCCCAGACTGGTTCTCCATCTGGATTACAGGGTCTTCAGAAAAGACTGTGGTAATGATTTTCATATAAAAGAAAAGTGCAGAAAAGAGGAAGTAATTAGGAAGTTGGAGGGTTCTTCTGAAGGGAATGTTACTGCACTGAGTGGTTTGTTTAATTTTAATTTGCAAAAATGTTTTCCAACTTTTACATGTGAAGATGACAAAAGGAGAGAATTTATGTGTAGTATGAAAATACTGCATTATAACTTAGAAGGAAAAGGATTCACTTGCAGGAAATTCAGGTTGTGGTTCGGGAAGAACTGGTATGAAGGCATGAGCGACTTGGAGAAGAAAGGATTTTAAGAATAAATTTTTATTTCCCTTCCTATTACTTCTGTTGAGATTTTACGCCTACCAGTACTAGAGCCAGTTTGATGCCTGTGAATTTTCTTCCTTGTTGTGGTGGTGATTTATTTATTTATTTTTTTTAACCCAAGCATTATGGATCGCAGTGGTGGCTGGTTTCGTTATGAGAAATGAGAATGGTGGCAAGAACCTCTATTAACCGTAGCTGGTCCTGGCCCTGTGTGGGGCTGCATCTTGCAGTTTGTGTATCAATGTTTTAGAGCTCTTGCTGCTTATAATTTGAAAACTTTCCGAATTGTGGGAATGTTTAGTTTAGCAACCATGGGTATGGCAGGGTTGTTAGCATGTAGCAATGCTGTTAGATTATCAGGTAAGTAGAAGTGATGGATGCATTCTTTAAAGATGGGTGTTATTGGACTTTATTTCAATTTTGAGTTTTATATTGATTATGTGAAAAAAAAAGTGTTTTGAGCTGATTTAAGTATTAGGTCAACTGAAGTAAGAGCTCTTGGATTTTATAGTAAGGTCTCTGCCCTCAGATAACATTGTCAAGTGGAGTGTTCTTCTGGAAGATTCAGCAGATATTATAGAATAAATTTGTGTAACCTCCTGTTTTTTAGCATTGTTAATGTGCTGCTTTTCCTTCTTGGGAAAGTGCAATGGATTGTTTGGTTTGCTTTCCTTTATTTTTTCCCCCTTTTTTAGTCAGCTCCGTTCCTGCAGTTGCATCTTGATGTTAGATGGTGCCCGGGGGCAATCCTGGCGTAGCTCTTGCCGCGGGGCAGTGCCCTGGTCAGTGCAGCTTGCCGGGCTGAATCCGAGAGCGGAGCAACTGCTGAGAAGCTGCTTTTGGCACGTGATTTTTTCGCCAGATCTCTTGGCCCCTTTGCAATGACTGGCGATAAACTCACCTGAAAATGAGGACAGGTAGCTTAGAGCTGACTCCTGACAGACCCACAAAAACTTTTTGGTGGCACTTTGGCAACCCCTGTGCTAGATGTCCAAACCCACTATAGTAAGAACAGGGTTCTCTGCATTAAATACATAAACGTAAGAGGTGATGGGGTAATTGTCAGCACTGTACTTGTTCTTGATTGCAGTAAAGCTTCTAAATGCTTTCCGAATGGTGTGTAAGCAGCTGCTTAAGAAACTACCTGCTGTGGCATATTGTAAAGAGTTTTTATTCTGTGGCTAGGAGCCCTTTGTGGCAGATGAATACATTGAGCGCCTGGCATGGAGAACACCTGGAGGAGGTTCCAGAGGTGGAGAAGCTTTTGATCCAAAAAGGTAAAATAAAATTGCATAATGGTCCGAGTGAATGTATCTCTAATTGTACTGTTTTATTATATGTGCAACAAAAAGCCTGTGTGCAGTTTCGGTGCATGTCCAAGCAGGTTTTCAACTGAGAGAATTGCTAGAATTTGTGACCATGAGCCAATTGTTCAGAGACAGTTATTCAGCAGCAAGAATAGGGAAAGTCACTCTCTGATTTAGACCTTTTGAATAAGAGCATTAATACTGTTTGTTGTGATCAGACATGGAGGTTTCCAAATCCCTAAACTTCTTAAGTTAAAACTTAACGGGAGGTTGTGCTGCTAGGAAAGTTTAGGTGAATTTAATCAGATTTTTTGCTAGTTCAGCTCCCTGAACTGAACTTCTGCAGGACCTATTTCCCATGTTGGCACATATCAAAGGATATGGAGAAGCAGGTGGGAGGGGAAGAAAGGCAGTAACACGGCAGGGCTGGCTCAGATTGTTTTATGTACTTGTGTGCTACAGGCTAGCACATACCCTGTGTGCTATAGGGTACTATAGCAGTGAACTAGTAGTTTGCTGCTCCTGAATGGAGATTGTCTTGGGCCCCTTTCCCTGCTCCTGGCTGCAGTGGCTCTTCTCCAGCCAGGTCTAGGCCCTCCTTTGACCTCATGGTAGGCTGATTTAACTCACTAAAATGTCAGAAAACTAACCTGACAAAACACAACTTTGATAAAAATAAAGGTTAGCATTTTTTTTGTGACTGGAGAGGCCTAAGAGCAGATGGAAAGAGAAGAGGCTGCGTGTCTGTGAGCTGGTGGGAGGGAGAAGGCGGGTGAGGAAGGAGCAAGGGCAGGGTAGGGAAGTGAGCACAGAGGAAGCAGAGGGGAACCTGCCCCTCTTGTTTGTGGTGAGCTGTTGATTTGGCCTGGCCTTTGTGAAACCTCACCCTAAATCTAGAAACCAGCTGTCTCTGTTCTGGGCAGCCCTGGGTGGTGCACGGCCAGCTCGGATGCATGGTTTTATATGGCAGAATTAAATATCTACACTCTGTATTCCCACCTCGTGGATCCTGTTTTGCTTTCAAAAGAGCTACTATTTTTCAAATAGTGCAACTTTTAAGCTTGATGTTTCAGTGTTTGTATTCTGTGTAGAGATGTGTTGGACATCGGTGTTTTGGCATCTCAAATGAGAGTATCTTGGAAGATGAGCTTGACTTTGCTACTTTTATAGGCCCTGGGATGCCTATAAGCCAGATAGATCAACAAAAGTTTTAGCTACCTGAACATTAATTTAGTTTATGGTATTGGGTGAATTCAAAGTGAGATAGCTGTTTCTTAGTGTCGCCTCACCCCTAGAATGAGATTGTTTGCAGTAACCTGACCTACAACACTCAAGAAGTTTAAAATACTTTGTAGAAAAGCTGTTTTCATTCAAGGACAGTTATGAAAAGCCTCACTAGTGTGGTTGGAGGACCAGCCCTTGGAGACATGCAAGCACAGCAACCACCATGGACTTCGTAACAGGATGCTGAATCCTCACTGTTCATCATGGGGTCTGCATCTTAAAAGAGCTTCCTATTAATCTTGCCCTTCCCCTCCCCATACTAGAAATTCCCAAGAGAAAAGTATTTACAGCTTGTGAGTTGCATGGGAGCTAAGGAGGAAGAAGCCTGGAATTAGGCAGAATTACTTCCTCTAGCTCTTTCTCCATAATTGTCCCTGGAGAATAATTTAGTGCACTCGGGGATCTGTACTGATACCTGCTAGTTTTAAACTATCTGCTGTGTTTCTGTTGGCATGCTTGTGTTAACTTCTGCAGTGTACTTTCAAGTTTATCAGGACAAGTGGGAGCTCCTGCAGCCGTAAATATTTTTCGCTGGGGAATTTCCTAGTGTGAGGGTGCAAGATTAATACAAAAAAAAATGTAGTGTGAAGGACATGTTTTTTCCTACTATGTTTTTGGAAAATAGTGCTTTTGTTATTATTTTGTAGAAAGGTTATTGAATTCTTACCTTCTATTCTCAGAAAACAGACAAGTAGCCACCTGAAAAAAGCAAACTGAACTGAACAGTTCATTGAAATGAATAGAAGCTCTTTAAAGATATCATTTGAAACACTAAGATTTTTAAACTAAAATAGTGAACAGAAATATAGTTCATATGCTGCCATGGTTCATATGCTTATTTACTCCAGCAGAGTAAAAGCTAGTCATTTTTAGTAGCAGTAAATACTGAAAATTCAGTGACCTTCTCGTGCAACTGAAGTGATTCACATGTACTATTAGTCTTATTTGGATTTGGAGAGAGCTCAAAGTGTTTGCAAAGAGAGGAACTCTCTTTGTAGTTGTCCTGGGAAGGAGTCATGTGAGGATAAATTAAAAACCTTCTCCTCTTCCCTTGTGGTTGCTCAAAGTCTCTAACCTGAGTGTGGGGAGCTGGTAGGGAATGGGATGCACCTCCTGCCTTTCAGCATTTCTGCAGGTTGGGGGCACTTCAGGGTCCTTGCATGTCTTCTGAATTCAGTGTAAGGTGAAAATGTGGCATCCTGAGTGGTCTTGAAATACCCTCCTGGCGTGGACTGGTTTTTCCTTCCCTCTTCTGCTTTGACATTTAGCCTTGATGACGGAGTTCTCCAATATATTTTCAGCTGTTAGCATTAGATCTGTGGTTGTGGAGGATCTGGGAATAATTGCATATCCTATGCATCAGAGACTGGGACTTTTTTAGGAACGTGTGAGCTGAAAGATGACTGGAATGGGATAAAAGAGACAAAAAGAGGAATGAGAGAAAGAAGGAAAGATGTTCTGAGTATGCAAAGAGGAAGAATAGACAGAACTTAAGAATGCATTTGAAAATACTGTGTTTGGAATGAGGAAAATGTGAGTCTGAAGGAAAAACAGAAGCAAAGCAAAGTGAGAGGGAAATAAATAAGTATTTCTCATAGGAAGATTGTGGTGCTGTGTATTTGATTTCTGTTTGTTTTTTGGTTTTAACCAGCAGTAGAGCCAGGTTCTTGACCAACTGGTGTTTAGCATTTTTTTCTCTACCACCTGCCATTTATGTGGTCACATTTCTCCTGTGTAGACCTGGAGAGCCTCCTGCACAGCTAGAACAGAGTAGTTGAAAAGAAAATGCCATTGGTAGGTTAGGGGTGATGATATTGGCCGTTTGTAGGTGAGTAATTTTTTTTTTTTAAGCTTTGGGCACAAGACAATGTCTTTTAAACTAAAGCCTACTTAACTATCTTTTATTTTAAATCAGATTACTGGAAGAATTTGTGAATCATATCCAAGAATTACAGGTAATGGATGAAAGGATTCAGAGAAAGGTGGAGAAGCTAGAACAGCAATGCCAGAAGGAAGCAAAGGAATTTGCCAAGAAAGTACAAGAGCTGCAGAAAAGCAATCAGGTAAAATCCAGAGCATATAGTCAGTGCTAAGCTGTAAAAGTTTCAAAAGCCTCGAGTGCTCTGTTAACATTTCTTGGTACAGTGAGACAGTGTTTGAGATAAAATAAGGAAGGTTTGATGAAAAACAATTTCCCCTGACAACAGGGCTTATCTGCAGATTCCGTTAATGACTGTCAGTGTTTCTGAGAGTCTCCCCAAGATTAAAGGAACACACTGAACTTTAAGCACTTGTGTGTGCTTAATTTAGCCCTTCTGAGTAGTCCGAGATGCAGCACTTAAGGTGCTGCTGCCCGAGTTCACTGTGCTGCTTATTGAAGTGACGTGGCATTTCTTAGAGTAAGTGGAAATCACCAGTTTTGTGTCTGTTCGCACAGGTTGCCTTCCAACATTTTCAAGAACTAGATGAGCACATCAGCTATGTAGCAACGAAGGTCTGTCACCTTGGTGACCAACTGGAGGGGGTAAACACGCCACGGCAACGGGCCGTGGAGGCTCAGAAGCTGATGAAATACTTTAATGAGTTTCTGGATGGAGAGCTGAAGTCTGATGTTTTTACAAACTCTGAAAAGGTGAGAGCTGTCAGCGGGATGAAAGCAGTTCAAAGCGAGAAGCTGTACTGCCCTAATTACAAGCTGCTACCATGACTTGCCATGGTCAGACTTCAAACCCAGCGAGTGACTGACTTGTTAAAGTTGCATTGTTCTGAAATGTAAATGAACAGCACTGGGCTGCCCGTTGCTGATAAAGCGTTTGTATTCAGCGGTGCCTAACGTGGCAACATGGCATTTCTTCATTTTATGAAATTATCAGAGATTTGAGCAATGCTGGGAGGGCAACTTTAAAGTGCATACAATATCTGTCTTTTCCCTTTGAACCCCTTGCCTCAGATCCGCCCTGTAATGCAGAACGTTTCTGAATGCAACTTCTTTGTGAAACTTCACTGTGTTGGGTCAGTCCACTGGCCTTGGATACCTTTTTGTCACAGCAGGCCTGTGGGCTTTGTATAGTCCTGTGGTTACGTCTCCACCCTCTGATTTAGAGGAACCAGGCCGGAAAACTTCAAAGAAACCTTTAAGCATTTTGTTTTTCTTGAGCTTCAAGAGTATATTCGTAAACCACATAGAGTCTGAATGGTGCAGAGGGGAACTGAAGAAAGAGTCTCCAGCTGCAGGCAGGAGGGCGCATGTAAGATTCCCCCATGCAGTGTATAAGATGAATAAGTAAAGTTTTTGAGGTGTGTCCCAAAGACTCTTCCTGCTCTGCTTAAATCCTGTGCAGTGGTGTACTCGATCACGGTCGGAAAAAGTTGTAGTATGTGGGAGCAGCAAAAATTTAGCTTGCGAATTCAGCAAAAGATATGTCTGTACTTGAAATATATCTCAAAAAGGACCTAAGAATAGGTTAATAGCCATTGCTTCGCTACTTAGCTGAAGGTGCCTCTCCGGGAAATGAAAAGCTAATCACTTCATGTACTCGTACTCCCAAGCAGTCATTTCCACAGTGACTTTTGAATGATCGTGTGTGGGTATATGGTAATTGCTGGTTGACAGTTTGCCCTAGTGAAAGAGAGAGCGCAGAAAAGCATTTCTGACTCCCAAGGAATATGGACAGGTTTCAACAGAAAAAAAATGTTGTATGGGCAGTCTTTTTCCAGATCTGTGTAAGACTTTTATTAATTTATTTAATTAGTAAAAATGAAACATATGCTTAAGAGAATAAAATGCTTTTTATTCCTGTGAAAAGTATTTTATTACATCATACTACTAAATGGAATAGCATAAGTTAAAGAGAATTATATGCAGTCTGTTGAAGGGTCTCTTATTCAAAATTCTGCTGTACCAGTAACTTAAAGATTCATGATTTCTAGTGGAGGATGTCAAAAGACTCTCGTAGATTAATAGGTTAAGCCTGGAAAGCAACAAACAAATTAATCCTTATATATCCTGAAAAATAATAAGACATTTGACAAATCTGGAGGATGAGAAGCATAGCAAAGTCCAGGCATCTTCTGTTAGTCTGTGGAGAAGATGTGCGGGAACACAAACAAGATTGTCTGGATATGAGTTGTCCTGTACAGATCTCTCTCAATCAAGGTAGATTAGTTCCATTAAGTAACTTTTTGCTTCTCATCTTAAAGAGAAATATTTATAAAAGAACCTGCCCAGACATGTGCTATGAGATTTTAATGCATCTCTGTACTAAAGATACTTTTTATTATGAGCTAGTAACAAATATCCTGAAGTGTCAAAACATCAGTATTTTCTGACCTCCAAACCGATGTGGCTTTAGACATTGTTATGACTTCTAAACTGTGCAATCCCTCAGAAAAGCTTTTTTTTCTGCATTTGTATTGTTGCTTCCTCATTACGTTCTGAGCGATTGTTCTGCTGAGCAATTTCTAACGTCTATAATCTGATGATTTGTTTTCTGTTGTGTCCTGTGTTATGTATCACAGTCCTTGTCCTCTTTAACTACTGCTCTGTAGGAAGAGTGTAAGAGCGAACAAATTACACCAGTTAAAATAATTCACTTTTCAAAATGATCTAACAGTTTGCTTGTACTTCATGCGATGATATTGTCTTGTGCTCATGTTTAACATGTTTGCTATTATTCTTGAATCCTTTTCTCCGTGTCTGTTGAATGCTCGGTGTTGTTCTGTTATGCCTTTTAACTTCTTGTTCATAATATTATCTGTTGAAGTTTTTCTTTCGTTGCTCTATGTCTTTTTCTGATTTTTTTTTCCAAATATGGTATAGCCTTTAAATTATATTTTACAGAATCCATATTTATTTAGATTTAATAGTTTACAGGAGCCTGATTCAATTAAAAATGAAATATGTTCGGATTTAAGCAGAAACCATGGAAAACTGATTTGTCGTGGCTTCTGTCGTGCATAAGAAAGGCCCTGAATTCAGTAAAATCTCAGAAGTTAGTTAACATCTATTGTGTGAAAAAATGATAGAAAATGGTCTTTTGTAACCCTGTCGAATAACTGCTAGTACATCGGCCGTCCTAATGCCATCGGTATTGATTAGGATCCTTAGATATTAAGGTTGCTGCAAGCTAATAGAAATAATTGCTGTTTTGTTGAATTAGAGGGGCAGAGCTGCTTTTGGCCTCAGAGGCTCTTGTAAAATGACTGTTCTAACCATGAGCTTCTCGTATTCGAGCTCCTGTTTTTGCTGAAGAGCCAAACTGGGCTGATTGTGCCACGTACTGTTACGTGTGTTCCTCAAGCTAGTCTTGAACAGTTTTAAACTAAGCGCCATATAAATGGTGGCAGAATAGGGTTTCCTTGCTCCCTTCCCTGCCACTCCAGTTCTTTGGAACATGATTAACAGGAAAATAAGATTAATTTCAATTTTCTTCATGCATAGTCATGAGGTAAAGACTTGGCTTTTGCAGCAGCTAGACCGGAGTAGTTTCCACTGCTGCCTCAGTGTCCTGCAGTCCCTATCACAGACCATGCCCAGTTTGGACCAGGCAGCATCCAATGGGCAAATCCACTTCAGTCCCAACCAGCCCTATTCACAGCATTTTCAAAAGTGGCAGTGGTGTTTCTGTAGTTTTATTAACCTAGCAAAGCAGCTACTAAAAGCTGCTTGGATGCACTTCTCATGCTGACTCATTGTGGAAAGAGAAACACTAAAAGCTTTTGCTCTCCAGGATGGAGCAGAAATTTGCAGGCTGATTTACCTCTGATAGTTTTCTGTGTCCATGAAACTACTTTTATTTTGTAGATGCAAGATAAACTAGCTTTTGTCTTAATCTTTGCTTTGACCCTCAGAGGTTATGATTTATATATATAAAACTTCCATTACTGCCTCCTTGGGAGGGTTTTAGTACCCCAGTTTGCTCTGCATTGATTTGTCCACCCCCTCCTTGCCTCACCTTGTCCCACATTGCCCAGCTTTTCTGCATACGGTTGTTCTCTACTTTCTTCAGATTTTAAAGAATTCACCATCAGGAACCTGAAGGTGCAGATCCCTTCCCTGAGTATGTCAACCAGCTGTAGACATAGGAAGCTCGTGTATGAAAATGGAAGTGGAGAGGGAAGAAAGGAATAGGGCATCATCAGACCATCTTTAGTAATTCTGTCATGTTTTTCCCTCCTAACAGATTAAAGAGGCAGCTGATATTATTCAGAAACTGCATTTGATTGCACAGGAACTGCCTTTTGACAGGTAAAATCCTAAAATCCTATCTGAGCATCTTTTTGTTTATTTGTTTAAAAAACAAACAAAAACCTTTACATAGCTGTAACTTTTTCTGATGCTTCTCCTGTCTATTTTTGATGTGTTATTAAGTGATTCATGTAGTATCTTTTGAGATGGATTGCGTGCTTATTTCTGTCTTCTGTTGTTGAATTTGTGTTCACATACTCGTGTTTTAGGATCATCTTTACATGCACATCTTAAACTGCTTAACAGACTTCTAATGGGATAATATCACTATGCTGACTTAATGCTACATGTAAATTAGATGCCTGTAGGTTTGCTATGGATATAAGACACACAACTTTTCTATCATCTTTGTGTTATGCATTTCTGTTTTTAAATAATTGGGTCCTTGTTATTAATGTGCTAGAGTTTCTGTCATTTCTTGTGATGTGGATTTGAATTTAAACATGGTATATTTTTGATGTTAACAGGTTTTCTGAAGTAAAATCAAAGATCGCAAGTAAGTTATCTATGCAGTTCAATCCATATTACTATATTTGAATTTTTAAAGCTGATTAGAGAAATCTGCAATACTGTCAGTATTACAATCTTTGTCAGTGCTTGTATTGCACAGCCTAATGGATTTTTGTTCTTCTCCCCATTCCTCTGCAGGTAAGTACCATGATTTGGAATGTCAGCTAATTCAAGAGTTTACCAATGCTCAGCGGAGAGGTGAAATCTCCAGAATGAGAGAAGTAGCAGCAGTTTTACTTCATTTTAAGGTAAAACCAAAGGTTTTAATGCATTTTCAAAAGCTACAGTACATTCTCATTCTAAGTGAAATATTTCCAGAGGCACAACTCCTATATCAGATAACTTGTATGCCTTTAAAATTACTATGTTGTTCCATCTGAAATCAAATTTAGGGGGATAAAGGAGGCAGATTATGAGAGATCAGAGGCGGCGTTATTAGAGACCTAGTTCTGAGATAATCTTGTCTCGTGTGTGTGCGCTGAATCTGGGGCCTGAGGAGGGAGTGCATATCCACAGAGAGTCCTAAGAGTATGTTAGATTTGTGACAAAATGAGTTTGAAAGAGCTCACGTATCTGATGAATCTATTTGTTTTTGAAAAAAAAAATCATAGGAGTTATTTCCTTTATTTCATTGTGTAATGGAAGCATAGAAAATGGATTTTAATTTTGAATTGTTTTGCTCCTTCCATAGGGCTACTCCCATTGCGTTGATGTGTACATAAAACAGTGTCAAGAGGTAATGCATTTTATTTTACATGTATTTCTTTGGGTGCTTATTTAGTCCTAGTGTTTTGTAAATATATTTTGCAATGTGTCTCTAAAATTCTAGGGTGCATTTTTGGGGAATGATGTTTTTGAAGATGCAGCCATCCTCTGCCAGCGGGTGAACAAGCAAGTTGGAGAAGTCTTCAGCAATCCAGAGACTGTGTTAGCCAAACTCATTCAAAATATCTTTGAAGTTAAACTTCAGGTATTGTAAATTTTAGCATGCTAAAGTTAGTTGAGGAAACTTTCTTTCATAAGTGTTATTTTTACTAGTAGCAGTTTCTGAGAATGTATAATATTTGTAATCTTACATAAAGTCTTAAAACCCTACCTGTTTGATTTATAACAGTTCAGACAGATAATCAGGGTTATTTCAAATGAAGATATTTGTACTCTGAATGTTGTGGTGCAGATAAAAACTAAAATTTGGTTATGTAAACTTATAAGGAAATCACTGTTTTTTTATTAACTAATTCCTAAGATGCTATAGACATACTTGATTTCTTCTGTAGCTTTCCTATCGAAAACATGCCAGAAAAATAATTTTACATTCAATAAATATCTTTAATCTGTTCATTCTTGGAATTGTTTTTTTGTGTTTGAGGTTAGCACTTGAGTAAGCAAAAGTAACATCTCCTTTGCATAGTGTGAACTGTAGAAAAGCCTTTAGTCCTTCGATGCTTTTGATTTAGTTTTTGTGTTTGTAGGTAAATCATATTTTCAAAACATAGTGTCGTTTAACTCGCATGCTACTCCTTTTCATTTTCAAATTATTCCTTATAAAATATGTGTTAAATCTGTATAGGTAAAGCTAGATCTGTAAATTAGAGTTTGAAAAACTAAGAGTGTATGTATGGCATTACAAAGCTGCATAGTTTGTGATAAATTCTGTGTAATCTAACATGTAGGGGAAATGAACTCTAGTTGACAGTTATTCTTCAAACAGATAAATATTATACCCGAATTTTTCAGAGTTACGTAAAGGATCAGCTGGAAGAACACAGGAAGTCAGATGCAGAACAATACCTTAAGAACCTCTATGATCTATATACAAGGTATTTGCACACTCATGATGAAATTATTTTTGTAGATAGGCTCCTGTAATAGGTTGATTTATTATCACGGTAGAGGAGGAAAGGCCAAAAATGTAAACTACTCATTTAAAAAAAAAAAAAAAGCCTTTACAATGATTTCATTCCTAAAGAAATTTTAAAATAGCTATTGTTATTTTCAACTGAGAATATCTAGGTTGGTGATCATGGAAGGAAAAAGTAATTTGTCTTTTATTCTTCAAAAACTGTACTAAAGCCACTCCTCTACATGTCACCTAGTGACATATGTGATTGTAATTGTATTGTACGTAATGAAATGTGAATTATGCAAAGTTCTTTACTTAAATGTAGAGTTGCCAGGAGTCCTAACTGTGATCAGTCTTCTGTTGTGCTGTGTGCTTTACAAACATATAATGCTGCAATTCATACAAATTCAACCTTTTCCTTCTCTCCCTCTTGTTTCCTTTGCATAAAGAACAACTAATCTTTCAAGCAAATTGATGGAATTTAACTTGGGTACCGATAAGCAGACTTTCTTGTCTAAGCTTATCAAATCCATTTTCATTTCCTACTTGGAGAATTACATTGAGGTGGAGATTGGTTATTTGAAAACCAGGAGCGCTATGATTCTGCAACGCTATTATGATTCCAAAAACCACCAGAAAAGGTCCATTGGCACTGGAGGGTGAGTTTCTTCTGTGATTTTTTTCTTTTTAGAGGGGAAGGGAGGTGGTAAGGGTATAAATAACATGACTGCTTTGTCAGTTGTGTAGTGCTCAATTGCAAAAAAGCAGTCTTGTAAAATGACCTAAAGCCTTTTATGTTTTGTTCTCACTTTATTATTTATATTACATTCTGGTAAAAATGTGTTGCTCTCAGTACATGTGAAAGGTGATGCATGGTATTTATACACTCACGGGAAATGAAAAATGCCAGTTAAACCTATGTTTTAACTTAGGATCCAGATCCACAAAAGGACTGAAGCAAAATTAAGGTACCTAAAGCATGTATATGTTTGTATCTAAAAGCATACAGTTTTTTACACCTGCCCAGGCCTTGTGGCCCCTGCCTAAGACCTAGGAAGGGGAAAAGACCATAGCAATATCAGTGAAAAAGCTCTTATTAAGCCCAAAAATGCAATGGTCTTAGAGAGAAGGGTAAAACACGACTTCGTTATTCTCAGTGTAGAGAAACTCTAATAAAGGAGTGGTGAAAGGTGGGAAAGGAAGAATTAAAACTTGTATGAAGCAGAGGTGACAAGATTACTGCATCTCTCAAAGAGCTGCTAGGTTTAATATGTCAAGAATGAAAAGTGATTTGAATAGAAAGACAGCAACACCGAAGTAATTAAAAGAATTAAAAACAAAGATGTGAAAGTTAATTTTCTCGGGGAAGATTAAATTGGTTGTAGTGACTGACTTTATGGGTTGCTTTATGCATGCAAACGTGTTTGAGCATGCTTGACTGAAAAAGGACTGCCTAGACAGTGGATGTGAATGAGAGGATTTCTGGGTATGGTTGAGGTGGAAAACTTGCAAGAACACCTAGTAAGTAGAATGTGGCAGAAGGTATGGAGCAAAAGTCCCATGGGATTCAAGTGAAATGACTTTTATTCCACAGTGGGGGATATAGATGTTCCCATGATATGAATGTGCTGTGGCAGAACATGTCTGAATCTGTGGTCAGAGGTGATAGTTTAGCATTTACTAGCAATGTTTTTTAAGCTTTGTAAGACTGCCTTAATGCTTGCCTATCCTAAACTGTGTCTTGGGTCCTGTTTTATTGTAAGTTAACAACTAAAATGTCTTAAACGTGTTTTTGAACTGGAACATCAATATTTCCATCCAGTGAAATTATCCTTTTGTGTATCTGTTTTCTAGTATTCAAGACCTCAAAGAGAGGATAAGGCAGCGCACTAACTTACCGTTGGGTCCAAGTATTGACACCCACGGAGAAACTTTTCTCTCGCAGGAGGTGGTGGTTAATCTTTTGCAAGAAACTAAGCAAGCCTTTGAAAGATGTCACAGGGTAAGTGTGGTTCCTGGGATCTGTGTTAGTAGTGTAACGTTGTGCCTCAAATTAAACCTGAGCTTGAACATGTCATTTTTCAGCTGAAGGTAGCGGGGAGAAAAAGAACTTGAGCCTATTGGACAAATGAATTGTCTCATATTTTTTCAGTGAACAAGGGTCATGGTGAAGGCTAGGGATTTGCTTTTGAAACATGGATCTAATTTTACTTTGTGGTTTTTAATACTGTGTACTTTTTAAAATTATTTGGAGGAAGTGGGGAGAGTTGAACTTGTGTATCTGTTGTTTTTTTTGCTTAACACAAGTACTGGAAAGATTAATGTAAAAATAAAAACCTTACTTTAAAAATATAAAGAAGAATTTCCCAGCGGATGTTCTCCTGGGTCAAGTGTATCATATCCTCTTGTAGTGGAGAATGTCATCAGTAAGAAGGCGAGAGGTGTATCTTTACTCTTGCATTGATTACTTTGGTAACCCTCTACTGTTCTTTAAATGTTTAAGTCTAACAAAAGTATATTTTCCTGCTGATTAAGCTGCTGGTTTTACTGACGTTTATTTGCTTTTTTTGTCTGCTATTTTAGTGCAAGTGGTAAGTGAGGTTGAGGACATTTTATTTTTTATGTAGTAGTGTGACACCAGTAGAAGATCAGCTACATTGGGTGACACTGGAAGTCTGTCTACCCCAGTATCCTGTCTCTGTGGCCAGTGGCAGAAGCTTAGGAAAAGACAAAAACACTGAGCACTTATAGCATAATCTTTTCCATGAGCCTCTTCTCAGCATCCAGCAGGATGCAGTTTTGATACTTACTGGGCCAGAGTTTATACCTGAATCAATGCATTTTAATGACCCTTCCTTAATCTATCCAATTGCTTATGTTTTTTTCTTGTTTGAAACTTCCTTATGCTTTTATCTTCCATAGCATCCTGTGGCACAGTACTGTTTGGGTATCACTAAGAAAGAAAGAGTTTCAGTTTTATTTTTTTGATGCTGAAGAATTTGTTGATATGAAAGGCTGTTCCTGAATAGTTCTGTATATGGACATCTCTCATTTGGAATAACACTCCAATTATTCTGGAATACTCGTTACAGTTTAAGCTGATCCCGTGTCTAATATCAGATAAACTTTCCAATGTATGTAAAACTGACCTTTAAGATCAAAACTTTTCTTTTTCTTTAAAGCTCTCCGATCCATCTGACTTACCGAAGAACGCTTTCAGAATTTTTTCTATGCTTGTAGAGTTCTTATGTACTGAACACATTGATTATGCATTAGAAACAGGCCTTGCTGGTGAGTGTACTTTTGCTTTTGGTGGGCTTTGAATGTGTCGTACTTAATCAAAATGTTTTCTGAGCACTTCATCTCACTGGCCTTTCAGCATCTGTAAAGATCCTTGTTGCGCTTAACTGATTGACCTTGTTCAATACCTATTGACTAAAAACTAGTTTTGTGCATTTGGGCCATTTAGTGTTCTCCCAAGTGTAACTTCCATTTGAGAAATTGGTGCCTAGGTAGGAAGACAACGCTGGCTTCAGAAAGACTAATATCACAGAAAACAGGATATCAGCACTCCCTAACTCTTTTAATTCTTGCCTTTGCCATAGCAGGGGAAAAAAAAATATTAAGACTTATTGTTTTATGTTTTATAAGGATTTCATGTATGTTTGTTTAGCTATGCATTTTAAAGGCTCATGGCAGCAAAAAAGAACATTGCTTAATGTTCTGATTAAGTTATCTGCAATTAGATTATTTAATTAATCTATAATTGTTAAATTATTAAAATATCTACATATATCCATGTATATATATCTTGACAATGAGAGCCTTCCCTGAATCGAAGTGTGAAACTCATGCTCTGAAGAAACGCTGAAGTTGGTTGTTCTGTTTTGCTTTTAGAAATTTTTAACAGCAAGGTACTTATGCTCATGATTGTATATCTGGTAGTTTTATTGCAGCTTGTTGCCTTTTGTACTGATTACAGCATTCCTATTAACTCCAGGGAGGCATGTTGATGTTACTTGGTGTATCGCTGAGAAGTGTTCTATATATTGAACATTGTGGTAAACTTTTTCAAACTAAGCCTGTGATTTAGGCATTCATGGGAAAAAAATGTGTATTTTAAGAGTCATCATGCCAGTTGGAAGAACTGCATATCACTGTGATACTAACGAAACCTCCTTTGCTTTAGGCATTCCTTCTTCTGATTCAAGGAGTGCAAATCTCTACTTTCTGGATGTTGTCCACCAAGCCAATACTATTTTCCATTTATTTGACAAGCAATTCAATGATCATCTGATGCCATTGATCAGGTACCTTAATTCTGATTGCATTCCTTTAGTGAACGGTCACTTTTGGTGAACAAAGCAGCCTTTTCTTTTTTTCTTGTCACTCTCAAGAGGAGTTTATTCTTGGAGTGGTTCAGGTTGCCTTTGTGGGAAGATAAAATGCTGTAATGCATGGGAAGGAGGAAGGAAAGTTGCAGGGATCTGTACATTGTAGCACTGCAGAGTGAGAAGGAGCCTCAAGGGTGTTGATAGAGGGGAGAAACGGTTCCTCCCCAGACATCTCCCTACTGCTTTGCACGACTGGACTCGTGAGGACTGTTGGGGTCAGCAAGGGGCACGGGGGCTGCCGGGATGGCTGAACCATCCAGCTGCGCCGCGGGTGCCGTCCACACTCCGGGAAATCCGCGTGTTGTTCAGGAGCAGCAGGAGGCAGAGCACAGGAGAGGGGCATCCTGCTCCGCGGGGACAGCGCTGCTGCAGCGGCAAGTCCCTGTCGGCGCGGCTGCCTGTTGAGGCTGTTGATTTGTCATTGTAAAGCCACGCAGCTTCCTCCAGACTAGGCCTTTCTGAGAACAGCTGGGTGGGAAATCTTCGCAAATGCATGTTGGAAGAGCTCCAGCAGATAAATTTGTGCTCATATTTAACCCTCTTACCTCCCAACCCTTTATGCTGTTGTAGTTCGTCTCCTAAGTTATCTGAATGTCTTCAGAAGAAAAAGGATATCATAGAACAAATGGAAGTGAAGCTGGATATGGGCATTGATAGGCAAGTAAAGATTTGAACTTTCTGTTAATCACTGATTCTCATAGAACCTCTTTGTGATGTATATTAACTTGCCATTTAAGGGCAAAGTTTTTCTGAACACAACATTTATTTATTTTCTTTTTCTTATAAAACCATAAGCACACATATCCTGTCAAGGAAACACAGATTTTTGTTTGTTTGGAGGCTCATTTTTTCATGGCGGATTTCTGACCTGATACAGGTAGTTTTGGAAGGACTTTATTAAAGATTTTTGATTCTGTTGAGAGCATGTTGTAATTCACATTGAATAATTTTCATTCTGACATTGACTTGATTGATGAAGTTGTGAGTGATTCATTTAGTCTGTGTCCGTTAGCCCAAATAACAAACCAGTTTAATATCAGTAAACAGAACTGTACTGCAACTGCCCTGCTTTGCCCCGAGAAGGATATAGCGCTCCTGAATTTCCAAATGATGTTACTCCATCTAGAACAAGTTAATTCAAACTCTGTGGCTCTCTTTTCTTGCCATGGTAGGAGAAATAAACCTTCCTCTGAGACCTGAGGATTACTTTGGAAATTATAGACACATTTCTTATACAGATCAGCCTAACCCGGAGAGGGATGGGAACAGCCCTGTATAGGGAAAGGAGTCTCTGCATTTGTGTCCTGCTGCATAATTTCTGCAGAGATGTGGAATCAATGCAGTTGATTTGTGGAGGCCTCAAGGATTTGGTTCTTAAAAGAATTTTCTGCAAAAAGATGCAAGATGTACAAGTAACATTTGAGATTCTAGCTGCTCCTGCTTTAAGCTGGACCTGTTTAGCTTAACAGAACTCCCTGTCCTGCAGAGCTTGAATTCTTCAAAACTCATAACATCATTATTAATAATTTCCATCCTTAGAGGAGGTTTTCATAAAGTGCTTTATTTGAAGAAGGGAAGAATGGGGGAGCTCCCAGCAAAGGATGGGGGAAAAATGAGTTGTCCCTGTTACAATCGCTTTGTTGTTTGACCTTTGGGTCGAACTTAAAGTAAATCAGTGCCTTGACCTTAGATAATGCTCTGAAAAGAGAAATCCTGTGGAGGAGAAAGAAACAACACTGTAAAACTCTATTAGATTTCTGGAAGAAAAAAAAAAAAAAAGACAAATACCAAGCCCTGGCAAAGGACCTTAATTTTGCAAGTGTTTTCTGATGCTTTCTTCTGACTAATACACAAAGCAATCTAATTCTCCTAACCCAAGTCTCTGGAATGCTTCCTTCTGCTGTCAGATGCCCTCAGCAATGAAGAATGCTATCCAGTTTCTGTGAAGAGTTGCATTTAAATGGATTACTTTCCAATTAATGTGTCCCCCTTAAAAGCCTCTGGCCAGCATGCTTGTGCTGTGCTCCAAGGCAGTGACCTTGGGGCAGAGAGTTTTTAGGAGATTTTTGTTTGTTTGCTTTGTTTTGTTTTGCTAATTCTCCCTTTCCTAGCTACTTACAGAAAATCAAACTTCTCTTTTCTAGGGAACTGCATAGTAATTTTTGGAATAGTGTGTATTTTTGTGTGCATATCTATAAAATGAGGTATTTCCTTTGACATGTCGTAGCAGCCCCAATTTCTTTTGGTAGCCATTCAAGCTTAGTGTATGCTCTGTAGGTTACACAAATGCTGGGTGGTAAGTTTTTTTTCCTTGATGCTTCATGTTATCTACTTTTGTAGAGAATTGCTTTAATAGCTGTAATATAAAAATCAAGGAAATGAAAGTACTCCCCTCAAAACATGGTCTTTTCTTTTGTGACTTTAAAGGACACTGAACTGTATGATTGGACAGATGAAACACATCTTGGCTGCAGAGCAAAAGAAGACAGATTTTAAACCAGAAGATGAAAACAATGTTTTGATTCAATATACTAACGTAAGTAAACTAAGCCCAGACTCATCACTATAGTAGTATCCGATAGAAGGTGCTTTGATTAAACATATGCATTTAACAGCATGTACATTTGATTAATGCTTGGCTTCATTTTTTTGCCTATATTCTGTTTTACTAACAACCTGTCAAATTCTTTCCCTTTCCAAGCGGCCCAAATTAAATTGCCCTATTCTGAACTGATACGAGCTGTAGTTTAATAGAACATTGTCTTGCATCTGTCTACTTGAGTATTAATGTCTTTATGTGTCAATGGAAAAGTACTGTTGGAAAACTAATTGTAAATTATTAATTTCAATGATGTGGTGCTTCTGAGAGTTGAATGACATAGCTTCTAATGCTAAGCTTATGCTGTAGAAACCACTTTATGAAAAGAACTAATATCTATTTTTTTACCCTTTCATAAAACTTTTTTTTTTTTTTAGGCCTGTGTTAAAGTCTGTGGCTATGTTAGAAAGCAGGTGGAAAAGATTAGGCATTCTATGGATGGTAAGAACGTGGACACAGTTCTGATGGAGCTTGGAGTTCGTTTTCATCGACTGATCTATGAACATCTACAGCAATATTCCTACAGTTGCATGGGAGGAATGTTAGCTATTTGTGATGTGGCTGAGTATAGGAAGTGTGCCAAAGACTTCAAGGTAAGCATGTGTGAGTCACTGATGTACATTCCTGTGGAAATTGTGTAGTAGAAGGGAGTTTTTTTATTCAAAAGTTATCTTCTCATAAAGTCTTCTGTTTCTATTTGAACATCATCACTTCATACGCTGATGTTATATACTCTGTTGTCATATCAGCAGTTTTTAATCGTGTACTAAAGACTTGTCTCCTTATACCACTTTGTCGTTTATGGGCTGTAAGAGAGTTTCGAGTATTTCCATGATTTCTGAATTGAAACAAAATCTAGGGATTGTCATTATGAACAAGATTTATGGTGCCTGTGCTATTAGTGCTTTTTTCCTACTATTGCCAAAAGCTTCAAGAACCCCAAATTTGGGATATGTGATATAACCTAATCTCTCTAAGTCTTTTCTAATCATTTTTAATTAGAGGTGAGATCTCTTGAAATTTAAAGTAGGTTTTTGTTTGTTTGTTTTGACTCTTTTAGTCCTTTTTTGAGTTTTATCAATGCTGTCTTGTGGCTTTGTGAAAGTGTTTTCCTTCCATTAAGAAATCAGGAACTTATTTCTAGCCTTTATTTTGCATATTTCAAAGCAGGTCTATTCACATTTTAATATAGAGTTGCATACATATCTCATATTAAGTATAGTGAAATTGCTGGTTATCCAAGGTGTACTTACTGGAAACCATATTTTGCTTTCACAAAAACCTTCTTCAAGTGTTACAGATAATTGCCCTTAATAAGACTATAGGTTTACAATGAGTTTGCTGCATTCTGGAGCATAAAAATTATCTCAAGATTGTTGCCTGTAACATAGCTTTGTGTGGTTAGAGACTGCAAATGTTCCAAAAACATTTTATTTTTTTATTTAAAAAAATAAAGGAAATATATTGCAATTCGGGGCTAAAGAAGCATGACATTCATAGTAAATACCACTAGTCTGACGTGGAAATAATGAAAAAGTCTGTTGTGTGTTTATATATATGTATATGTATACACACATATATATGTATATGTATACACAAACACACAAACACACACACACACACACACATATATATATATGTGTATGTATATGTATATATATATGTATATGTATATATATATATGTATATATATATATGTGTGTGTGTGTGTGTGTAGGAACACATATGAAGAGAGAGAATGACTAAAGAGGATCCTCTAGGGGAAAAAGGAGTTGGAGAATCTAGATGGAATTTGTGGAGCTTGTGTCCTAAGACAAGTTTTCACTCTTCATACCTGTCTCTCTTCTCTACCCACAGATTCCACTGGTGTTGCAGCTCTTTGATACCTTGCACGCACTTTGCAATCTTCTGGTTGTGGCCCCGGATAACTTAAAGCAAGTTTGCTCTGGAGAGCAGCTTGCTAATCTGGACAAGAACATCCTTCACTCCTTCGTGCAGCTGCGCGCTGACTATAGGTCTGCTCGCCTTGCTCGCCACTTCAGCTGAGAGCACGGAAGGGATCGCGACACCCTGGGGAGGCCACAGTTGTCAGAAAGCACAGGGAAGGGTTTCTTACCCAGCCGTGGTCGTAACTTTGGTGGGATATTGACGGTTGAGAATAAAACAGCAGCCATACTTAAACACGACTCTCTCTAGAACATGAGCAGATGGAAATTGGAATGATGTTTCGTGCAAGCTAAAGTTCTCCCGGTGATGGATTTCTGCAAAACTACTTGCTGCTAATTTTGTGTTGGAGACATCTTGGTGTAGGAAAGCAAGTGGTGCACTGGAAATATTTTAGTCTTCGATATTGAATTATCAGATACCATTTGTTAGACTTGAAGTACAGAGCATAGCGTAGGTAATGGATTACATAGCATAGACCAGTGTAGAAACATTCTTCATCAATTTTAATGACTTAGACTTCAGCACAGCTAATCATAATCAAATTATCTTTGATTGGTGTTTCTAAGTCATTTCTTTCTTTTAAAACCTTATCCCGCTCAATGTAATTTCTTGCTCTAATTAATTAGCTTGGAATTTCTTTGAGATGTAGGAGTAACAGAAACGCTATCCCAGAAGGATGTAATTTATTCATTGTGAAGCATTCTAAACAGAACTAAAGTGGTAAAAACAAATATATTTTTTTGGTTCTTTAGGTTTTTTTTTTTTTTTTAACCTAATAGTGATGGCCCACTGGAAAAACTAGTGTTGTATGATCTGACTCTGTGGTTGATTCCTGTTTATTCTGTTTGATCCTGGCATACACTGAACCTTAGATATGCTCCTGCACTGATTGCAGCCGCCTCGTGTTATTCACATCGCAAGGTGGAGGTGCCCATCGTTGGGTTAACATAAGAGAACTTCTTCTCCTGTCTCTTGTTTTATATGTAAATAAATTCAGATAATAACCAAGAGAAAGGATAAAATGTGGCCCGAGTGTACATTTGTATGGGGGAGGAATGGAGAGTGGCTCTGGGAAAACTGGGGAGTTGAAGCTTCCTATGCTGAAGACTGAATTCTCAGTGCCTGAGCACTATAAAATGTCATGTGCAGGAGCTTCTCTTCCATTGCTTCTATTTTACCATTGGAGACGGGCAGCTTTTGTGTTCACTGGGCTTCAGCATTTATTCTGGGTGCTTCTAAGTGTGCATATAAAAAAAACAAAGCAACAGTGATGCTTGAAACATTTAGCTTTTCCACAAGCAATTGAAGATTTTACAGCAAATGGGCCTCTGTTTGGAAGTGTGCTTTTGTGGAAAACAGGTTGGACCTGCCATCCCTAAGCAGATCATCCATAACACTTCATTTTATTTCTACTGTGGGCCCAGGTTACTTTATGAATTTTATTTTCCCTCCCACTGTCGAGCAGCATTTCTATGAATTTACTTTATGGATAAAATAAAATTATTTTCCTTGCATTAACGATTTACCAGGTGTAGTCAATATCGACAGACTTGGGAATTTCTCTTGTTTGGTTGAAGTTTTTCCACTTCTTTTTTTTGTATTTAGTGGAGCATTATTTTGGTAAACAGGAGAATGGATGCCAGATTTTCTCAAAGTATTTCTGGGAGACGGGGTGCTTTGTTCAGCTGCGTAGCTCTATTCCTCGGCCATGGCAAAGCCACAAAGAGTTTTGGACACTGGAGGAGGCACATGCTTGTACTGCTGCCATTAATTTTTTCTCCAAAAGCTCTGATGTGAATTCAGATGATACCTCTTTGTTACCTCTGTAACTGAAAGCCAACAATTTTGAGGCTGTAGTTTACTAATATAAATTCTTTATACAAAAAAGTGTCAATTTGTAAACACTTTAGAACAGTGAACATCATCTTAAGACTGCAGATCACAGAAGTGCTTCAGAATTTGTTGTTGTTTTGAATTATTTTAAGGTTGTATGAAATGTACTTACAATAATTTTTGCTTTATTAGCTGTGTTTCCCATGCATATGCTCAGTGCAATATTTTTCATTATGCCTATTTAAAAAAGAGACAGCAAAAAGTAGGTGAATTCTTAGAAACGTAAACTCTTCCTCAGTTAAACAAAAATCCCTCCAGATACTTTTTTCTTTTCATTTCCTCAGTCTTCAAATACCTTTATATTCAAATGTATAAACCCTCTATTAAAAAACAAACAATAAAAGGAATTTTACTGACCAAATTTATCATTGGTGTGAGCTTTCCCTTCTGCTTTCACATTGAAAAATGCGCCTATGCATTCACTGCAAGGGTTTCTATTTCCAGAAAAAAAACAGGTTGGTAAATTCACTTTACAGTTTGGATTGGGATGGGACTGTAATCGTTACACATTAAGCATACAGCTATTATAGCATATAATTTAGGAAAATATTTCCAGTAGCTTCTGAATACAATAAAGTGCTATCCAAAATACAAATATGGTTTTTAATGTTCATGTAATGATTTAAAGTATAACCTTTCTAATATTCACTTCTTGAACATTGGCATTTAACAGGTTGGCAGCCAAAGGAGTGCTTTAGGGGAGGTGTGTGCCCGTGTGTGTAATTATGCTGTCTACAATTGGTGAAAATGGCTTTGCCAGAAAATGTTGGAGGCTGGAAAAAAAGCTATATTTTCACAAGTCTTATTTATGTGATTTTGTGTTGTATTTTGTTTGTGTTGGCAGAGAGAGCAGGAAGGAGCTGGTGTTCTGTAAGATCATTTCTCAGCACAAATAAAATTTTGGAAATTGAAGTGCTTGGAAAAAGAGCACATCTAGATATTTAGAATTAGCAGGTAAAAAGTGAGGAAGACTTGAGCTTAAAATCATCCAAAGAACAAGTGGTTTAAACGAAGTAGCTTAGCACACAGTAGGAGAAGTTTAAAATATGATTAGCAGAAACCTGCAATACACGTGGCATAGGCAAATAAGCAAGGTCTGAATTAATATCTCTTTGCAGCTATATTTCCATCCTTCAACGAAGTGAGCTTTGGAGAAGGGAGACTGGCTTAAATAACCTGTCTTGGAGCTGTCTGTTCATCTTTAAACCCCTGGATTCATCAGGAAGAGGCTTTCCATAGTGATGTGTGAGTCTGCTCTGAAGTACAGGTAGCCCCGCCGGGAACGTGAGCTCTGCTTATTCCTACTGGGAGGAGTGAAAATGCAGCAGCAATATGTAGTCTCATCAGAAGCAATAAGAATTTGCCAGAGCTGAGCTTATTTTATTCTCAAGACTACAAAGATCTGGCTGATGGTAAGTGATTGCTTAACTTGAGATTTGTCAGTTTATCTTGTGATCTGTAAGAGAAATTGGGTTGTCTTCCCTTTCTCTCAGCTTCCGCTGAATTGTTTAAATCACTGTTTGCTGCAGTGTTTAACTGGAATTTCAGCTGCCTGAAGGAGCAATCCTGTACTCGTAGTTGGTGCTGGGGCGCTGTGCGAGTTTTGTGTGGACGGATCCCTCCAATTCTGTAGGAAACGTGTCAAATAGATGCTTCTTTCAAAGTGCCCTGAGGGTGGAGAGGTTTTTCAGTTCACTTGGAACCCTGTGTAATAACCATTGGCCTGTTCTTCATAAATCTACTTCTAGATCTCTCAAGCCAAACCGAAGGGACACTGTTTTAGATGTTTTAGATGTTTTGAAAGAGAGGAGTTCTTTGCTTTTTTTCATGGCAATAAGTATCTTTACTTGGATTGGGTTTGAAGTTGAACAGTCAAGAACAAGGAGAGCAGTCAAGGCTGAGGTGAGAGTCTTCCTATAGGAAGGTTACTGATATTGAATAATTGCTCTTGCACTGCCTATCTCAGGAGCAGTAGGAAGGTAGAGGTTTCTGCTGTCCTCTTTTCCTGCTGGATATTGGCCTCAAGGCAACTTCCCCCCCATCCCCAAGCTCTGATACGCAGCCTCACCTCTCTGTAAGTAGGGACAGACTTGTGCTTTGCTATCTGTGTTGTTCTATAGACATCACAGGAGGGAAGTTGGCAGGTTGGCATATTCTGTTTTCCTTTTGTTTTGTTGGTTGTTTCTACATTTGTTTTAACGATAGGAGGGAGCTCTATCTCCTCCCTTGTTTTCACAGCTTTGCTTATCTTTTCCTTCCCTTTTATTTTTGTAGGAAGGAAAAGCAGCATTTTTAATACTATGTCTTCTGCTTATCTTTGAGTGGAGGAAGAGCTGTGTTTGCTTGTCTTTTTTTCAGTTGTGTGAGGCACTACTGGAGATCTCTTGTTCTGTATCAGTACATTTAGGATGCAAATAAGCTATAGACTTCCTGATAACTATCCCAAATCCTGCTCCTCTTTACTGTTATTTCTCTTCTGTGAAGGGAGGGGACCGTGGAACTGATTCTGCAAAACTGGCTAAGTCACAGGTCTGCCCTTGTTCTTCCCAACCCTATCCCAACTTCATTTCTAGCCAAGGAAAATCCTGGTATTAACAAATACTTGAAGTCTATTTTGTCCTGGCTTGGTTGCATGTCTACTCTGCCCATTTTGATCATCAGTCCTTTGGGGACAGAAATTGTTGTCCTACCAAATGTCCAGTCTCGTTAAGGTGACATCTTCGCTGGCTATCAGTGGGTGAGCTCATTCATGATCCCTATATTCTTAGACAGCATTTCCTTATCCCTGCAATTTCACACGTGTTCCCAGTCATCTCCCTGACCAATTGTGCAGTTGAAAAAAGAACTAATATTGTCAAAAAACAGTATGTTTTTCCTGAGGTCTGGAAAAAACAGTCCTTTGGCGGTGCGAGTTGTTTCAGCTTCTGGAGAAGGTGAATGACACCTGAAAAGCGAGGCCAGACTACGGAGACCAGGTCTTCCCAGAACCAGTTCACAAGTAAGCAAACTGCACAATATTAGGCAAAATCAAGGTAGGTAACTCCCTTTGGAAGAGAAGGATGCAGTTCACCCCAACTGCATTGGCATGTGGTATTTGGCTGCTGTAGAGAAGCCAACTAACATGAGCTTTTGTTTGAAACATTTTTATAACATTCATTTTACTGTAAACAATTCATTAAAATAACTTGCTAAGTCTCAGACAAGTGAATTTTTGAAGGTTGCTCATTTTACTTATCCACCCAAAGTCAATTTGAGTATGAATATATAACATTTTACTCGTAATAGCAAACAACTTCAGAGAAGAGACATTTATTCTGGAAGCATAGATTCAAACTAGACAGCAATGATGCATTACAAATATATAATTATTTGCACTAATATTTGAGCAGGTGGAATGGATTAGTACATGGTCAACATTACACTGCTGATAACATGTATTTTTCTATATTAATATGTACTGTGCAACATGTATTAAAATCGTCAATAATTCGTTCTAGCAGAGATGGTAATATTTATATTGCTGTGTTCTGCAGAGGAGAGTGAATTGTTAAAATGTGCAAAGCTGGGCTAGATTTAACTTTTTGTGGTTTTTGTTTTGTTTTGTGAACAAGTTAACCTCTCTCTCCCTCAATATTATTTTCTAATTAAATGGCAATTTAAAAAATGGCATTTTTCTGAATTACCTGTTATAAGTCTTATTCTGTCTTGCTCTATGCTGGCTGTAGTTTTTCCCTCTTAATGCATTTTTCCAGAAGCCTCAGAGGGTAAAGGTAACATGACAGACTGGGAACATCCCTCCTTGTAGGACGGAGGAGCAGGAGAAATTGTAACTGGTCTTTGGTGTCACTGGAAAATTTCAAGTAAAGTAGAAAACAAACCATGGAGTGAACCACTAAGCTTTGCAGGGACACCTCATATTGTCATATCTGTGAGCATCTTCTGCCATTTACTGTGTTTAGAAACACATTCTTGTGGCACATAGGCCTGCAGTAGGGATGACCTTCAGGAAAAAATAGGCTTCTTGCTCCTTCACATGCAGGACAGCAGAGTTCATGGCATCTTCGTGCATCCGCCTGAAGAATTTCAAAATGACTTTGCCGTGGAGTCAGACACAAGTTGATGTTCAACCAGACTAGTCAAACTCTCCCTCTTCGTATCTTTTTTTTTTAGTATACGCTGATTTATGTGTTAATCTCTAATTTGGCTGAAGGCATGGATCACTCCTTCCTTTTGTCTCTGTAACTTGTTTATTCTGAAATAGTGTTACTCTTGCAAAGCTTAAAAGTATGATGGGGTCCTTATGAAGTGTGTGAGCACCTGCTATAGTTGCCTGCACAATCGGAGCACCTAGTTAAGAGTAAAGAAAAGAAAGTCTTGCCTAGCTGTTGAGAGTCACCTGGCTCTTCCTAACTTCTTCCTTTCTTTTTTTTTTCCTAATTTCTTATTTTTTACCTGCAGCAGTGAGCCTTAAATAGCAATTTTAAGGCACAACTTGAAGTCTGGATCTTCTCAAAGAGACCAGAAATGGCTGGCAAGTGTTCACTCAAGAATATAAAACACTGCCAAATTCAAAGCTGGCATGAGCAGCTCTAACTTAGCCAGCTTCAATGAAAGTACGATTTTTTAAAAATCCATAAGCATGTTAGACACATACCTTTGTCTCTTTACAAGTAGTTTTGTTGCTTGCATAGCATGAGGCTTTCTGTACTACACAATCCAGTGCCTAAACACAGCACTTCCAAAGCACTTTCAATCAATTAGACAAAACTGAGTTTAAAAGTAGCAATCTATAAGATAATGTTTTATTGCCAAAGGGATTTGTTATTTAAGGTGTCTGAAGAAGCCTAAGTGGCTCTTGGGCATTCTAAGTTTTATTCAGCTGTTTTTATTACAATCATTGATCAAATTAAAACATACTATGAGTAAGGTGTAACTCAACACAAACAGTGGAATGTGTTTAGCTGACGGTCCTTAATTTGCTGGCGAGTTAGGTGGCGTTTTTTTAGCAACAGATTTACCTTTCTGCAAACTGAAGTGCTGGTTAAAGTGCCTTTCGTGGGGAATAGAAGGAGTAATAAAGCTCAGGGACAGTCTATGGTGTCGCTGCAAAGAAGGGCAAAGATCCCTTTGAAGTTCTTACACTGTGGAGACACTCGCTCTAAAAGAAATTACTGTATTTGGTCTTGATAAATTGAATAACAATCCTGTAAGTGTGATGTTGCAGCATATGTGTGACTGGAGAGAGGTGTCAAAGAGTTCTGGTCCACTAGGAAATTATTTCCTAAGGTATCCTCCGATCAGACTGCAGGGGGAGATTGCCTTGACAGTGGTGATATGATCCAAAACACAGTTTCTTTCCCACTTAAGATGCCACATGAAACCCCAAGCTATTCTTTGAGCAGCTCTTAATTCAATCCATGTTGGAGTTTCCAATTCAGATTCACCATTGAGGTAAACAGGGAAGTGGGCACTTCTGTGTTTTTTTTTTTTTGTGTATGTGTATGTAAATATATAAAAAAGTACTTTTAGAAATGTTAGGGGGCCTACCTTAAAAAGAAGGCAAAAAATAATTCACTATCAATGCTTATTGTTCAACTGTTGTCTGTTGTATTTGTAGAAGTGTCAGCTTGTCTTAAATGTTAGTTACACAGAGTGGTTTAAGATTCAGTCTTAGGCTTGAGGTGAACTTTCAATTCAAAGTGTATTTTCTTTTCTTTCTTTTTTATTTTTAAGTGCCAACAAGTTGCTTCATGCCATAAAACACAAGAAAGGGCTCTCATGCTTGCACAAAACTTACTGTTTATAAAATAGACATAGAAGTGTATTTGCAGAGGAAATCAGAGGTGAGTGACATAACAGCTTTTTTTTTTCAGTTTAGTGTAATGTTGATTTTGGACATAGAACTATGAGAATTCCAAGAGGAAAATGGGACAGAACCATTTCTGTGATGAAACAAGTGTAGAAACTAGTGTGTGCAACAGAACTGGAGTTCCTAAGAGAGGAAAATGAGTTCTTAGGCCACAGTAGTAGGGAAGGCCGAGAAAGCCTACTGATATTTTGTTATTTTGACTCCTGGAGTCTCTCTGTGATGGAGTCAACCTTTCAGTTGGCCTGCTTGGCCCATTGGAAGTCAGTGTTCCCCTGCAAATGGAAGGCTTTAGAGCGGATTTGGTAGGAGGCAAAGACTGCTTGTTAGTTAGATAACAGCAGTTATCTTCATGAAGGCTGCTCAGTACCTCTGGCCGCTATGGAACGATGCTGCTTAAGGATTTATCTCTAAAAGCACTGCTGTGTGAAGAGGCGTGTTAGTGTACACAGCGATGCAGGCGTTGAAACCCTTTCCAGGTTGCTCTGGTCTTGTTCTCCATGGTGATTTGAAGGCCAAGGGATGAGACTTTTCTGGAGTGGCCCTTCTGTTGCGACTGATGAAGGAAACAAGCAAACATAGGAACAAGAGGAAGGGTAAAAGTGGACTAAAGGCTTGGACCAAAATCTGAAATATGTTTCCTTTATTTGGTTTTGCTTTACTCTGAACGAGTCTTTGATTTGTTTAATCTGACATTGGCTAACTTCAAACAAAATGAGTTTTCTTCTAGCTCGGTCGCCTTCTGCTTGGCGTCTCTCTGCTCCCACCCCTGCTGCTCCTTGGCACAGAAGAACAGGCCCTCTCGTTTTGCTCCCTCTTGGATTCCAGCTCTGCCTGCATGAGTGACAGCTGCTGTCTGACCATTTGGTCGACTGATGATTGAGCATTTCTCTAACTGCACAACGAGGTACTGTACATGTTAGACAATATACAGATGCCAGCCATCTATTCCATCACTGTCATCCCTCAGAAAACGACTTCTGTTGCCACTGAAAGTTTCTTTTATGGATCTTTTCTTCTGCACAGAGGATAGTGAACACTTCTTCACAGTTAGAGCTCTGCAGTGTTAACCTGAGTGACTTGTTCAACTTTTTGATCTCTGAGAATTACTCTGGCAGTCCATCAGGGTGCACCTGCTTTCTCCAGAGCTCTGGCTATGAGTTGCCCTCATGTGTCCTCTCTTGCCTTTACTGTCGTGTTTTCCTGGATTCACCTTCCAGCCAATGTTCAGGTTATAATAATTATATCTACTGTGCTTCCCAAGGCATATGAGTAATTAGAGAAATCTTTTCCTATGCAATAAGGAATTTGATTTTTAGCCATTGTATTTGTTCCTCTCTGTCCATATTGTGAATAGCCGACCTTCAAACATCTCTTTGCCCCATCAGATGATGTAGTTGTAGTTGAGCTGTTTCTCCCCCACTCCTAGCTGCCCTCGGGTTAAGATTTGGTGGCTCAGAGTCCTGAAATCTGAAGGATACCAACCCCCATCAAGCAGAACTTTCCAAGTTTTCTCTGAAGAAAATTCTGGGTTTGGTTGAGTATCCTCTCAGGTGCCCAGACTTCAATGGTTCAAAGCATGGTCTTTCCTAGGGTGCTTCCATCTGACTCTTTATCCTCTTTTGACACTGCCTTGGACCTACCTTACCTGGAGATAGTTTTGATCCTGAGCACTCTCTTTGCCCTCCTCCCAAGACACTATACACTCTTCATCCAAGGCATATTTGGCAGGATAGACAGGAACTATTCCAAGAATAGGATCTTCACCATTCAAACAGTTGCTTGTCATCTTGTCCCCTCCTGATACACAGGTGGCTTTGAGCTTTCCCCGTCTGGCAGTGCAAGAGACAACTGCTAACAGAGCCTAGTTGATTTTGATTCTGCTCAATAAAACAGAAGGATTGTGAGCGACAGGGTGAAAGACCATTTTACACTATAGTACTTTGAAGCTTTCTTATTCTGCAAAATCTTGGAAACTGTGGGCGATATGAGCCTTGATGGAATGAAATTGGGCTCCCATTCAAACCAAGGTTGCCTTGTTGTACTTAATGCTTGATAATTGGTTCATGGGATCACTGTCTGTTTCCTGTGCTTGCTGAGGGGATGCCAGAGACTCGCTGTGCTTGTTTTTCATAGGTGAGAGCTTAAGCTTTATCAGCTTGGAATATTCTGTGGTCTAACCTCTAACTGGTCAGTTCAACTATGTCTGTACTCAGCTGCAAGATGAGATCTCATGGCTTGTAGGTGTAGATACATCACAGATACAGAATAATTCGGGGCCCTCAGAAATTCATCTGTTCCAACCTTCTCCTTTTAAAGCAGGGTCAATATTGAGTTCAAACCATAAAGGGGAAATGAGTCCAACTGCACTGGCAAGAAGGTGCGGGCTGTTTTGCTGACTGTGTAACGAAGTCCTTTTTCTGGTTATCATTTTTGTAAAGTTGCTCTTTGAACCGTGGAGTCATTGAAGCCTGATTTCCCAGGGAATCATGTCCAACAGCCTCCTTTCCCTGATGACTCCAAGCATCCCTGGGTTGCAATGCACCCAACTTTATTTCCATGACATTTAGGTCGCTTCACTCTGTACCCTCTTGTTCTCCCAGCTTGTGGTTGGATGAGTGGCAGTCAGCGTTGTGGTTGCTTGGGAGATGCATGTGTGCAAACTCAACCAGCAGTTCATTTGTGCTGAGCAGCTGGTGGGCAGGCTGGCAGCAAGCTACTGCTGAGCTCACCCTGCAGCATTTGCTCCAGTGAGGCACTAATGTGTTTCTGTTGGAAGTTCTGTGCAAAATCTATGGGGACATAAAATATCATTGGCTTTTGTCCCTCTGTCTTACCTGGTTATGATGGCCTAATGGGTTAAAAAACAATTAACAACTCAGAGAGAAAAATCAATCTGGTTATATTCATGTAGAGGCCTTGAGCTTATGTGCTGGTTTCAGTGTTTGGAAGAGTTTTGAGTATAGTCCCAGGGAGAAATTGCAGGGTGTATAATGGAAACAACACACAAGGCATCACAAGATCTGTATATTAAAGTAACAACTAGGCCTGTATTTGATAATTTCTGAAAAGTGACTTAAGTGTTGCAGGTACTGGATCTTATAGAAGAAGCATCATGTATAGATCTATAGAACTGTGAGCTGGAGCAAACCCCAAGTCCTCAGGCAAGAACCCAGCTCCAGTTCTCATCATGGTTCTCCAGCTGCCAACCAGCACGACCTCAGTATCACCTGGTTTAATGCTTAGCCCATCAGCTCCACTTGCAAGCTGCAGTCAACCAGACACAAGCTGAAATAGCTGGGTATTTTTTTTGTTTTGTTTGTTTGTTTTTTGCTGGACTAAGTGAAACAGAGGCACAAAATCCCCATGGATAGTGATAGTTATTCCTACAAGTAGTCCAAAGACTTAAGATACATCTGAACTAAGTGGTTCTTGATGTCGAGGGCTCAATCGAGGGTGTTCTGCAGCAGCACAGAGCTCAGCGTGGATTTGTCATGCAGACCTTTACAGGAGATTCTTCTTGGAGCCCACTGCTGTCTGCGTGGCCTCCTGAAGAGCAGATGTGTAGTAGCAAGGCTATCACAAGACTGAGACCTTGATGGCAGGTCTCCTTTCCCTGTCTCCTTCCCTGTGCCATGCTTTTTTCCTGCTTTCTGTCCAAATGCTACATGAGTGATAGCATCAGCTCGTCTTTATTACAGGTATTCAGGCTAGCTCAGGGATTGCTCATATGAGGGACATAGTAATAGAACAGTAGCTTTAAAGCATGTTTAGAGTAAGTGCTCCCTTGGTCTAAAAGGGAGGCCAGGCATTTTGGAAGTTTTTAAGCGAGGGTCAAAAATATTAACTACCTCCCCAAGCATTTTAGCTATTTAACTTCCTGATTCTCTAGTGAGAAATGTTGTTTTTATTTTTTATTATTGTTTTGATTATTATTTTACTTGCATGGAATTTATTACAAGATTAAACTAATGCAACGTGGCTGTCATCTGAGGCTGAGGAACACGGCTGGTGATCTTCCTTTCCAATGCACAAAGTGGGGATAGTGCCTTGCTTTGTAACCTGAGCAGAGAAATAGTTAAGCATCTTAAGCTGTGTAAGCAAAATAAAAATAAAAAAAAAAAAAGAAAAAAGTTGCCAAGATATTTTTGACAAAAGACAAGAAAATGACAGGCTGTTTGGGGTATGCAAAAAATTTTCCCTTTCATACTTATTGACAGTCAGAGGGGGGTTATTATTGAGAATATGGGTAAAGTTACTGCCAGTTTCTGCTGGTACTCATGTCTAAAAAGAAACTATGGAAACCAGGAGTAGGAATATTAATTAAGTTCAAATTTGGAATGCCTTTGCCAGGAGTGGCTGCATGAATTCAATGAAGCAGCCTGTTGGGTTGCAATTCAGTACGTAGTTTGCAATTTAATAGAATGCTGAACTTTTCATAAATTAACATGTTGTTTCAATAATCTGATTAAAAGGTTATATGTTGATAAGATTAGCCTTAGCTAAGTTTTTTCCCCTTCTTGCTTAAAGAACCAGTGTATATTTTCTTTAATCTGTATGCACTCATAAACTGTACCTTAGGGGCAAGATCACTGACCCATTTAGATTGTGGAAGTGCAAATGGAGATGTTGGAGCTGTGACAGTTTACGCCAGCTGAGGATATGACTCTTGTCCCCAGTTTCTGGTGAGGATCTTAATATAAAGAGATTCCAAAAATGCAATTTTTTGATTAGCTAGAGAAATTGACTTGATCCTGTTTTTGTAGAATAGGTTTGCAGGGGTGATGTTTGGTCTCTTTCAGTTTGTCTCTTCTTCCTTAGCTTGATGCTATTACACCCCATGTACTTAGTCATAAATGTATGTGTGTATATACTGTAAATAAATACACACATGTATGCACAGATGTAAAGGCATCTTTTGCACTTCTGGAGGATCACGGCCTAGGAGACCTGAGTACCTGCGATGGAAAATGGAGTAGACTCAACAGAGCTGCATCCAGATTAGAAAATCAGATCCACAGAGCCATGGATGTGGGTGTTTATTCCCTTCTGAAGTGTCGAAAGTCCACAGCAGAAGGGGGTTAACTCACTTGATTAACTCGGTGGGTCCCTGCCCTAGTGTGGCACATCTTAGAGCTGTGCAAGGACTAGGGAGGCCTTCCAGAAAGGCTGCCAAGGATTCGGTGCGTGTGGCTGCTTCCATTTCTCCAAGTGCTGCAGGTGACTCGCAGCCGTAGCAGGAAACACCCTCAAACAGAGCAGATGGGTCATGGTTTCTGCAGCTACCTGCCTGCCCTGCCCTAGGATCCGGGCACCTTCCCGGTGCAATGCCCAGGAATGATCCCACTTTTCGCCCAAATACGGTTAACCATACATGTGTTTGCCTGGAAAATCAGGTGTTAAGTGATGACTTAAAAGAGTAGCAAGTCCCTGTTTCCAGTTAACGACCCAGTGGGCTGTCATACACATGTACCATTAACATTTGCTGACCGACCTCCCTCTTTGGTGGCATTTTTGATAGAGGAGAAGAGACTTTGATCCAAGTGGAGGCTCTAGGTTTGTAAAAGCACCTGGTAGCTCATCCAGGCCAGGGTAGGGAACGTCGGTGTGTAGCAAGGAGGACCCCGAGAAGGCTGTGGGCTTCGTGTCGCGTGTGCAGCAGAGCAGGTGGAGCTGCCCAGGGGCTGCTCCGCGGATTTTAGGAGTGCAAGGAAACACATTCCAAGCAATTCTCTCCAAACCCTTCTTGGGCAATGCGGCGGTCCAGGAAGGTTGCCAGTTTTGTGTAAGAATAGGGTAGCTGCTTTGGTTTTTAACTGCCTTACATCTCTGCCATCAGAATGGTGACTGTGTGCAGCAAGCACTTATTAAGCCAAAAATAACCCCCCATTTTTCTGTGAAAAGCGAGTTATAAATATAATCACGGCCAGCAGTAGATCTCAAATCTAAATTGTATGCTCTGCTGAGGCTTTTTCCAAGCAGAGTTTAGCAGATGGCAGCAATGCACTTCCCTTAGATGGTAGAAGGGAGGCAGTCTTGTTTCAAGTAATACTATTTCTGGGCGATAATCCAAAATGCACAGTAGGCAGAAGTTAAAAGGAAGTGCTTGCTTTTAGGTTTTTAAACTATATCCCTTAATCCTGGGTGATGATTGACAATCATGATTTAGAGTATGAGGTGCCCGTTCTAATCCGGCAAGTTTGATGTTATTTGCGTAATCTAGTATGGCTTTATTCAACTAAAACTAAATGGGAGCCTGTGCAATTGATGCCACATTTCAGAGACGAGTCCTGCACTGGGAGTCTATTTACAGATTAGTGGATACACGGTATCCATAGTACTCGCCTTTTTAAATGTGTGTGTGCGTGTAATTTAAAGACTCTAAAGGCAAATTTACAATTAAAATGTTTCTTGCTGGGTAAGAATACTAGTAGGAGACTTTTTATATAATTTAAATCACCATGAAGGAAAGCAATATACAAGATTATTATAATCCTAGTTTGATAATTATAGTAAAATAAGAATGTATCTTTGCATTTAATAATGATTAAAAAGCTATCATTTATTGGCTTTGGGTTTTTTATTATTATAACATATGTGCTTGATCCTAGCTTCCACTGAAATGCTTCCTTTCTTCTTGCTTAAGTTTGCAGTGAATGGATGCAAACTGAAAGGACAAAACAGTTAATGAGTATTGGCTGACATTTGTTATTTATAAAGGTGAGGTGACACTTCTTATCTTCTGTGATCAGCAGCCATTAAATCAATTTTCTTTACAGGAAAAAAGAAGTAATAGATCATGATACACTGGAAATGGCAAAGAGAGGGAGCATTTGAGAAAAGCTGCTATGACTTATACATGCAAAGCTTTGCAGTATCTTCTGCATTTTATAGGTTTTACTGTTGATTTACCAAATACAGGCTGGCTAAGATGCACACTCTTGCTGATTGAAGCTTGGCATGTATATTTAGCATTAATCACAAGCAGCTGCAGTGGAGGGAAACCTTCTTTCCAGCCAGCCAGATTATATTAGATTAAAATGATCCATATGTAAGGTGTTGCAATACCTACTAGTGGGGCAGGAGAGAAATCACATTATGCTTGCGACTAGATTAACGCAGGGGCTGAGCTGACAAATAATTCTCTCCCGCTTTTTATTTTGTCAGGTGGGAGGAATAAAAGGCTCCACCGGCGAGTGGCCGGGACGCGACCGAGGAGCCCAGCGGAGCCCGCCGCGCTAGGATGAACGTTTGTAGGCCCCATAGCCCCACGTGGGAGCAATGCCACCGTGCCCGGGCTGCTGCGGGCCCACGAGCAGAGGAGGTTGTCTGCATCGTTTGGCACCTTGGACATGGCACAAGCTGGTTGGGTTGGCAGGGGGTGTCCGCCGATGGCACGGTGATGGGCACGTGCGTCCTGCTCGCTTCCCGCAACGTGTGCTTGCGAGCACGGCGCGCGCACGGGTTTTGCGCTTGCAGAACGCAGCCGCTGAGGGCTGTTTTCTTTCGTGGCTCGGGACGGTCAGCAGGGGACGACGCGTGATGCTGGCAGTGCTGTTCTCGAGAGCAACAGCTCAAGAAATCGTTGCGGGGAGCTCGGGAGGGCAGGGAGGCTGGCGTGGATTTGCATAAGGCCCGTATAGGAATCTGGCAGCCAGCGGGGCAGGGAAAGCAGGGGGCTATAGAATTCAGGCTCTTGATGGTGAATAGTACCGGGGGCTCCATGCTGAACGACTGCGATGGAGCCATGGTGGGCCTGGGCATTCTTCCAGCACGCGCTCTCGCAGAGGAATTTCCTCTCTTCAGGAGTTTTCTTCGAGCAAAGAGCACAGGGCCAGGATGCTGTTTATCGAGGGACCCATCCATATTGCAATCTTGCTGTAGGGTTTTGGTGTTTTGACCACAACCTCTACTTGCATCAGGTTTTCAGCCACTGTTGGGCCCTCTTTGACCCAGTTTGAAAGCTGTATTCTGGCCTCCATCCGTTACCCTGCAAAATCCACCTCGTTATTTGCAGTCTGCAAAAAGCACCTTTTTATCACTGCTCCGTCCTGTCAGCTGAACATTTGCACTTTCCTGGTCCTCTGCCTCATGTCATGACGTGTCACATACCAGGAAAAAAAGTCCCTAGGAAGAACGACCCGGGGGTGAATGCCTGGAAGAGCTGAGGTCCTGGGATAAGAACCTGGTGGTCGCAGGAGCCAGGGGGCTTCATCAGAGCATACCCAGCTGTGGCTTTGCTACGCTTGCTATTACAGCTCCATCCCCTCATGCAGGGGAGGACAGCGAGGATGTGTGAGTCCTTCTGGACATTTCTGGGCTCCAGAGAGAGGGTTTGGGCCAAAATCCAAGTGTTTTTGTCTTGCACCTTGCTCCCATGACTCTAGTAACAGCTTTTCTCTTCTGCTCCTCTCCTACTGGTCTAGCCCAGTTGACCATTTCACTCAACAGCAGCATGTTTTCATTTTTCTGCTCTTTATTTGTATGGTGCTCCCCTCTATCACTGTCAACAAGCTGCTTGTCAGCTTATTTTTCATTTTCCACCTGGCTTGTGTATCACCTAAGGACTAATGGCATGGGAAGCTCGAGTCCTGCTATAGTCAGAGCTGTTTGCTCACCACTTGCAGATATATTATTGTGCCTTTTCTAATCTTATTCTACATTTCCTATTCTCCTCTGGACTCTGCCCTCCAAAACCTCTGTTGTCCTAAAACTATCAGTAAGCTGTCACCAGTTAGAAATGCCACCATATAATGTAGCCATTCCATATCCTGGTGTTTGTGTGTGCACAGTGCCTACGCTACATTCACCTAAATGTTGTGTTTCCAACTTGTTTACTCCAAAAGGTTAATCAGCCCTGGCTTTGTTCTATTTTCATTTATTTATTTATTTATTTATTTATTTATTTATTTATTTATTTATTGTCCTCATCTGCTGGAACAGAAAACAATACTTATCTTGGACATGGGATCCTGCAAGTATCAGATCCCAAAGTATCAGGAAGGTTAAGGGGGTTTTCGCTGTATCGGAAAGGCAGAGTCGGGTGTGTGGGCTGCCTCTGTGCTTGCACAGCTGGTGACATCTCAGCCACGTCCTAGCAGTGATAATGCTCCGCTCGCAGTTTATTTTGGCTTCGCTCTTCTCTGCGTGCATGCCTGCTAGTTAGCACTTGGGCATTTAAAAGATGTAACCAAACATATTGGGGTAGGAATTCCTAGAATACCAAACTGGGGAGATGAACTTGAAGCTTGCAGAGAGGTCACTGGAAGCTGATTGATGTATACTGCAATGTATGTATCTGAAAGGTCCTGCCCAGTCCTGCTGGAGAGGATACTATGACACTGTGTGATGCTTCAGGCCATGTACCCATGAAAAAAGCAGGGTATCGTTCGGTTTATATCGAGACTGGGATGTCTGGCATATTTTTCAGGCAGTGCCTCCATTTTATATGGGATCAGGCTGGAACAGGCTGCCCAGAGAGGTTGTGGAGTCTCCTTCTCTGGAGATCTTCCAAACCCGCTTGGACGCAGCCCTGTGCCACGTGCTCTAGGTGACCCTGCGTGTGCAGGGGTTGGACTAGGTGACCTCGAGAGGTCCCTTCCAACCTTGAGCATTCTATGACTCTATGATCTTGATCAGCCTGAATCTGCAACATGTTGCTGCAGTATCACTGTTTAATAGCAGCATTGCAGCTGGAGGCGAAGCCGGGCAAGGGCTTCTGGAAGCACTCAAATGAGGCAGGATTGAAAAGATCTGAAAGGCAGCGGGGTTTGGACTACTGATTCCACTCAGGAATCCTTGAAAATTGAATTTGAGCTCAATTAAACCCTTTCTTTTTAATGAATACTCCGGGCACCCCAAACACATGCCAGTAGACCTTAATACCATATTCCACAGCTTATGGCTTATTATTTCTCTTTCCTTGTGCTTCAGCGTGCCAGTGAGGTATGGTGTGAAGGATGAGCTGAGCAACTTTGAGATCGCACCACTATTTAAGAGTGAAATGTGAAAGGCCTTTCAAATGGTGCCCATGGGACCCTTGTCCTTGCAATTATTGTGTCTTTAGTTTAAGCTGCACATTTCTCTCAAATTCTGTTTAAGAAGTAATATTCATATTCTCATGTTTATTAAGGCTGCTTTGAGGTGTGTGCCTGCCTAAAAACTAAGTGTCTTTATACCAGGAGTGTAATGCAAGCCGTCTTCAAGGAACGATAAGTAACCTCCAGAAATGCCCAGAGCAACTGTCTACAAATTATAAACCTACATGTTCAGGAATTTGATCTCTCTTAGCCTGGGACATGGTACTTGTATAAGCCTTGGTAATGTGTTGAGAAAAGTGAAATCTGTGATGATTAAGAGCTGTTATTTTCTCTATATGTAGGTCATGACTTGAACAGGGCTTGTCACTACTCAAAGATTAAATGTTAATATTCGCAGTCTTCTAGGTAAACTCGCTTTTTCCACCCATGTGAGAAACACATACTTCTTGTAAATTTGTAGCTTTAAATGGGGGTTATTTGGATAACTGATGTCTTTAAAAGATGTCTGGTTCTGTAAATCTCAACAAGATTTAAAAATCAGTCAAAGTCTGAAAGCTATATATTCTCCGCAAACCTAATGAATGCATGTCTCTATGAGAAATTTCAGCTTGCATTATAGTTTGAATTAATTGGCAAACAGTTACATAAAGAGATCATATTAAGGTCTCTGAAGAATGAAGATGGGTTAAGGATGAGCTTTCATCTTTAAATCTGCTTTTCCTGACTTTTTAAAAGCTTGATTTGTCAAGATGTAGTTGACTCCACTGTTTTGTGTATAGATTTTCTTTCTTTGTTTTTCTTTTAAATAAAGACAGGGGGGAAAAGCCAATATAACATCAAAGCATTAAAATAAAGAGCTTTAAGGGAAGGAAAAGAGATGTTAAGATTAGGTGAACAAGGGAAGCAAAGGTGTGGGGGGAGATATTATCAAGTAAATAAAGACATGGCAGTGAACTGCTCTAATGAGACACAAGGCTAATTAAAGAAAAGGAATAGATTTAATTATTCTCAGATGTTTTACAAGGCATGAGAATGAGGCTAGCTGAAATCTCAGTCCTGCTGTAAGTCCAAATTCTTTATTTGCTCCTGTCTTTTCCTACAAAGGAGCTGAGAGACCCTCTGAGATCTGGCTTCATGAATCACGTTCTGTTTTCCTTTTGGTGACTGTTTCCAGAGGGATGTTTTCCTGGCTTACTTTCTACTTGATGTTGAGGCAACCATATCAGAGACCTGGATTGGAAACAGTCTGTAGTCTCTGTTCTACCCTCTTCTTCCTGGATGTTACCTGTTTTGGGGTTCTGCTTGTGGGCTATAGCACTATTCCCTGTACACCCAAGCCTACTCCAGAAGAAAAAGCGTGTTCCTCGACCCATCCTTGCTGTGCTGGGTGGAGGCAGCAGCTGGAACCGTATCTGCATCTCTGAGGCTCTGCACTAGCCTAGACGGATGTTGTTCCTTGGGTACCCTGGGGAAAGGACGGAGAATAAATGGAAATGTGAGTTATTTGAACGGTGCTGGATAAAGGTGGCAAAGTTACTGAGCTGCAAAAGATTTGTCGGCCAAATTCAGAGGCATCTAGCACTGCCACAGAACCTAGCTTCAGGGTCTCTGGGGATGAGCTGCCTTTGCGGCCGCTCACTCAGCAGTGCCTCAATGCTTCGGTGACTCTAATGTGCAAGTCTGAGAACTTACTGAAAAAGCAGCTATTTTCTGAGAACCAGGCACTTGCACAATGCAGGCTAGGCCCGACCAGGGATAGGTGTGTTTGCAACACAGAGACACAGGGGCTGCTTCTACAGAAAGCAACGGGAACCCCTCTGTTTCCTGCCCTGGTCTAGATCATTGTTGACCCGTTCTGTTATCCCCCAAAAGAAGGAAATCTACGAGGTTCAGCTTTCAGGCGAGATGCTTTTTCCCCCTCTTCACTCCCTCCTCTTTCCATTCCCCTTGTCCTCCAAAGAAAACTGGTGCCCACTTGCCTCTTTTGCTGCCTTGGCACTGCATTAGAATACTTGCAGCAAAAGGAAAGAAAGGAAAATCCCGAAAGCCACGCTTTTCCCTGCAGGTTGGCACCATCCCTTCAGCTTTCATCCGCGGGAGCAGCGTGCCAATCTCATGCCAGCACAAACAGATGTGACTCCAGAGCTTTGAGTGTCCAATGAAAGACACGTTACTTGCTGAACTATGCTCTGAAAGCGGCCAAATTCCCCAGCCTTTAGGATTTTCCATTGAGACGGACGGTTTCTCAGAGCTTTGCATCAAGGTGCCTGGCTTTGGGGTTTATTTATTTATTTAGTTCCCTTTTCTTTATTGGCTGACATTATTCCAACACTCAGCATCCGATTTCTGTTTCATAAGAATGTTATCAGACCAGGGTTAGTGCGTGGGAAGGCTGTTCGCTGCTCTGTGAAAACTGCTATATACATAATGCAGGCCTGTATGTATAGATGGGATGAAATGTATTCCACATGCATTGGAAGCTCACGTGTATTGAGAATTTGTGCAACAGATAAACTGTATTTTAATTTCCACAAAACCAGCCAGTTTTCATGCCATTTGAAATATATAAAGCAGTAAAATACGTACAATTCAGTACGCTCCGCTGAATCAGAAAAAGGAGGTGCTTAGTTGGCAAAACCACTTAATCCGGACATCTACAAGGGAAATCATGTAAGTCCAACGATGCTTAGTGGCAATGAGTGCCACTTAATAGGGATTGCAGTTCTGCTTAACTGGGACACCTCCAGATGATTTAGTAGGCTTAGTGGAACGGGGTGAACAATTTGCAGACTTTATTCTTCAAACTATATCCCTCCTTCTGATATGCAAAAAGTCACTGAATGACCTGCAATATTTGGAAAGATATTTGCTCTTCAGAACTGTGCTAAAGTTTCCCTATAACTGCTCCTTGTGTGGCTTGCGTGCTGGTGCAGTAAGAAATTTTTGCTCGTGAGCCCTGGCTAAATGTTGGTCACAGCAGATTAACCAATTTTTTTGTAAGACTAGTAGGGTCTGTTATAATCACCTGCCCTGAGCTCTAGCCTGCATGAGCCAGAATTTCCCCCTGCAGTTGCTGCAGCAGACCCATCAGCTTTAGTTTGGACGACAGATTAGCTTTTGTTGGGGTTGGTGCCACAAAACTGACTTCCTTCTTCAGTAACATCTCCTGTTGTTCGGTGCCCGTATGGTTAAAACGGATGCAAAGAGAAAACCAAGTGCTGCATTCTGCATCCTGCTCGGTTATCTGGGCAGGTCTTGGTTGATAGCTCAAGCCTCCCTCCTAGTTTTGACCTGGATGCCATTGCTGAGGCTATCAATATTGAGAAGTACCAATGCAGCTGAGCTGCCTGCTTCTACACGAGTCCAATTCTGTTTAAACCACAGAGATATTAGTCTAATCTGGCTTTAAAAGCTATATGCTCTGTTCCAACTCCAGGCAATTTATTTCTTTACTTAGGTACCTTTTCTAATATTACTACATTATTCAAGGACCCCAACTGTACTTTGTGTCCCACTGCACAAAGCAAAATATGGTAAGAGGCTATTTCCCAAATAACTTAGGCTCCAGAGAAATTGAAGAAACAACCAAAAGCAAGTGGTACTGTCCTCCTGTTACAGATGGAAAGCTGCGTCTTGGAGAGATTAAGCAAGTTCTTCCAAATTCAGAAGCAGCGGTGGGATTGGAGCTCTTGCACCTTTACTGCCTGGTCTTGTCATAACTGCAAGACTCGCTTCCTCTCGAGACAAGGAATGCTCAAGGTAAGATTAGATTCAATGACTGGAAAGCGAGTTGGATGTTGAGCAGGGTGAAAAGATGTTCTTGTGAATTTTTAATCATTGGCTGTGCAGACATGTTGTGTGTAAGGCAATAACCTGAGGAAGTCTGCCCTACATTTTGGTATCTTGTAGTTTTGCAGCTCTTGGAATGCATCTCAAATGAAAAATCTGCTCTATAACACATTCCATATCTTCTTCCCTCTAGATAAAGCATGCTGTCAGCTTCATGGCTGTTATTCCAAGAATGAATGCTTGGAACCAACTGACAATATCCCTAATATTTGGCTAGAAAGAAATCTCTTCTGAGTTAAGACTAGGATGGTGCAAGCTGGTCACAAACTGATAGTTGCCTTTTTCTTTATTATACAATTCAGTGCTCTATGATTTTTCTACAAGAGAAAAAAAATCAACATTTAGTTAGTCTCTTGCAAATAAGCTTGAATGGAGTAATTGGGAGACTGATGATAAAAGGTTTCGTTTTATGTGGTTCATACTTCTTTGTTTTGGTAACCATGAGTGGGATTTTAATTTCTGAAAATCAAAACTTTATTACCTTGTTAGAAGAGGGAAAAAATGAAAAAAATGTGGAAATGTGCTGTTAAAGTTCTCCTAATCCATGGAGTCTCCTTGAAGAGTTGATTATATAGTTTGCTGAAAGTAGCCATGTTTTGGAAAGATTATAGAAATTATTCAACTGCTCTACAGAATCTAAACTTTAAATACGTGGATTGCCTGTTAGCACTAGTGACAATATTCATGTGCTCTTGGTCAATAGTGTTTCCATTGCAAAGCTCCTCAAAAAATTCAAAGTTTCTACTATGTAGTTACCGACTATGTGAAAACCCATGGTCCCTCTCAGTGCAACGGCAGCATGGTTTGTGTGACCAGTGAAGTAGCTGAGAAGCATCTTGAGGAACTGCTGCTTCACTCTGGGTTCCTCAGAGGACTACAGGACTAGTTCGGACTGTGCCATCCATGAGAGGAGTTCAAGTTCTGTTCTCTCCCAACTCTCCAGAAGGGCTAGTTCCTCTACCCTATGCTTCCTGAAGACCTTCAAGCATCAGACCAGGTGCGTTGAGGGTCAACTACACAAATTATGTCAACTACACAAATTATTAATGAGTTAAGGACCAGTTCAGACCCAAGCTTAACTGTGTAGACACACTGTGAGTCACTGGGAAGCTTTTGAAAATTAAGGTGAAATCTCACCTTAAATGTCCAATACATCTGCCATTGAACTCAAAGCACTGACTTCAGTGGAAGCTGGACTGGACTCTTAGCAAGAAATTGTATGCATGTCCAATAGATTTTACAGTGTTCATTTGAAAATTACTTTTAAACAGGCATAATGTGCCGAAACGCCATGTCTATGTGTTTAGAATAATTAAGTGGAAGCAAATGGAGAGTTTTTGGTTGTCTAAAGGAAATGTGGGACAGGGAAGAAAAGTTGAATTAACAGTTAAAGCTAATTCATATGTTTCCTGTGAATTTGGTCTAGACCCACATGGTATAATACTGTTTGTTTGTTTGATTTTTTTTTTCATCTTATATTTTAAATATGTCTTTACCTTTTACTGAGCAGATTTTTTTTTAAGTCCCTATTTCTAGTTAAGGATTCTTGCTTGGATTGCTGTGTCCTAAGAGCTGTGTTGCTAAAGCAGAAATAAAAGTCAAATTCCGTGTATTGTAATCATCTCTACAGTCTTGTTATATAATCAACTATCTTCACAACTGCACGTATAAAATGTATATCTGCTGCTAAGATTTCACTTCTCTCCCTGGAATGAGTCAGGAGCTAGACTTGGCTATGAAATCCTGTAAAATTTTGACCAGTTGTGAAGTCTGGAGGAGAAATAGCTTTTCAAAATACACGAGTTGATGTGTTACATTTTATTTTATTTATATGCAATTGTTCGTTTGCATATTTCTGCATGTATCAGATGTAAATGCACTCTTATAGTTTAAAGAAAGACTAATAAGTGGGTCAATGTATGTTCCTACACTGTCTGACTGTTGTCCACTGCTTAGTGTCCCTCTTTCCTACTTAGACTACCTGCTCCTCCATATAATGTACAAATGCAGTAGCACTGCTGGTAAGGAACTGTGAAAAAACCTATTTGCCAATAAATTTGTGTCAAAAAAAGGGACAAAAATTTCCATTGAGTGTATTAAGCTCTAAACTTTGTTGATGTAACCCCTTTTTTGGAATACTATGAATGATTTTAGCTGCATCGATTAAGATTCAGAGATACAGCTAATATTCAAGGTTGAGCCAGAAGAATAAGTCAATAGTGATTAATAGCACAGAACGATTTTCACGTGTAGAGATACTGAGCAGATCACGTGTTTCGCTGGAAAGAGACCTGAATAAGATAGTGGTTCACCAGATAAGATGTCGGTTCACCAGCAGAATGTAGAGAGCACTGATAGAAGCCATAGGTTTTTGCTTAAGACAGAGGGAATTTTATATCCTTACCCTTTCCTCTTCCCATGGGCTTAAGTGGACAGAAATAATCTAAATCTGAAGAACTGCTAGTTCGTCCTGATGGTAAGTGCAATGCGAGAAGGAAGGTGTATGTGAGTGGCTTGATTCTTGTCTGAAACCTGCAGGCCAGGTAGTAACTTTCTTGCTCTTCAGTGCTGTTAGACCTGATTTCTACAAATATGTGTTTTTAAGACTCCATAGGTACATTTTGGTGCCTATGTAATAGTTGCTGAAAGCATGTCTCTTTTTATGATGCAGACGACAAGCTATACAACATAATGTGTGATTGGCATTCGTTTTGATAATGAAAACAGTGGTTTATGCCATGATGGTCCCAAGTTCCTAGCTGACTGTACAGTCATCTAACAAATCTTCCATAAGCAAGAGATTTTCTAACTAAAATTGTCTTTTTGCTACTTTTGCTAATGTTTTAAAATGCTGATGACACAAACTGAGCAGCTGAAATATGTGAACTTTAAATCACTTTAAAGTCGGTGTGTTTGAAAATCAATTCCTTCATAAGCCGTGTCGGCAAAAGGTCTCCCAGTTAGTCCAGAGAAGTTTTTTTTTTTTTGCTGTCATTTCTGTCCTGTTAATTTGAGCAGAAACTGTAATTAGATGTAAGTGGTCTTGTTCCCACAGAAATGAATGGCAGCATCTGGAGAGAGACAACCGTTCCAAATGCTTTTGGCTACCAGCACTCTACAAGTTAGCAGTATGGAGCAAGGGCCTGCATCCAGACTTCTGTCGGCCTAATTTTATATCTATGGAAGCACAACACTAAATCCAATATTCAAATGCTTTGCCGTGGTGGGTGCAGAACTGGGTGCATTCCAGACTTTTATGTTGCCTGCTCCTCGTGGGAGGCCAATCCTGCCTGCATCTTTGGGTGCAAGTGAATTTATTTCTCTCAATGACCTGGGCTAGGAATAGGAGGGGTACTAGGGCAAAGGGTATTTTTTTTTGTTGTTGTTTTTTTTCTTCTTTTTTCTTTCCATTTCTTTTCCTTTCCCATTTCATTACATAGTTTGACAGTATCTGGGCTCTGCTTCCTCAGACAGGAGCACGGCTTTGTGTGAAAACAGTAATTGAGTTAAAAGATGTTTTGTGTCAGCACTGAGCTCATTTCTGTCTTTGCTTTCCCTGCAGAAGGGCTGCTCCTGCATGGAGTAAGTGTGTGCCTTGGAGCACTGGGTCTCCACAAGGTCACGCAGCTCCTTATCGCCACCAAAATACGTTTTCAATGAGCATTTATCATAATCAGCACTGGGGTGTTGCATTTTTATCAAACTTTCTGTCCCCTAAAGGAGAATCAGAGTTGAAGCCGATAGTGCTATTTTGGAGTAAATATTTCCATTCAGCTTTCCCAGTTAATTGAATGGGGTGAGTTTCTTTCCTTTCTTCAGTTTTTTGAAGTTATCTGTCCTGGTATATTCAGTAACTTGCAATCTTTCAGAAGGATTTTCATCTCTGGCCAATCTCTACATGTAGCTAACTTTTCCTTATAACACATGACGTTGTAACGTCACTTGCTTGATATCATGGGTGACAGCCATGTGTGCAGGATAAATGTGATGGCATTTCCAAGAAAGCCTCCTCGTGTTTTACCTTTTATAATAATATAGTTGCCTGATGTCCGATTGTGCTCTCCAAGGCTGATCTTTTCCTTTTTTTTTAATATGCAAAGGGAGGGGGAAGGAATTTGGACTAAGAATTTATTTTTTAGAACTGCCTAAAAGATTTACATGAACAGTTCCCATCTAATGGGACTCATGTATCTAAACCCTTTATAAGATTCTCAAATCTCTGCCTTCTGCTGTTATGGAGGCATCAGTGATGACCTAATAAATGAAGGGAATTGAGATTTACAGTTGAAGGGTTGTCTCAAACCTACCGTTGTGTATAAAAGAAAATACAGTGTTTTCCCCTAAATCTACAGTGCTTACCCTGAGCACAGAATGAAAGTCTGAGCATTTACAAGTAAATCTGTTATTCAGTATGGGAATTAAACTAAAATATTCATCCTTTAAGAAATTTAGTAATGTCGTACTTCTCTTTCCTTGATAATTTCTGTAATATTTCTGAGTTATAGTTGCTTCAAACTTGCCATATGGCTAAGGTTCAAGGGCATATTTTCCCTGTTCATGCATTTGCCACTGCAAGTGTGCATACAAATAATACACAATCACATATAGGTATATGTTGTGGTATCATTGGATATAAAGAACAATCTTCTGTCACAAAATAGTGTTTTTACTCTTGCCTTTGCAAACAGTAGAAATCTCTTTGTTGTTGAAGTTTGTTTTCTCTTCTCTCTGTCAAGGTCATCCTGGTAGTTCCCAGTAAAAAATCATAGATCTGGATCAATTTTGTGTAGATGTTCAACTCTTTCCCTTTCCTTGGTTGTCTACTTGGATGAATACCTCTTATATGGCCTTCCCTTCAACCCGTGCAGGCACACAGTCTGAACTCAAGATTCATATCAATGCTACATTTTCAAAGGTAGTTATTTTGGCTTAGTAAACACCCAGATGTAACCGTCCAAGTGAAAACAAGAAGCCCTGCTGCATTTTGGTTTGGTCTTTTTATAATCGTAATGATAGCAGTCTGAAGATGCCTAACTTTGCCTGGTATTTGCAAGGGCTGCTTAATGCCTGGGTGAGAATTCATGACCACAAACAAAAAATTGAACATTTGGTGGGTACAGGAGTGGAAAGTGTCCTTTCAGCCCCATTCTCACTGCACAGGTAGTGGGAAGTAGTTATTTTTTCTGTGATTTTGGGGAGAATAACAGGGATCTCTTAAATTATTCCCTTGCACAAGTATTGCTATGTGTAGTAGCTGTGCAAATGTAGGTTATCTAAACTGTTAGTAGCTTTTCTCAGTGAAAGCGAGAGAGGCTTATCCTAATTCAAAGCAGTCTCTTGTCGTTTCTTCAGGCTTCATATTCTAGTAGAAACTCACTCTGAAGGCCAGGAGAAGACCCATTTGGTGATGATAATACAGTTTTAATAGGACTATTAACAAGAGCAGGGCAATGATCTAGATGACTTTTAATTTTTGTTTAAAAGATGTTGTGAATTCCTTTGTGGAGGTGTTTCTCTTCCCTTTCATCATTAGGATAGTCATCTAGTCGACTCTCTTTCCATTATTCTTCCTGGAAAAGTGGAGAACAGAGGTGAGACATCAGGAAGCCCTTGTGCAACCACGGTGAGGAGAGTAGCCTAAAGAGCCCCGACCATTCGCGCTGTTGAGGACCATCAGCAGCTGAGCAGATGCCCTGCAGGACCATTGAGACTCTGTTTGCTGCTCTGCTTGTAAGTGGCTTTCTGAGATGGTGCAGGAGCTTTGCGAGTCCCCAGGGCAACCCTGAAGGAGGAAAGCAGAAATTGTATCATGGCATTTCACCTGCTAGATGCATGTGGGAGAGCAGGAGCAAAGAGGAGGAGAGCACACGACCCGTTTTGCTAACTTACATCACCTCATAAAGCCTCTGGGGCTTTGCAAGGGAAGTGATCTTCTGAAATGACCTCTGCAAGTTGTCCATGCATATCAAATAAGATTTCTTCTCATAGAAGGCAATCATTTTCTTCTGTAACTCTTTGGGAGAGTGAGCTATTTGATCTGTTGCTGACTGTGCTGCCTTATGCAGAGAGTGGGTGTCTTTGCAGGCTGGTGACCTACCCTGTGCATTGAGCAGCTTGTGGTGACAGATGCTTTTGGAGCAGGCTGAAGCTTTCCTCTGCCAGGGCAGCCTTCATGTCTGACCTGCTCCCTGCTTCACAAAGTGGTTAAGGACTCTCAAGTAAGCATGCTGGCTGGCAGTGATAATCATTGCCCTGCTTCTTGGTTGGCTTTGATGGTGTTGAGATGATGGGTAAAGACTTCCGCAGCCCCCAGGAAAGACCTTCATCCTTTGCCCTGGTCACCTTTTACTTGTATCTATGCATTTCATAAATAATTGATAATGGAGTACGGGTGTTCAGTGCATCATGTCCAGATGTAAGGCCATTTTAAGTTTTGAAGAAAAAAGGCTTCTGTAATACTTGCCTATTTTAAAGAATATGCTGGGATGTTGCAGGTAACATCTCCAGCAGTTCTGAGCATTACCTGATGTGTTGCTTCACTTTCAGTCACGTCTTTAGATCACATATTAATGACTTGAGATAACTGCAATATATTTATCTTCTTTTTAAAAAGAGAAAGAGAATGAAAGAAAGAGAAAGAGAATTATGTGCAAGAAAGGGGGGAAAAAATCCCCAGTGCTTTCTTCAGTGGTGCTGTAAATCTGCCTGTTTCAGGCTGGCTATCCTAGTCCTATTTGGCTGTCCCCTTTTGATGGTGAATACAACAGGGAAAGTGCGGGGGAGGCAGGAGCAGGCCAGGAGATGGGAATGATCTCCAGGCACTTGCAGACTGTGATGCAGTGAAATCCTTTGCTCCAGTAAGTGATAGAGGTGGGAAGTAGCTAAGGTGCTGCCGAGAACTCAAGAATAAAGACACCTCCTGGGTCACATAGTCATCTCCTAACTAAGGCAATGACCTGCTTTACTGCCATTCATAAGCAGATCCATCTCCATTTTATTCCTAACTGGAATGGGAGAAAGCTGTCCTAATGGTCCAGAGTGCCGCAACTCTGTAGCCTCTCTGATCTCATACACTGAAATCCTCCTCTAATTTCCAGCAAGATCAAGACTATTTTATGCTTGTGTGTTTTAGTGTTCTTTAGCTTCAGTAGTTTTGCCTTCTAGGCATTAAAGTCTGCAGATTTATTTACAGGGAGCAATCCATCCCCTTCCAGCCTTGATGTGCTAAGGCTGAGGAATTTTTCTTTATGAGCTCTATTGCACCATCAGCCCCTGTGACAGAGGACGATCACACTTGAAAAAATAAATAAAACAAATGTTATTGGTTATTTGAAACTGCTTTAATAAGAAGTCAGTTAGCTTTTCTCTCCACCAGCTTTTACATTATTCCCTAACAAAGCCACTTTGGTGTGCGGAAAGTCTAGAATTCGGCTCAATGTCAGAGTGACGTCCAGTGGAAGAGCCCGAGAGCATCTCTATAGCACTCCCACCTGGCAAAACCTCCGCTCTCCCTGCTTTAAATTTATTTTCTTCTTGCTCCACTGAGCAGGGCAGAAACTTGCCAAAGTCAACACGGGCTGAATGCAATGGCTTTCGTTGTAAGACCTGTCAATACACTTCAGCTTAATAAAAAAAAAATAAAAGGGTGACTCCGTTGACGTCTGGGACTTGCACCTGTCCTCCTCCTGAAAGCAATACATTCCCGATATGCTGAAATGCCACTCTTAGGAAATCAGCACAGTTAATCTATTGGGAACACTAAGGTCTTGGGGCCAGCTGTTCAGCTTTTCTTAGTATCATAGGTCCATTGATCTAAAGCAGCTCTGATGATACACACCGACTGCTCGTACCAGATAAAATCCCCCTTTTTTTTAGCTATTTTGTGCAAGGAGAATAGTGATTAAGACTGATCTGGGGACAGAACAAAATGGATTATCATAATAAGTAATAACTAGAAAAGGGGAGGTCCATTTAATGTTTAACTTTAAGGAGGAAGGTGGGGGTGGGAGGGAAAGACCCAAACCAAGACGCACTCTGTTTTATTTTGTTTTGTTTTCCTGCATGTATTAAGTAGAAATGGGCAAAATGAACTTTCTTTTCCCCTTCCACATGGTCTCTACATGATCTTTTTTTGCCTAAGCTGCTGGCATATGTGTCAGAGACCCATTCCCCTCCTCTCCCCTGCCCTTGCAGGGTTTGCTCACAGCATTATTTCCCTCTCAGGGCTACTTTGCAAGCATTTCCATGCCTTCGGGTGGGCAGATAGCAGTAGCAGAGTAACTTCACTTTTTAACCCATTTATTGTCATTAGCTTTTACCATCTTTTTTCATTTCCCACCCCCACTTCCAAAAAAAAAAAGGTGTTTAGGTTGTGAATATCAGGAGAATCACTGCCCTGGATCATTTCTTCATCCCTTCCACACATCTTCCAAGCACAAGAGAGACAAACTCGTTTCATCTGAAGACACATTAGGTGTTTAAGGTAATCTGAAACCCTTTATCTGTCAGTATTCTTGACAACAATCCAGCACAATAGGAAAATAAATAAATAAAAATCCCGTAGCCATGGAAGCACACTTTAGATCAGATTTCTATTTGCATGCTTCATATACATAAAACATATTTCATGTACCAAGTTAAATAATGCACAATACTTAAACTATTCTTACTTTTTATCCTTTGGTTATTGTAATTACAAGTAATTTTGTGAAGGATTTTCTATTTTTAAGAAATCACACTTTTGTACTTGATCCAGCTAACAGGATTTTCTTACATTACTTCATAAAGAGACCATCTTTAAACTTCTAATGTTATTTCTTATTCATTAGTACATATGCCTGTAGGGTATGTTCATAAATGGGTTAAAGTTACAAAGTTATGCTTATAAAAGCTCATGGTAATTTGGAGTATCAGGAGGATTTATTAATTTTGAAATCTTAAAAGAGCAAAAGCTAAAATGAGATTGGATTAAGTATATTCTTGCATGCAGTTATTCTAAACACCCTTAAGGACCGCAGACTAACTTACAGAGGACATTATGCAAATATGAATATATCTCTAAGTGCCTCATAGGCTTGCTGATGTAATATTTTACATGGTTAGTTAAGTACATCAAGTAAAAGGTTTGACCTTGATATACTGTAAAAGGTACTTATCCCACAACACCCAATTGTTTTCGGTGCCATTGTGAAATGCATCACTCAAATGTGCAAACAATTTTGTGCATAAATCTCATTAAATGTAGCTCCAACAGCCAAACATCTGTCCACAATACCCAGCCTCTTTAGAAGACCAAAGCGCTGCTTCACAATTTATCTTTATCAGGATGCTGTTTATATTTATCAACAGTACCAGGCTGTTATGTTGTGAGAAAACAATTTCTTACGAGGACAAATAGTTTCTATGCTTTATTACTGGCACCTGTTCCCATTACACAGTTTATTTTTGTTCAGGACATATAGAAGGTGGAAGAGTACAATGCCCTAAAGTTGAACAATGTTTTGGGGAAAGTTTCAGTTTTCATCTCGGCTAAAAATTTATCTGAAGTCCTCAATTTACTCTCTCTTTTATTGTGCAGCAATAAGCCTGACTATAGGGACTTTAATGTGACGTTCTGCTGTGTTTTCACTCCCCCTGCCACTGCTCCACTCCATAAATATATATATGTTTATATGTGTATATATATTTGTGTATATATATTCCATTGAGGTGGCAATAGAACAGAAAAATGGATTGCTAAACATAGTGTGTTATCTTTTCTGTATGTGTATCTGAAGGGAAGATAGGCTGATGTGGCACCTGCAGATTACTACTTTAGGGTAAATCCTTGTTTGTTCTATTTAGCATTTTTGTGGTTATCACTAGCTGAACTGGAGGTAGAGAGTCTGTTGATGGATGGGCTAGGAATTGTTCCTTACATTAACCAGATGGAAAAATAGATATTCAGTCCTGCACACCAAGACATCAGCCCTCTTCACAGTCTGCATCATATCAAGTAATTCCTGTGGGGTTCAAGCGGTAGCGAGTATAATCTCTCTAAAGTCCCTCCAAAGTGACCAAAGTGCTCCAAAGATATATATGGCACATTATGCTGGGATGCAAATACACTGCTGAGATTGCCTTTCTCATGCGTTAGTTTGATAAAGTAGTTGGGCTATAACACAAAGTATTAAATAATGCGCTTTCCTTCATGGTGAGGTTGCTTGTGAGGGATAGCACAGTCAGACAGTGATTTCTCCATTAGGTCCATCTTTAGAAAAACTGAATTTGATCTGAGAATATTTCATTAGTACCGCTTGGACCTTAACTTGCTGGATGAGTGAGGAACTGAAATGTTATCCTGGGAAAAAAATGCAAAGGCAAGAGAGGACAGCATTGAAATAAGAGCTATTTCCATGGCTCTCACTGCCATGCTGTGCTCTTGCTCAGTTTTTTATCAATTATAACAATTTTATATGAGATGAGTGGGCACTCCCACTTGCTCATCTTTTTTTGTGTATTAGGATGTTGCCCCTGATACTAAGATCATGTTTTGTGGTGAAATATTAGCTGTCAGATGCATCCATTTGTGTTGGGGCTCTTCTATTTTTGAGGATTATGGCCTCAAGGAGGAGGAGAATTTGGCAACAAGAAGTGGTTTGAGGAAATTATGTTCACCTTTGAGTCTGTGTTTATTTGTAGCTAAGTAAAATAAGTAACAGTTGTATATTATCAAATACATCACATTTGTTTCACAATTGTAGGAGGATTTTTTGGATCGTGTTTGCCAAAAGAAAATGGAAGAATCTGTTTTGGGAAGGTTACTTACAGAATCATAGACTGCTCTCTAAATAAGTCTGGTACCTTGATGAAATGATATAGCACACATTGTAATTTAAGGTCTGATCTGAGATTAGTAGTTGGATCCAAATAAGCAGTTGGGTGCTGCATGAATGTACAAACACAGCTAAGCAGGTTGGCTTAGGCTGGTAAATCTGGAAAATTTGGTTGGTAATTGGAAATTTTTGTAGGTCCCTTTTGGCACCTGTCTGTGGCTTTTGGACCTTGAGAACCTCTCTGGATGTTTCTCTATTCTCTATGGTATTTGAAAGAATTTATTTTCTTAAACTGTATTAATTAAGTAAGTAGATTCCTAGCTGGGTATTTATTTTAATCTTAGTGTATTAATGTGTACGAGGCCACTACATTTATTCTTTTTATCTACTAAAGCTTCAAATACAATAAAAAAACCATTAATATACTCATAACACATGCACATACAAAGAATCTGTATAGAAGCACGTGAACATGATATGTATTCATATAAAGTGTATAAAGATCAGAAAACATTTTTCATCAAAATATTTTGTTATAATTACGTTCATTTTTTGTGCAGTTTGGCTGACCACAATTTGAGTGTCTCCCATGAAACCCGGCCTGGCCGAAAGCATCCTCTGGCACTGTTCATTTCTTCTGCTTCCTGGGTCCCTGTCGATGTCTGCAGATGTCCCTCCTTTTTCTCTCTCACCTGTTTTCCATTCTCATGTCCTCATTTGCCAACAAATCACACAGAAAGTTAAAGCCTTTCAGCTAGAAAGGTCTAGATCATTTTTGGTTTTTTTTTTTTTTGTTTTGTTTTTAATTTCCAGATTCTTCATAGTTTCCACCCTAGAAAAAGTGCAATCAATACAGTCAATGCTTTGTTGCCATCTCCTTTCCCTCATGAATCATTCAGACCTCTCATTTTCCCCCTTCTCTTCTAGCAAATATCCTTTTATATTCCTTGTCCAGTCTCCTCTTCAGAGACCTTTGCCTCTCCTCCAAGCTTTTATCTGTGGCCAAAAACCTTGCAACCTCCCTCTTCCTAAGGTGAACACCCAACAGTCCTTTGGTTGATCGCATGGTTGGAGACCTGGGTTATCTCTTGAGATGTGCCTTCACCCCCCTGGATTGCAGCAGTTTTATGGAATAGTGGTGAAGAAAAGCATGGAGAAAGGTGCAATGAAGGGTGGCCATGGGGTCATGCACAGACAACTGCCATCCAGCCTAGCTGGACGCAACCTAGTTCCAGTTGGGAATCTGCCGTGTGCTGGAGAGGGGTTGTGGGCTATTTCTTGGATGAGCATAAACCAAAAACATCCCTGACGCTGGTTGAACATCGCAAATGTGCTAGCAGGCTGGGGCCTGGGGGGTCACTGCCTGCTGGAAAAAAATTGGCTGGTAGAGGGATGATATGGAGGTGCAGCTGAAATTTAATTTCCTTCAGAACCGTCCTTCACAAGCTGTGCAAACTTTCCTTAGCTAAATAAATACACTTAAAGGCAAAGATTTCCCATTTTTTCCTAGAAATACTCAGGGTAACAACTGCCTGTGCTTTCTCTCCTGGAGCCTTAACAAACAGTCTGTGTATTTGCATTTTCTCTAATAGTCTCAGCAGTAAACTTCCTTCCAAAAAGAGGGGGAAAAGGGAAATCTTATGTTCTCTGAATGCAGAATGAAATTACACATTCTCTCGCTGTCTCTCATACATACAGATACACAATTTAGTACTTTACATCTTCAAAGCAGTGCTCAAATAGGGACTAAACTGTGTTTGTAAACTCTCGCTTTGGGAGGCAAGTTCAAATGGGACTCAAGTCCCAAATGAAACGTTGATGGTCTCAGTCAAGCTCCTAGTGGACATTTGCCACAAAAGAACAGCATTGGTTTCTTGTATCGATAGCAATTAGTATAATTGCTCTGTGTTACAGCACATCCTGGATCAAAGACATATTGTGCTGTGCACTGGGCATGCACATGGTAAAGAGACCAGTCCTGTCTCAAAATGTGAAGAGGTGAGACAAACTGTAGGAAAAATGATGTATTCTTGTTTCTGTTTTGCAGAGGAGGAACCAGGTGCCGTGGTCCACAAATATGGTTGAACTGCTGCTTGCTGCTGTCCTGATCTGTTACCTGCGATGCTGAATCCAAGGTAAAATCACTAAGTGTTGTGACCATGGTCACGGAGGGAGTCTATGTCAAAGCCAGGAATAGAGCCTAGCTCTCGTGAGCCCATAGCAATTGTGTTAACTGGATGGTTACCCTTCTTCTCCAAATGGAGCTTAATGAACATAACACACTTCAATAGGTGTATTCATAAGAAGTCCCCATTATGGATATAATGCATGAGTTTTTCTCTCTTGGAAATAGGTTACTCTTACTGGCCATTTCCTGGTCAGGTTTTGATGAGTCCTTTTCAGGCACAGTTCCCATTGAAATAGGTTTGCCTGAATGAGGACTTAAGGAACAACTGAATAAAGACCTCTATAATTGCTCTATAATGATTAAATGGTTCCCATGAGCAAGGCAGTTCAGAAAGACGTGCTTTTACTTAGCAACATTTGCACTGCCAAAATGAAATAGCCACATCTATTGCAAGCAGAGCTTAATTCATTATCGTGGTGGCTGCTATTGTGGCCGGCTGGGGGCTAGGCAGGACCAGGCCAGGCGAGTGGTGGACCCTGGACAGGCACATTGTACAGGGCAGTCCAAATCTGCAGTCCTGGGGCTTTCAGACTGCTCCCTGGTTTGCTCTCCTGTGTGCTGACACCATGCCCATTTGGAACAGTTTCCTTCATTGCCGTAGTTATGCCAAGTTTGTTCTGCCTTTGAAATGACATTTGGTCACAAATGTTAGTGAAGCAGTTTAAAAGCAGGGTTTCTTCAAAAGGCTTGGGCTGAAGGAAAAAATGGATGCATGTATTTTGTTTTGGATACAAGGTAGGAACCCTTCCTGCAAGAGTGACTTCAGTTTCCATAAAGATGGCCAAAAATATGTTTTCCTCCCACTTTATTTTTCCATTCTGTTAATCTAAAGGCCATGTCCTGAAGAGAAAGAGTAGGAAGTAGCTTAAACTGTTTAAAGAGAGGAGCAGGGTAGCCCAAATGGTTGATCAAAATCGTGCCCAAGGAAGTCTCCCATTGGACCTATGGATGATGGATCTAGTCTCAGGGGCACCATATGAAAGTTGTGGGAGATGTAAAATGGTTAAAGCACTTCGGGAATAGCCAAAAGCATTCCCTTATTCTGCATGCACCTTCCTTGAGACTTTCAAGGATGTTTCTTGGAAGGCTGGGGGTTTCCCCAGCTGGTTTGGAAGTGCTCAGCCCCTGCTGCTGCTCCCAGACCAGGTGGATGACATTTGGTGAATTCTTGTACCCCCAAAGGTGGAAATAGCAAACCTCAAAATAAAACTAGCTTTGGAGATTGCCTTGAAACTATGGCTGCCAAACTCAATGGAGCTGACTCTCTTGAAAATGAGGAGCTTATAAAAATAAGCTATGCATTGTCAGCTGTAAAGAGCATATTGTTCCTCAGGGCCATATTCTAATCTCAGATGCACACTGTGCATTACCATATAGCTTAAAAAAGCAGATATTTCCAAGATACTATGTATGGTTGTGTGCGAACCTCTCAAAGAAACTAGTATCCTTCAGAAATCTTTCATGTACTTAAGCATACTCAGCAATGACATGGGCTTCTGATAGAGCGTCTTTGGTTATGTGGCAAAGGGTTTAAAAAAAAAAGGATGAAAAATCAAAGGGAAGGATAGGCAAAGAAGCAGATATGCAGAAATGGAGCCAGAAACTTCTGTGCACCCTTTCATTTCTGAGCAGGGAATGCATCTGCACCATGGAAGGTTGAGACTATCTTCTTGTATCAATAAGATATCATAAAACATAGGAGTAGGGACTATATTAAATCCTGCAGTGCTGCAGTCAAACTTGCTGTGCTTTTTAGTGCTAGTAGAGGGATCTAGTATATTTTGGGAGGCTCTAGCAGAGGCAATTTGATGTATTTGTTTGTCTTGGCTTTTTTGCTTTTTTTTTTTCTTCTTTTTTCTCTTGCAGCGGGAATAAACAATTTGGGCCATCTAAGCCAGAACTAATTGGTGCCACCAATTGACTGGTGTCTGACCTCAATCTAGCTGCTAGTAAACAGCTGACAGCATCACAAAACCATCCTGACAGCAGGCGGTGGTAAGTAATCACAGAAGCACCGGGCGAGAAGGAATCTCAGGAGATCACATTATCAACAAGCAGGTGTCTTTTCTGCTCCTACAGGCTAAATATGAAAGTCTTTCTATGTCCAGGAGTACCAACAGGCAAACCTCAAACTTGTGGGGGCTTTGGGGACGCGTACCAGGGGTAGTAATGTCACTGATTCCAGAAGGTGCCTTGCTGTTCTGCTGCAAACTGGGGCTGGGCTTGGCATAGAATCATAGAATCATAGAATCATAGAATGCTTAAGGTTGGATGGGACCTCTCGAGGTCATCTAGTCCAACCCCCTGCACACGCAGGGTCACCTAGAGCACGTGGCACAGGATGGCATGGTTGGGGTGTAGTGAGACTCAGCAACATCTTTCTTAGACTCACCTGCAAGAAGTGTGGCGTGGATGATGGTTCTGTGATGCCCTCACAGGAGAGCTTCCCTTGAACCGGTTTAGCACCAAATAGCTGTTGCTGTCAGTTGAACCTGCTAATGACTAAACGACTAAACTTGCAATAGTTAATATGGAGGTGTCCAAGTTGGGTGGTTGTGGTCATATGGTATCATTTCTTGTCTAAGCAACCATTTATAACATGCTGTTGGACTATACGAACAGTGTGAATATCTCATGCAGCAGTCTGGGCATTGCTGAAGCAAGGGTGTTGTGTTCAGGCTTGGCTTTATGCAGCTGAGAGCGCCCTGCCTCAGTTTCTTACTGCACTCGTTGCGTCTTGGCTTGAAGGGGCGGTGTTGGCGGTGGTGTGGGAATGGCCCAGGGAATGTTCCAGGCGATCTCCTGGACTTGGAAGGGTGCAGAGACCTTGTGCAGCCACCAAATTCTCTCCCTATTATGTTATGAATCATGACAAGTTTCCCTTTTGGCAATTCCCCTTTGGAAGAGCAAGAACCCGGCAGAGGCAGGGCACAGTAGTGGTTGCTCCAGGTATTTGAGAGAAGTTTGCATCTCTTGAGCAATCAAAGGGTGAAAAAACACAATCCCACCTTAAATGGGAATTGCCATGGAGTACTGTCATCTTGATGATGTGTTGAATAAATTGAGATTTTAGGATGTTTGCTCTGTGCATTTTCCTCATGTCCAACACCAGCTCCTGTCCCCCTTATTGGGCCTTAGCCAGCCACTTTGCCTTTCATCTAGGAACTTTTCTTTTACGGGCATTAGGACAGCTGGGGGAAAGAAGACAATTCTGGCTGTGGGAGGAAAGTGTCACAGTTTGGCAGGCACTGAAGTCAAATAGCATCTCTGAGCCTTGCTCCTGGAGCTCTAACACAACCTAGTAATAAAAAGAAGATGCAAGTTTGCCCTGTGCATCCTTGAAGAGACAGAACAGATGCTAGTTCTGACCCTCTGGGATCTGTCTGAGAGGAAAAAGCAAAGCCAACTTCATGACTCCATTTATCTCCGCCAGGCCTGTAAGATGAATTCAGCCATGCCTGTGTCACAAGCTGCTGTCAGGTCTAGGAGCTGAATGTGGGTATTTGTCATCTTCAGAGCTCAAAAACTCTGCCTGCCTGAGGAGAAGAGTTTTTGTGCCAGCCAACAGCCCAGTGCGCTTTACCTTCTGTTTGGGAAATGGGTGCAATTGAAAATCTGTCTCCTGCCCAAACTTTTTTCCCCACCTGCTTTTTTCCCCACCTACTAGGCTACTAGTATAATCCTCACTGAACTGGTTCACACTGTGATGGCTTCTCAAACGTTGGCTGGACTATGGCATGGCTGGAGGAAGCCTCTTTAATAAGTGTTTTAGAACAGAGAGATGGTGACCTTCATGGCGAGCACTGACCTTCTGTTGTGCTATTTCCCAGCCAAAACTGGTGGCGTTTTGACCTTCAGGTCCTTTTCCATCCTCTCTGTGAAGAAGTTCAGGAAAATAGGATAGAAAACCAAACAAAGACAAGGCTAGATTTTGCTCAGAGAGAGGATTCTGCATTTCATCAAGTGTTAGAGCAGCTCTCTAGTGTCTTATCTGTGGCTAAACAAAATTATGTCAACGAATAGTTGCAATAGTTTGATTTTGCTTGGCCCTGACCCAGCAGGGATGAGCGTAACTTTAAGCCTCTGGAGTGCAACGCCCATATGTTTGATGCCTTTTTGCTGGAGATGGGTGTGAGCCCTGCCCAAGCTGCTGCTCCACACCAAGATCCCAAGGCAGGGATCACAGGGACACCAAAAAACACCTGCCTGCTCACTGCAGCCTCGCTGACAACACGTGGAGTGTTTGTAGGGAGCAGGGACAGCATGAGATTGGCAAGGAGTGAGCTCTTTTGAACACCTGAGAATCCATTTCAAGCAAGAAAAAGAAAAAGACAGTAGAAATTCTGAAGCAGCACTTGAGCGTATTTTTCTTCTGCTGCTTGGTGATGTATCACCTTTCTTACTGATTTTTTTTTCTTTGCATGGAGAATGTGTATTATCTTCCCATCTTTCTTCAGCAAAGTAAATCTAAAATGAAAACAAACCCTGCATTTGGCCAACCCTGCCTTAAAATTACACATCAAGAATGTTTCCAGTGACAAATACTTTCAAGGCAAACAAACTGAAGAGAAATTAAAAAATCTCTGTGGGGCATAAATATGTAATTACACTCACACAGGGAGCATTTTATCAGGTAAACCATCCTACTTTGTTAATTGAAATGCTGCAGCACAAGGTTTTTTGACAAAGGGGCTGAATATGCATGCATATTTCTCACTGCTGCTGTTCTATTTGTCTCTCTCCTTTCCCTGTGTGCTCTAGTGATGGGGTAGCGGTCACTGCTGGCTTCTTTGTTCAAATATCCTCATTTCTACCACCTCCACATTTATGCTAGCAGGGAAAGTTTTGCTCTCACTGGAAACGCAGGTTTTGTTGTTATTGATTTCAGATAATTATAATATTTTTAAAAAGCAAACCAGAAAATAAGTCTTTTTATTAAGTTAAAATGTCCAGAAATTATAACTCCTTAAGAAATAAATAATAAAAAAAAGGAAATAAAAAAGGAGGAAAAGAAGGAATAGAAAGATCTCCAGGAAGAAAGTGCAAGTGTGTTGATCTAATTATACTAAGATGATCTTAACTTAGTGAAGATTGGTTATGGGCATCAATGAGAACAAGGCTAAAGTTTGGGATGGGAGAGATTTCAGGTCCACGCACACCAAGTCTTTGTTATGGAACCATTTGTCGTTGTTTAGTGGCCACGGGCAACACTCAGTGAAATATTTACGGGATGATCCCTTCCAAGAAGCGTGGCTGCTGGCAGGCTGTTTAATTGTCTAAATGCAAGTGGCAATGCCAGCTGTGGGTTTGCTGGTCCATCTGTGATGGCTCTGCCATGCCAGTTCTCCTGCCCGCAGGAAGGAGAGGTCTGCAGGAAAGCGGGGTGCAAGGTAGGATGCCTGCGCCAACGGACACTCGGCAGTGGGGCCCCATGTGCTAACCACGATGCAAGCTAGGCAGTGAGAGGAGGTAGAGCCAAGCCTTCCTCTAGAGTAGACACAGATGCTGACTTCTTCTCCAGGGTCTCTTCTCTCTGCAGACCAATGGAGAATAATATGTTGCTTTTCTCTTTTGTGACCTGCTCCCACTCTGGACTTTCTGTTGTGTTTTCCCTCCCTCTGATATCACAGAATGGTTAAGGTTGGAAGGGACCTCTAGGGATCATCTAGCCCAACCCTCTGCTCCAGCAGGGACATCCAGAGCAGGGGCACAGGGCGGCATCCAGGCGGGTTGGAAGATCTCCAGAGAAGGAGCCTCCACAGCCTCTTTGGGCAGCCTGTGCCAGGGCTCTGACACCCTCACAGGAAATAAGTGCTTCCTCATATGGAGGTGGAACTTCCTGTATTTCAACTTGTACCCATTACCCCTTGACCTGTCACCAGCCACCACAAAGAACAGCCTGGCCCCATCCTCCCTACATTCTCCCCTCAGGTACTTGAACATGTTGATGAGATCCCTCTCAATCTTCTCTTCTCCAGGCTGAACAGGCCCAGCTCGCTCAGTCCTTCCTCATACGATAGATGCTCCAGTCCCTTCATCATCTTCGTGGCCCTACGCTGGCCCCTCTCTAGAAGCTCCAGGTCCCCCTTGTCCTGGGGAGCCCAGAACTGCCCCCAGTGCTCCAGGTGCCTCACCAGAGCTGAGCAGAAGGGCAGGATCCCCTCCCTGGCCCTGCTGGCAACGCTCCTCCTGGTGCAACCAGGAGCCCATTGGCCTTGGCCACGAGGGCACATTGCTGCCTCATGGTTAACCTGTTGTCAACCGGGACTCCCAAATCCCTTTCCAATATGCGCTACAGAAAGCTCCAATAGCACAGCCTTTAGCCAGCACAGTTTGAGGAAATTCTGAAGGGTTTCAGGACATTTCTCAGCATACCTGAGCTTTGGACATTCCATGTTCCCTTTTGGCCTCGCACACACCTCTGCTTTTTTGGCATATATCCTTCTCTTTCCTGGCCCTCTATGGGAATGGAGTCAGGACTCTACTTGTGAGGCCTTGCAGGTCTTTGTCCAAGTTCCCCTGTTCTGTGAGAACAAAAGGAGATTCACTAGAGCAACAGAGGGCTTTACCAAACCACATGTATCTCAGGATAAGTCACATTAGACCATCAGAAGTATTTACACATGTAACTCCCTTAATATCATTCTAATATAGCAAAAACAAAACGAAAAAAAAAAGTGTTCTCGTAACCTCACTCTACTTTCTTGCTCTGGCCTTATAAAGGTGATAACACCACAGGAGCTATACAAGTGAGTAGTAAATACCAAAAAGTTGCCAGAACTCATAAGGCACATCTTCTCTTTTAAGAAATTTGCTGTTAAGACCATATAAAATAACCTTTCCCCCTGATTTAAGTAGTTGTGAGACTAAGACATTTGAGGCAAAGGGCTGAAGAAAAAACCTGTACTTGTTTGTTTGTTCGTTTTGTCAAACCAGACCTTTCTTCCAAATCTTGAATGGGTTTTTGCCAGGCTAAGAAAAAAATCAGTCCCCAGATTCTTATTCTTTGAATGTCTTAACTGGGGAGTCAGAAAATGCCATGGGTACATGCTTGGGATTCTTGCCAAAAAAAAAAGGTAGTGTTCAAAGAAGGTTGACATCCAGTTCATATCCCAAAATGGAGACAGGGATGTATTTGCCTGGATCCCAGAACTGGGAAACCTCCCTAGGTCACACAAATTATCCATGGTTTAGTGTGTCATGATTATCTTCAGTCCTACTAGGCTATAATGTTGGAATTAGGCAGGGACCGGGTCTTAATGTATTGAGCCCCACATATGTTCCTTGTATTGCAGATTCTCAAATGCGTAAGTCTGGAACAAGATGCTGTTATGTTAGGTACTGTAGAAGTACAGGATGAAGCAAGAATCATAAAGACATAGAAACAAAAAGGAGGTTGTGTTGGTCAGCATGGTTTAGAGTACTTACACTGACCCAGCAGTCTAACAGCTCTCAAACCTTTTGACTTACCACAGCACAGAGGAGGGGTCTGTGAAGAAAGAAGCAGAGCCCATTTCATGAGTCCTCACAGTGCTTGTGGGGTGGGATGTATCTAGCACCTGGATTGGTAGGTGAGTGAGTATCCAGCAGCTGAATTTCAGGTACTAGGAAGATTTTGCTTGTGGAAACTGGAGCATTCAGAGAGCTTGGGTATCATGAAGGTTAAGCCACAACTTGGCAGGGTTTTAATTTAGACATCCAAGTACTCTTGTGGTTCTAGGTTTTGGTGCACCAAGTGTTTGATCCGCGCCCTGTTTTGGTAGATAAATGCTTCTGGCAGTAGAGTATTTGCTATTGGCTCTTCTGTGTCCTTGACTGGCTTGACTCATTCCTGTGTCTCATTCACAGTGATACTTGCCCATCTCTTCTCTGCCCTTTCTTTGTCTGTCTTGTGAGCTGTGTGGTGGGTGTTTGCTCAATAAACAATGTTTGAAGGCAGTTGTCTCCAGGTATCTATGTTGACGGAAACCACTGTACTGTGGCAGAGTGTGCAAACAGAGCAGCTTAGTAGATATTGTTATGGTTCATGTGAGACCCTCAAACACGGCTGATGAGGATTTCCTTAGTGACAGATCAGTGGGCGCTTGAAGGAGTTTGATACCGCATGATTGTTTCTACTTTATTACCATTATTTTCCTAAAATGCAAGATTGGCTTCCTTGAGTTTATAAAATGCAGATAAGGCATCTTGCACCAATTAAGCTGGGAAGCTGGTTATTCAGTCATTCAGCTCTAATTCACCATCTGGTATTTTCCCAGAAACATCTTCCGTGGACATTTCAATATCTTGCAAAACAGAACAGTCCTTCAGATAGCTGCAAATCACCCAGCAGTGAACTGTGAGGAAAATGAATGCAGTGGCAAAGGCTTATTGGAAAGAGTGATGACATGATTCTCCAGTTCTGTTTGTCATTTAAAAGATGCCTTTGGATTATGCTGAAAAATTGAACATTAACTGCAATTTTTGTTATTGCCATGATAGCAGCAGACAGGCTGACCAGAAACATCTAAAGATTTTGAGTGATGCTCTTCCGTTACTTTTTGGTTCACTACGTTAAAAATATTATGTTCTTACATTTCTTACTTGGTCTTATTGTCATTCCTTACAGCAGATCTGTATTTGTTTCAATGCCTGTCTTCTTTTACTTATAAACGTTAGTTAATAAATCCAGACTGTTTTTTTGTTGAGAACTGTTTTGTACTCCTGACTGTGGAGGACATTATATTAAGCAAAACTAGAATGCCACTAAAAGTTTACCTGTTTGTGACCATCTGAAATCCCTCAGAGTTTTTGGAAACCAGATGATTCGGACTGGGCAAGTGTTTGCCAAATTCAAGTTTATTCCGTGGTGCAGCTTTAGTTGGGTCAACAGTTCACATGTCAGTGTGACCATGTTGTTTCCTGGTAGGGCTGTGCTATCCCTTCTGAAAAATTACAGAAACTCATCAGAAAATGGAAAATGATTTTCACAGCTTTTTTGGAAATGTTAAAATTCCTCCAATCTAATATTTTCCTGCCATTTTAATAAGTGTTTTTTTTTGGTTTTTGTTTTGTTTTTAGAGTTGTTTTTCTTCTAATCTTCTACTGAAATAGGCCACTCAAGTATATTCTTTTTTTTACGGCCTTGAGAAGGCGATAGGTCCGGGATTGGCTGGGGTCACCAAGCCATGGGTGGGCCATGCCGTGAAGCAGGCTGCAGGACGGGCTTCCAGCAGAGTTCCTGTTAGATGGGCTCCGTGGACGAGCGAGCAGACAGGCCAGCAGAAGCGAAGAGGGAGCCTGTGGAGCCGTGCCATGCAAAGGTATGAGAAGCAGCTGTAGCTGTTGGGGAGCAGGAAGAAGAAGCCATGTGTGAACATCACACAGGGCTGGTGGGACAAAAGCCAGGTCTCCCCTTCTCTTCAGATGATGGTCCAGATGTCGATTGAGGAGAAATCCAGTGCTAAGACAGAGCCGAGGCAAACTCCAGGCAGTTTGCTGTCCCAAATTGTCCAACACCTATTGCTAATTGAGCCATCACATGCATTTTAAAATATTTTTATCAACATATCCTGAGCCTGTTTTGCTTGTGGGTAAATAGTGGAGATTTTTAATGCATTCATCTGCATTTGTTTTCTTTTAACCTGCTGGAACCTATTTTGACTGCATAAGCATTTGCAAAGCTTTACTAGAACAAGTTAAATCCAGTTGAATTACTTGTGAGCAGGTATTAATTTAGATCTATGAGAAGGGCCAGGTAGCAGACTGTGCATTAGTAAGAATAGTCTTTACAGCAAAGCTACCATCAAACAAGGTGTCAGGCTTTGACGGTTCCGTCAGATAAATTTAGGTCCCATGAAATCCCTGTTTGTAATCTGATGTCATCTGAAGGTACTTGGAATAGAACAGAGTATCTGTGAATGGACTAGAAGGATGCTGGAGGGCTCAGATGCTCAGCTCATTGCTGCCTGCATGTTCAGCCCGGGTAGAAGAGCTGTTCTCACAGATATATCTGTCCCGTTGTGCCCCAGGAGCACTTGGCTTTTCCACAGCCTCAGCATATTGGGGTCTGGTTAGTGCCCTGCTAAAAGTGTGTCCACATCTTCTGGGTCATCACTAGCTCAGGGGCTTTGCCCTGCTGCAGAGCTTTTTAACTACTCATTTCTGTAGCTCCCAAGATCACCCAGGTTTTCTATTTCTCCTTATCCCAAAGATGCCTCTCAACTGCATATCCTCAGCAAACCGAATTTGTATCTCCCCACGTTTCTCCCTCCAGCACATCCTCCCACCCTTGAAGAAAGATCTTCCCATTGCTCCTTCCAAGCACATGAATGTTAGTTGTTTAGTTTAACTCGGACTCGTTTGCCTGGAAGATACAGGAACATAAAACCTGTCTGTGAGACTTGTTAATGTGATATATCAGTGTTAAGAGCTGTCCTTTGCTTGGCCATCCTTACAAGGACTTGCCTGTCTGAGCTCTCCAATTATGTGATTTTAATTGGCTTTTAATTTGGGGAGATTATAAAATATAGTTAAATGGAAACCACAGAGATGTTGTTAATATGTAGGCTAGAAATTGCAAACAAAGTGATAAGTTACTGATTTGCTTCTGAGCTCATACAGGCAAATTTGCATTTACTTTCCCATGTATTTAATGTGAAATATACCAGAAAGTCCATAATTAGAAAATTATAAGGATTTAAAATCTATATTGTAAAAATACATTTCTATGGCTTTAGAGGTTGCAAACATACTTTCCATGTAGAGCTGCATGTTGCATTTATGCTGATTTAATCATTCATTAAACATTAGTAAGAGGCCAATTATGCTGTTCAAGAATAAGATGTTTTACGAGAAAATGACAAAAAGATACATGTAATCATTGAAATGCCAGTTTACAATCAGATAGGATGGGAAATAATCCCTTTAGCAAGCTTAAGCTTTTACATATTAATGGCAACATTGGGAAGAGTGCAAAGAGGGCTTTAACAGCCTTCTGGTCCTAGTCAGAAAGCGAGTGCTTATGGACAAAAAAAAATAATGTACTGTTTTGTTCCATGGGAGCAAAACTATCAATCAGATGTGTTTTTTAGTCACCCTACCTGTACTTTAGCATATATGCATCTAGATATGGATATACAAATTTAGACAAAATATGCCCTAGAAATACTGCTGTGATTTTTTTAAAAGGCTATAAGACGCGTTCTGGAGAGGGAAGAGAATAAAGATCCTCTGGAACTTTTTCATGCTTAGATTTATGAAGTCCTATTTCAACCACTTTATGGCAAAGAGGCAGTGTAGTGAGGACACAGCTGTGAATTTGTAACTCTGTCTAAGGTGGGGATAAAAATGTTTTTTTCCCACCTCTCTACCAACACAGGAGTTAGGGACACCAAATGAAACTCCCAAGTGGTATATTCAAAATAAAAATAAGGAAGTTTTATTTCACAGAGAAGGCTGTTAATCTCTAGAACTTCTTGCTGCAGAATATCGTGTAAGTCAAAAGTTTGCATAGGTTTAAAACAAAGGTGGATTAAAAACATGGAGAAAATGGAAATATAGAAAAAAAAAACGTTTGAGGGCTAGTAAATGCCAATTTCCTCTGTCTCTGAAAGTTTCTCAGCTGCAAAGTTTTGCAGAATGGGAAAACATGCTAGAGAAATTCTTGTGTGCTAGTCTTATTCATAAACCTTTCCCTAGCTATGTGGGATGCAGGCCACAGAATTAGATGGAATTCTAAGCTGATCCAGAATGGTAGTTTTTATGCTTTCATGTGTGTATGTTCATGTATGTGTATATGTGTAAGTAAAAGACATTTTTAATAACTCTTTTTGTGGCCTTGGGCAGACTCTTGTGAGAAAAACATTCAGTATTAATTCTTTCATACGGGTTGTGTACCAGAAACCTAAATAAGACACAGCTAACAAACCATGGATTCCCACAGACTGCACTGCTGGAAGAACTGTGACAATTTTAGTGTGTAGGAGATCAGAGACTGTAGAAGAAGACTCAGAAAAAGAAACCCCCATCATCCTACAGAGGTAAGCTCATGAGAAAATAAAACGTGGCTACCTGCAATTTTACTGCTCTCGTGATCTCTTCTCCAAAGTAACTCATCCAGGAATCTCTCTGGCTGCCTTCTGTGTCTTGAAATCTTGCAGTTCTCAGGTTTTCTCCAAGATATGAACATTCCCATCGTTTCCTCTAAGTGCATCTAAACTGGTGACTAATAAAGTGGGGCAAAGAAAATTCCATCATGACATGAGCAAAGACACAACCCATATGAAAAAGCAAGGGCAGGGAGTCAGACACTGGGGATTTATTGATGATGAAGTAATGAAGAAAAAGGATGTGGGACCCAGTGGGCCTGGGGCAGGGATGGAAACTACAGGGGGAACACGCGGGTGAGCTGGAGGAGGGTTCCAGATAAACTTCAGCAGAGAATATTCCCGCTTCCCAGGGCAATGCCAAGCCCTGATGTTCTCCAAGTGCTTTACCAACTCGTATGTCTGCCTGCCCGAACATCCAGCCTCCTTTTCCCAAATCCAGTTGGTCAGCTGTCCCTGTTGCCATGCCGGCCCCTGGGCAACAGCGCCGAGCGGTGCTGTAGAGAGGGACAAAAATGTATTCCAGAGATAATATTGAAGGGTTACAGCTGCCAAACACACTGTGTCCGTGGAAACACCTGTTGAGTAGCTGTTGCAGTGGGAAGAGCAAGATGAAGAAAGACAGCTGTAAGAGTGCCAGCAGCAGTAGGAAGCTCCACCACGACTGCTTTGTGCCAGCGAGAGATGTGCCAAATTATTTGGCTGCATTTCAAATATCTGGGTGTCCACTACATTTGCCAGCTCGCGCTCCCAGGGAATACTTCAGCATTAACACCACTACTGCCATGCTCCCACTGCTCTTTCACTTTAATTTCAGGCTTTGCACTTCTGTTTTTATTTCTGGTTCCTTCTCACCTCTGTGGCGCGCAAAGGAAAGCCCAGTATTGCAGTGCAGAGCCTGAAATAAGGCTTGGATCTTCAATTGGTGGTAAGACAAAGAAATGCTGTAAAGATTTTTTGGCAGTTTGTTTGAGAGATCTGCTGGGTTGTTATTTTCTGTCTTTTTTTTTTCTTCTAGAGAATAAGAATTTTATCTTTTGCAAACAGTTTGCTAACCTACATGCTTCTCCAAGCTGCACATCTTGATGTTTCTGGAACTGCAGAGCTCAGCTCTGACAAGTTTGCACTGACATCAGGGCTGCAGTTTCAAAGGTAGGTCAGCGAGAAGAGCAGTAAGTCGGGAATACAGTGGACAAATGCTACAGTAAAAACACTTGAAAATGCTTCGTATTAGTCTAGAGGGACTAACTCCAGAGGGTATTAGTCCATACCATCCACAGTACTGGCCATATCTATCAAAGAATGAAAGAGCTCAAAACTGGATGGAGAATTTCCCTCTTTAAAGCCCATTTTGCATGCATGAAGAGCTCTTTCTAGCACAGATGAAGACATGTGAAAGGGACTCTAGTAATGAGAAGGTGCTTTAGATGCTCCTAGATGCTTCCTGCTAGAGTCCTCAAAGTGTATAGGCTCATGTCCAGCACTGTATGCATCCAGTTCTTCCTTACTTTTTTTCCATCAGGTTTGTCTACATCACCAAAGCTCTGTAAAAACACCTGAGCATAAATCTGTCTCCTGTTCCCAGAACTACAGATATGCCCAGAGTAAGCTTCTCCTTTTTTAAGAGCTTTGAAAGCTGAAATAGACAACCAAATCCCAAAGAATTAAATTATTGACCGAAAAAATCCCGTAACTGTTCCAGCTTCTCGAGTTCTAGACAGGCCAAGAGCCATTGGAGTTGTGCCCTGCTTTGCCTATGGCACTGCAGCAGTTTTCCTGCTGTCCTGTTTGACACAATTATCCATTCACCCAGTGTATTTTTTTTTATTTCCAAAATCCTAAAAATGTCAAAACCCTTCTTGACCAAGGAACTAAGACAGAAGCTGAAACAAAAAGCTCAAGGAGCTTCCCAGGAAGACTTTCTGTTAAATATTTGTGGGAAATAGTAGTCTCCTGACCATTTATGTGCATTTCCCAGATATCACTGATGACTGGTGAGTCTTGGAGGAAGTATTTCTCTGGGAGTGATGCGATCTCACGATGACCCTTCACAGGAACCGTAGCCAAAGAGACTTCAAATCTGAAGTACAAAGGGTACTGAGATGGTTTTGCAGATACTTCTGTGGTGGTTCTTGGTAGAAATGATAGTATGGGAGAAGGGACAAAAGAGCTTGGCAGAAAACTTAAGCAGGTGATGGAAAGTAAAAATTGCCTGTGTTGAAACTGGTGGCAAGAGAGGAATCTGGACAGCCTCTTATTTGCTCTCCCTTTTTGTTTATGTGGTTTTGCCTGTAGAAGAGAAAAATACTGTACACAGCAACTTTAATCTCCTGAGAGCAGAATGTGATTTCTGGTGGTACCTGTGCTGCTGCATTAAGTGCAGAAATAGGCTAGACAAACTCTTTGAGATGAATGCAACTAAGTGCATCTCTACATGTTAATAAGAATAGTGCTATCATTAATGACATTAATAGCACATTAGCCCTGAGCTAGACCCCAGGGGGGTTGCTGGAGCTCACCAGCTCACAGCACTATCTGTCTCTTCATATTCTCTTTCCCTCTTGAAGCACCATGCATTTCATGGGCCTTTTCGCAAGGTGAGGTCTGGGATAGACTCCCATAACTTCAGACACTTCATTTAGGGACTCAGTTCAGGGTCATTTTTTCAGGGGAGAACTGTTTTTTAGTGAAATAGGATCCCATTTTTGCTGGAGTCCCTGGGCCAGATTGTAATGCTGATAGTGACTGGAACAAACATCTTCCACCGGCTTTATCTCACAACACGGCCTTTCTTGAAAATAAAGCTGCAAAAAAGCTCATTCATTCAAGAAACACTAACCTGTGCTTTTTAAATAAGAAAGGGAAAATATCTTTTCCCCTTTGAGCTAAATTTCCAATCTTCCTTTGCTCTAATTAGCGTTTTTGTTTCCCAAAGATCAGTCGACCTGGTCCTTTTCTGGATTCTTTAGAATTAGTATCTGAATGACTTATTCTGATTTTACCTGCAGATGCAGGTCAATGAACCAGCATTTATACTTCAGTAGTGTTGCAAGGCAGCTTGTTTAATTTGTGCTCCAAATCAGTGGGGTGGTTTTGCAGAAATTCCTGCTTCTCTGTTCCTGTCCCTGGACTAACCAGCTGTTCTCCAGTGGGTGAAGGACAGAGCTATTTTCTCCCTGGTGTTTCAAAGGTCCAGTGGAACAAGAAAGCTACAGCTTCTTGAAAACGCTTTGGCTGGATTTAGTGAATAATGAGAAAACTCTCTAACTGTTGCCTCAGCCATATCAAACTTCTCTCCAAACAACCAGAAAATTCATCTTTCCTATTAATCTCTCTGACTTTAATGCCAGATCCATGGTCTGTGGTCTGTTCATCCTGAGAAAATGTTATCCGAGTCAATATTTAGATAGAATAAGCCTTAATCACAACATAGTTATGCTTCATTAAGGAGGTTTTCCATCCGCTTCATTCGAAAAATAATGCAGAATGTACCAGAAGCAAACAAATTGTGTAGATTTCCTATTCATGAAAACCTTACTCTTCTTCCACAGAAACAGAGCTAATTACTTGTTCAGAAGCCTTTATTTTCTTTCCTAATGGGAGGCATAGGAAGGTATTTCCTCAGCCTTGCTAGTGTAGATACAGCTGGGTGGTGTCCCAGAAGGGCATAGACTGTTGTCCTCTTAATCCTTTTTTTAGGTATCACCCCAAAAAAGGTGTTCAGTTATGATGATTCTGAGGTCACAAAGATTGTGCTGAAAAGCCTGCTTTTACAAATCAGCGGAATACCTGCCTACTTTGGAAGGGGGCTGAGCTGGCAAAAGGCTCCAGATGGCTTTTTGGCACCAGCTCCATGGCGCACACCTCGTGTCACATCTGAAGTTAAGATACAGACAGTCTTGGGGCTTAAATGCATTTCCCACAGTGTTTGCACAGGGAAGCAGCGTGGCTGGGAGCGGTGCTTTACATGCCCGAGGGGTTGCACGTTCCTGCCCTCCCCTGATGTGACCCTGCTCGCTGCGTGCAGGGACATCCATTGACTTACCCAAGGGCATGCAAGGAGCCTCTTGCACAGTCTTGGGGGCTGCCTTGTCTCCTGCAGTGTGGGATAGCAGGGAAATTGCTGCATTTTCCTTCTTTCTTCCGCTAAGGAAAGAGGTTGCAGCTTCCTCTGCATTTGCTGCTCTTCTGCACCCCCCAGCACAGAACAGACCAATGGTGGGGAAGACAACAGAGAAACTGATGGTGGAGGGAGGCCAAGCAGTGTGTCAGAGTCTGTCCCCTTCTCTGGGGCATGGAAGAACAGATGATTTTTGCCTGCAGTGCTCAAAAAAAAAAAAGAAAAGATTCCTTTCATCTCTTTCCTGAGCAAAGGCCAGTGCTGAGCCTGGCAGATTTTTCAATAACATCCCATAAAAATATTAAACTTCTATATTGGAACCAAATTAAAATTGTATTTCATGATGTGAACAAAGGTACCCAAGTCGATTTCGTGTCTTTCTCCCTCTTTTTTCGAATTTAATATCACCCAGAAGAGAGAAATGAAATCTGTATTTAAACGGCTGTGGAACATTGTGCATTTAAAGTGCACAGCAAGTCACTCCCTAAAGCACTCCATATGATATGTAAATCTTTTGATCTTTCACAAAATGCATGAGTTCCATAAAGAATAATGAGTACTAGCTTGGAAAGTACAATATTGACTGTCACTGTAGTGCACTTAGCCACAATTATTATTTGCATGGCTTTTGCAACATAACTGGAGGGGAGAGTCCTGTGAATATTTTTAATGCATTCTAATAGCTACTAAAAGAGATTTTATTTTATAATAGATGCATTCTTTCTTTGGGGTCTGCAAGCATTTTTTTTTCAATTTATTCATTACATTTTTGCTCTTTGTAGTAAAGCATCTATGGGGAAAAGCAGAAGAGCATACAAGTCCTGAGGAAAGAAACAATTGACATCCTGCCCTATCATTAACTGCAATAAAGCGGGCAAATTCACAATAACATTTATTTATTCTTTAAGCCAATGAGTAATGTTTAACTTGATAAAAGAATCAATTTGATCTGAGGTGTGATCTGCCTGAGGGAGCTCAGGGTGTGATAGTTCCTCTTTGAGGTGGCTCCTAGAATGGGCCAGATGCTCTCTGAGGTGAAATTCCCACCTAGGATCAGCCTGTCAGCAACTGATGAGGTCAGGGGATCTTTTAGCACCAATCCAGAATGTTGCTCTGGAGTTTTGGTATGGGAAGGATGTAAATGTTTTGTCCTGATGGTCACGGGTGCTTAGATATTCTGTCTTAACAGTGGGGAGGTAGAAGCTCCTGCGTAGCTGATCCTTTTCCATGGTTCTCTCCAGGGATGCACATCTCTTATCCCCTCCTCAAGGTGGTCAGCTGAAGTCTGCCTTCCAGCAGCAGAGGTTGCTCCTGCGTTTTTCATGGTCACCAGCATCCTGGGTATCCACCGAAGTGGTGAGAAGGGCATGGCTGGGAGAGTGAGGTACAAACGGGGTCTGGAAGCATCACGAGGACCATATTAAATGAAGTGTAATTAAACAGAGATATTGCCGAGAGAGCAGATGGCTGAGGAGACATGATGGCTCAACAACCCTTTTCCAGGGAGAAGGGAAATCCCATCCCAGAGTCTGAACAAGGTGGCTTCTAGGGAGGCAAAGCACACCTCAGGGAGTGCTGAGGAGAATTAATTTATATCTGTTTATACTTTCTGACTCCCTTTCTGAGGCCCCCAATATCTCTCTGAAGGTCTGTTCCAGATAACTCAATATATTTATTGCCCACACTCCTATAAGACTCAGAAGTCAGAGAGCAAGGTTGGAGATGGTTATACCTTGTATAAGTGCTCAGGGAAGACAAGGCACAGCAAAAGGATGAGGATGGATCAGTCCCATGGCCTTGGCTTTCTCTGAATTGTTCTGGAGAGGAAGAGACAAATTATTGAAGAAGGGCGTTTTTTTTCTTTAATGCAGAAATGATCTGGTGGTCCAAAGAGGTGCACAGGGGTCTCGGTGAAGTCAAGCACTGTTTGGCAGCTGATTTCTCAGAAGCAATATCCTTCATGCATGTGGCAGGTCGTGTGTGTGATCTGGCACTGACTGCCTGACATCTCCCTTAATATGCAGCTCATCTAGTCATCAGGACAGGTTTCCAGCTGAAGAAACAACATATCCAAAATCAAACCCAAAGCTTGGTCTGCATTGTTTGTCAGTTGTCACCAACTGATGTCTGCTTGTTTCAGATAACAGACATTTGCTCATGTCAGGAAACAATGATGGGCAGTGTAGATCTGGTCTTATGGTCCAGTTTACCATGGAAAAGTAACTTTTCCTCTTTTTGTGTCTCAATTCTCTGACTACAGAATGAGGATAATGCCATTTTCTTTCTTTTTGAAAGCTCTTTGAGTGTCAGTGAAGAAAAAGATTGTAATTAATGGTCATCTCCACAGTGCCAGGGGATTGCAATGGAAAACCTGATTTGAAGCAGACTTCAAGACCTCTGGGTGGTAAAAGTAAAGGACACCTTTAGCATACTCTAGAATAAAAGGCCATTTTACAGATTCAGTTGGTTTTTTTTCAACCTATTCTATCTTCATCCCTAGAAAGGACGCAGGATTTGAATAAGCACTTCTGTCAATGGCAAGAAGACATCAAAACGTCTTTGTCAGTTTGAGCACTCAGTTTAAACTCTGATAACTTGTTGGGACACACTGTTCTCATTATTTCATTATTCTTGAATGTTTGACTCTTAGTTCATCATTCAGTTGATTATCAGGAACTAATGACATGTGATGAGGATGATTTACATCTTACTGAGTGAACTCTTTCAGATTTTTTTGCTAGTGCTGAGGTTGTCTACTTTTTGCTGTGTAATTTTTAGTTTTGCACCTTAGAAACATTGCTCTATGCAGAGGTCCATCTTTAAAGAAAAGAATAAGTGGATGGAATGTAAGCTGAATGAATCTATAGTTGTCTGCAGGATGAGAATTGAATTGTGGATTTCAGGTCTTCCTTTTGTCATCCTGGCAATCATAATCATTTCAAAAAAGGATAATTCAGTGAAAACATTTGTCCAAAACAAGCTGCATCTGTTTCCCCCAAACATACTGAACTTGCTTACCTGGTATGACTAGTAGTAATTTTCCATTTTCATTTATTATGCTCTGCAAAGGCACTATAGTGATTTCAAGAGGAGAAAACCAAGAAAGATTATTCATTTCACATCCTCATGCAATTCTTTTGTAGGTGGCTTTCAACAAAGGGTGATATTGGATTACATTCATTTTGGTTCTTAATAAACTAGTAAATCTCCCATTGTTCTATGTTGTCCAATTATAAAAGCAATGAATATGAGACTAAGCACTTCAAGATAACCATAGCTTTAAAGATAGACAAAAAGCTTTATAGATTAAGATCAGAATAAAACTGCCATTTTGTAGCATTTTGATGAATAATATTTTGCGAATTAAGGCGTTCTCTCTTAGGAATGTCAATAAATTGCTCTTTAAGCAGGAGCCATTGCAAATCTCTGGAAGATTTTCCTAATATAAAGGATACTAGAAAAGGAAATGAAGTAAATCTTTCCTAGAAGCCATTTTCTTGCTGTCTGAACAGGCAATTATGAAGGAGAGGAGACGTCCGTTGGGATTTTGTTCTTGAAGTGGTCCTGTTGCCTTCCCGTTTAGGACATGGTGCCTTTTCAAACACACTTCTTTGCTACGCTGTGTTCCAAAAATAAATTATATTATACTTTATTAAGGCTTTATTGGCAATGAATAACTGTCATCAGCATTTTAAAGTCTTGGATTAGGCTATTTGCTTCATTTTCAAAGGTTTCCAAAATGATGCAGATACTGCTTCTTCAAAGGTCTGGGAACGAAATGAAGACAATAAACAATGTTGGCAACAGGTTTGAATGCACTGGGAAGAGTTATGGACCATGCAGTAAAATTTTAAGCAGTGAAAATTAAAGAAAAAAAGTTGCAAAGCACATCTATAAGTACTGCTGGACAGAGTGCTCTATGGGATTGCAAATTTATATCATTGCCTCATTCAACTCAATAAGAGCTCAATTAAGGAAACTATTGATCTATTTTTGAAAGATCCTATCTCACCAAAGCCTTAATAGAAAGCATGACCCTCCATCCTTTTAGTTACCATAATTGTGGCTTGCATGCAACCTTCCAAAATTGTGCTTTGAGATGGCTGATGGCTTAGTATCATAATTGTGTTTGTTGACAACAACAACTTATGGCCCTTTCCAGCGGTGACGTAGGATAAACAACCCATCCAATTGCTCATTCTAGTTGAACCCTAAGACACAATATAAGGGAAGCATGTGCACATAGAGGTCAGTTTGGTAGGGAGCAAAATAGATAAAGAGGAGATGTGAAAAGATGTATGATGTATGGGCAGATACGGGTAAGTTATGCTGGCATAACTCAATGGAGAAACAGAGGGCATCCTTATCCTGTCCCTAATTCCCATTATTTCAAGTACTTTCTTCTCTTCCCAGATGTCTGTTCCTTTTGAGGGGGAGATACTGGGCAAAAGAAATTCTTTAGCTCAAGATTGTCAGTGATATCACGTGACCAAGCCTGAAATTGCAGTCACAGTTTTTGATCAGTTTGGCTGAAACAACCTGTTGTCTTTTATAATAACTTTTCCATTGGGAATATTCAGATGCTGAGGCTAAAAAGAACCATTTCGTAGTACACAGTCAACTACACACGCAGTGACTTTGCATTTTTATCTTTTTGATTTGCCAGTGTGTTTGCTTGGGTTTTTTTGTTTGTTTGGTTGGTTGGTTTTGTTTTTCAGACCACATCCATCTGCTTCATAATTCCTGCAAAAGCTAGTTTACATGCAATAATTGCCATTAAAAATGGGGGGGAAAGGCTCGTTACACAAATGCATTGTTTTGCTCCTTTTAAAGCACATAGAAACTACAAAACTGTATGAGGCTGATTGATGGATGTGTTTATTTCATTTATTACTTTCAGAAAGTTGTTCTCTATCTTACCCATAGCAGGTGCTGGCTGTGACGTGGCATTTGCTCTGGTAATTATACAGTTTTTGTAAATAGCAGAACAAGTCAGGATGAAAGATAGCAGTGCCCTCAGGTTGTGGGAAATTATTCAGCTTTCTCTTTACCAATTTTCAAATGATACGTATAAATGATAAGGTTGCTTTGATTCCAGTTGCCATCCCCCACGCCCCCACTTCAGTTAGTTATTCCCACAGCATAAAATTGGGAGCAGGAGAGAAGGGACTGCAGGAAGGGTATGTGGAAGGGGCTGGTTGTGCTGCAAGTATAGTTATTGTAGTAACTTATTGTAGTAATAGAGTGAATCATAAAGCTGAATCAGGAACCTGTGGTGTGACAGAGCATCAGAGGACAGCAGGACTGATGTCCAGAACTGAGTTGGACTATTTAGTAGGACAACCGCTTTCCAAGGTGGTGGACTGCAACTAACCTTCTAGCTATGTATGCGCAGTCTGTCTTCCTTGGGTCTCCTCCAACGTCCTCCGTTGGTCACTTGTGCACTTCTCTCTGAACCCTGTGTTTGAAAGAGTCTCTTCTTGTGTTCAGGACACTCTCCAGCTTGCCCACACAGTGTTTCTTTCCCTAAAGAAGGAATAAGGAACAGGCGCTGTGTAGGTAGTTGGGTGTACTCAAATCTGTCTTGACCCCTGTCAACAGGGCTGTCATCCTCCGGTCATGAGGAGATCCTTCCACAAAGAAATGGGGCTTCTAAAGGGCCATCATCATATTCTGCTTATAATCTGATCTCTGAACTTCTCCTCTCCTTGGTGTTTGTGCTGTGTAGCTCATGCCTGCCTGCTATATTAAGATTTGGTGCCCCAGAATCACTGGGCAGTTGATTGTTCCTTCACCTTTTGGTTGATGTCACTGTCATTTTCTACTCGGTCATTCATAGCCATTTGTAGTATACATGCGAACTGTAGGCCACTGCTCTTGCTTGGGAATAAGCACACCTGCTCTGGGACGATGTGCACACTGGCGGAGAATGTGGTCCAAAATTAAGAGACGGCACCTTGAGAACCACGAGGAGAAACAACCCAGTGCTCATGACTATAGACAAGAACTGTACATATTACAAGGATTTGAGATAACGAGAAATCTGCAACTAAAACTTGTTCATGCAAGCCACTTGGAGAAGATCCACACAGCGCTCTTGCAGTACTATTGAGCTTTCATTTCTCCCAATGGCTGGAGCTGTGCAAGGCTGTATAAAATCTCTAGGTAGTATTTCCAAATTTGGGTGTCAAAAGCCAAATCATCAGGGCCACTATTTTCAAAGCCCACTCATAATCCCATGGACTTCTTTTTACTACTCAGTTTGGTCCATTCATAGTAGCTCAGCTTGGTTGCCCAGGGCCATTAGCCACCTTGAGTAAATCTTGGGTCTAAAGCCACATCTGGGATACTCAGTGTTTCATCATATCCATTCTAGGCTCGTTCTTCTGTGAACTGCCTGATGTTTTATCAGATGTACTGAACACTTGCACTTCTCACTAAAATCAATAGAATTGATGGTCTTTGGCACCTACTGAAAAAACAGTCTTGCTTACTGATGGCAGTGTGTAAATAACAGGTTCTGAAATAGGCACCCTTTGGAAATGTTAGCTGGTCTGCTATATATCAAGTGTGCAATGAAATGAGAATAAAACTGACAATGAAAGCATGCATTCGGTTTATATAAGAGCTTAGCTGAAAAATATAATGTTTCAATGCAAGGTGCAGAGTACGTATATGAATGAAAATCAGTTGATTGTTACCATGAGTCTATCAAAATGAAAATAAGGTCATTCACAAATCAACATTTTATGGAGGGGAAGATTTTTTTTTAATTAGGATTAAAAATATTATCTGCTTAAAAAGTGCCCATGCATATAGTTCTGGCATAGCCTATGGCAACACCTATAATTTTAAAATAAAACTGTTTTTTTTCCAAGAAGGAAGTAATTTTGAGTGATAACTAATTTAGATAGTGCTAATTATATTGGTTGGAACTTGCAAGGAAGTCAATGGATAAAAAGTTGATTAAAGTTATAAAACAACAAGAAAAAAAACTAACTCTGCTCTGAAAAATGTACTGAACATTTTAATGCTTGTTCCTTCCTGCTGTCTTAGCTAGTCTGTAAAGACAATTTTTCTGTATAACTGTTTGAAATGAAGCAAATGAAAAAATAAGACCATTTATATTAGTTTAAGAACAGTTTGAGTAGGTGTATTCTATACTCTGCAATACTTATCACTGCAATACTATCACTTAAGATAGTGCGATAACTTATACAGTGACACCTTGTATATCTACGTATCTCTGTATCTATGCATCTATCTATCTATAATATATATTTATTTATGGTCCTCTCATTGCTGTGTCCTTTATGGGTGTGAGATGGGCTTTGTTTATGTCATACTTTTGTTTCTCTGTGTTTTGAACTAATAGTCAAGGTCACTGTAGCTGACAGAGGCAGGGAGGAGTATCTGATGTGATCCATGAGCACTTCCATCCCCTGCAGCAATGCACTTCCACCCCGGGGTTACTCGTTCATACATTCCCCCAAGTGTGTCAACATTGTATAATATGATGCAAATACTACTGGACCCTACAGTTATATAATCTCTTATATGATCTCTTTTAGGAGTGCATTTGCTGCTTGGATCACATAGCCCAAGAAAATGTCGTATTTACTTCTAGTTGTTTTGTCTTTGGCTTTACAATCTGCAGTAAACCCCTCCTGCCTTGCTGGTTCACAGCGGGACATGCAGTCCCTAATAAAGGTATGGACAGATCCATTCCTGGCTTGGTGGCCTGAGACCACAACCAAGGACTAGACCAAGACGGTAGGGAATGGCAAAGGAAGATCACAGTCTTGCTAGTCTAAGTCATGGCAGATGCAGTTAGCATTGCTCTGCCCAAGCTAGAATTCTGCCTTTTCTCTGTTTTCAAGTGCTGCTTCCGGTAAAATTTAGCTGATCCTAGCAGAGAATGGCCAAAGTAGAACCCTTGTGAGGATGGGGAGAGCCAAATGAAGAATGTGATGTGGTTGGTGCTAGCTAATTACTAATTTTACTGATAACCTTTTTCTTAAAACATGTGCTCTGTGCCCTCCTAGTTGAATAATTTACACAAGAAGAGAACAACTTTAGTGAGTTTCCCTGAGGAATCAGAAAGATCTAACCAGTCTACTGAAGGAAGAAGAAAGAAACTGTGCTCTCCTAACTGCAGGACCTTACCTGTGAGTGTCCTGGTTTCTGCAACTATATTAGATATCTCTATCCACCATGCTGTTTCTTAGCTTCAGAAGTTTTTTTTTCTATGGAGGCTCCAGTTTTATGGTTGTCTTTGGTCAAATTTTTGATACTTGTCATAAGAAAAAAACAGTCCAAAATTTGGTATTCTGCTGCTTTGTGCATAAAGATGGGATCAATGTGAGGAGACACAGATAGAAGGCAGGCTGTAATGCATTTATCTCAGGATAAACATCTCTTGTGCTTTACTGTGTGCTCCTTAATCAGTTGCATGAAGGTAAGGTTTGCACTCCTGTAGAGCTAAACATCACTGCGCACCATGGAAACTGTGTGGGTCTGAGGATTTTGTATGTAACACAAACAAAATTCTGGTCCGGACGTGGTGAGACAATTTCACCATTCCAGTTCAGCTTCATTGTTATTACTACTGGTGTTTTTCAGGCTCATATTTTATTTTATTTTGTATTAGCACATATTTGCTTAAGGTACAACTTACATTGCTCTATGAGCACTTCAGTCTTTTGAAAAGATCTTGTTGTCTAAAATCAGCAAGAGAAGTGAGAGAGATTAAAAGAAAGGGAAAACAAATATGAAACATTTTTAATATACATCAGCTAGTCTGTCTGCAAGCAGTCTGACATAAGTTATCCTTTAATAGAGCTGTAAGAATAATTAATTTTTCAGTTCAGTGGTCAAACTGAAAAACTGTGGGGGAGGAAGGTGAAGAGGTGAATGAGGTGGGAAGAAACAAGAAGAAATGTTTGGGCTAACCTTAACTAACAATTTCTCATTTTCTCTCACTGAAGTAAAACAAATGTGTTATTTGTTCCCTTGAAAATCACCCTTGCTGGGTTTCATAGGGTTTCTAACCAAAACCTTAATTCCAGAAGCAAGGTCCAAAGATCTTGCCTAAATGATGGAGAAAGAGAACATCTCTACCCTTGCATTTAAGTCTATATAAAAAAAAAGTTATGTTTTCTTAATTACTTTTTTGAGAATGCTTTAAAAAGTAGTCTCCAGATCACCAAGAGTACATAGCTCAGGGCAGGGTTGTACTATATATTGATATATAGTACAAATATATTTATACGTATAGTTATATATTGATAGCACCACAGACTATCTCAGGAGGTATGGGTTCTCCTGATCCCTCTGCCATGCACTGTGGTACAGACTTGGTCATATCGCTCTCTTCTTCCCTCTTGCAAACCCTTAGATTGTAATCTCATAGCAGACATTGCTTACTTCCAGTGCCCACATACAGTGTGCTAGTATCATGAGACCCAAATCAGAGTAGGAGCCACTTGTTTTCACTTCATTACAGACAACAAAACAGACCAAAAATACGTATTTGTAGGTTCTTGTCTGATAAAGTTGTACGGGTACATTTCTTTTGGGTAATCAGCAGAGGACTTAAAATAGAGATACACACAAAATACACTCAAGCAAAAAGGGCTGCTATAAGAAAAAAATCTTTGAAGGAGTATTATCCAATTAGTACTGATAACTGTGCTAATATGGCAGCAATTAAAATGTTGTTTGTGAAATAAATAGGAGAAGACCTAGATATTCTTTGGACTTACATATGAATACTGGTCTAAGCTGGTGGAATGATTATAATGAAGCTGCTCATCAGTTGTTTACTGAAATAGCAGTCTATTTAATCAGTAGCAATGCATTCAAGGTGACTAAATATTAAATATGATTGGCAGCTTGCTACTTGGACTAAAACGATTAAGTAACATGAGAAAGAAAGTGACAGGTGACTTCAGTCCCCTCAAGGAAACAGGCCCCAGCCAGGAAATGGGTTGAGGCTCCTAATAATATTGGTAACAAATAAGTGCTGAAATGTTTGCTTGCAGCAGTCAGTCTGGAAAGGAATGCAAATCCTGTTATGCATCTTTTTCATCTTGGCGAGGTTGCAGTGGCAGCAGTCGCCAGCACTAAGGTACTGTGCACTTTAAGTAGGCTGTAGAGACACACATACACTCGACGTGTCTGATTGCCATGCCAAGAAAGCAACTCCAATCCTTGGTGCTGAAACAAATGCAACCATCCTTGTCAACTAGCTACACCAGCCATTAGTTGCACAGTATCCCGTGTTCATCCTTTGTAGAGTCTTTCCATTACTATGGTGTCAGGTAGATAAAAAATAGCATATAAACTGCAGAAACCTTTGCAGGTCAGAGAATGAAGCTATGAGGCTTGATGTGAGTCAACTTGCATTTGCCCCAGGCCAGAAGCAGGGTGTCTTGTTCTGGAACTGCTGATTGCAGCTCTGGGAAAGGAAGGCAGCAAGCCATACGTTTCTATCACAGTGTCTTCCATGGAAATGCAGAGTGGTCCTTTCTCTAAACCTCCAACCCAACATTTGCCGCTTTGGCTAAGTCCACACTTCTATTTTCATATGGCTTCATGATCCCTATTCAAGCATGAGTTTCCACGCCAGTTCATATCATATTCTTCATACATTTGAGTTGTACTTAGTGCTAAATCAAAGCGCAGGTCAAGACAAACATTTGTGCCAGGTCCATACTAGAATATGCAATAGCGTCCCTTTCTCCTGGGCAACAGTCGGAAAGCCTTGCTGGAAGAGCCCTTCGCTCCCTGCCAGGCCCAAAGAAACCATCCATCTTTCCTGAGCACTACAGGTTCTCATCCTGCTACTGGAAAGCCCCAAATTAAAACTCAGAAATCAAATCATGAGTTAGAGTAAGAAACTGGCTGGAGTCATGCAGGAAATCCATAACTGGACCAAGCTCTAGGTCCAGCTCATACCTTCTAATGCAATGCTCTTATAGCTTCTGAAGCAATGCTTTCTTTTCTAGACAGTCGTTCCATGGTGTCATGAGCATCTCCCTCCTTTCTGTCTCTGTGGAAGAGGTACGAAACCATGAATCTGCTGAGTGGCAATGTAGTCATTGCTGCTGCTGTTGCTTGTCATCATTGCTGTTGTCTCGTCTTTGCTGTTGTCTGCTTCTCATCTGAAGTAGCCCTAATAAAAAAGTTGGGGAGTTTGGGACTGCTACAAGGGCAGGGAGACCCACTTCTTACTTGGTGTCCCTAATGGGATGCTAAGTGTAGCATAGACATGAGTGTCAATGCCCTTTTACACAGAAAATAGAGAATGAATTCCAAACAGTACTGGAGACAGCTGACCCTTTTAGCACAATGCTTAAATATTCTAGTGCCGTGCCAAGGCAGCATGTGCAGAGTAAATATTTTAATCCCTAATTAATCACTTTGGTTAGATTGGTAAAACAGAAGTCTAATGAAAATAATTTGAAATTTCCTTCATGAATAATTGCATTGTTCAGGGGATTCTGGGAAGAGTCAACTGGCTGACCTTCCATTCTTGGGCTGCTCTATTGCTATGAGACTTAATTTGTGTCCTTCAACCCTTTTCAGTCACCGTCACGAGATTAGAAATACCTTTCATGCAGTTTAGCAGCAACTATGCAAAAGGACAGTGCAGTCAGCAGAGAGGTAAGAAATTAGCACATGCTTCCCTGCAGTGAAACACATACAGTATGGCACATAGGACAGGGCAAAGCTTCTTTTCTACTCTGTGTCCCTTTATTATGTTCTGAACATGATGGATTGAGTTGTTTATTGAAGTATTCATGGCCATTTTTAATTAGAGAGTTGAGGTCTGCAGGTGCCAGGGCTTTGGATATTTGCAGGATTGGAAAAGAATTTGCTTATTGATACATCCTGATGACCAACACCATAATTAGTCCCATGGCTCAATGGGAATTCATTCCCTCCTATAGGCCCAGTCTTACTGGTGGTCCAGTGTTAGTCTCCAATCCTGCCTGGACACAACAGGTTGCCTTGTAGGATCAGACCTGGCTGGTTCAAGGAAAACTTGCCCCCTCTTTGCCCCCTTCCACCTGCATTTCTCTACAAACCAGCTAGTGAAGTGGAGTGATGATTTAAGTACAGCAAGGTCCCTAGTGCTTCCAGGGGACTTTTGCCTTGCTAAAAGTTCTTCTTAGTATCTTAGCATCTGAGACCCCTTGTCCTGTGGGCAGTGATTCATTTTTGATCCTTTTGCAATTCCTACTAGAAATCAGTTTGTCAGTCCAGCCTTTTAGTGTTGTAAATATTCCTGGATCTACCTCTTTGGAAGGAGGTGGGAGGAGGACCAGCTGTGCTGTACAGAGTCAGGAACCTAGTTTGGGGAGATCATGCATTACTTTTTCAAGGAAACAGCAATGATGTATATGGTAGGACGATGGGTAGAAGCAAGGGGATTTCTGTCCTGATTTGGGAGGTGGATATCTAGAAGAGAGAAGCAGAGTCATGAGTATGGATAAGTGTTTTGCTTTGGAAAGGTGGAAGGTGCAGTAGAAACTGGCTTGTGCCAGGAAACAAAGCTATTTTTCTAAGTTCCTGTAACAAGCAGAGTTTTGCATGTAGCAGTGGCTCAGAACTGGGACTGGTGGGAAACTCTGCAAGAAAGTGTTTTCTATCTATCCAAAGGATGATTTTATTTTGATTTTCCTTTTGAGGACAAATAATATTCGCTTTCTTCTGATCGTGGCTTTACTTAACAAAGTCAAACATCTTGCAGTAATTATCATTTCATGGCATCTTCCAGTCTCCACTTTCTTTCCTTGCATTCACTATTTTACTTTTTCATTTGTCTGTGCAGTTGTTGCTTATGGAAATTTGCAGATATTAAATTAACTACAGGAGGGCTCTGATATTGTTCTCTGAATGCAAGAGAAACCTATTGAGAACTAAGAGAAAAATTATTAATGAAAACTGAATGAGAAGGCTATAAGTTCAAACAAAGAGTGTTCCCTACCTCAGAAGATCTGGGTGCGTGAAAAATTTAATGAAAATTATCCATAAAATGGTGTATTGTGTTTTGTTTCTTCAGCCAAAAGCATTGTTGAAATATTTTCATTCAATGCAGAATATATTGGATGATAACGATAATTAATGTACTGAACCTTTTAACAAAGAGATAATAAAGAATGTGAAGAGTTTACTATAAAAAATGTGACCCTCTCCACAGGATTTGAACTTGCTACTTTTGACAATTTAATGCAAAGCCTCTACCCTCTAGGCTAGAAAATGTCATCTGTGGTTCAGATCAAGATCAGCTCAAAGAGGAGAAGAAAACTAAATCTGTGAGGGTCTCCAGCAAATTGGGATCTTAGGTTAGTTAGGTATGGACCAAAATGTAGGATAAAGCATAAGGTCCTACCTCTCCATGGTGATGCCAATGCTTAGCACAGTGCAAACTTTCCATGTGATGCATAAATAAAACCAGTTCCCCAAAGCTTAAAAGGAAATAAAAAATGGAGACACTTAATGAAAGTGAGTGGAGTTTTTACCCTGGATTCTGATTTTACATAGAAGATGCTTGGAAGCTTCTACAACCAGCAGCAATAGCAGCTCAAAGAGCAGAAGTGGAGTCTGGGACCAAAGCATGGACTTTGGCTTGGTCTCAGTCCACAGTAAATCTGACCTTCAGCGCTTTAAATAACAGGATAGTGTTATTTGTAAGCTCTGGTATCTGGAGGAGAAGAGGAGCCTTCTTGAGCCCAACTTCATTTCCTGAGCTTCTGCTCTCCTCTCAGATCCATGCAATTACACTTGCTGACCAGATCTAGGATGATGAGTCGAAGAAACAGGGATGACTAGTCTAAGAAATAGCCTTTACTTTCTTATGCCTGATTTTTGTTGACATCTCAAGTTGAATTCTGCCTGTGTCTCCTAAGGCTTTGTTGACTCTAGAGGAGCCCTGCCATTGAAGCGGAGAGTCTAGAAGTTAAAGGGGGAAACAAGGGGCAGACCAATATCTGCCCATCAGGAACTAGTAAGGCTAGCCATCCAGAGTCAGAAGCACCTGCATCTTCTGGATCTGCAGCAGAAAAATCAGATTTGCTCAATAATGTGCAGGAGCACACCTGGCACCAGCATATATGGATCTTACCCACAATATTGACCCCAACACAGAAATAACCAAGTTCTGTCTTGAAAATCAAAGACTGGCAGATCAGACCGCAACTGCTAATACCAGGCTGGACCCTTGTCTGGAATACTGAACGGCGCACAGACAGTGCTGAATCCCATCTAAAATCTTGGGTGAAATCCAGACAATATCTTCGCAAATTAAAAACTGGCATGTTAGGGAAAGATAGTCAGAAACTACAAAGGAACAGGAAGCCTGATGCTCTGTGCAGCCTGCTGACTAAAACTTGCTGTTCAGGGTTCCTAGAGAGCCATTTTAATTGGAAGTGAGAGCGCCTGTTGCAAGAGGTTGGAAAGTCCTGCTCTAATTGACTCTTTCTGGGGTTAACTGGTGCAAAGAATGAGTCGGATCCCAGCTCCGCGGTGAGCACCAGGAGTCGGTCCTCCCCCACCATTAATTACTTTGGTTATGTTTCTTAATCAGCACCGCTTGGATCTATCGACTAGATCCTTGGCATTTTGCCAGCGCTGCCACTCTGACTAGATAAAATGCACGGTGTAGGTATGGGGAGCGCACGCTTTGCTTGTTATTTCTTCTCTCTTTGATGCTGAATTGGTTGGTTTTCCAATCCAGATCTTTCTGTACAGATTCTTCTTTAACAGAGCCGTGGGATTATTGCCATTGTGGGTTTTTTTGTTTGGTTGTTTCTTTAATCAGCCTTCCAACATTTTGGAGGGTTGTAATCTAAATGAACCGATTTCCAGAAATGTCTTGTTTTGGACACTTCTTCCTGGCATATCCATTAATCACAGGTCTTAATGTATCTGTAAATTAAGGCAAAGTTGAGGGCAAAGAGTTTCTTGAGATTTCCCTGTCCTAAATCCTAGCTAAATCTGCCTGTGAAGTCCACGTGAAAAGTCTAGAGGGGACCAGACTCTGTCCAGCTCCACATATTTAATGGAAAATCAGGTTCTTTAGAGTTGGACACATTGCCAACCTGGAAACAAGACTTGACCAATGCCTGATTTAGCAAGGTGTGAGTCAAGGGAGGCAGATTTGGGTTGAGGGAGGGTGGTAGGAAGGGAACAATATCTGTCTTTAAGCACAGAGCTTCAAGCACTACCTATTTTGATTCCCTCATTTTCTTTGGTACAAATAACCTAAAAAAAGATATTCTTAAGCAAAGCAGAGCAAATTTTCCAATAGTGACCGAACTGTGTTGGACACGTTCTCCAAAGAGCATATTTGTGTCCAGCTTCGTATCTCAAAACCAACCATTTTGATCAATCAACATTTTTCTAATGTCTGGACAGAATAGGCTCAAGCAGCCCTAGTTCAGTGACTGTGAGAGCTGCAAGAAGCCACATCCTCTGCGTGGTTTGCTCAGAGCATCCTTACCAGCAGCAGCACCCACAGCAGGGCAGCCGCCCAAATCTTCCTTCACTTCATAGCAGGAGATTCCTTCCCATGCTGGGAATTCCCCAATCTGGGAATGTTCCTTGTCTGAGGTGGCTTTCCAGCTGCTGAAATGAGGCTCCTGACCTGGGGAAGTAGCTAGATTTGGGGATGGGCATGGCTTGGATCAAAAAGTGCAAGTCTTCTCCACTGCCATTTGCTTCGCTGGAGGGAGGATGAAAAGCAAGCACGACCGGTTTCAGCTTTTTGATCTCTTAGATTATGTTGTCTCACAGTGAGACCAGTCAAGGGGGAGAGGCAGGGCAAACCCAGAACAATCACAGCACATTTATTGTAAGGGATTACATTTTTTTTCTTGGAAATTTCACCACTGACTTTAATTAAGTTCTTTCAAAACCAGCAAATGCACAAGGCATTAGAGAGGGAAAGGGTACGTGTGCATGTGCATTTGCTGGATGGGATTCCTGCAAGTTTCCCTTCATCTAATGAAAATTTGCTTGCCTGTCCCCAGGCAAATATGCTGTAGCCAAGCTTCAGGTGGGCTGCTACCCTCTTGTGTGGCCCTGAGATCACAGGCTTATGCCAGGTGGTGATAGCTGGCAGGGAGGTAGCCTTTTCCTGCTATATCTGTGCTAATGACCCTCTATTCTGCGCTAAGTGTGCACAAAAAGTCTTATTTATTGCTAGGACCTCCCATGAGGCAGCTGTCTTATCTTTTTAAATATCTTCTTTGGGTCACTGATGGCCTCTCTGGTTTGTACAGTGCCTAGCGCAGCCAGGCCTGCTAAAGTTACTGTTGCTACTGTCTCGTCTGTAAAATGCATTACCCCAAATCATTTCTTTCCTGGCAGAATATTTTGAGGTATTTTTGAGATTACTCACTGTCTTTGCAGAATAATGTGGGTTGTCTGCACTGGGGTTGTTCATCAAGGATGTCATGAGCTCTCAATGAAACAAAGTCTCTGGACATGGGGACCCGGACAAATGGACACAGTGTACTCTCAAAATGTTCTTAGGAGCACATGTGAATTTCTTTGCACTCAAATTAAGCAGGATTAAAGCAGCTAAACTGTTGTTGCTCAGTTCTCTTGGATCATGTGACAAAGCCTGAATCGCTTTTAGTCACTGGTATAGGCCTAAGTCAGTCCCTTGATCTCCAAATTAATTTTTGAATTGAATGATTGTGGGTTTTTTTTTTTTTTGTCCTAATTGAGTCTTGAAGTGAAAAATGCTTAGCAAACAGATGGAAAACTGAGGACAAAGGACTCTATTATGTAATAAAAAGAGAGAGAGAGGGAGAGTTCACTACAACAGTTTGAAATTAGTACTTGGAGGTTCTATTTATTTTTTCATAATAAAATTCCAAGCTGTAAATGATACACAGTGTGTTTTGCACAGCTTGATGGAAAACCGTGAAAAATGGAGAGGGTAGAGAATTTGCACAGGCAGCTTTTGTAATGGATAGTACGAAGCGTCAGAGTAATGTATTGATCCACTGCTCATTTTTCTCTTATTGATACATCAGAATCGCTGACCTTCTCATGGGGGAAGAGCTATTGAGTGATAGCAACGCAAGGCTTAAAGGTGGTTCATGTGCCTGTTTCCAAAGGCCTTGAAATGCCCCCTGAAAAGGGCATGGACTTGTTTAAAGCTCGTCGGGAGCCTTGGGGTGCCCCTGGGTGTTCCTGCTGTTGTCTGGGTCTCGGGAAGTTTCTCCCTACAGTTTTGGCTCTTGGCTAGTGAGCATTGAAGTTGTATTGAGTGCTTCTGCATGAGACTGGGATCCTGCTGAGGGAAGTCTTGCATGAAGCACTGCCCCTGGAAGCCCATCATTTCCATTATCAAATTAATGGTGGAAGAGGGTGAGTGCTCTTAGTGGCAGCTGGTGCTGGTCAGCTGAAGCTCACCAGGGTTTGTGACTCACAGGACACTTGGTAGCGATGAGCGGAAAGACCCTCTCCTCCTTGAGGACAGTGACGGACCATCTGAGATAGCACCGAGCCGGGATGAGCCAAATCATGTGAAAATACAGCTACAAGAGCATTTGCCAGGCTGTGTGGAGGGAAATGCAAGGCTGGTGGCATAGTGGGGCAGTGCTGCTCCCCATCAGCAAGTCCACAGCTGTAAGGCTTCTGCACTCAAGGTACTGCGGACTCACGGGAGAAAAATCGACTGGTAACATCTCTTCTATCTTAGGAAGTTCCTCATGTGCAAAGTGGTACCTGTGACAGGAATTTTGAGGGCCTGTTCCTGCTTACTTTCCCAGTTCTTGTGCTCTTCCAGTGCAAACTCTGTGGGGCACAGTCAGGGACAGCCTTCAGCCTGTGGGTCTGACTGACACGGTTGGTCCTTTGGTTTTTATCAACTGTGGCTTAAGTGTCTCTGAACCTAGGGCAAAGTTACTTATTACTTGGATCATCCACTCATAGGTAAGCAAGAGTTTGACTGCAGATTAGTTGAAAAAAAAAGGGAGTTGTTTTTTATTTGCTTTTTTATTTTTAACTCCTTGTGCATCTTTTAATTATTATTTTCACTTTTCATAAGATTTTCAATAAACAGGTGACTCCAGAAACTGGAACTTTAAAGAGAGAGACCTTCTTCCCAAGTGTCTTTCAGTATACAAAAACAAGCAACAGAAATCCCAGCCATCCTAGACTTAATTATTCTCTTCAGCGTGGAGGGGCTGTTCCACTGGGAAAACAAGCTAAGTTTGGTAATTTCCTCTGAATGTAGTCACCTTCATGGTCACCTTCATGTTTTGTGGAGGGTGTTTCTACAGCTAGGAGTGAATTTACTGAGCTGGTTACCTCAGTGAGGTCCAATTAGAAATCCAGGTTAAACTGGGCCAGCATTTAGCCAGTTGATTCCTTAACACACAGCTATGAGGTGACATTCCTCTTTGCCTAGAAGTCTGCCCTGCAGCCTCGCAGAAAGCTTGTCACTGTAGCTGTCTTTTTGCTAACTGTTTTCCAATAGGTGTGTATGTTTACTAGCTCTTTACCTCCTGTAGCTATTTTGAGTTAGATTCATTACTTAATATTAGAAAAAAGAAAAGAGAAACCAAAGCAGCAGTAACTAATTTTCTTCCATCATTAAGAGGAGGCCATCAACTCTGTCACAGTGTGGAAGCAGCCAGCACCAAAAAGAAAGTAGATAGTTGCCTTCATAGTATTCTTTGATGTGTGCTTCTGTGTGCTGCTGCCACGTTTTGTGCATGCTTCATTGCTGTATGTTTGGATGGAGCTTGGACAGAAACCCCTTGGTTGTCCCTTGCGCTGGGTTCTTCCATAGCCCTGCATGGCTTGTTGATGTGCTTTACCTGTGGAGCTACCATGTTCTTCTTGGGAAAACTCGGATTACACATAAACACTGTAGGAAAGAGTTTGATTCTCCTCGAGCAAAAAACCTCCAGTTACCTGACATAATTTGCTGGTGAGCAGAGCAATAGAAAGGAACAGGCCGCTTGTGGGTTTTTTGGGGAGTTTTCCCCTGTGAGGCATCTGGGAAACAGTTGGGACTTACAAGTTGCACAGAAACTTGCACTGTTTCAAGTCCATCTACTAGAAGATGGGCAAATCAAAATGCTGGCACTTGTCTCTTACTTGGGATCTTGTCCTTGGGATCTTGTCCTGCTCCTGTAGGAGTGAAGAGGTAGTTCCTGAATGTGAGGGAGGCCGCAGTGGACTCTGTGCTATGAACTCTGAATGAGGAAGAAATTGGGTGAGAAGCACTTGCAGGGACATCTAGGAGACCTATTTCTTTCCTGGGGTGAGCAGGTGTTGACTTCATATAGCGAAGACCCAGCTCTGTTCAGGCAAGTCCTCACTGCAAGTGGATTTTCCAGCTAGGAAAAATCCATCGGATCCGACAGCAGCCTCCGTCCCGGGGAGCTGAGCAGCTCTGCATCGCTGGCGCTAAGGACCAAGCCACAAAACCAGCTCCGCTCCTTGTCCCGGCTGCTGCCAGAGCACCCCGCAGGTCTCCACACCGGGCTTAGCAAATCCACTTCCCTTTATCTTAGCGATTTTCATGAATGAAAAGTTTGGGGAAGGTTTATTCCCTTTCTTGCCTGAAGTAAGGGCATACAAATCAGAGGGGAACAGGTCTAATCTTTCATTAGAATTCAGACTCTGCAGCTCTGTCAATTGTCTCTTGTCGTCATAGTGTAAAACTCTCTCCTTTTCACTCCACATTATTTCTTTCTGCAGAAGGCTTTCAGTGCAGATAATGCACATGAAGGTACAATGCAGCCAGTTGTCTAAGAAAAGAAGCCCGTTTTCTTCTAGTGGGTGGTAGGTAAGAATTACTAATCCAATCTGCTTGAGTTAACGCAAAACAAGGATTAGGGTAAAGTTCCCGAATATGTTAATCTTCCTTTATAAAAGTAAACTTTAGCACTGCTATCAACCCCGTGGTTTATAGTTCATGGGAACAATGGACCAATTAAACTCGAGCAGAAAAAAATCTTGCACAAGTTTTCCGATCGTTACCTAATACTTTGAATTCTTTTGATTCTTAATTATTTGCCACTGTGTCATAGACCCAGGAAATACAACATTGTTTATTATTCATTAGGCTGTTTCTAAACATATCCATAATTGACTGCATCTTATTGTAGTTGTTCTTTTCACCTCCCCCTCTATGAATGTAGGTATTAAATAACGCATAAGGTCCCAGATAACTGATATAATTGTTGGCAGCACAAACTGGTAGCTTGCTGGAATGGTTGTGCCTATTCAGAGTCAGCTGGTTGTGAAATAACTACAGCCTGTGTGCAGGAAAGGAAAGGTCCTTCAGAAGCATTTTGCTTATTTATTGGGAAAGAAGGGTGGTTTTATTCTGTTTTTATAAATGAGCACTCCATGGCAAATGTTCTCTTGACTTACAAGAGCAGGCCCATCAGAAAAGCTCTTTATATCTCTTGATATCCAAGATCTTCTCACTTATTTCTGGGTCATATTCTGCCACTCTTATTCACAGCAGCTCAGAGGGCTTGGAAAATTGTCCTGTGTGTTCTGCATTTCCTTCTGCCTATCAGATTTCTGAACTGGGGAATGGAGCACAAGGAGGGGAATTGAACTTGCTGCATGAGATAGAAATGTCAAGGATTTGCTTTTAAATGCTAAAGGGTCTTTTCTCCTGTCAATACCTTCATGAGAATCTTAGGCACATCAGTTAGAGAAATACTAGAGCACAGATTACGCTATTGGATTTCAGTAGCTTCGATCTCAGCCAGTGAGAGAAGTCAGCTTCGTTTCAGAGCAATAATGCAGCAGCTATATGTGACCTGTGTTTATCCCTCACAATAAGTCAAAAATGCAGCAGACATTCAGGGTTGCATTTGCATATCAGCCTGTAAATGTGGTTGTTACAGCTCGAATCTCATTGCAATGTAAGGGAAACTCTATTTCTTCACTAGAGTTCGCTAACCCTTTTCTCCAGGAGGCTGAGAAGTTTGCCTGGAACTTGTTATTGCCACTTCTGAAAATATCAGTGATGATCAGGGATTTAATTGTATCTGATAAAGAAGGAAAGTAACCCCCTAACAAACCTGGTGCAGAAATACGTGATTAGGTGCAGTTTCCTAGCTGAAGTTCAGATTTGATGTGATTTAAAGAAAATAATGTGTGAGGAAGCACTTATGATGTAGGACACAATGAATACTGCAAACCAGGATGCAGTGCAGTTTCCCAAGTCGCATTGATAACGTTCTTGGTTAATAGAGTTGCAGGTTAGAGACTGTTTTGAAGCACAACAGGTCAGTGGATTGAGCGTAATCATCTCTGCGGAGCTGTGCTTGACAAAAGTTCACATCACCTAGAAAAATAGAAATACAGGAAGATGTTAGTCAGCCTCTACAGCCCCCAGGGGAAAGTGGGCTGTTGTACAAGGCACTGAATTTGCTCCTTTCTTGCTGCCGTTCACTCTTCAGCGGGAAACGTGCACTTCTCCAAGGTGGTGACCCACCATCGTCAGCATCCGTTTCTGTCCTTTTACATGCGGGATCTTGTCCTAAGGATGGTTTTTTTTTTTTCAGACTTGCTTTTTTGGAGCTTTTCCTTGCACAGCATAAAAGATAAGGGGCTTCCTCGCGGGGTTTAGCTGGAAATGAAGCAAACACACGTTTCAGGTGCAGCCTCAGCCAGCCAAGGAGCTCCTCAGCGCGCAGCACCAGCCCTTGGCCGTGGCACGGCAGGTTAAGTGCAGCCTGTCTGCGGGCCAGAGGTGCAAACTGGGAGCGCTCCAAGACACATCTTGGAGCTGCATCTTCTGGAGAGCTGCCCCGCTCCGTCAGGCTGCTCCGGGCCCCGTCCTGCGAGCCCCGGTGCAGCCCCGCGTCCTGCCCGCGCCGGTGGGAACAGATGGCACTCAGCACTTGGCAGCATTAGGCCCCAAATCCCACATCCTCCCCATTTTTGTCTCGCCACCAGAAAGCCCTTTTGCTCACAGGGTGGCGAGGCAGCAGCAAAAATAAGCTTGATGGGATGCACCGAGCAAAGCCGGCTGCTTTTCCAAGCAAGCAAGAGCACCAGGTCCCCTTTGCAAGTCCTGTGTATGGCACAAATCTTCCAAGTCTGAGACTGGGGGGATTTTTCAAGCTTGTTTCCCTGCTGTGGCATATAACGAGCAGACAAAACCCCCTTTCTGCAGCCGCCGCTGGCTGCGACATTTGTTGGTGTCTGCGGATCTTATTCGTGCCGCTTTGTGCAACACTAGTCCTAATGTAACTGTATTGTGGCAGGGGACCGGCGAGGGCAGCGGATCACTCGCTTGAAAACATGACCTTTTAATTTAAACAAAAGACTCGGGGAAAAAAAATGAAAGTGGGACTTAAATGCAGTTTAATCAGTCAGGCGAAAGATGTCTAATGAAGCTGCCAGACAGATTTGTAGCCAGACTGTTACTTTACCCATCATGTTTACAGCCTCCAGTGGTGAGATTAGGGCCGGGGGAAGGCACAGGCTATCCAAATTTCCCCAGCCTGCTCCGCTGCAATGTCTGCAAGTTTTGACAATTTGACAAATTATTTGGTTGTGTTGTCTCCAGAATCTGGAGCCTGACCTGGAGGAGCTGTGTGCACTGTGCCCACCCTGACACAGGAACAGGAACCCCAAGGTACTCTGCAGTGCTACAAAACCAAGGTAAAACCCTCTTTTAGGCTTTCTGCTTTCTGTTGTTTTGCTCCTAAATGTTTTTAACGGCCTGATTCCCTCTGCAGGGAGTTGAGGAGCTGTTTCCCCCAATATCTCCATTTGTCCTCAAAGGAGCTAGCACAGTGCAAATACAAATAAGATGATTGCGAAAGCTCGATATAGTTGTTGTTGCTATATCCCCAAAAAAGGACTAGCTTTAACAACAGCAGCAACAAAAAGATAGAAACCTTCCTTGTAGTTAAAATTCCCTCAAATCTCCCTATTGAGGTGGAGCTCACGCACTTCTTGCAGATACCACACAGCTTTAGCAATGGTTCTTTGCGTGTGTTTTCAGATGTTCAATGAGTCCTTCTTTTCCCGAGATTGTTGCTACTTAAGGAGTTCCACGGGGCCGCCTGCTGTAGGCACCAGCCTCCCTGTGTATCCTCAGGCTCCGTGTGGCTCCGACGTCCGGCCTTGCCGGAGAACCTGGACTTCCATGGGAGGGAACTTCCTCGCCGGGAGATGAGAAGGGATTCATTTTCCATGCTAACCCTTTCCTGGGGGGGTTTTGCCAAGGAGGAAAAAAACCCGAAGTTTTCAGTCTTTTCACCTTTTTTTTTTTTTTTCTGAAGAACATCAAAGTTATCATTCTTGCTTTCTCACCATAATCCAGCAAATCCTAATGTATGGCTCCCAGTCCTTTCATGCTAAAAGCACAAGTGTTTTGCAGCAGTGAGGAGGTTGCAGACAATTTCCACATTTGCATACACCCTAAAAGAGCCAAAGCAGAGAAGTTATTCAAACTCAAGCATTTTTTAATTTGCAGGTACACTTTAAAGCTGATTATTATTTTAAAAAGTCAAGGATGTGACGTGATGTCTAATGTTGCTTCGGTGGAAGAAGACAACTGGACAAAAATGACTCTTCCAGTTTTTTCTTTTTTTCTCCCCCTTTCCCTAAACATTTTTTCTTAAAGTTTCATGCTTAGCAAAAACCCCTCTGTAATTGTCTTGTCATGATTATAGTTTTCCCCATTCACTGCCGCTTTACATGGAAGCCCCGGGTAAAGGAATTCTTAAAAATTAAATTTCATGCTTGCATGTGTTCCTGTGATCTGCAGGGTGTATGATCTCCGAGTGGAAAACTTCTCTAAAAATAAATGGATTACCCTTCCTGCGACGCCGTCTGATGTCTCTGCGGCAGATACCGCCGCTCGCCTCTGATCTCTCGCCCGCCGCAATCGGGGTGACAGGCGTTGAGGCCAGGGCCTCGCGGAGGAGCCCTCCGCCCTCGCACCCATCCCATCCCCGCGAGGACACACGAGTGCGTCCCTTGATGGCGGGGGACGCGTTGGACCTTAAGCAGCGCGGGGAATGGCAGGTTCCTTGGGAAGGCCTTTTTCTTCCAGGTGATTTTTGCAGCGCTCCGCCTCCACGGGGGATCTTTGCAAGAGTTTATTTGGGTTGAGCAACTTGGGTTGGAAAATAGGGGCAATGGTGCAGCGCCAAAATGCTGGCCCTGACCATGGCCGTCACCGGGAGAGGATCCCCACGCTCTGTACTGAGCAGAAAGGCACCCGAGGCCTTCAGGGGATCTGGGAACTGCTCCCTCAGGTTTTAAGACCGTCTTTTCCCTGCAGCAGTCACCCCTGGTCCCAGGCCTGCAGGTGGTATTGCAGCGCAACGTTTGAACACTGATGCAACCAATATATCACTGCCAATATATCGCTTCCAAGGGTTTTCTTCTTGTCCTACTGCCCCATCTTAGCAGCCTTCATCCTACATGCACGCTGGCTTTTGGCCTTGCTAGAAGGGGCAACGAGGGTGCAGCGAGAGCTACAGCCGAACGCTTCCTCTCTCACACCCGCCTGGGGGTTTTGTGGTAGGTTTTCGGTCTTGAAGCTAGCAGTGACTTTGTAAGTCCTTGCTCCTGCAATGCCACCCTGCCGAAACGCAGCGGCACCCGCCAGCTGAGCCTCGCGTGCCCAAAGGAAGGAGCCCTGTGTGCCTTTCTGGCATGGATATATGGAGTCCTGACCCCCACAAGTAACAGTCCCTGAAGGTCTACCTTGAAAAGGGATTAGGAAGAAATGGGTAGGGAAAAGCACGGAGCAGATGATAGCAATAACACATCAGCAGGAGCAGGAAGGCTGGTCCGGTGACTGCACACCAGCCTTGGACTCAGGAGATCAAGGTTTAATCCTCCATTCTTCCACAGATGTTGGCAAGTCACTTAATCTCTCTGTGCCTCAGTTGCCCATCTGTAAGAGGAAGATAATGATAGTTCTTTTGTGTGCCCTGTGTGTTTAGATTCTAAGTTTTCCAGGGCCAAGGATGGTTCTTTAAGAGGTATATACAGCATCTACCTCTATAGGTGCAACCGTGCTGAGCCTGCCATGCTGGAAATGGTTGTTAGTAATAAGGGTAGCGGTTCCTCGAGCATCAGGGAACGCATGCAACAAAATTAACAGTTCAGATATGATCAGAGCTTTAAATGAAGTTACTGAATAAACACTTCATGTCATGTAATGGGCATTTCTTGAATGCCCATGATGGTAATTCTGTCCTGCGATATCTATATGTGAGCAGCGTTTTCAAGGTGGGTGGCAAGGCAGAAGCTGTTGTGAGGAGAGTTCAACTCGTAAGAGATGCTGACAACAGCCTTGACCATGACCCTCCTCTAGCCAAAACGCAGCCAGGAGACATCAGGCAAATTTCTCTTGTAGCAATGGGCAACCTGAGCCCTCCTGGGAACATTGTGGTTCTCTATCATCCAAAAAACACATGCTGCTGTTACACTGAGACCTATCTCAAGTTAAACCCCCCCACACCTGTCTTTTTCAGAGGGAAGTTGCCCAAATAACTATTTCTAGAACTTTTCCTTTGCTGCCATTCTCTGAGCAGGAAGAATAATATTTTGAAGACTGTTCACTCTTCTTTCCAGGGGAAGAGAATTGGTATCTGTCCTGATTATACCTAGAATCTACTGGAGTCTTCACTGAGGTTAAAAGGAAATTTCAGCAGGTAGGATTATCTCCAACAAGTATTATAACCTGCCAAATTCTGTTTGGATTTTGCTAGACTTATTTACTTGTTACAACACCCAGGGAAGCAGAGACTTTTTTTTTCCTGCAAAGTGTTTGGCTGTGTTTGAAGACAGGGGAGCTGTGTTTTCGCGATGAATCAGACGCAGATTGACTTAGGGATTTGACACAATATTGATTTACTGACTAACCTCCCTGTTCTGCCGGACATACTGTGGCTATTGTGAAAGCAGCTGAGCTATTAGAGGGCTGCAGTAACGCTCTCTGTTGACATGTGTGGTTTAGGACAGGTCAGTTGGATGCTTTTGTGATTAACTAGTTTACAGCTTCTATTTTGTCTCTGGGACTATGGGATGTGATGGACTCCCCTCTGCCTTTCCTCCCATCTCTTTCTTGGGTCTCCTCCTGTCTTCTCCTCTGCCTCTTTCCAAATGGAAAAAGCCCCGTGCAGGTTGTTGCAACATCTTTACTCATTCTTCTGTAGGTAAACTCATGATATTAGCTTTATGTTCCTTCACCCATCACTTATTCTTGCCGGTGCAGTGCTCTCTACTGTGTTTCTCCCTTATCCATGAATATCTCTGCTTTCCAGCTCTTCCACCTTGCTGCCCAGTCCTGTATCCCTCTGTTACTGTGGAGATTCAGAGATGATAGCAAGATCTCAGTCTCTTCCTCTTGTGCCTCCATAGCTATGAGAGATCTCCAGTGCACCATCCGTAGCTTCACCTACCACTTGATGGTTGGTACACTTTTTTTTCCTCCAGACATTTTTGCTTCTGCTCAATTGCCTTCCGTTCCCTTCCGTTCCCTTCCGTTCCCTTCCGTTCCCTTCCGTTCCCTTCCGTTCCCTTCCCTTCCCTTCCCTTCCTTTCCCTTCCCTTCCCTTCCCTTCCCTTCCCTTCCCTTCCCTTCCCTTCCCTTCCCTTCCCTTTGTTCAGGCAGTAACGAAACCTCAAGTTTTCTTATTTTAATCAAATCCCACTCCTCCACTTTCATCTTCAGCCTCTATTGAAAATCTCACTGCCCTCTGTGCTTCCTGGCTTCATCTTTAGCCAATCTTTTCGAAGAGTAGAGTATTTTTTTTCTTAATGTTTCCTATATTCTCTCTTTTCTTGATCTCTCTTTTCCTACCAGACTCGTTTACATGCTGGTTCTCTTCACTGCTATTGTTATATGTTTAAAATGACTGATGTCCCCTCTTTGCTCTCCCAGGTCGAGCAGGGAGATGAGGGTAAGCTCTCTGTTATCTAAATGAGATGTGCACAGACCCTCACATATCTTCATTTGCCCTTCTCATCCTACCAGGCATTTAGCAGTTGGCTTTGCTGCCAATGTCTTCATACAAACCTCATATCTTCTTCCATTGCCACCCCCAGATATCACTGAAGTCACCTTCCCCCTCACTGCTGCAAACAGCATCTCCATCCCTACCTCCTGCCTCTTTCTCCTCTCCAGAAGCAACTCTCCCTTCACTTCTACACCATTTCCTCATGTCTCTTACAGCCATCCAGAGGTGTCCTGTGAAGACATTTCTTGTTCTCCATGTTAGACCCCCTGCAGTATTAGTCCCCCTTCTGGGATATGGTGCCTACCTTCTCCTTTCCTTTTAAAATTTTTCTCTTTGAAAGACCTCTCCTCTCTTCCTCACAGTCCTCATCATGCTCCCACCTTGGGCACCTTCCCTGCCATCTTTCACTTTTGTCCATGCTTTTAAACAACGCACCTGAATTTCTTCATGCCAGGGATGAAGGGCCAAAGTTGAGCCAGTTCTTGGCACGATGACAAATGGAGAGAGAAGAGGATGTGACCAGGGCCAGAGAGCAGCAGAGGATAGAGAAGCTAGAGGAGAGACTGAGAGAACTGGGTTTGTGGCTTCTCTTGCTGGTGCACAGGAAGGGAACCAGGGCTCTGCTCTCAGCTCCCATCTCTTGGACCACTACAACCACATGGGACCCTGTCACCATATTCCTGTGAAGAAGGTAGCATGGGGTAAATGGAGATATTGCCTTTGCAGTGGGTTATTTCTCATCATAATGAAGTAAGTGCCCCAAAGTGTATATTCTGTGGGGACAGGATAAACCTCAGCTATTCTTGAGTAGGTGGTAATTGAAAAAAGATGGCAAGGATATTATATGTGTTTTTCTCTTTATTTTTAATTTCCAAATATCACTTTTTATATGTGCTATTGCAGTGAAATGCATGTGGAAAAGGTTCCTGGTTTACCAGTTGGCTGAAAATTATGAACAAATGAAAAGAGTTGACTTTGTTCCCTGGTTTTGGATAAAATGCTCTCTCATTTCTTTGAGCAAGACCTCCATCATGCCCCCTGCCCACAGCAAACTGTGTTCTTAGCAACCTCCATGCCCCATAGGGTACTATTTTTGGCATGCTACATGTCCCATGGAGTGTTTTTTCCTTTACCTCTGGATCAAGAGAAAAAAGGGTTGTGAGGGTGCCTGGTGATGGTACGTCCTGGAAACGGTTATACTATTTATTTCACTGAAAATTTTCCGTGAAGGAGGAGGGTTTCTAAGCAGCTGCAATTTATGGCGCATTGCTGTACCAGGGCTTTAAAGCATCAGATCTATTAGATGTAGTCAATATAGGCCAAGTCATTGTCAGAGATGAAAATTCTACCTAGCTCTTAAATCTTCCCTGGCAGTGACAGATGCCAAAGCCTTTGTGGCAAGAAAAAATATACAATTGTTTTGTTAAAGCTCAATTTATAAATACCTTTTGCTGGAATGATGCTGCTTTGTATGAAATACATTGCAGAAAAGTGACAGTGAGGATGGGAAATGGTGACCTAGTTTTATCCAGAACAAAAGCGGGATTTATTTTTTTGTCAATTTCTTCTTCTTTTTATTTTTTTTCTTTTTTCCTTGGGAAAAAAAAGTGAGTTCAGTCAATGCTAGTGTTTGGGGCCTGCAGAAGCTGGTGGCAGGAAGGAGGGCCAAGCACCTTCATGGTCAAATATCCACAAGAAGCCTTAGTAATCTATCCACGTTTTTCAGGGAAACTGGTGGGGCTCCTCTCTGAAGTGTCCGTGTCACAGGACTTCTCACTGATATAACAACCACATCAGCCTTCAATCCTACGAAACACTCTCAGCTTCTGCTCCAAAATGCAAGCAAACCTGAAACTTTAGTAAGAGAAGGTTAGAAGAATATTAAATTGGCATATCCCCTTAAGTGCCTTGATTTAATGATGGCAAAGCTTATTTCTTTTTGAGTATGGGGTATGTCCTCTAGATTGTTCTTAAAGCAGAGTGCAAGCTTTGGTGCTTTGCTGGATGGGTACCAGCCCCAGGATCTACGTTGGGCACCAACGCTGGGACCTTCTCAACGGCTTTATGGTAGACCCATTGGGTTCCTTCTGAATCCTGACTTGAAAGCACAGTTACCCTCTTTTCTCCTGGTGAAAGAGATGAGCTCAGTAGTTGCAAAGAACCATGTTCCAGCTCCTGATGGGACAAATTTATGAGTCAAAACTCCAGCAGGGCTGTTACCCACCCAGATGCAGTTTTTAGATACGCCAATGGAAACGTCATGGTGTGCTGGTTCTTGTTCACTTTAGCATCAGGCTACTGGCCATGTCAGAAACAGGATACGGAGCTAGATGCACTTTTGAGCTGACCAGTTAGTCATTGATTTGTCTCTTTATTTGAAAAAGACCTCTGTGCTTTCCCATAAAAAGGTGTTATTCCAGCTGCCTCAAAATGCTGGTCCTACCTTGGTACAATTAAGGAATCAGGTTCTGAATTCAGCACCAGCACGGCCAGTTTTGAGAGTGGGCATCAACTGAGTAATCGCATTAGGGACTTGGACAGGGAGCTAGTCTGAGAGGATGTCTAAGCAGAGGTCATCCTTCCAGCCAAACTCACGAGTGACAAAAAAACAGGTAGAAGATCAACCAAAATTTTCCTTTGTAAATGTTACAAAAGCATTAGTGTCTGTAGTCAAGGAGCAATATAGCTAATTTTTCCCTTTTTTTCAGAATTCTAAGATTTTAGAGACTCATGAGTTATTTTGCATTTCCACCACATTTGCATTCTTTGTTTTAATTTTGCTTTATACACTTAAGCCAGATGTATCTTTCAGAGCACTCCAAGTTATTATAATTCATTCTCTCTCCCTGTTTTTTAATCTCTTGCATAGTTGTCAGCCTCAAGTGTGAGCTTCTCCTTGGAATGCTGTTCCTTTATTGCTTATTGTCAAAAATATTTTAGCCTGGAATTTTCCCAGGTGCTGACATAGTCTTCTAGTGCTGTGGGTCAAAGTTTGCATATCAAGCCATCAGTTTTCATCATGGTGTTTGTCATGAGCTAAAGACATTTTTATTAGATGAAACAGTAACAGGGTAAAATGAATTAAAATTCAACCTGTCTATTCCAAAAAGGGAAGGAATCCAACTTTTAGTTAAACAAAATAATATGAAATAGCCTAAATGATAGACTATTGACATTTGCTATTACTATTTTTCTTTTTTTTTTCTTTTTTTTATTGTTACCTTAGCTTGCATAAGACAGGAAAGTAGTTTAAGAGGTTCTTAATAATCTTAATAATGTAAAAAATATTTATGCTTTGCTAGTTCTTGGCTGTTAGCTTTGGAAACCCTGGAGCAGGATTCTAATGTTTTGCAAAAGGTACAAATATATTAAAAATATCTCTGATCAAGACAGTTTAAAAATATAGCTAGTCATAATAAATCTCTGTAGTTCTTTATTATTAGATTTTATTTTGTACTAAATTTATCTAGTTTCCTCAAGAATGAACAGTTTTTTAGAAAACTGCATCCTTTGCACTCTGGATTTTTAGTTATCAAAAGACCTGGGACAAACTTTGGCACTTGGAGATGTTTTTTAAATTAAATGTTTCAGACTTTTTAAGCAGTCAGTGCAAACATTTGGGTTTTATTCAACAAAAAAGCGGGTTTTATTTTATAAGGAAATAATAAATCCAACCTCCATCCTACTGCACAGAGATAAGTGTTCTTCACACAAAGGCTGCCTTTTTTATTCCCACCTTCAGGGGCTAGAATTGCAAATTCAAGGCTGCCAAGAGGGAATGGGGTTAAATATGAAAAAAAAAAGAAGAAAACCCAAGGCTGCCGGAATTTTTCTGCTTGTTGTTGCCTCCTTGTGAGCTACAGGCAGGCCGAGCTGGGGTGTGCGGTGTGTGTTGGGGCTGTAGGACTGTGCGTCTCCCTCCTGCTGTAGGAGGGGACATTGCACTGGGTTACCACGATGACACCGAGTGCAGCCACCTCCAGAGATGGCCCCTGTTTTCAGGGACCCCCCTGGTAACACTCCAGGCTGGGATGACCTGCTCTCCATCCTATGAGTGGGGTTTGAGCTGCTCTTTGCCACCACGGAAACACCCCAACTCTTGTGAGCATCTTCTTGAGCCCCCTCCAACAGAAAAGGTAAGAATATATTTTCATGAAGTGACTAAGCACCCCCAGGGACTTCTCTGGGAATGTGCTGAGTACTGAGCTCTTGTTGACTATGTTTCAGATATCTGGGGAACATGATGGGCTTGGCACAGCAATTAGCCTTGAGAAAGGAAATAAAGAGCAACAATTCAAACCATTTCAGATGGTGAAGTCATTCCTTTGAAAAGGAAGCATCTCATTCAGTTGGTACATGCAAACCTGAGGGAGAAAGACATCCATAAGGTGTGGAGGAGATGCAATCTCTGGCATCTCCAGCTCAGCTCCATCAGGGCCCATGTCTTGTTAATCTCCCTGCAATGCTGAATTGGCCAAAGTTGAGTGGTAGAGTCTGAAGGGGAGAAAGGGCTTTTTGCCAAATGTTGGGAATTGATTTCAGAGCTGCTGGACATGGCATCGAGGGCACCAAAATGCTGAGAAAGTCGTGTGTGATTGGCCATGTCACTGGTTTGATATGTTAGTTCTCTTCAGAGTGGAATCAAAATGAGGACACATCTGAAAAAGTAGATAGTCTAATGAGTAAGACATTTGGTAAATAAGACCAATTAAAAATCAAAAACAGTACACATCTGAAAAAGCAGATAATATGGTGGGTAAGACATTTGGTAAATAAGAGCAAATAATGATGTTCTAAACCTCAACCTAACACATTCATGTCAACACTTACGCTCTAACCCATGACAGGTTTATACCATTTTAAAAATGCAGCTAGATCTTGTTTTCAATAGAAAGCATTTTGTTTCTTTCTAATCAATTATTTAATATCACCCTTGGGGATGCTGTAAAATCCAAGCAGAGAAAGTAGTCTCCCCCATTTTTTTAAAGTTTAGAACATATGAAACAGAAAGTTTTTATGGAAATGCTTTTGTGTCCTTATCTGTCAGAGTGTTATTAAGACATATTTTGCAACAAAGTAGGGGTCAGAGCTCACTCTGTTTCTAAGCACCCATGTTTGAGCATGTTCATAGCATCCTTGGACTGGGATCCTACCTTCACAGAGCTGTGGGATGGGATTGCTGTGTCTGACAGGCGTCTCACCCTCATGCTGTGCCAGAATCAATCTCTACCACAGCAGATCTCTGTCCCCAGGAGCTTGAAATGTAAATAGAAAAGTGGTTTGGATGAAGAAATGGCACAGAGTGGAGAGCAGCATGCCTGGGTCTCCATAACAAGCGTATGATGAACATGGAAAGGAATCCAAGTATTTTGAGTCCCATGGACTTGAGTGGAACATTGAGTAGGACATTTAATCGTTGAATCTCAATGTTTAAAACAGATGTGAACATTGAACACCCAGGATCTACAGATTCTGAAGCATATCTGATCTAATGTACTAGCTAACTTTCAGAAAAAAAGATCTTTTTAATAGCTTCAAATTCATCCAGGAACAGGTTTAATCCCTAAATAATCTTTGTGGCAGGTTTTGGAGGTCTGAGACAGCAGATCTTTCTCAGGAGGTGTGCAAGCAGATCAGTTGGAGAGCTGTGTGTTGTCCAGCACAACATAATTTTCCTTGTTGGGTGACCATGCCAGTGCCTCTCCACTGTCCTCCTGGTGCCCCTGGGCTGTGTGACCTCCACTTTTGCTTCGTAATCGAGGACTTCTCATTCCACTCTTCAGCTATTTGCTAAACCACAGCCCCAAAATGTCTGGGCCAGAAGGTCAGTTACAAGTGGTGCATAACAAAACTTTGGCCAGTAAATCCTGTTCCAAGCACAGAGCTCATTAAACTAGGACACATCCTTCCAGGAAGACTTTTTGTTTGGTCCTTCAAGATGCAGAATCTCATCAACATCATCCAAAGAAATGTATGAATGATTAATTACATTGACCTTCCAAATTTTGGCCTAATTTCTTGTTGAATTTTTATGCCTTTTGCTTTCATGGATTCAGCATATTGAGGGTGGTCCTTAGATCTGACTTAAGGCATGTTCCAACCTAAGTCATATTATTCATTTCAAATCAAGGTAAAGTCCATGATTTGGTGCTGTTAAAAATTTGTGCCTATGCATTCTTGATGTGAAGAGTTCAAGATTTGGAAAATCCCTCTTTTTCTGAGTGTTTATCACCAAAATTAATCACTTTCAACATTATAAATATCTACTTTATTTCTATTTTCTCTACAATTACTGTGGCTGAGATCCAAGCATTGCTTTTTGATTTCACATGATTCACATGAAACTTGATGTGAATTTTTCTGATGAAGGAATGGCTGAAAATACATAGAATTTCCTCAAACTTGCTCATTTTTCGAAACGCTCTTGGAGAATTCTTGGAGGGTTTTTTGTTTATTTGTTTGTTTAATGCACAACTTGCTGCTAGGAATTCAACATTTCAGCTCAGTGGTGACTGATGACAGATGTCACCCAGCAGTGCTTCTCTGCCAGCAATGGCTGCGTGTGACTCTCAAAGCCAAGTTTCTAGTTTCATTACTTGAATAAAGGAAATGTGAATTCACTCACTGCAGTGTTCCAAGAGGCTGTATAGAAAATTTTAGTTCAACCAATTCTTGTTTGAGTAAAATGCAAATTCAGACCGTTCCTTGGCAGTAAAAATGAAAGTATAATAACTAGGAGAATAATTCATTTGGAAATAGGAACAAATACCAAAATATAGGTATGCCAAGCATTCCTCAGCTTATATTTTATTTTCCAAAATACAGTATGTGCTGGCATGATAGCAAACTTGAAAACTGACAGTTTTTATTTTTAGTATTTAGTATTTTTAGTATTATTTCCTTATGCTTAATGAATATTCTTTTAGGTCATTTTCATAAAGACACATTTTGGAGCTGGTAGAGGCGGGGGGGAGTCATGTAAGACGTAACAAAATGCATCTGGAAGAGTCTTACAAATCCAGTTCCTGGGCATTTTCAGCAATCATAAGATCTCAAACATTTGCTGTATAGGCAAACGTTTTCCCGCATTTACTTAATTGCTGGTTCACAGCTCTTTATTTTCCAGAAGACAGTTTTTCCCTTGACAGGTGACATCTTTGTCTGGCAAGTAAACACATGGGAAAATGTTTGTTTCAGCTTATGCAGCTATGTTTTTTTTTAAATAGCAGAAATATCTACTGCAAACTCAGCCCTTCTGTAATGATTAGGGATGGGCTTATTCCATTCTCAGGGTACTTTGGACTGCCACCCCACAGGCATTTTAGAAAGGCATTGTCTGTTTTGCTGCTTATTGCTTAGTAAATCATGAAAAGTACATGCTTTTTTTTAATTCTTGCTATTGTCCCATACGGATACTTGGATTTTTGCCCTGGGCCTCATTTTAAATCCAGAAGGAGCCCTTGGGCAAGTCCAATCTGACCTACTGAATAGCACAGGACATAGGACTTCATCCTATGATTCTTCCCCTAAAACCGTAAGTTTTGGTAAGCCTAAGCATAATTTATGGGAAAACATTCATATGCTCCAAAATATCCATACTTCTCCAGTTAATATAAAAATATTTTACAGGTGGCTCAAACTGAGCGTATAAACGCAGAGGAACTGGTGACCAGTAGGCACTTTTGCATATAAATCTGGCAATGTTAGCTACACATATTGAACAAAAAGTCCTGGAAATACCTCAAGATGCTTTAGAATATGTTAAAAATTCAGAGACAGCATGACATTGTGGGCAGTTCCAGGGTTATTACTGTGTGTGTATGTGTGTATGTAGTTAGGGAAGCGGCTCTTGCAGAACTGTTACTGCTTCCACAAGATTGCCAGGTTTTTGGTTGTCAGATTGTCACTTTCCTTGGGCTAAACACCACACATCCTGGGCCATCCTGGGCTTTAGATCAATGTTGTGTGGGAAGAAAGGCAAGAAATGTATTCACTGTAGTTGCCCATTCCCTGTGAAACTGGAAATGGTCAAGGAATCACCTTGACCATCAACTCTACATAGCCTTGATCTTTGCTTCAGCAAAGCCCAGGGACCTCTTTGGGGTACTCAGTTACTCACATGCCTAAATACCCCGTGAGAGTGGAGCCAGAATACTCAGTCCTGTGCATGGTCTTCTCTCTCATAAGGCATGTGCATGGACTGTAAGGATATATGCAGCACCTATAGATTTTATGCATTCTGGATGAGGATCCTGAAAGGTAATATCCTTTAAAAGAAAGATTCGTTATCCTTTTTTTTCACATTCCGTATCCACAAGCAAAGCTGATGCATTCCTTGAAGGTGTGCATATGAAGAAAAAAAAAGCATTACACAAGTTGATTTGAAAGAATTTTCTTTCTCCATCTGTGGAGGGGTAGTGGCCATTTTTCTGTGAGTTTTGTGTTTTCTGCCTGTTCTATGTTGTTTTTTATGAATGGCTGGATTTGACACGCTAGGTAGGGGTTGTCTCACCTAGCTGTAGACTCCTGCAGTGTGCACATCTCCACCTAAGCCAGCTATGCTGGGCTCCCTGTAGAGTCCAGGGCATAAACATATACATTTAGGATATGATTCGTCTGATGTTGTGAGAATGAGGTTTGTACCTGTTGCTCTACACTCTCTTAAAGGCATTGGGAAGACTGGTTCGGATGGAGATACCTATGTAGTGGCTATATGCCCTGGAACAGATGGGTCTTCCTGCAGCCAAATATTGATTACCCTCCCCAATTAGACATATGAGCAAAGAAGGCTTGAAAGAAAGCTCAGATATAGGAAATGGTCAGACTATCCGATGCACAGTCTGATGCACTATCCGATGCACTATCCGATAGTACAGTGACAGTGTCTAAAGGATTGCAAAACTAAAACAAAGAAACAACCCTAACATGGAGACAAGCACTGCAAAAAGTACATTTGTAAGATAATTTAATATTTACTGATATTAATACAGCTGAAGGTGGGAGCATGCACATGGAGACAATGAGTAAACAAAGAAATTACTTTCTTGGATCAGGGTAAGGGCTTGACTGTACAGAAATGCATACAAAATTTTAACAGATACCTTAAAAAAAAGAAAAGAAAAGAATTAAACCCATCATAAGTAATGCAAGGAAGAAATAAAGATTGTATGAGAATGAAAGATACGACCTGATGCAGTTGTCTTTGTTCCTGTCAGAAGCAGTACCAAAAAAATGAATTTAAATCTCATCAATAAGAACTCTGTTGCACACCTGGGGTCTAAACATCTGGGAAGTACTGTATTAGTGAACCATCTCCAGGCTTACAGGATGGATGAAAACTGAAAGCACCAGCCACCTGCAATTTTAAATCACTAATTTGGAAAGATGTGTCTGTGTCATCCAATTTCAAAAGCACAGTACAAGCTGCAGAGTCATTGTTATTGCTGTGATTCTAACATATTCGCATCTCGATGCGCGGGGATTTAGATGCATACAGTGACTCTGTGTCTTAAGATGAGTCTCAATACCCCTCAGAACACTTTTAATTCCTAACCACTAGTGGTTATAGTCTCCTCTTGATGTGCTAGGATTTATATCCATAACTCCCGGTAATGCTCATGGGAATTGCATGCATGAATCACCACTCAACAAGATGAATCCACACAAGTCTTAGTTTCTGGAGTTTTATCATGTTTCTTGTCCATCACATTTTGTGTATTTATTAACAAGCCCACAGTCTGCTGGTGAGAACCATTAAGTATTTGTATATTCCCTGGCAAAATTCTATTAGCCTTAGAGTAGGAAATGCCAGTGCTTTCAAAGCAGACTATGTTTCATGGACATTAATAATGACATGAAAAGGAGTAGGGTGACACTTCCAGCTAATGTGCAAAATTACATTCTGATCACCACCTGGGTTTGCAGCGGTAGCCAAGAAGGAAGCAGGGCTAACACCTGATGATTTCTCGCTCTGAGACAGTATGGTCAGAATGTATGTACGAAATGAATGTCAAAGTACTGAAGAAGCCAGGCTATATGCAGAATCGTTACAAGAGCTTTAATTCGTGGTTGTGCTTTTCATGCAAAGCTCCTCCTGTGTTTGGTTTCCTGAAGCAAAACAATCCCCCTCTCCCTGTATGTACTGGTCAACAGCTCCTCTTTGCTCCTAGGGAGCAGTGCAGTCATGTCTGAGAAGTTCTGGGAGAGCTAAGAAGTGGCACTTTCTTTCCTTTCCCCCAAAGTCTTGGTAATGTAGTTCATGCCATTCCCATCTGGCAGACATGAAAGGAACCCCCCTAGAATATCGGTTCCAGCTTATTGCCTCCCCTTGGCTGAGCTCCCACTCCTGAGCAAGCTCTGTGAAATTAGCCCAACACCAACTAACAAGCTCATCAAACTGCTTCAATGCTGGAGACTATGTGAGCCTGGTTCTCATGGCAAACAGGTGTCAGGATTTCAGAGCGAAAGGCTAAAATGGACTGAATAAAGCTACACCTCCATCTTTAAGTCCTTTATTCATGGAGTCTCACAAAGATCAGCTCCTCTCTGGCCTTTCTCAACCCCTCTGTGAAACCCAGAGATAAACTGATCAGTAGTGTTGCTTTGAGTGCCAGCAGCACCTAGATAACACACAGCTTTCCCATTTGCCACCATGCGGAGCTACCTCCTTCCCATCAGGACAGTCTTGTGAGGGAAGGAGAGCTCACTGAAGGTGAATGTTAGCGAGGCAGAGGTAATGCTATTGCTCAGAGGAAAGGATTTCAAAGAGTAGGCAGCTACAGCCCTGCCTGTTTTTGAAGATGTCCATTCAGCTCATCATTTTGGAATCCCTGAGTCTTGGCTGACACTAATCTCTTCCACAGCAGCATGCACAAGCAATATCCTCTGCTATTTCCTTCTGGCTCAGAGACTCTGTGCTATCTCATCTGGTGGTGACCTCACCTTGTTCCATCAGGATTTTGTCACTTTGCAGGAAAAGTGCAGCAGCCTGAGAGACCTGTTCATGAAATTATCAGCATTTGGGAGACTCCAGCTAATATAAAATGCCATCATATATCTCCTTAATGACACCAGCTACTCAACCATACCATGGCTCTGCTCTTTCAAGTGCCTTCTCATAGAATTTCAAATCCATTTCATAGTCTCATTCTTTGTTGACAGGGTTCAACACACTCTGGGAATAGGAGATCAGAAAAACATTCAAAACCCCATGAGAGCCATCCTCAAAAATTTTGCTCCTCTGAACTGTGTAATAGGATGAAGAGGCCTTGGTTAGAGATACGACCTCCTTGGAGGCCAGTCCAGGTGCAAAGCTCACTCCATGAAAATGAAATGAGCACAACAAACCTCATTCCTTTCTATTCCAAGTGCATTCTTCAATCCCACTTTCCTTCACGTCTGAGTGATGTGAAGTATGATTCCCTGTCTGAAGGAAACACAACCAATGTGGCAACCTCCTCTGAAAGGAAGAGGAAGAAAGAAGCAATAGCCATGCCCAGTGATGAGTACAGTGTAAGATAAAAACAGTTTAAGGAAATAAATGGTCTCTCTGTGCTTAGGGTCTCAGTACACCTGTGGCATCATGAGGTAGATATATGCATGCTACTCCATACTAATATATCATACAGACATGCTAGGTGCATGTTGCCTGTAAATGAGCTAAATCATACTAAATCATAGCCAAAGGGTAGTCACCTACTCCAAGCAAGTTGTCCGTGATCTTCCCACATCATTGAAACCTCCCCGGAAGTTTGAAATTGAATGATGCATGCAGAGCTTGCGCAGACTGACTTGTGTTCTCCATATTCTTCTCCACTCCAACTTGCAACATGGGAATGTCCAGGGAGAAGTCAAGGTCCAGTTCCGCACTTGCAGCCCTGGGCTTGGTCATGCCATGATCTAGCCAAAATGATAAAAACAGTCCACAGCAGCAGAGCTTTGGTTCTGGCAGGACCCTCTTTAGCTTTTCCAGGCATTGAGAGCTGCTGTCCTCACTTGCAGGTGGAAATGATGATGGGTTGCACCAGGGTGCTGGATATTTAGCTGAAACAGCCTTTCTCCTATCATCTACCGGGCATCAAGTTTAAATAGCTGTTCCTGAAAACAAAGAAGCAAAAAGCTTTAAACGACCAAATGAAATGGCCTTTGTTCTTTCAGTTTTTCTGCCCTCTCAATCTAATTTCAACACCAACAAGTCCCCTCCGTATCAGCCCAGGTCTGAATCCTCACCTTCAGAGGTAACAAAAATGCCTGCTAACTTTCAGTGTTAAGAGCTAAAACACCCATACATCCACACTAGGATTGTCCTAGGAGCAGTTTTCTGTTTTTAGTTATCCTGCAAATGCAACCCTGCCTCTTGTTAGTGACAAAGGATAGAATATTGTTGTTTATTTATAAGCTCATTCGCCAGATAGCAAAGTCAACCTGCATCTTGTTCACTCTGCAAGTGAAGTTTTCTCAAGCAGTTCTCTCTTTGCTCATGTGTTCACATTCTTCACCTCTTCCTGGAGTACCTATAAGCAAGGACTTTGAAACCTGCTCATACATCAGATGAGGCTGCAAACAAAGGCAAAACACTGTGAAAAATGCCTTCAAAGCTGGCATTTGTGTCTTTCTCTGTTGCATTCATACTCATGAACCTCTGGATTGACTGACCTGCATGTCAAGTCTGAAAAAAAAATCAGATTATATTCTGTGAAATGGAGAATCAGCAATAGGTAAGAGTTTGGAGAACTAAGCAAAACATGTCTAATTATTTGGGCCTGGGATTTAACTTACTGGCTTTTTTTCTTTTTCTTTTCTTCTCCCAGGCCCTGCCCGATCCTTAATGTACAAAGCTCAGCAGGGAGAGAGGTAATGGAATTTGAACGCAACTGGTGTTCAAAGGCTTCTCTTAAAATGGGCCTATGCTAATCATCAGGGTCTGTGCAAATTGGGTCAGCGTCCTGCATATTCCTAAAGGGAAAAACTACTCAGGAGGAGTACGTAGTACAGAATGTCTCTCTGAGAATTTCATAGGGCTGCACCTCTGAGCAAATCTTCAAAGAGATTTTGCCTACAACGAACTCGGCCTTTGGACAGAGCAGACTACATTCTTCCCCGGAGAATCATCCACCGCGTGTGTGTGGTCTCTGATCTGGGCATCGGGAGGTTATGGCCATCGCAGTGTAAATGAGTTTAATTGCTACCTCCTGACTCCTTTTATAAAAGGAAACTGTGTTTAAAGGCTGCAAGCCTTTTGCTTGAACTTTCTTACTTCAGATGCAGCCGATGTAACTGCCCTGTCCTTCACAGAATTAGTGAATCGTTGGTCAGATGCAGATTTGAATTTGGCAATGGCCCTGGTCATGTTCCATTCTTTGTCTTCTCTGGGTATCTTTATGAAATATTAAGCAGTATTTTGCGTGTTTCTACATGTGACTCTTGCAAAATAGGTGCTCAACATGGAACATTAAGGGTTTTGTCTTAAATTCAAAAATCACAATTCTGCACAAAATCAGAATAATATTCTTTCTTTTTTTCTGAGGCAGAAAAAGGTTTTTTTCAGAAATGGAACTTAAAAAGACCTATCAGTAGGTGACAGTAGGTGAAAGAAGGGTTGTAATTCAAGCCCACACACCTTTCTGCTTACAATGGAGGGGCAGCCATCATTGGCACACATTTTTTTAAATGAAAAATATTTGCTAAGAAAGTTCACTGACCTGGAGAAGAGGTTGGATCTGTTGATTCTGAAAGGAATATTGGTTGTCATATTACCCTGGAGAAAACTGGTGCATGGGCACATTGGGAAGGAATACCATCAGAGAAATCAGAAGGTGCAAGGCTGAACTGTGGAAGAACTTTATTATTAGCTGTGAGATGGCATTGAACCCAGTTAAAAACAAACTGCTGCATTAAATGGCATCATTTGAAATATTCATAGTAACAATATACGCAGGTAACTATGGAAATAAGAAGTTGGGAAAACAGAAGGAGTGAGTTTCTTGTTCAAATGCTGAACAAGGCCAAATTTATCTGTAGACTCAACATTTATTGGGCAACACATTGACTGAAAGAGGAGCTGAAATTTTCAGGGTGGTTCAGAGAGTTTGTCAGAACTGCTCCATCCTGGAAAGAGACCGTAATGAAAATACCAAACCTCCAAAAGTTTGCTAAAAGTAGTTTTCAAAAATCAAAAGATATCCAGGCTTGGATTAGAAAAATTACAATTTTCTTTTTATATGAAAATACTTTGTGTGTCGTAGAGTTTTTCGTTTTTCCATGCTATGTCAGCATCTCTTGCTACTGTCTGCCTCCTGACATGCCTTTTTCATATTCTTAAACAAGTAGAATGATGTCTGTGTAGAAAAACAATTAGTATTTTCACTTTCTGTAGTAACTAGGTCCAACCATATTCTTCTTAACTCCTAAGACAAGGTGGCCTCCAACGAGCGGCTGGTAGGGACATCCATTCATCCTTCTACCTCTTCACATTTTCTCTCCACAGTGCAAAATATAAAGAGGAGGGCGTTGCTTCGTGAGGACAAATATGGATATTCCAAGTCAAATGGAAAAACAGCACTGACAGCTTGGAAAAATAGATACAGACTTCCCACGGGAGACCCATTGTGTATGTTGACAATGTACTACACGTTCGCAGGTTGGTGAGCAGGTTTTGTGCAAGGCAGTTTGTCTGATTAATGCTTATGAACTCAATGCTGATTCCACCTAAATACTGTAAGTGAACTTCAGGGAAAACAGTGTTTTTCTTTTTGATCTACCGCTTCTCTGGCAATATAATGAGTGCAATTACCCTCGCTTGACTATGCAACATTATTCTGTTTTGCCAGTTAATTGCTGACGATGTCTCCAAGCTGATTAAAGCAAGACAATGTATTCACATATGTTTAATCAAAAAATTCTACTACAGTTTAGAATAATGTCCTAGGTCTTTTCTATCATTTGTCTTGTTTTCTCCCTTTTTTATTTTATTTTTTTTTACAACCAAGAAACATCAAAATCTAAGCAAGTCAATTTAGAGTTCCCAGGCTTCCCTCTTTGGCATGTGAATGAACTTTTTTTTTATTAACAGTGTCAAGTAATCATATTTGTTATCTGAGGCCAAAATCTGTAATATTCTTTATACCGGAAGATACTTCGGAAATTTATACTTAATCAAGGTATCAGGAATAGGTCAATTGTAATTACAGGAGTAGCTGTAGCAGCAGCAGTAGAGATATCACAGGATTACCATAGAGTGGTTCTAGATTGTGCTTTTAAATGCAAAATAATTAAATAATTCTTTTTTTTTTCTCTCATCCTCAAGGATTTCCAATCTATTAATAAGTTTCGAGCCACCAAATGGATGAGTGGAAGAAAATGATAAAGACATGGCAGAGCCACCCGATGGGCAGTGATCTCAGTGAACCTGCTGTCAAAATGTTTTGCCTTGAATATGTACAGGAACTGCTATGCTCGTATAGTCTCCCCGTTCTCTACCGTTTGGGACATGAGGAACTGAAAACCCTCCCACTAAAAGGACTGAAGGAAATGCAGTTTTCTGAATCTCATGTGCTGTGATTTACTCATGTTTTATACAGCGCAGTAGGTGTAGGCTGAAGCAGATACCCTTGTGACACAGAACCACTATCCTATTAAGGTTATAAAGTCAATAAGGCTTTGTTATACGTGGGTGCCACATGTGGGGTGGAGGTACTGCAGTGCCTCAAAAAACCTAGATGGGGTTGGAAGGTATGAGAAGAAGGGCTAGCACTTTTTCTATTCCCCTACCAGCTCCTTCCAAAGCATTTCACCATTGGCTATAACAGAAATGCACCTGCATTTCTGCAGGTAATGCTAGCACCAGGAAAATTCTGTAGTGTTCCTCAGCTGGGTGGTTCAGAGCGGTGATGTCCATCCTCTTTGCTCTAACCCTGGGACCTCACTGGCCTCAAGGCTGCTCAAGCTACCTGCTGCCAATAGCTCCCAATCAGTGATGGTGATGTGACATGGGGACCTCTCAGCCATGTCCTGTCCTAACACCTGAGTGACCAGGAGGCAACCCTGCAGCTTTTGTGATGCTTGAAATGGTGCCTTTCTTTGACTGTGCTCAAAGGTTTCCAGGAATCTTGGAGCACATCAGTGAACACATTGCAAAGGCAGATTGGAAGTGACATTTCAAGACAGTCATGCCCCTTTTCTGTAGGCTATCCTTGTTCCCCAGAGTGAACCTGGGGAAAGTCATCACATATCATGTTTGGAGATCAGCACCATCAGCAGGGCTTGTACGACGGGCCTTATTTTGACCGTGTGAACAAATCTCTCAGTAGTAATTGTCAAGTCCTGAAGACCTCATGCTCAATTAATATTCATCCCTAGAAAAATGTGGCCTGAGGACATACTGCTCAGATTGGAGTCTGAGGAAAACATTTTTTTAGAGCACCGATTAAAAATAATAGCAAGCAATTCTCCCTTTTTCTATTCCCTTGTTACCCTTCTGGTGAAGGACTAGGAGTGTATTCCTGACTCTGCTGGAGTCTGCCAGAACTGTGCTCTGGCCTCCAAGCTTTCAAAGGTTCTTTAATTTACCCTGAAATAAATAACTAACTACATAAAATAATAATGCTGATGAGTGAAGCACCAGTATTCTAATTTTTAGGGGAGAAGCACCTTACCTTTACCGTGTGTTTAATTTACGGGAGATTGTAGTGGGAGATTGGTTTTGAACTGATGATTTTGGTAGCCCCATGAGTTTTGGCCATTCCTTCCAACAAAGTTGGAAGAACTTTGCTCTTATCTTGCTGAATGCGGTGTCATTTCCTTCATGACTTGGACCTTGTTGATGCTGGAGAGGCCTGTGGGATCCTGAGTGCCTTCAAATTCCCTTGAAGTTGGTGAAAGGTGCCAGTGGTCAACTCTCTGCAGCTCAGAGCCTTTAACAACAGACATAGCCGTAATCATGAAATCAAAGATGGCCTTGATCACAAGTAGAAGGGGGAGCTAAACATAGTAGCTTGTCTCTTGGGATGCAGGCATTTATCTCTCTGCTTAATTGAATGAATGGGAAATTAGATAAAACTTTACAGAGTAAATCTTTCAGCAAATGTGATACCCAAGTAAAAAAATTTCAACGGACTCTACATTTTCACAGCTGCTCCTTTGTTTTGTCGAAGTGTATTTTGAATGTAAGTCCTGCTTACATTGCATCCCTATTAATTCTATTGTACATATTAAATGTCTTCTTTGTAGTGTGCAAAACCAGAAGGGAGACTAAAAACAAATAGCATGTGTTTAAAATGTTTTATGGAAGATGGCACCAGTATTTCCTGAAAGCCTCCATGATTCCAAGGTACTGCTCTCTGATAACAGTGTTATTGTTCAAGGCCAAAACTGGAACCTAGAATTATGTAGGAAATAATGGAAGAGAATAGAGAGAACATGCTATTTAGCCCCGCAAGAGACAAAAAAACATATAGATAAAATATAAAACATCTGTTGCTTGCTTCTTTACCAGTCTGCTTACATCTGTGACAATTTAAAACTGCTAAGAAATAAAAGCAACAGCAAGGTCTACTGAAGTCACTAAGATCATGCCATAAACATCAGTAATGTGCATTATCCACTAAAAGTAACTGTTTACTTGTTTACATTATGCCCTATGGCTGTATGTCTTCCAATTGCAATAGCTACAGTAGCTAGCCACAGTGCCTGCTCTAGATCCAAACAACTTTTATGGATGTGACATGATCACAGTGACTAACATTTAGGGTGGGTCCTAAGATCATGCTCTACAAGCCCAACTCTGATAGGTCTCCATAGTGTGTATGCTAAGATGTATATACCGTACACACCAACCATATGTGGCCATCTACCTGCTTGTAACCAACCTACTCTGATGGGAACTTAGTCCTCACTAGCATAACTGGTCCAGATGGTACTCCCAAAGTGGCATTACTGCACCTGTACTTTAATACCTTATCCCAGATCTTGGAAATGTTTTTTTCTGGAGGAGGTGGATAACTGTTTGACCACTGCTGCTTTCTAACTGAAATGTCACATAAAAAATTCTTTTATAGTTGCTTCTGGTTTTGTTGTCTTTTTTGTGTGGGGGTGATTAATGTTTTTTCATCACCTATGGGGAAAAAAAGCACATTTCTAGAGAAGTGCCATTTTTGTGTAAAACTTTCAGTGTTAATGAAAACGAGTATCCTAAAATAGAAGAAAAATAGTTTTCAAAGCTTTTGCATACCTATCTTTGTCAAACAAGTAGGAATATCAAATAGGAAAATGAAATACTTCCCAAATTTCTCATGAAAAACAGTTGCCACCACTAATCATGCTTTCAACAATTAAAAGGTTCTTTAGTGACACAGGTTCTGCCTTTGGAGTTGGCATCATACTGAGTAACAGCATAATTAGAAATAGAGAGATGTAATAACTCTCCAGGTTGGAATAGATCGGTATGAGATCAGTTTTGCCTCACTTGGATATGGACAATCCGTTTCTGGAGTGCTATTTAATTACTTCTGTGGTAGCAGGTGGTAAGTTCTCCTTGTCCCTTGACTGGCAAAGTGCCTCTTGTCCTCCTCAGTCCCGTTCCCTATGCCTTTACAAAGTGTATCCTCTTCCTAGAGGGGTTTAACTCTGTTTCTCAGCATTTTCCTGCCATTACACATATGATAGCCTGAGTTTACCATTTGTTTTGACCATTTGTTTTGATAAGCAACGGCCTAGATCCACAACTGCAGCTGAGGAAAGTAGAGTGCAAATGTGAAGGGAGTGTTTTTCCTACCTTACGTGTATTAGTCAGGCTTTCTAAGGTAGAATTAAATATTCTGACGGATGATGAAATTTTACCAGATGCTTTGGCTCCCTTAGGTCACCAGGGACTCCCTTAGGACACCAGAGACACCACCTACAATGTGTAGGATGCCATGGCCATGTCTGCTTTCTCTTGGCCGTGCCTCTTTCAGACATTTTGGATTTCACTCAGCTATCCAGGCATTGAGTCTAGGACAACCAGGTACATCATCCTTTCTTAACACTGCCATATTGGGATCTTCTCATGAGGACAGTCCATGGCACTCGTAGAGTGACTTGAAGTCCCCATGCCATCATCCATCCAACAGGAAGCGCAAACCTATATCTTGTCACGAGCATTTAATCAGAGGAACCTTGGTTCATCAGCACTCCTGTCACAGGACAGGTCACGCACTCCCAAGTTGTGGATTATTCAGGGGATGGAAGCCTATCCAGTTGCACGACATGTGCCCTTGAGAAAGAGGACCTTAATGTACATGCTGTGGACTTACTTCCCAACGGTCCTCTCAGATATAAATTGTTGTGGGCTGCATTCTACTCACCTTGGTGTGGGCAATAAAATACGATCCTGAGGTGGAGAAGATCACTAATGACAGCTGAGCTCATTAATAATGTTCTCAGTACTATAAATTCTTCAAAGATGGTTGCCTAACCATCAAGGTGAGAAACAGTATGAATGTATCATGTTGTAGAATTGAGTTTAGGCATTCTTCTATTGGCTTTTTCTTCCTCCTTTCAGATGCCACCAGCCAAGACTGAGATGAGATGAGAAAAGAGTAATACCTTTTTGTTTCACTTCATCTATCCAGAAGTGTTCATTCATATCCCAGATGGACCCACCTGTGTTGCTCAACTCCCAGAAGTGTGCTAGCAGGTAACATTGCCTGTTTATTTAATCTAGTAAGCAAAATTGTTGCTACTTAATTCCAGTTCATAAGGGAACTGGGAATTCCAGTTCATAAGGGAGTATCTTTGCCTAAAATGACCAAAGTCGTGTCACGTTCTTTCTCATCTCACTTGCCAGTTCTTCTGTACATGTGATTTTAGTAGAGCAAGTTGTTTCTGCAGTGTCCCTGTGCTCTGCAAACTGGGCTCTTATGGGTATGACCCAGTAGAATAGGAGGCCTTTAAGGGAAAGCAGCGAAGTATGATATGTGTTGGACCTGCAGTAACTGTTATAGTGTGTGATTGTCATGCACAGGAGTGCCTCTGATCACAAGTCTGGGCTTATCTGTAAGTTCAAAGTAACTGTTCCTACCAGTGAAGTTGCTACAGCTTGCTCCGCTTTTGCCTATGCAATGACCTGTGTAAGGTAGAGGGAGAAGGACAAAGTGCAGATATTGTCAGGGTCATTGAGAGAACATCAGGGATGCTTTGCTGTATATATCAGGCAAGAGCTGCAGGTCCCATGAGCTCTGGTAGGACTGCTGCTCTCTGAGGAGCACACGGCCATCGGATCTGAGTCACATACCAGCAGGAGGCACCACAGTTCCCTTTTTTTAAACTCTCACATTTGTATTTAAAATGTGTCTTCCCCAAAAATCACCATCAAAATGTGCGTTAGTTTATTTTACAAAGGCAGTTTGATTTACCTGGGGAAGCAGAGTGGGCCTGGGACAAGACATGGAATGAGCTGCTTTGCCATGTCCATGCAGACGGACCTTGGCTAGTCTCCTGGCCCACGGTCTTCTCTATTGATGTCACTTCAATGTGCTTCAAGCCACGAGGAAGTCAAATTCCTGCCAGCCCACCACATCCCTGCCATCCTGGCATGTCCGAGGCCTCTTACATCCTGGCCCAGCACATCCCTGCTCACTACGTCCTGCCATCCTCGTGTGTCCTGGTTCTCCTTGTCCTGGCCTAGCACGTCCCTGCCCACAATGTCCTGCCATCCTGGCATGTCCCAGCCCACCATGTCCCTGCCATCCTGGTGTCCAATGAGCTCCTGGGAATGGTGGCAGGCAGCAAACCGTAGCCAGCGATACAAGGGGAACTAAGCCAGGGGCGGCCTGTGGAGCCAGCACAAAATGGGGTACAACAGCCCTCCCCTCACGCCGCCATCTTCTCGCCCTCCTGTAGGGGAGTGCCCCCAGACTCCCAGCCTTGGTGCCCGCCACAACCGGGATACGCAAAGGCGGATGTTTCCCACTTAAGGTGTCCATTCCCTCCTCGCCATCCCCACCACAGCCCATGAGAGGAAAATCCCGTCCCGCGAGTGAATGGCGCCTGCCAAAGCGCTCTGCAGGCCCTGGGGCACCGAGCGTCTCGGGGCCATATCGCAGGCGGCCGTAATCTCCGGGATCCCACGCCTGTAAAGCAGGAGCCGCCTCCCCCTCCACCCCCTTTCCTTTTCCCCCCCGCCTCCCTTTTCCCGGTATTTTACATATTCCCGAAATTTGCTAGTGAAGGGCAGGAGAGGCGATAACGGCAGCGCGGCGCGCTGAGCGGGAAGTGCCGCCTGACAAAGTGTGTAGTGCGGTGCGGATCCTTTCTGGCACTCTAATTATCCTTTCCTTCTTGACTCCAGTATCACATGTAGCCATGTGTAGAATCATAAAATAATTATGCAGTGTACAAGCTTTCTGGGAGCATGTACCACTGTTTTCCTAATTCTTTATCGCTCCCATTGATCGTGGCGTGTGTGCATTGATCCAAGTCGGCCATCTGGTTGGGGAAGATAAGCGTGCGAGTGTCTTTGCATTGCACTGTCACTCAGGGAGGGGGGTACATTTTGGCTGTAGGGAATTACAGGGGCAGGATTAGCCCTCTTCCTAGGAGTAAACTGAATTTTAAATGCAGCATTGCAGCTGCATGGACCATGTTGCTAACTTCTGTTTTTTGCCCATACACTGGGTGGATTTTTCTTTTCTTTTTTTTTTTTCTTTCCCTTTTTCCCCCCTTTGCCTTCTCCTGCCTGCTCAGGCTGTATTTGGAGATAGAGATAGGGCTTCCATTAAATGGAGGGGGAGACAAGAGAAAAGGAGGACTGTCCTTCTCTGCACACACTAGACTTGTGAGTGGCTGCCGTGTTACAGGATTTTGAAATGGCAAAAGGAGCCTTTAGACGCAGGCAAGAACCCGCCGGATTGAATGCGTTTCGCAAGAAGAAGCATTGGTCGAAAAAGAGAGAGCAGAAAAAAAAGGATGAAGTTATCAGCCTATGACAGGAAATTAAAGGCTGGATATTAATCAGCTCTCTTAATGGTTAATCAAAACAAATAACCCCGATCACACATTATGGGGATGTTTGTTACGTATTTAGCAGCAAAACAACGGAGATTTTTTTTAAAAAAATATTTGTTTATTTTTGCCTGCCAGCTTGCCTGCTTCCAACCCATATATCCTGCAATCATTTGAACTTAAGTGCAATATTTTCTCTGCCTGGCTGGGATGTGTGTGTGTGTGCACGCACTCGCACCCCTGGTCGTCCCTTTGTATGAGGCGATCGTGCCCATTGTTGTCTCATATTCTGCAAATGCAGGGAAGGTGCCTCAAAAGCCTTTCCTCTAAAATTGAACAATTCTGTCAAAAAAGATTAGTTCTATTTTGTCTGCTGCTTGCTGACTATTCATGAATGTAAAGAGAGAGGGCTTGGGTGTCATACTAAGTTGCTAAGGTGGCTGGCTTTCGCCTATTGACTTGAGGATACCGAACTGGAGCCTACAAAAGAGCAGCCAGAAGGAGAGGAGAGAACTGGTCTGCCATGTGTTTCAGCTATACCTTCTTTAGCTGCCCATTTATTTCTTTTGTTGCCACAACTTTTATTGTCATACAGTTGAAAAAAATGTTAGACACAGGCTTCAGGCTGCACCAAGCAGAAAAAAGGATTAGCATATCACTAGGATCATCTTACACTGAACCAAATTCTTTTCAGGATGTATAATTAGTGAATACAGTCTCTCTCCCCCCATACCCCTCTGCCTTTTTTTTTTTTTTGAAGGGGGAGCCTATGGATAGGGAAAATTAGCTCAGAGCTCTGGGTAGGAAATGAGAAGAAAGGGAAAGAAAAAGTTCCCTAGTTTCAGGGTAGGTTTGGTGTAAGCCCCACATTAGGCTCGTGCATTATGTTTAAGAAGCATTTTGCACATTCATAAAATTTGTGGGAGTTGCATGCTAATCAAAACTTTCTATATATATATATATACGTGCAATCACCTTCGAGTGACTCGAGGGAGAGAAATTGTTTTCAGAGCTGGCCTCATCATCAGAGCAGCTTTGCCCACCCTCTGTGAGCAGGGCTGAATATAAAGCTTGATGCCCAAGAAGGTTTTGCTTTTTCCTCCTTGTGTGAGCACCCAGCTTCCTTCTGCCATCTCCAGACTGTCCACTCCTCAGCACGTCCAAACAAAAAATATCCTTTCTCCTTATGTTGGGATCTGTTTTCAGGCATAAAGCTGGCGTTACTCTTGAACTATAACCATATGTATGGATTTTAAAGCATTTTAAACGTATATGCATTTTAAAATGGAAGGAAAGAATAAGGTTTGGGAATTAACAGTTTGTTTTTTAAAAGGGCATAGGCCAGTTTGAGTGTCGATCAAAATAGGTGTGAACTAAGCAGCCAGATGGGACTTAAGTCTGTACAGAGAGAGGGAGAGCACCCAAATGCACCCACTACCAAAAGCAAAGGAATAGACTTTACCATTTGTCGGGGCAGTTCAACTCCAGGATAATTGGCCCCAAAACACCTTGGATCCAAATTAAATTTGCGCCACCAGGTGTTTACAAACTGTTCAAGTGGATCATTCTACCTCAAGTAGCAAGTGGGCTTCTGCATGAGGGCTGGGGAAAAGGGAGCATTCGATCTCAAAGCCCCCAAAACGCAGCTGCACCTTCGCAGTGACATATAGGAGCTCCAGTGGCCATTTGAGCACCATGTTTCCTGCTCACATCAGAGCGAACTTTGAAAGCAGAACTGCAGTGGGAATAAAGCAGAGCTTCTTTTTGAGCTAAAAGGCTGGTAATTTCGAAGTGTTTAATCACCCTGTGCGTTTGACATCATTGCCTTTTCAAACCGCTCAAGCCAATTGTTCCATCAAACTAGCAATCGGACGTGAACATTGAGAACGGGCTCTGTGGTGCTCAGCCATAATTGGTCACATCACTCACATGGGCTCGTTTCCACTCTGATTAGAAGAGGGTGAAAATTTGCTTCATGTGGATACTTAAAACACCCACACATAAAAATCTCATTTGCCACAACTGTTTTTTCCAGGGAGTACTAGCGGCTTGAACATTGATGGAGGACACGAAAGGAAAATAAGTGAAACGAGAGCTCAATTAAAATGGTGAATGCCTTCATGCAAAAAGGTTTCTTCACCCAGTTCAGTTCCTGCTGCTCGATCCTGCTGGCACAGGGGATTGCATTTAGGTTTTTGTGCTGCCTGGATGTGCTGCCCTATACTGCAACCAGGTGAGAAGGAGGGGAATTAGATTAAGATCCCAACCCCAACTGTGTTGGTGTTTCTATGGGCCCAGAACTCACACTGGGGATGGTCATGACAACAGAGTTGCAGGAGTGGAGTTGAAGAGAGAGAGAACGGTGAATTAGAAGTGTCCTTTAGAGCCTGTGTAACTCAACCATCATGGAATTAAGAAAAAAAAAAAGCTTCAGCTCTATAAAATATGGGGGGAGAAATTGTTTTTTGATCTTGGGGAAATTATGCCAACTCTTTATGACTGGTAGGTCACGTATAGAGAGGGTGTCTATTGTCCACGTGGAACCCCTTTTGACTTCAAAAAGAGGATTTTTGGTAGGGGAGTGCCTGCCGAATGGAGCGGCGTGTAAAGCAGCCGTGTCAGGTGCTGTGGCTTGTGATCTTCTTTATTATGCTCTGATACACTGGAGAGCGTGTGAAATCATGAACAGGAGCGACTTGGAAGCTGCCGTTTATTTAGAGGGCAGAATAGAAAGCTTAGTGTGATGCTCCTCATTCGGAAAAGAAATATTGCCACTGGTGGCCATTTCTTATTAGCAAATAGAAGATAACTCCAAATGGCCAGAGGAGTCCAAGTGTGTTGCTATAAGGACTGATAAAGATTCCTGGGAAGCTACTCATGCAAGTGTAAGAGTGTTCACTCCTGTTACTCAGCTAAAATGTGCTCCTTCCTGCTTGTTGGCTTCCAGAAAAATCAAATCACACGGAAAGAAAAAGTGAAGAAAAAATCAGATAAAATTAAGAACAGAGAAGCACAAATATCGGGATGGTTGTAATCTACCTTCTGCAATATTGCAGTCACACTAAACATGCAGTTAGCTTGCAAATGACCTAATTTAACAAAACCCGGGCTTAGATCCTTGGCCGTGTGTAATAAAAGCAAGGTTACATGGTCACCTTGGAGTTGTTTGATGGGGACTCGGCGCTGTGTGTTTGTCAGCATGCCTAGCACTGGTCTAGCCTGTAGTTGAGCCTCTCAGAAGCTTTGAGGATATATTTTATAAATAATATGCATAATAAACAGCAAATAAATGCTGTTTAATAATCATTCTGTGTGCCTTTTGTCATTAACTTGATGCTATAGAGCCACACGGACCAAACCTTGATTTATAAAGCTGTTAAAATGTTTGACCTTGTTTCAATAAAAGCTTCAAGGTTAATTACAACAAGCATGCTATATGCGCTCCCTCTTCCTCGCCCTGATGATTTATAGAACGAAAGGGTGATAAATTCTCATCTTCAAAAAGTGACTGCAATGCAAAAGTACAAGGGTTTGCTTTTTCTACCATTTTCATGTTTTACTGCACTTTGATATATTATATATTGAGGGATGAGCTGTCTCTTCCTAGGCAGCACTAGAAATGTGTGTTTTTTTTTTTGTGTAAAGTATAACAAGAAGCATGTGAGAATGGAGAAGAAAAAAAGAAAGTTGAGAATGGAAAAAAAAAAAAAAAAAAAAAAAAAGGTTGTTGGGAATAAAGAGCTGTAGCTTTGCTCCTGGATAGGATGTATCCATAATGAGGTAAACAAAGGGGTGGTTGTTTTTTTATTTTTCTTGTTGCACTGAAAACAAATTTCACAAAATAAAAACCAATTTAAGTTTCTTTTAAAAGAACCAGGAAATATTGAGGAAAGTTAATTGAAGCACATTCAAATTACAATAAACACATACAAGCACAATTATCTTCTTTTGACTAGTGTGTGGCTTAGAGATGTTTTTATCTTTTGTTTATTGCACTATTAAAAATATAGAGAGGCACCAAGAAAGAGTAGATAGCCACCATATGGAATTACATATTTTCCCTATTTATATTTAAATAACTACCCGTGAGAAATTATGCACAAATCATGCAATAATTCTCAACTGAAATGACTGTTTAGAAAATAAAAATTCTGAGGCACAATATTCTTTTCATATTAAATTGCCCATTTTCTGTACATCATATATGTTTGTACAATACCAAAAAAATGTTGCATTACAGCCCAATACAATTTGTTCACAATGCTAATGAAGATGGATAGAGGACATTGTAATATACTGTAGTAATTTATAAGCAGTGTGGGAAAACAAGGCAAACAGGCTCAGAGAGCTAGAGCATAATTTTTTGCTCCCATTTTCAGAGTGAATAGTGGTAATTTTAATAACCTGCTGGTTTGACAGATTTAATGATGCCGATTAACTTTTATTGCTTGATTCATGCCATGCTCACATTCGAGGTGAATTCTTGTGCTTGCAAAGTTTGAGTGGCTGGTTTTAGGCAGCAAAAAAAAGAAGCTCCTAATACCCCGCAGAGAACTTGGCAAGACTGAAAACCTGGTGTTTACGATGCCACCCTCTCCCCAGAGGGGCAGATTTAGAGCCTGCCTCTCATTTTGCAGTAAACTTGTCCCCTCCTTGCTTAGGGACAGAGGGTCTATCTGCCCTCCAAGAGGCTCCTATCCTGCACAGGAATATTAACTCTGGGTCCACTTGCATTAGATTTATTATTTGATTTCTCTGACAGCAATTCTGATTAATTGGGACTAAGCTGTGAATACCAAGATCATTTCCCCTGCTGATAAAGGCTAAAAGATGTACATTTAATGAGCAGAATGTCCAGCCTTAGTTCATATCTCCCTCAGAAAGAAGATCTGCAGCGTCTTTTGACTTTCTAAAATAGGAGTGAAAACTTCCAAATTAGCTAATGTGCCAGTTTTCTTATACAGCTTATTTCAGATGGTGGATAGGTGTCAAGTTTTGCCTGTCTGTCTGTCTCTCTAATAATTCTAATAATTTTGAGTTCTGAAATTCATTAAATGGCTTTTTCCAAATACGTAAATTAATAACTTTTAATCAAGTTGCTTTTGGCCCTGAAAATCAAAGGGAGAAGGAGGCAGAAAGCCCCACCACCCAACAAGTCCTTCCTACCATCAACATGCCGAACTACAAGTGTGCGCTTGCAAGAGACACTGTTTTGGGAAGAGACTCCTCTGTACTGGGCAAGGATAAAATAAAAATACATTTTAACCCCTCTAACACCCCTTCCATTGCTCTGTCTTTGTTTAAGAAGCACCAAAAAGCCTACTGGCCTTGTGATACGCCATGGATGTGGTAGACCAATCTGCCTCAGTCCCAAGGTTGTCTTTTCCAAACCAAATATCCCTTGGAGAATAATCTTTTCTAGTTATGATTTCATTTGAAAGAGAGAGTGGCTCTGGTCTGAATACCTTCTTGGAAAACTTTTCCATTTCTACTAACAGTGTTGCTATTGTGCAAAAAAGAGTCTTTCTCTCTGGTAGACAGGTCCAAGGACCTTCTAGTGTACGTGATATTTGTATCCTCCTGAAAAACACCAGCAAATAGTCATGCAGGTGTTTTCTGGGTGTTTATATATATATGGAATAACTATATATATATATTTGTATATATATAACATTTTAAGCACATATACCAATATGTTATATATGTACGGGTGTATACAAATGCATATGTGTGCATTTTCCCCCTGCAGGATGGAGGCTGTAATTTATTTTAGAAGAAACTCTTCCAAGAAATTTTCAGGGCTGCCAGAAATAGGCAAGAGAAGTCGAAGAGTCTGATGTGAGTTTTATGCCTCATTTCTTTTTAAAATTTGGTTAAATCTCCTCTTTGATGCTGTCTTACAGATCAAAAGGCTCTGCTGCTGGGAAAACTGCACTTGGTTTCAAAGTGGAGTTTCTGCTTGTTATTTCAGGAACAATAAGGAGTCCTTAGTACATTATGAGTATGGAGAGGAGTTTGCAGACCTGTAAAAAATGGTCTTCATATGGTGCTACTGTCTATTACAGTCTTCTGGCAAATTATCCCACTGTGGTCCCAGAAGCACTGCTGGTAAAGGCAACCATTCCATGCTGAACTCTTAGTTTTCCTCTTTTCGCTGTGATTCCAGCTCTTGTTCATTTAATTAAAGTTCTGTTTCTCCCTCCATTCCTATCAGCTTGGCACCAGAGTCAAGGAAAAGGTGGAATGGTGTTCAAATACTAGTATCAAGGGCTGCAAGAAGGTCTTCCCTCTGGCACAAGCCTATGTTGGGATAGTAGCACCACGTTTGGAAGTGGAGCATGTATCCTTGAATGCCCTTCGCCATCACCGCAAAAAATAACCATGTCTTCACGTGCACATGGATTTATGGCACTATGAACTGCGAAAAATATGGAAGGATCTATGGAAAAACGAATTACCCAGGAAAACCTTTCTGCTCTCACCCCAGTAGTTTGTCATTTATATCACCAGAATTGTTCCCAATTTGCATATGTAAGAATGCCTCACCACCCTTTGGCTTCACACATTTAATTAGCAATTAGCAATAGTGTCATTGTAATCATGGTGGTTTAAAGATACAAGTGAAACAAGGTTTGAAAGGAGGAGTAACACCATTTAGGAGAATGGCTAGTCTTAGTTTTCATTTTTAAAATTACCAGGGGAGACTTTAGCATTTATTTAAAAGAATGATACCTCAAAAGACAAAAGAATTTGACAACAACCAACGGACAGAAGTTTTATTTTGTTAATGTTTCAGCAAAACCCAGAATCTTCTTTGCTGTAGAACTAGCTTATTGGTAAAAATCTGTTTTGGTGGAAAATGTTGAACCGGTCCATCTCAAAGCAGGGGGTCAGGACTTTCAAACTGTTGCTCAGATGTCACTGTTCAAAAATACTCTTGTGTATTCATCTTGCCTTAATGGAAATGAATGTGACAGGTAGAGAAGTGAAACAAGGACAGTCAAGAGTTGTGACATGAAAAGGGTCCTCAGTGGCTCCAGGCTGATACCCGGTGGTGTTTTTGGCACAGCCAGAAACTCTTGCTCTTATTCTTGCTCTCTTCCTTCCTTCCTTCTCTCACATTCCCCAATAACACTGACAAGGATTCCTCCTTTGCTGGCACCGATGGGTGTAGCGTAATTTTGAAGGACATCTGAATTTAAATCAGAGTATAGAAGAACACCTACATATGAAGCCAAAGAACATTTTATCCTCTCCTTGTTGTACTTACCTCTTCTCTTCACCGTTCTTTGTTTTTTCCTGCTGAGAACTGGGAAAAATAAGGTTATCTCACATCATCTTAGAAGATCAAATTATTAGTCGTGGTTTATCTGGGACTGGGCCTTTGGTACCATTCATTCGTACAGCTCTGTTGTCTTTGAAGTCCTTCAGAAGTCTGAAGGGAGCTTGTTCTGCGCCTCAGCCTTGCCTTTTGCCTCTGGCTTCTCCACTGCCTTTCAGCAGGACGGTAAGAGGACAATTTGGGTGAGAGGTCCTGGGGTGGCATCTTCTCCTTCCCTCCACCATAGGAAGCAAACAAGAGAAGGGTTTGTAAGACATGGCTCTTCACTTCTTTGTTTTATTACCAACTGAGGAAATCAAGGTGCATAAAATTCCTGGGTTTTATTTAGCAGTTACCATTTATTTCTCTCCCACAGGTTCATTTCTCTCTTCATCTGTGACACCAGTGAGGATCTGAGCACAGGACTCCCATGATGAGATCTTCTGGCCTACTGGGGACATGCAAAGATCATAATTGTTCTTGCAGACCTTAAATCCGGGAATCTCTCCTGCAGGGCTCGGAGCATCTTCTTGTCCTGTGTTTGTGCTGTGCCAAGCACAGAGGGGCCCTGGCCTCCGAGACAGTCAATACAAATAAATAAGTGGAAGCCTTGGAATGAGTCATTTGTCGGGAGCACACCTGCATCACCAATCCCACAGCTGTAGGGCTGGAAAGGCAAATAAAACAGCTGTAACCCAAGCCTGGAGGGTGCTGGGACTCAGGGGAGGGAAGCTGTTCTTTCAAATAGCTGTAACCCAAGGAAGAAAATCATCAGCCCATGTGCGTTTCACAGCATTTGATGACAAAATGGTTTGTGGCTTAGCCATTGTTTAAAGGCCATTCCTCAAATTCCTTGTTTACTGTCAGCAGGGTGAGTTGTGGACTCTGTGACTTTAGCTGTTAATGGGCCTAAACACTTACGCCAACAGATTAAGCTTTGCTGAAACGTTAAGAAAATTGGCCCAAACAGAGATAGGGAGGTTTCTTGTTTAGCTGTTGTTTCATTTGCATGAGAATCATTGTCTCGAGACAATAGCATTTCAATATCTCCCAAAGAGTGGGCAATTGGGTGAAACTCATTCAGCTTCTGCTAAGTGAGAGAAATTGTTTGTTTGTTTGTTTTTTAAAGTGAAAGAAAAATGCTCATTTTCAGCAGCAAGGGTGACCAGATGAGAAGAAAATCCAAGCTCCAAATACCTCCAGCTTGTGATGGACAGGGACCTAATAAGTTGGGATTACACTGAAAGAAAATCAGAATATTAATGATCATAAGTGTTTTTTTCTAAAAAGGTTCTGCGTGGGAGAATAGGAAATTAGCAAAATTTGTGTGTTTGGGAAACATGAAGAGTAATTTTGTTTTTTTAAAAAATGTTTTTGCTGTAACTTGTGTTACTGAATTGTAGGAACTCTGAATTTTCCAAGTGATCCAGATCCTTCCTCTATTTTCATATAAATTATGTACGACCAAACATTGTTTGAACTTTTCCCCAGTCCAGTACTTGGGCAAGATGCTCAAGTGGCCTCTTTTCTTTCAGTTTCCCTCTCTATTTTTAAAAATAATAGGCTGGTTCCTACAATTATTATTGGAATTATAGCAGCACCTGGAGTCATCAGCCAAGACTGCAGCCCCCTTGCAGGAGGCACTGGCCAAAAATGATAGCAAGGCTGTCAGTGACCTTGGTGGGCCAGGACAGCAGAGGAGGAACATCACAGACTGGAGAGCACTGGCTCAAGGCCACCAAAAAGCCCAGGGCAGAAGGACAAATGGTTGTGTGGTGGCCTAAGCCCACGCAAATGTGTGATCAAGGCGAGTCTAGGTGACTGCATGCTCAAGGCCAATGCCTACCATGTGTTGGTGCAAGGACCAATGCAGCAGGTAAATACTTCAGGTCCAGTTTTCTGTGTTACTAGTGCTGTGAGATTTGCTTGAAGCACCGTTTGACATTTCCTTTTTTGGGAGGAGGTCCTGCTGTTTTCCTTTCCTTTTTCTTTTCTTTTTTTCTTTTTTTCCTTTTTTATTTTTTTTTTCTTTTTGCCCTTTTAGACCTATTACTTTTGGACCTCTCTGCTGTTATTTGCAAGTTACCTGTGGCTGCTTTAAATGCCACCGGGTGCACGGGGGATGTTTACATTTCCCTGATTACATTGTCTTTGAACGGTTTTAAACTTGACTTTGATTAAACACGCTAATAACGAGAGGGTCCCTTTTTTTTTATGAATGTCACTTGCTTGAGTTGAAAAGACATGCTCTTAATACTTGCTTTTCATCTAAATCAAGAAAGCAACACTAAGCAAAAAAGTATTTAACTGTAGCATATAGGATTGTAAAGATGGTAATCAGGGACACTGGTAATTGAAGCTTTTGGGGAGAACCTTTCTTCTGAATCCTTCAGTCTGTTTAATAGGATAAAATTAGCTTGAGTGGCTTGGTGTTTGAAGAGGTTATGATATAATTGGAGCTGCCTCCTGGGTTTGCTGCTGGACAAGGCGATCAGGTGGAGACATGGGAGGGCATGGGAACCTCTGAAGTACAAGACTCAGCTTCTGCCATACTAATTAGCCTAAATTAGCTATGCCAGTTTTCTGCTTGCTTTTGAATTTCCCTGATAATGCTTTTATCAGGAGTGTAAGGAAAGGAATACGAAAACGCGCACAAAGTTCACTGCGGAATGGCAAGAGCGGTGGCAACAGCTGACATAAGTCTAAGGCTTATTGCTACAAGCTTCAGAAAAAAAAAGAAATTAAGAAAAAAAAAAAAGACTGAATAGCATTAGGAAATAACAAATGGGTATCAAGTACAACCCCTAGGGATTTCGAAAGTATTATGGCGTGCGCTCTTCAACACGGAAGTTTACAAAGCATCTGTAATAAATTGATTATCTTGAGGATGATATACATATTACTTTGAGGGCAACCCCGCTCCCCACCACCCAGCTCCTCTCCTGAGTGTTTAACCCAAAGGGAAGTAGGCAGGTCCTCCTGGAGGCGGAATCAGTTCATGCCTCCCCATTTGTGCTCTGTCATCCGCAAAGGCCCCAGAGAAGCTGTTTGTATTTTGTTAGCTCCTGCCATTTTTAATTTTCACTTCTGACCTCAATTAATCAACTTTAACCATGCAAAGAGATTTGTGGTGCTTTCGGTAGAGCTTGCACAAATCTATTTTAATTGAAAATGTGCAAGAACAAAAGAAAGGAGGCAGGTTTTGCTGTTTTTCTTTATATGCTGGAAGCAATGTCTTTTCAAGGCCAGTGGACAAAGCAAGTCAGAGATGGACACCAGACTTCCTAAAGGCACTTTAGGAAGCACTTTCACTGTCAAATTTGTCTCTGGGGAAGACTTGAGGTTACAGGGAGACACAGGCTTTTTCTTCATGGGTAGCACCAATTTTGGTTTGGAGACAGTTACTTGGGATGAGAATTGCCCATGCTTCTAATGGTAGAAGGCCACAGCATACAATTCACTGCAGGTACAAGTGCCTCATCAGCAATCTGCCCTGCTGATCTCTGTTAGGGGTCTATGGTCACCAGGAGGTCTGTGACCACCAGATGAGAGGGAGGTCCCAGGAGATGTGCAGAACTCAGAGGGAAACATGGTCCCAGATCTCTCAGGTAAAAGTTTCTTCATGTTTTTCTTCAGCCTCTCTTAGACATCTCCCCAGCAGGCTGCCCCAGGGATGCTATACAAAGATTGAATGAATTTAAGAGAAGATATCAACCTTCTCCAAAGAGCAGAATTAGTGAGACTCATCCCTGACCTTGGTTTGGTCAAGGTATTCCGCCATGCCTCCTGCATCAGCTCAGAGGCAGTTAAACAGACTCACATCAACTTTATGCTTAAAGACAAGATGTGGATGGTAACAAGACTCAGTCAAGAGTAGCAAGTTGATCGGAGAGAACATGTTTAGAGGAAACTTCTGCTCCTGAGGTGGGAGGGAAGCAGACTGAAGTCCAGGATGCTGAAGGAGAATAAAGCTTTGGGCTCTACAACATTTTGCTCCAGACATAGCAGCGAGCAGAGTATCTCTCCCCACAAATCTTCACCTTCGTTTGCTCCTGAGAAGAGTAAAATATTTGCAGCAAATGCACTCCCTCTGTGCCACTGGGTGTTCCTATTGGGCACCCTTACCTGTGCTTTTTTTTGCTATTCTCTGGAGGCATGAGGAGAAATGCAGGAAATTCGGAAGACTCAAGACTTCTGAAGATTTTCCCAGGGGACGGATATAAGTAAACAAAGTTTAGGCACTTGAGAATGACTTTGGAGGCACTTAGGCCCTTCCTAGAGCAAGGCCCTTCGTAGAGCATGTTTTCTAGTAAAACTAGACTTAATGAGATACATTCTACATCTAGGTACAAAAAAAAAAGACCCACCTGAGGGCATTATACTCTTTCTGTTCATCTCTGCATGCTCTCTATGGAAAATCAATAGGGATATCAGATTTTAAGACTTTGCTAAGCTATTTTATTATATTTTATTTTACTCTTTCTGCAGATGGAACTGGTTGAGTTTGCGCTGGTTACATTTGCTTGAGAACAATTCCAAAGGACCTAAAATAGTGTTTGTTTCATGGGCTCCTTCATTCCCATGTATGGGGTCCCTGGAACTGCTCTTAAGGTCCTTTCTTAACCAAAGAATCTGGTCCTCATTGGGAAATACAATGCAAATAATATATATATATATATTATTTTAGGGCAAGTGAATCATTCAAGCAAAGACACTGAGGCTTGACTTCCGCTCCTGCAACTCCTGCACTCTCACATCACCAGTCCTCTCTTTTTATCAGGTGCAAACACCTGTGTCCCATAAGCCGTTCAGCTCTGGCACTCGCATGTTCGGTATTCATCCAAGTGCCTACATAGAGACGAGCCTTCAAACAGCTTCATCTCCCATCCCTGTGGTCCCCACAGGCACAAAACTGGGTACCAACCCGTTCAGCTACTGCGTGTGCTGCAATGAGCCTAGGGCCTGCAAACACTTCTTTTCAGGAATAGCTTCACTCCTGTCATCAAGTCCTCTCAACACAGATTTTGCAGCAGTGGGTTTATATGCACTCGGTTTATTGTCAGCTTTAACTATAGAATAAATGTGGTGAAATTAGTTTAAAAGCCATTTCAGTCCAAAATTGGATTTTTAAGTTTGCCACTCTAGACTCTACAAGAAAAGTATTGTGCTCTTGAAAAACATAATGCCCAAAATATAGCTTTGAGACTTGAGGGGAGTTACATTTATTTAAATAAACTGGAATCAAGAATTCTTTTTTTCTTCCCTTTTCTCCTTTTTTTTTCTTTTTTGCCTTTTTTTTCTTTTTTTTCTGATAGAATTTCCTCTTTGAAGCACTATCCTGATTTGCTAGAGATTTTTTTACTGATAGTAACTATGATACCAACTTCTGAGTGACAACTGAAAAAGGAACCTCAAACTGTTGTCCTTGATACCAATGACAAACTTCCCTGTGACTTCACTGGGCACAGTATGTAGCACAGCTCAACTCTAGACGTTTTTATTCTGCAATCAACCTAGACTCTTATTCAGAAATTACATCCTGCCCCCAGGATGACATGTTCAGCTTGGAAGAAGACCTTGTACGGGCTAAAGGTTGGGCTGTAGCCACACTGAAGCCAGTGAGAATGTCCTTCAGTGGTGCTAGTGGAATGGAAATTGGCCATCAGTGCCCAGTTCCCTGGCCATGCTAATGTTTGTTGCGGTTCTAGCAATAAAAAAGGTCACACAGAGCAGGCTCAGCCTTAAGCCTGTTTCAGGCAGAGGGTTTTTGCTTGGTCTCTGCATCACAAGAAGTTTTGATCCCTCAAGCTCTTCTTTGCTCTTGAGCCCTGAAGAAACAAGAGCTGCATAGCATGAACCAGCTTTTCAGGAGAGCTCTTCTGTTTTGACAGTTCCAAGAGAAACCCATTTGTGCTATGCCTTAAGGGCTTCTTCTTGCTTATCCTTGTCCTTCTCTTCAGACAACAGGACACACAGCAAGGCAGCAGTCACTTTAGCAATTTTTATCTACCCTTAGTATGAAGGCAAATCACCCCACAGACCTGGCTAGTGATTCAGCCTGATATTTGACCTGCCCACAGAGTACCTTTGCCTGGGAAGTCCCAAGAATATGAGGAGGTAAAGTTAAGATTCTCCTCCAAAAGAAAAGGAAAAAAGTCAAGATGCTTTTGGCTCAAGAGAAAAGCACTCTTTGGAAAGAAGTACTCGAATCTGTCTTCAAGACCAACCCTTAGCTGCAGAATTGGGATGCCATCAAAGGTGGAACCTCCATCTTCCTTTGCTCCTAGAGGGATGATTGATGGGAAATGTCCCACAGCCCTCCCTGTCTGACCCCTCAGCCACCCACAAGACCAAGCCATACAACACGTGTTCCCCCCTACACAAGATATTTGCTGACTCCTGTCACTGGCCATACAGTGTCAGGCCAAGAAAGACCATCGAGAGTTGGAAGGGATGCACAACCCTGCTGCGATTTCCTCCCTGCATCTTCCAGGAGGAAGAGGCTCAAGCACAGTGTGCTGAAGCTGTGGGTGGAAGAAAAACATTTCCTTGCTTGCACAAATTTCTCCAAGTCTCTGAGGAGAAGCAAGCCTCAGTAGTCCCCAGATAAGCCGCCAAGAAGCTTTCAGCTCAGCATAGCATCAGGGAGGGCTGTCTTGAAGAGCACCAGTAATGAGAGCCTCTCTTTGGCTCCATCAGGCAATATTGCAAGCAAGTCATGTCTTTTAGAAGAGGAAAAATCTATTTTAGCGCTCTCTCTTTCTGTGTGGGTGCTTATCTCTGGTCACTGCTGTTCACCATGTAGAGAAGTCTCTGTGGCATGCATTTCTAAGAGGGCAAACTGTCTAAAATTAGCTCTTAGTTTTAAATAAGAGCCTGTACAGTTCTCCAGGGAGGGGCATTCATCCTCCAAAGGAAACTGTCAAGGATTGTTCAGGATTACTCTCCAGCTGTTCAGAACTGCTGCATCCTTTTAAATTATAATGTCAACATGTCGCAAATAATATGGAATGACAATGTCTAATTTCTGTCCTGTGAGGAATCAAAGGGAAGGAAAATTGCTAGCATACTAGACACATACCAGATTTAAGAGACCAGGTAACCTTTCTAGGTGGCTTAGTTAGAATAATTAGTCAAAATATTAATGAAAATGTAATTTTCTAGCTAGGCTCTAAAATCTAGAGGCTTTACATTATGAACTCCCAGCTAAGACTGCACAGAATGGATTGTATTATCTCCTGGGTGAAGGGATGTATCAACTTCTTCATTGATTGCACTCTCAGTCGAGTAACTGGGGTTTTTTTGACCCCTGAAATGTTCAGGTTCTGCCAGCATTGCTGGCTTTGAGGAAGGGGTTTCCATGCTAAACTGCATGAAAACATAAAGGGCCAGACCATCATGATATGTATTGCTGGCCTTCAAATCCATGAGGCAGCCCATACTGAGCTTGTTCCTACAAGCCTACTTGAGGTCTACAACTGGAAGCCATGAGCTTATAGCAGTTCATGGGCACCTGACTCCCCATATGTGGATATCCTATCCCATTTTTAAAACAGATCACTGTCAAGAGGGAGATTTTCAACAGACAAATTTTTATCTCTTACCTGGGGTAGGCAAAGCATTTTTGCGCCAAGGACTGAAGCAGGTAACTGTTCATTTTTCTGTCTCAGTTGATGAGTGGTGGCTCTTGAAGATCTGGTAACGTGCTTGCTTCAGTCAATGCTCAGATCCAGAATTCTCAGGGTGTCTGACTATAAAATATAAAAAAGAATCGTCCCAAGGCATGCATTTCTATCCTCCATTTCTATGCAGCACTGTATATTTTTCACGTTAAGTTAAATAAGTAAATGAAACAGAAAGAACCTAACACATTTTACATTCCCTTGCAATAGGAAGCTATTTTGATAAAACCTACAAATGATCCATACTGATGTTAACTTTTTTTTTGTAAACTTAATTTGAATTTAGAAAGTCTCTAAATGATAATTGAATCACAAGTCTGGATTAGGAGTCTAGCAGCAACACTTGACTTGGTCAAAATCACTGTTATGAAGAGATGCAATTTTTACACAGTACTTCACATTGATTAAGTAATGTGTGAAAATGGAAAAAAAAAGTATTCGAATCTTAATCATAGTAATTTGCATGAAATAAAAGTCTCTGTCAAGGGAATGCACATTATAATAACTCCTGGGTGTTTTGGTTGCATCAGTGAGCAAAGAAGTTGTATGCGTTTTTTTTCTGTCCTGATATACAAGAATTTCCTCTGTTCTTACAGTACCTTTGATTGTGTGAGAATTTAGCAACATGGCAATGTAGTTAGTGAGAGACTGTGAGAGAAGCAGGTATTTCAAGAAAAGCCAAAATTCACAGATAACGTATATATCTGAATTAAGTACAAACACGAAACAGTACGTTGTAAACATGGGAACTCAGTTTGAAGCTAATTAAGGCTCATTTGGTTTTGACCTGCATCAAACAATAGCACTAAATCAGAAAAGCAGATGCATTTTGGAAGCCACTGAACTGAAGAACCTTATCTGGAGCCCAGCGGAGTCAGCAGAGACTTTCTCACTGACTTCAGTCAATCAAACCTTAGAAATGCTTGTATTTATTTGCACAAATTGCCCTGAAGTGAAAGCGGTTTTAGATGTGCTCCTCGATCCATTGCAGGCATATTTGGATGCTGCTAAATGTGGTGATGTTGTCGCTGTTATCTGCTCCTGAAGCGGACTGAGAGCTCGAGCACATTTCTCTGGGCCACTGTGACCATCATGCAACCCGTCCTCATTTTAAAGAGTTGCTATTTCAAAAATCAATAAGCATCAGCTACTAATTACAGAAAATCTATGTCTTGCCCCTTCAGCAGGTTTTGCATTTTCCCCACTTGTCATAATGCCATGGAGCCGTGTTGATCCATGAGCAGTGAAGGCAGCATCAGCCCTACCAGGCACCTTTCATGCTCACTTGAGCCTTCTGCAGAGAGGAGCAGGTTTTGCCTACAAAATTTTGGGTGAATGGTCTCTACCATACCAGATCTGGATCCACATGGAGGCGAATTGGATGCTGAATTTTCTGCAAATGTGAAAAAAAAAAGAAAGAAAGAAAATGATAAAAAGAGAGGCAGGAGTTCTTTCTTCTGGTTTTGGAAACATTTATAAGGCAGGAGCTCACTTGGCCCAGAAATGTGTTCTGAGGAGACAGGAAACATTTGTTCTGAAAAACTAAAATTCTGAGATCGCCTTCTCTGCCTAAATACCCCACAGTGAGACAGTACTCCAAGGCATCTATGAACAGCCAGGATAACATCTTCCTCAGAGCTTCTTGTTAGCAAAAAACATATCAATTGGTCCATACACTCGCAAACAAGCAGATGATCTTTTTAGGTTTTTTTTTTTTTTTGGCCATTCCCTCTCTTTCATTTCTGTAAGGTTTGCTTATACTGGGGGACACTGTCCAAGATCGACTTGGAGGAGAAGCCTTTTTTTGAGGTACGTTCTATGAAATTAGGTGAGACCTGCAGAAGTTGCTGTGATATCACCGGATCATATCTGAAGGGATATTCAGTTCTCCCCAGCCACAATATAATTGGGATAATTGCTTCTTGTGGGGAACTGAGTCAGGTATGTGGGAAGAAACTGTCAAACAATCAAGCTTGGAACAGAAACGTAGGTTGAAGTTTATCTCTTGTTGTGGAAGCTGCCAGGAAAGCCAGGCCCTGGAGGGGGGTTTGTTTGGAATCTATTCTGGGGAAGAAAGGCCCTGCTGTCTTCAGAATGAGAAGAGATCAAGTTGTGTTTGCAACACCTCTTACATGTTGTATATACAGGCCGGAATATGTTTTTACATCAAAATAAAGGAATGGATGGGCCCATACTTCTAAGAGAGTTGGCATTCCTACAAGAAGCGTGTGGGTTGATAAGGATTTTCTTTCTTCTTTTCAAAAATAACCTTTCCTGTGAAATGCAAGCTCAAGAACATTATCAGTTACATAGAGAAATCACATGAAAGGCTGTATTACAATAATGAAGTAAAGAGCTTCGGAAACCGGAGCAACAGCTAAGGTACTCAGCTCCTCCTTGGTGGGAGCTCTTTCTTACTTTTCCTCACAACTGACATTTTCCAACATTGGGTTTGGGCAAAAATCTCATTTATGGGGAAAACTTTGTTTACCCTCCAGGCGTAACACTTAAGGCACTACTTGTCTTCCTTGGGGTATATCCATTTCTTGGAGAGGTTCTTGCTGTGTGGGAGATGTTATAGCAACAGAGCTGTCTCCCTCTGTGAGCTGAGAGGAACATTGTTCCTCATCTCTCCTAATCTGAGATGTTCCATATCGGGCAGTATTAATGGGGCAGCAATAATTATCATTGCATCCCTAGCCCCGTAAGCACATCCCGGCATTTTACTGAAGGGAAGTCAACCCATCAGCTTTATTAAAATATACTATGGAAGAAGGAATTCATAAGAAATAATCCTATTAATTAAGGCCCAAATCCTGGTCCCTGTGCACAGTCTGAACGACTGCTTGTGTGAGAGAGAGGAGGCGGCAGAAGGGAAGGGAATACAATCCCCTTCCTTGGCTCAACGACTATTGTTGCTCCATGACACTCCCGCTTCCCTGTGCTGCTGCCTGGGATATCCCCAATTGCTTCTGCAAAGTGCCACCCAACGTGGAACTTTGCAGCCGGCTCCGGGTTGTCAGAGTCAGGATCATGGGATCTTCCCCCTTGAATGGTTGATGCTCTACTTGTGGCTAGACCTGCAGCCAATATCCAGGTGTTTGGGTTGGGACACAGCCACCTGTGTTCACACGATGCAGGTGGCATTGTAGCTATGGAGCGTGGCCTCTGGGTGCTCTTGCAGCAAGTGCTGAGATGTCAGATCTTGGAGCAAACTCTGCCATCCTGCTCCAAAAATCACTACACCAGCTGGCAGACTACATCGTGCACCCTCTTTCCAGGGTAATGATGAACATATTTTATGGACAAGGGCAGCTACGGCCCATTCCCTCCCACCTTATACTCTTTTGTTACATCATGAGTTAACAGGAGCACTGAACAGACTGTGTGAGGACCTTGTGGGTGGCTTTTAAGAGCAGGTTGGACAAATATCTGTCACAAATAGTTAGCTAGCACTAATCCTGCCTTAAGGCAGGGCATGGACTAGATGGCCTTATGAGATCCTCCTGGCTCTACTTTCTGGTGTCCTATAGCTTTGAGTACTTTACCACAAAGAAGAAGCACATGTTTTTTGTTTGGATGACCTTTGGGATTGGTGATATCTTGGACTTATCCAATGATTGGCTAACTTTCAAGGGAAGATCCCAACATATCAAGCCAGGAACTGCAGATTACGAAATTCTTGTTCACCAGAGATGCTCTGTGATCAGCAGAGGGTAGAGCCTAGCATAGAAACAGCTCTGGCTTTGGAATAGACAATTGGACTCCTCAGAGCCATAAATTCAGGAGAAATATGTTGCTCAAACCCTGAAGAGTTGTCTAAACTTTATCAGTGATGAGAATTTGGCTCTGGAAATCAAATCTCTCACTTCCACATATGAGGTCTCATTTCAGTCTGGTTTCCAAAAAGAGCCACTCATAGCTGACACCGTCTGCTTTCTTGTCAGTGCTGTCCTGTGCCTTCCAGCACCCAGCATCCTCAATTTTTAATCTATGGCCCAATTTCTACCAAACTGATGGAGAGGCATAAGATTTCAGAGATACTTGATTCTTAAATGGTTCTGAAATTGCCAACTGTGCTCGTCCCTGCAGAAACTGTAGGGAAAACAAAAGGGAGCCTCAGCACAAAAGGGACATGGGAAAGGGAGCTTGGAGCACAAATCTGTAGGAATCCTAACTTCATTAGTTCCCTGGCTGGGGGAAGAGCTTCTTTTATATGGCTTTCCTTTCATTGCAGGGGATTTCTACAAGTCCTGGTCTGCTGGCAGTTGGATTTAGCTCAGAGCATGCTCTTTAAGCATTGTGAACATGCAAGGAGAAGGGTAGTCTTTAGATCCTCAGGTTTGCAATGCTGCCTTGTTGTGGTGGTGCCTACGTGTAGGATGAGCACATGGCAATCTCTGTAATAAGTATATTACCCAGGGAATTTAAAGTACTGTGGCTACAAAAGGAGAGAAATTCAGCTTCCCCAAGCATAAATGCAAACATGCTGTGAGAGCGGCCGTGCTCGCATTGACATATACACGTGCGGCCATACGTGCACATGGCATAAAGAACAGCAGCCACCGAGGGAGCTGGGTGATATCTGGTCTTTGTGGCATATATTCAGGAGGGCTGCACTATTCCCGTGCACTATTTGTCCTTTCATACTCAATTTTCTGTTCATCTTATTAATCCAGAGATTCCTCTCTTCGCTAAAGCAGGAATCGGAAGCAGATCCCCGGAGAGTTGCCTCAGTCCTGACTCCTCAAGAAAATTCAGGCTGTAGCTTGCCACAAGGGCAGTGTTATCCCCACAGGGTTTTTAGCAGTATGCCTTCTAACCCTATCCAAGCAGTTTCATTTTTAAGTGATGCAGCTCCTGGTATTAAGATATTCTGAACCATCATTAGCTCTATGTACTGAGCCTTTAGATGTGCGAATCACTGCAAACATCTGGAATGAACAGGTGGAATTCAACTACACTTATTGTACATTTCTATTTTAATGGTGTTTGGCTTCTGTTTTAATTGAACACTAATTCTTCCTGGAGACCCAAATGTTTCTACAGGCATATATGAATTTAATTTAATTGGCAATGAGTTGAAAATGATAATTTCAGAGGAATTTTTGATGTCAACTAATGAGGCATCATATTCTATATGTATTCTTATTGTTTTAGCCTGCCTTCCTCGGGAAGCACAAGCTATACAATTGCATTGCCGATCTGTCAGGCTGCCTTAGGAACTTCTGACCTTCTTGATGCTATTTCTCAGAGCAAGAGAAGGCTCTAAAATGTTACGAGTCTGTAAGTTTCTGGGCAATGGACAGATGGGGAGGAGAGAAGCTAGAGCCCAGGAAGGCAGCAAGAGGAGCTCAGCTGTGTTATTTTGCAGCAGTCTGCAAAGGGCACAGCCATGAGAGACTGGTCCTGGATTCCCACTGCTCCGGTGGTGATTATTCCCCCTTGTGCATCTTTTCCATGATAAGATCCCTCCTGCCTGCCCTCTGCACTAGTCTGTCTTCTGATTTGTCACCAAACAAAAAACCACATGGCCAGAGCAAAATTGCACTTTGCTAACAGTTGTAATATGACATGCTAATAGCAGTTTTAGTATGGTAGCACCTAATAATGCACATTGCTGCCGTGCTCGGTGCTGCACAAATACCTCCAAGCATCACCGGGAAGAGCATATAGTCTAAAGCATGAGAGCAAGCAGCTGGGACAAGGTGCATTACAAGCCTCTCCTTGCAGATGGGCACTAAGGAGCAGAGAAATGAGTTGCTCCATGCAGGGGGTCCGCAGTGGGGCCCGGGTGCAACCCCAGCGCCTTTCAGGCAAGGGCAGCTTTCCCTCCAGCCCCGCTCCCCTTTTGTGGGGGCAGCTCCCCTCACAAGCTCCCCGCGTGCCCTCCCGTCCCTCCTCCTTTCAGCCCTGGCCTCCCACAGGACAGCCTCTTAAGACCTTCTTACATATTTATGCTGCCTTTGTGTTGCGGGCATCACGCTGCGGAGAGCCATTGAGGACGGCTGAGGCACAAAACGGGTCCACGCTGTCCCCTGTGCCCCCCAGGCACCACATCTGGGCCTTCGATGAGACCTCAGAGGCCACAGAACTGGCCTTCTGATTTACGGGCCTCAGCCAAGTGACTCGAATCAGCAGGACAGGACCCATCCTCCAAGCAGCCAGTTTTGGGGCTCAGGGTCTCCGGGCACCTCTGCTTTGATAGCTCTACTTTGTATGAGCCACTGACTTTTTGGCAGGGACTTGAGGCTGATGCTACTGTGTCCCAGCTGAAGGCTTGATTTTGGGTCCCTGTTTCTGTTTTCTCTTGGTTTCATCTTGATGAGGAAGAGGGATATCTAGTTGGGAGCACCTACTCCTCTCTGAAGCAACCATGCCCACCTGTTTTATCTCCACCCACTAGCCGGTCTGTAGCATTTCAAGACATTACCACAAGCAGGTGAATGAGCAATGAGAAGGGAAATGTATTTTTAACCTGGAAGAAGATAAAAAGGGGGGCCTCATTCTCTTTGCTATCAATTTTTGAGGTTGCCTCCTGCTCTTGTAGGCATCATCTCCAAGCAACATGGTAGGAAGTTGAGTTGATTTGTTGACACGTCTACCACTGACCTTTCCTAATTTTGGAGATGTGGTTATGGGTTTAGTCATTCAGAAAAGTCATTCAAACAAACCAGTTGGTGCCATCTCCCAGATGGCTGTCTTGCGACCTCAGGCCTTTTCTTCAAATGGAGGAAGGCCTGGAAGGGAGTCTTCACACTTGTCTTTGTGCATCCAGGTATGCTGGTCTTCAAAACACTGCCTTACTTCACTTTTTAGTGCAGCTCACAAAACATCTGAAAAAAAGGAAATTACCCTAGTGTCCATGCACACGTGCCAGCTCTCCTACTTCATCTTCCCTGTGTGGCAGCAAGGATCAGGTCACCAGGCACTATCCAAAAAAATGTGCACCATAGCCAAAGCATGCTTTTGTAAGCAGATTTTGAGGGGATGAAAAAAGGTGAAGGAATTACATATGTGCTTTTTTAACATCCACCTTGTTGAGGCTGAAATTATTGTTAAACATATAATGCACGTAATGCACACAGTGAAGCATCCAGGAGTGCTGCTGCCTGTCATGCAGAAGGGATGTTACATATGATATCTGGGAATCCTTTCCGCCTTTTATTCCCCCCGAAACCCTCCGAGGTCCATGATGCCTGATTAATTCATCTCTACAACTTACCTTCAGATCTTCAGGCAAGCAGTACAGGAGATGAGAAGTATTAATTGCTGATGGGATAACAAGAAGTTCAGATGCAAGGAGGAAAGATCCTGTCTCTGCACCTGTTTGCTTAGCTGGATTGCCATTGTTCAGTGAAAACCACCCATATGTGCTGAAGAAAGCACAAGTTTCCACCTTACAGATCACTCACTCCAGTCATTTTTGGCATTCAGAGACAACAATTAGTTTGCATGAGCAGTATCTACCCTTATTATTGATTTTCTTTTAAATAGGTTGCTAGGTTCGCTGTTAACTAATCTGTATTTATTTTATGATAGCAGTTTCTTAAAAAAGTACATGTCCTTCCAGCCCTCACTTTCTTTTTCCGACCCTTGCACAAATGATTCAATTCCTATTTCTTGTATTGTGGCAATACCCACCCCATTTGGTCGTTTAAGTTTATTCTCTCAAGTTGGCCAAAGGACCAAGCTGTAGTGCCCCACGTCCCAGGTGAGCACCAGAACAACTCCATGGTGCTCTTCAAGGATGGCTCATGCTCAGCTTCTCCTTGACCCCTCTAGACTCAATGTGTTCCCCAGTGAATATTGAATTATTTATACAAAATAAACAGCTCTTTTAGGGTGGATTGGGAGAGCTTCACCTCCATGCTATTCACTTGGCAATCAGTGCACTCAGATGGTTGGGGACACCTAAATTTGTGTCTTTCTTCCGCCTGAATCTGAGTATTTGATCCTCCATCTTCCTTAGATGTAGCCACTGGGGATGCAGTGCTGATGCACTGAGGTGCTTTCCCCACCGCCCCGGCCGGGGCCATATTTTGGTGCTTGCATGAAGAACATGAGCAATTAGCACCTCCATGCCCGAATTTTCCTGCCTCTGGAGCTCCTGAGCTCCTGGGTACCAAGCTGCCAAATTTGCTGCTGCTCGGGACAGGGCCAGGCATCGCAGGGGCTGCCAAGCTTTGGCTGCCACACGCTTAGGACCATCCCGCTATTCATATTGCTCTTTTCATCCTGTTGCACATGCTTTTAAAGAACAGATCTATTTTCAGGGACAGCTTTTTTCCTTCTTTCTCAGTGCAGCGCTCTGCCAAGGTTTGCTGCCTTTATTTACTTTTAGCCCTGTTTTAATGCAACCCTCCCTGACGACGGCGAGTGCAATCTGGTTTTCCATCTCTCTGAGCCCAACAGTGGTGCTGCTCAAAGACCCAGCTGGTTGGAAACGTATAGACAGCAAACATTTACATGCAGCACATCTAGCGTCAGCGGGGACTTAAACCCAAGCATTGGTGATGCCTGGAGATGCCTGTTTAGCCCCATCAAAGCTATTTGCTAATTGCAGACACTTCATTCTTGCTTAATGTTTCGTGTGTAAGATTAGCTGGTTGATTTAATTGGTTCAGAAAAACTTATGTTTTAAGGCAAAACACTGGTTAAGACATAATGTATTCCCTTATGGAAAATTCCCATCAAACTGAATATATCAGAAGTCGGTCTGTGTTTTGCAATTCTATACTCGGTTTGTCTACAGAATTGAATAAAAAACTATACTTTCCCATTGAAAAGTTTACAATTTAATAACAATTTATCAAGGCATTAAATTTTGCAGAATTATTATAAATGCTTAAAAATATGGTAAGGTTATAATTGTCTTTTACAGTCTTTTACAGTCGGGTTTCTAATATATGAATGGATTTGCAATCGACATTGAACAGAAATTCAAGAATTATACACATTTCCCTTAAGTTTTTATTCTCTTTTTAATTCTTATCTTTATAAGCCACACACATCTATAGCTGCACAAATATATTGAATTTATGTACCTATATATCTGTTTGTTTGTGTGTCTGTGTGATATAAGTATAATGTAACATTTTCCAGTGTGCAGGCACATATACACTTATATTTACACACAGCCTAAAGCTGCTGTAGGCTGCTCAAGAAGTAAAGTTAGGGCTGCCCAGTCACTTCTCCACAGTATTTCACAAGAAAATACACAAAGTCAAGCCCAAACTTTTCCACAGCAGCACTGGCAAAGCAGTCCTCTATACATTCAAATGTATAGATACGAATATAAATTTGTTGGATACATGGGCCACCAAAAGTTTGTTTAGCGTGAAGTTAGAGATTTGTTTTGCTTAGAATTTGGTCTCTTGATATTTGGCTGATCTCTTCATATTGACTTTTATCTTAATTGCTTTTTAAACTATAATTATAGTGCCACATTGCTATGAAGCCACTATAATTTAAGTTGAACATGTTTCTATTATAACTTCTATTTTTAGTTTGGTGAATTTTTTTTTTAATTCAGCCATAAAATTTACATACTACAGACCTGAAACTTAGCAAACAAAGTCTAAGTCGGGGAGAAAATCCTTTTTTACAATATTTGAGAAAAAAAAAAAAAGAAGAGTTTGCTGCATATTAGATTAGAGGCAAAAAATAATTAAATAAGTGCTCTCAAATGTTGTAATTATTGAAGAGGAAAAAAATGCTCATTCTAAGTACCCAGCTGAAATTTTGCATGCCATTAACCCCTAAATAGAGACTCATGCATAGGAGTATTTCAATGTGTATATACCAAAGACATGTTGACATTACAGACTATCATTAGTCCTTACGGAAATGTCATGGGCTTTCGTTTCTTATTTGAATGAGCCGTGAATTTAGAAGGCTTTCACTGGGTCGCCTTTAATAAAGTATCAGTCAGTTCTTTGCATATGAGCAGCTCTCTGAATATCTGTTTAAAGAACAGAACATAGTGAGCCATTAGGCCGTGCTTTTAAAGAAGTCCATGCAGAGCTGCTGACGCTGGCTCTAACCCCATCTCTGCGGAGAGGAGATGCTCCATGTAGGAGCACCCGTAACATCATCTTTCCTTGCTGGGATGTGCTCAATTTTACCACAATTTTACTGAAATCGGGAGGTCCGATGTGTCCTCGCGGGGGCCAGATCCATATGGGAGCAAACAAAAGCCACCACCAGCTTTGCTCTTCTTCCTGCACTCATTTAAGGGGTTTCTATAAGGTCCGGAGTTTACGGTCAGACTTCTCAGCAGACCTTTTTTTTGTTAAATGCACATAAAAGAAGGAGTGACGATAAATATTACGGAATGTGAAAGTGAGGGCGAAAATAATCTATTCAGAGGGAAATAAGAACAAATATATCACCGCAGTGTTTTCTTTCCAGCAGAAAATTCCCCTGAGCAGCCTTTTACTCTCCCAGACAATATTTTCAGCCCTTTTCCCATGTAAATAATTTGATTTGGGGGGAAAAAAAAAAAAGACAACAAAACAGGTGCCTTTGGTGGCCGCGAGGGTCTCGGCAGGGTGCAGCCCCCCTCTCCCAGCCGCATTCTGGCGGCTCCCGGGTCTCTGCAGCCTCCGCGTGAAAAATCTTTTGCGAAAGCACCGGAGCTTCCTAACACCCCCCAGCTCTTCCCAGCGCTGTGATATTTTTCCCCCCTTTCCCTTTTGTGTTGCATGCACAGTTTTTCTGAAGTGAGACGCTCTTTTCCCGTTTTTTTCCCCCCCTTCTTCTTCTGTCTGCATCAAAGTTAGGACTTTGTTAGGGATTCTTGCTATCGGCATCTGTTACCTCTTTTTCTCAGGGGCTAAGGAGGAGGCTGCTGTATGGCTGAAAAAGGCTCTCATTCAGTTTGGAATTGCTTCTCTTTGCTTTCCTGTCACACTGTCAACCTCAATCAGAACGCAATGAAAGTGATACAGAGGCAAAGCTTTGCTGGCGAGTCCTAGAACAAAGAGCGCTCCATAGCCTAGTACAGATTTCACATCCAATTTAACTCTTTGGAAAAGGATTTCAGGAAATACATAGTCAAGAGTTGAAAAAATGGAGTTGGGTCTACTATAAAGGCTAAAAGTATTATCCTGGCTTAGATAAGCTACAAAGATAGGTTGATACTATTTTCTAGCATAAACCACATTAGCTGGCATTACACATTGAGCTTTCTTTACTCGTTAAGTTGCAAGGAGATTTGAGAGGAATTTAGCAGCTACATAAAATGACTCTTTCATGATTCTAGCTTTAACAGTCATTTTAGTTGTACAAGGTGCATGAATAGCAAGGACCTAAATCATGTTGTTTAACAAATCTGGTATTAGAGGGTTAGTCTCAGTTTACTTATTAAGAATTTAGTTGAGTAAAGGATTTTAGGACTCAGTTCTTTGTGTGGATGACAATGAAACAGGCCAGTACTTGTATTTTTGGGAACCTAAATCAGCTACACATGTTTGAACGATGCTTTTGGGCCTGTAATTGCTGTTCTGCATTGAGTATATTTTTCTGTTTGGATTTGCACTAAAAATAAGGCTCACGGGGTAGGTTATAGACTAATGAGGTATTTCCCTGGGTTATCTCAAGGCAATATTTCTCAAATTTACAACAAGCTCAGTGTACATCTCCAGCCCTTTGCTTGCAAACATGCTGGCAAAAACTGCAATCACAGAGCCTCATGCACAACCATAAACTTTTTTATACTGGTCCTGCTGGGTAAAAAAAGGAGTAAGAATTATTTCAGTGCATTTTTTCATCATTATAAGCAGGCTTTCTTTTCAAATGCAAGGTCCACTAGAAACACTGTTGTTATCTCTTTCTGCACGGCAGATCTTTCTAACAAATAAGCTCAATCGGTGCGTCTTGACATAGGAACTGCTAATGACCAGGTCCAGAGAAACTTTTAATCAACATTCACTTGAAAAAAGTTTCCTCACTCGTAAAACATTATCGTTGGAAAAAAACAGATAGAGGAAACTGACTTTTTACATTTCAATCTACAAATCAATATAAAATTCTTTGATTTTGCTGCTGTAAGTAAAATCTTGAAGGAATGCTGACATCCACGCTTAAATAACTGAGACAGGTTTCACGTGTTATAATATTGATGGAATTGGCTCTTAAACAGCTTCTAAAAGTCATCTTGGTAGGAGAGAATACTTCTCTTTAGAAATTCCCCATGAACAGGAGACGATTACAAGGAGGCAGTATGATAGAAACCAACATTTCATCTCTGCATACAATTATGGCACAAATTAGAAATGCTATTATGTTAGTGCTCCATAATTAAGTAAGCAATTAAAAACAAAAACAGTTCATTAACAAATTGTCATAGCTCTGCAGACAAGTGCCCAGCAAGGTCATGATAGGCAATTGCCTGAAACAACTGAACGTCGGGAGTGAGCAGCAGAAATCTGAGCACAGCAACATTTCTGGGTTAGAACTTACATATTTTGCAAATTGCTTTTACTTGGGGAAGCACAAGATGTGGCAATAAATATCATTATTCTGTGGCAGAGCGCAGTAAAAATCCAAATATACTTCGTTGTAGAAAGTTAGATAGAAGAGCAACTGGTAACAAATACTTTTCACTACTAATTGGGGAGGGGGACAATATGAAGCTTAAATGAATATAAGCCTATTCATAATACCTCCTTGTTATTTTATGGTTATACGACAATTTAATAAATTTATCTGCATTGCTGTATTCAAATAAATGTTTCTGTGGACATTAAAATTAGGGGCTGACTGAATAAATGCAGTGGACGGGCTTGTAGGTTCTAATTCTTTTCTTTCTGCAACGCCAGTCGGATATTTTCTCTCATCTACATCAGATTTATTCCCAAACTCCTTTTAAAAATATTTTTAGCTATGTCAACAAAGAGACTTAAAAAAAGCCCTATCACTGCTAAGTAGATTTGGTAAAGAAGGACAATAAAACAGTGAAACAGTTAATCGCCGTGCTAATTATTTGTCCTATTTTTGTTAATACAAATTAAATGTTTCACTTGGTTAATGACAAGTTTGATCAAACAGTTTCATAAACTGATGGATTGACTTTGAAATGAATTCAGGGGGAAAAAAATGACATGATGCAGATTTGGCAGAGGGCCGTCTCTAGTGGGAACAGATGCCCAACAAATTTGGCGACTAGTTTTGTTCTCTTCTATCTGTTGCAGTTCACAATCCTAATGAATGTTATGTTTAAATAACATGAATAAAGATAAAGTGAAAATGAATTCAACTCCAGTTTGAGCAGCAGAATAGAAATGAGCAAACTGTATTATCTTCTGCCACCTAATCTGGGTTGAATTTCCTCTGTATCTTTTTTTGTTTGTTGAAGAATCCTTTTCTTGAGTCTCCTTGGCCATTGACAAGGTCTTTTGAGATGAATATGAAAAGATAGATTTAAAGGTTAAGGCCAGGGTCAGATGGTTGCAGATGTTTTGTGAGAGATTGTTCGGTTCAGTTGTGGTACTTCTCCTGACTAAGGTATTTCAAGCAGGCAGAGTCATGGCCAGCAACTGTCAGGGAATTGTGCTTGTTTCACAAATGATCCATGCAAACACAAACACAGATGAGATGATGTGTTGGGTGGGTTTTTGTGGGTTTTTTTTTTTTTCGATTTTTCTTTTTTTTTTTCCCTCCCCCTGCAAAAGGAGGCATTTTCTGGTTCCTCAAAGCATTGCCTGAATCTGTCCCCCTCCTTGCTCTCGTTTTGTTTCTTGGGAGGAGAAAGTGAGGGGTGATGCCCTGCTGCCTGCCCGCACATCCGTGAAGAGGTTCTGGGGAAAAAAAATCATGAAATGAATTTAGCAGAGATATAGGGCAGCTCCAACCAGGTAGGACCAGCCAGATGGGAAGAGGAGGATGGGGCAGGTCAAGCCTTTGCCCTCCCCAGCCTTAAAAGGCTGAAGGAGGGGATGCCTCAGGCTGGTGAAACACCATTAGCAGTGCTGCAAAAAAAAGAAAAAAAGATGCTCTGCAATCATTTATTTTGAGTTATTTTCCTGAGTTATATTCCTGCAAGGCTGCAGTTCTTGCTCCCAGGGAAGCTGGGGGGATCTACCTCACCATCCACACATTTAAATGGTGCTGAAACAGATGCCTCTTCCCTCTTCTGGAAATGCACAACCAACCTGCTTGCTAATGGATTTACAAGATACTGCTCCTAAAAAAACTTGCCTAAAGAAGCCTGCAGTAACCAAGGTCTGATATTTCTCCCCAGATTGGCCTCTAGAGCTCACGTCTTGTTCACCCCTTCAACTTCCGTCACGTAACACTCCAGATTATTTCCAAACCAACGTAAGCCAGTAATACCCCCTTAATTTTCTTACGAACAGACTGATCTTTCCTGCCACCAAAAAGCAAAACAAAACAAAAAAATCTCAATTTTGTGTTGTGGTTCGACTGGGTGATGCAAATAAGAAAATACTGCTGTGTTGCCAGAAGAGTCTGTTTTCACCACAGCTGCTCATGGTAGAGAGGATATTGTAACTGGTTTTAGCCCCAGCCGTGGCAGTTCTGCTTGTATTCATGAAAGAAGCCCTAGTTCCTATTGAGAACCTGTGCTGCCCTGGGTAACTACTGCAGTTTTCTCCCAAATGCTAAAAATGCTTGAACAGGTAGAAAAATATCCAAGTGGTTTCAAGACACTCTCCTAGTATGTCCATGGCCTGCACGTATTTGCAGTAAATGAAATATATTTAAAATATACCTCCCTATTACAGGCTGTTGCCTGGTTTTATTACTAATTAAAATTATGCCTGTCCTACATATCATTCTTGTTTCCTTTGGGCATAACTGCATCTGCGATGTGAAATATAAGGTTTTCAGTTTTTAGCTGATTATAAACTGTTCCCTGGCTTTTGTGTGGAAGTGGAATGTCATTTGAAGTAGCTGTGCCTTTTTTTTTTTTTTCCACCGTGCTGGATGCATAAAATGTATGGTTTTTAATCTATAGCTCAAGTAGTCACTGCTTGAAAAAAATGTCACTGACAGTTGTGGGTTTTATGCAAGTGCCAGCATTAAATAGCATTATTTAAATTTGCTTCTAAATACTTGTTTGATAAGTAGGGCTATGTATGATTTATTCATATCACAATTTACTAAAGCATGTTAGCAGTGTTTTTTTTCTAATTTATACCCTACTGTCATTCTGTTTTTATATATGTTAGTTTAAAAAGATTTATCCTACGTAAATAAGAACAATTACAGCATTACAGAGCAGGATTACTTCTGAGGGAAAAAAATAACCATGACTTGTATTCTCAGTGGCTATTCTCTTTGACTTCATCATTAAGAAAAGTATTCAGAGCGTCTAAAGGGTGAAGAGTGGAGGAGTGTGTTTTCTTTTCGATATGATAGCTGCATTCAAGTTATTCTTTCCTTTACAATAGATTTTACCTAGCTTTATCTTCATAGGAAGCTGCTTTCATTTGAAAAGCAGAAGTGAATAGGAGTGTCATGACATAGGATTAACAGTACAACCGGATAGTAAATCAAATGTTTGAGATGAAAAAAATGTAGAATGTGACATGCATCAGGAGAGTGAACTGGCAGCATTTCATGGAGACGAGTGAGGAGATAATATATAATTATCTGCGGAGGTTCTTGAGACCTGTACTTTAATTCAACTTTCAGAAACACACGGCCTGTTTTAACCAGTCAATCTCTGTAATGAATCTAATCACAATGTAAAACATTCCCAGGAACTGCAGGCCTTACAGAGTGCTAATTACAGATGAAACCAGCCTAAGCCTTTTAAAAAAGAAGACATAAAGAAAGCAATCTGCAGTGTTTTAGCTGGACCTGAAATTCCATTTGCAAATAAAAGAGGTATCCAACAAGTGCCAAAATTAGAGGAAGAATAAAACTGAAATTTAAAGTCTTACATATTTTATTATTAGACAAACGCTTAATACCCATAGAGTAAACAGAAATGGTGATCTTTGCTATGATCAACAATATCTACCAGAAAATGTCTATTGCCATCAGATCCTTCTAATGCCACGGTAATGAACCTGCACCAAAGATAAATGCATTTGAGATGTTTAATCTTTCTATATGATTTGAATGCATTTGTTATTCTATACTTATGGTTTAAATTCACCGCAGAGAGCAACTTGCAATACTTTTAACGGGCTCTAATCTCTCTGGTTTCAGTTTGAGACCAAGAGGCATTTCATATAATCAGCAATGGATTTATATTGTATGCTTAGAAAATAGAAATGGATTTCCAGGGGGTTTAATTTATCAATATCTAGTCTTTATAGGAAGCACTAGTTTGCATAGGAAAAGGGGTTAAAAGAAGGTTTAAATTATGTCGTTAATATTTCCTGAAAACTTTGTACAAAAATATTCTATGCCACAAAAGCCCATTAAATATTCAAACTTTAATATACATTCCTCAGTAACAAATGTACAGTTAGATAACACATAAAGAATTATGAATGACTAATTATATTTTGCATATTTACAGCAAAGACAATTAGCAAATAGCTTTTATATGCAAAATAAATGAAAAAGTAATTAAGATGCACTAACTAGAGCAGCAATATCAAGTCTGTTGTCTTGTGATTCATTCCTAACAAACATAATAATTATGCATTCATTGTCATATAATTAAAACAGCTCTGTCCTTTAGAAAACTAGTTATTTACTGTATAATAACCTGAAGAGTGGCAGAAGTTGCTCATAATGGTGAGAAGGATGATTAAATATTTCTTCTTGGTGTCTGCTCACTTGGTTTAGTTTGTCCGATGTGGCCACCCAAGTCCTCCCAGGGTGCTGCCAAAACAGCCAGGGTGCAGCCAAATGTCCCCAGATCAGAAGGCTCCGGGGCTGGACCCAAGGAGGGTGGCTTGAAGCTTTGGGTCCCAGATCTCTGGGGTCCTGGATCTCCTTCCCTCTGCCCCTGGGGCACCTCCACGTGTTTCATTTTGTGCCTCCAGGGCCTTTCCCTATGGGCAGACCTGCTCCTTGGCCAGACCAAGGCCTTGCTCACTCCTTATCCAATTCTTTTGCTACAACTCCAGGGTTACCATCCCTCCATTCCCTCATTCTTGACTTGTTTTAGTTTCCCAGCTCTTATTACATCTCAGCAGAGCATAATAGATTGTCCTGAAACCCTTAATCACTCTACAACAGAATGGTAATATATTATATTGTAAGCTTTCTCTATAATAGCAATATCAAGCTTTTTTTTTTTTTTTTGCCTTAATATTCTTATTTTTTTTTCTCTGTAAACATCAGCTGCAGAACCCGTGGAGCTGGAGCGGAGGAAAGGCAATGTGATTGCTTGTCTGCACGTACAGGCTCTGCTGCCCTGGATCAGTAATCGGATTTCTAGGGACTCAGTAGGTAAGGAGTAGGGTGGAGGGAGCCAAATGCACCTACACCAACGGGGACTGATTTATCTCCACGAACCCGCCTGGACCGCGTCTTCCTTTCGGAGCCCTTGACACGGAGCTCGTGGACCCGACGTTCCTCCTCATCCCCCAGAAAGGCAAGCGGTGTCGCTTCCTATAAAACATTGCTGCCTTCCCTCTTTTGGGCAAAAACAAGAGGATCTGGGGCAAAAATGCTGGTAAAGGGAGGGGAGGGCTCCTGGGGCACGGAGGGGATGGTGCAAGGGTGGCAGCAGGAGGGGAGAAGGTTTCTGCTTGCAGAGGGCGGCTCAGCACCAGAGAGGTTTCTCCGGTCCCCAGCCCCTGTCCACTTCACCTGCCAAATCTCAATCACGAGGGGTTGTTGGAGCAACCCGATATTTGCCCTGGAGGGACAAGGCAGCACAGAAAACAAGCCAGCAAGTGACCACAGCTCATGGAAACGGTGCCCTTCTCATACCCTTCTCAGAGAGGAGAAATCCTACAGATTTCTTAACACTCTGGGAAGAAAACTAGAGGTACCTTTGGCTTTGTTCTGCAGTCTCTTTCCTCTGACTTGCCCATCTGCTTGTTTTAGCTATAGGAATGCAGGGGGATTTCACCTTGTGTATACAGAATGACCCAATGAGAAATGCAAGATATTTCTTTCAACAGAATTACACTTCACCTGAAATTCCAGTCCAAAAGGCTTCCTCATCCGACCCCATTCCTGATGTGACAGTGTTTAAAACAAAACAGGGGGGACAATATCATATTTTCTATCAAATACAGCAGAACAGATCTCGACCAGTGTAGAAGGATTTTTACGCTGGTCTGTTCTTTAGGTGGATTTCTCAACAGCTGCATCTCTCTCTATTGCCCCTTTAGATCCTGTTTCTAGAATCATCTGCACTTCTGCTCAGAGACAGGGTTTTATCATCTTCTTCGACGCTTAGCCCAATGGAATTTGACCTAGCTGTGATTTTAGTAGCCATGGCCACTTAAACATATAGTAATAATCAGCATTTAGCAAAAGGAGATGCTCAGCCCTTTCAAAGTTTGTGAATCCCTCCCACAAAGGCAGCAGACAAGTGAGAACAGGATGGCCAGAGAAGGCTGTAGGAGAAGGAACTGTAGTCACAGGCAATTCATCTGGTTGATCCCGATGCTCTTCTGGTCTGACCCTCGTTGCTTGGAGCAGGGCCAGCTTCACCATTCAGTCAGGTTGCCCATGGCTCTGCCAGCTGAGTCCTGAGGATCTCCAAGCAGGTGACCCACAGGCTCTCCAGTCCCCTCTTGCAGTGTTTGACCACATTTGTCACAAATCTTTTTCTCCTAAGATTTAACTGCATATTTCCTCAATGCAACCTGCATTTGAACATCTATGTTTAAGCACAGTTTCGAGCAATGCAGTCAAAATGTATGCCTTCCCAAAGATACAGAGTTGAGTCCTGGCCGTTCCTGGGACAGGAAAGGGAATGTGGGAGAGGAGATGAGGGAAGGGCCTGGGGCCCAGAGTGCTGCTCATCCCAGCACAAGGGCACCAGTGGGCCCTGAAGGTGCTCATCCAAATGACAATACACGTTCACCTTGACAGATTTCACCATGAAACAGCTTCTCCAGAACCCAGAGCTGCTTTTCCATGCCAAGGAATAAGAGGAGAAGGGCTGATTTCTAGAGCTGTGGTCCCACTGGGAGTCTGGCACGACCATGTTGCGGTGGTTACCGATCTGCAAGCTCAGATCACGAGATCATGAGGCCCCAGACTGCATCTCACTATGCCAGGAAACAGCAAAAAAAAGTCCATTTGGAGATTGTATCACAGCATCCCTGTTCAACTCCTCCTTCTCCAAGTAACCATCTCCATCAAGGAGGAGCAACAGGGAACATTTAGCCATTACCCAGGCACCGTGAGCTCACTAGTGCCTACAAGAAGGTGTCAGAGTACAAAGGTTCACTGCCCAGCTCTGCACAGAGCTGTCAAGATGAAGACTTAACCTCCTTCTGTCCCTGTTTACCCAAAGTAAGAAGATTGTAAGGCTTAGTTAATGTTTGTAAGTGCCTCAGGGCTCTGAGACGATAGGCACTACGTACAGGCAAGCGTATTATACTGTATGTCATAAGAAGAATTAATATACTGTAATGTATTAGAGGTGGCACACGCCTGTGCATAACATTTATTCAGGTTACTTCTTTATGAGTATACAGAAAATGAAATTTAAATTGGAATTAGGCTGAGAAAAAGGAATTCAGCAAACCACTATTGAAGACTGAGTCAGTAAAAAAATCATTTATATAAAATGACTCATCAGTAACAACTTCAAATAAATCGGGTGTTACGAAGAAGGCACTTGGAGAGGCAGATATGACACCTGCATGAGTTTCTTAAGTATTACTGTTCTTTATGGAAAACCATCTTCCATTTTTGGCTCTTCTGGTTTCTGCATGTCCTTTTGAAATATTGGGGAGCTCGGCAACAGCGGGGTGCAAAACCGGGTAGGTGGTCCTTTTGTCTTAAAATTTCAAGGGAGAACCACACGAGTTTCTGGAAGAACCAGAAATCAGGGTGAGAATCTGAAGCCCTTCAACAGCCCCCAAGTATTGAGCACCCACGTGTTTTAAATACAGTGAGATCAAGAGGAGTAGGGTGTCCCCAAGGCAGTGTAGACCAAGCTGGAAACCTTCATGTGGACCATTAAGGGTGGCACTTCAGTAATACTGGGTACAAGAGGCAGGATGGATGCCAGCCTCCAACACAACACAAGTGCATTTGCACCCACAGCATGTTTTGCACTCACGTTCCCTACCCACCACAAGGAAACCATGGAGAGCAACTTGGAAAAGGGGAGAAGGAAGAGGCAGTTAGATGATGGCAATGGATCTTCTTGGAAGGAAGAAGAGGCCTTTAGTAGAAGACCAAAGCGATCGCTTCCTCTCTCTCTCTAATGAAAGCGAGCAAATAAAACTGCACTAGCTACGAGCCAACTATATTATACTGTCATAATCCAGAAGCGAACGTTGATTCTCAAGAAGTCGCTTCTTCAAACTTTAACGCAACAATTAAGTATTCCATTGTCATGGCTCAATTAAATGGTATGGCCTGAGAAAATTGGGGATTGTAAAGTGAGGATGGAATGTGCTTTGATCCTCTTTCCAGGGTTATTGTTTCATTAATAAATGAACATGTCATTTGTCTCACCAGAGGGAGCTCCTGCCCTCCAGGCTTTTTCCCTTTTTTGTTCAGGTTTTATAAAGATGAATTTCCAGTGCTCTGAAATACCATGGATTAGTAGTTAAGCCTGACAGCACTTCGGGGAGTAGTGGGCTTAAAGTGCCTCACACAGGTCTCCAAAGCACTTGTTTACTAATAGAGGAAATCAGCGGCCGTCTGCAGCTGCTGATATCGCATTACCATTTGGAAAGACAGTAGCTGAGATAACAAATCACACAGTTTTAATAATTACTCCTGCATTCCAGTTTTTTGTTTCCTGCGTAACTGCAAAGGCTGGATTTCTTCCAAATAAACAGATAAAAACAGTATGGAACTTTTATCTTTTAATGATAATGACAACACATCATGTTTCACTAAAAGTTTCCTGCTGAATTTTTTTCTGATTTCGGGAGTTTCAATAAAATGTAATTATACTTTCTAATTCTGCTCTTTTAATCTTCACTTCAAAAACTATTCACAGTTTGCAAGTTTGCTAGGCACGGCGAGTGGGTGAGGAGCACAAGCGGACGTCCCCCGCGCCGGGCTGCTCAGAACTGCTGTCTCGGGGTAAACCTGTCATTGAAACGACGCAAACTGAGCTGCTTTGCATTCAAATTAATACCTAGTTTAATTTGAATATAAAATAGCTCCATTTATGTGGTTATTAGAAAAAAATAACAAAACCGTTTGGCAATGAATGGATGTGCAAGATATGATACACTTACAACCTATTTCTTTCTCCTTCCTTAGGTTTTTCTTTTTTTTTTTCTCCTTCTTTTTTTTAATCCTGAATGGATAATACATACTTCGGTATCGGGATATTTTCCTGTCGATAGATAAGGCATTAAAACAACACCATACCTATAAAATGTGGTCGTTAATAAGTACTCTTGGAGGCAAAACGTTACCAGTAATCCCAGTACTGGATTTGATTTCATGCATTTTGCTCAAGTAAATCTTCACATCTTGTCCTCTGCTAGGTCAGGGAATGACCAGCAATTTCATTAACAACTTTGCTCGCTAAATAATTGCACGGGCTTAACTTGGGAGCGCGGGGAAAAGGAGGAAGAGAGTGGAGCACTGCAATTATATCTTCCCCTTCCAATTCCAAATGCTCAAACTCGAAGGTAAGGTAAACTTTTCTCACAGCTTTTAGTTTGCTTACCAGCGGCCCATGTTCCACTGGGTGATTAAAGAAAGCTTTTTTAAAGCATTACTTCAGAATGATCTTAATTGGTGCAAGGTTGAGCCCTTTCTAGGAGGGGAGGGAAAAGGTTGAATAGCCTTTTCAAGTCACATGAAAGTTTCTAGGATGAATGTACGATAATTAGATTAATAAGTAGCTTAATTTATCACAGCTAAGGATTTCAACAGCCACACATTAGAGCAAGAAAAAAAAGATTAGTGTGATTCCAGTTTGTAAAAAATTGTACTGAAACTTGATTAACCTTAAATACAAAGTGCCTTTCTTTTTGTGTGTAAATTCAGTGGCTAAGGGAAAAAAAAAAACACTAAAATAATCAGAAAAGTCCTGTTCTCTTCCTTTGTGTTTGCTAGCTAATGAGAGATATCGGCGTTGTACAAAACAACTTTTCCCTGCGAGGTTATTCTTCCTAGAACACTGGATTTAAATTAAATCTACAATCCCTACAACTGTAGTGGACTTGTGTGAGGCGTGAGATATGCATAGACGGGTTAAGAATATCTCTCTAGTATCCACCATTTTCATTTTCAAAAAGAAAAGAAAATTAAGCAGCAGGAAAATAGGCCAGATAGATGGTGTCTCATAATGCAAACTTATGTTCACCTTAGTCGCAGCAATGAAAGGGAAATAAAAACAACCCCCATGTGCGGAGAAGATATATGGAGAATAACTGTACCAAATAATGCAATTATCAATGACAATATTCATTTAGGTGGACTGCAATATATAAAGCAAGGGTGCATTTTTGATAACGCTCAATATTGCTGCTATCTACCTAAAATCAAGCACGGCAAATGTAGGAGCAGACCAGCACTTCCGCGCGAAAATCCTCATTCCCTGATGACAGATTTGTGCAAAATATTGCCGGAACTTCCAGCTTTTCTCTTGCTGTTGCCTCTTCTTTCTTTGCAGGACAATCCCTTAATAGAAAGGGAAATCTGCCGTGCTTTTTGATGTTGCCATCCATGCCGAGGTTGCTTTCGGCGGTGTCATTATTTATCAGCGCGGACGTCAGATTTCATTAATCTGACTCCTTAACGCTTGCATCACGCTGGACAAGATTCCCAGTGCTTTTTATTAAGGCTGTTGGCACCAGCACGAGCATAGCCCGCGGAAGGGGCTGGAGGACGGTGGTATGGTTCCTGTCAACGCTCAACAGCCACCATCATTCCGAGGAGGCCTAATGCAAACCCAGCAGTGGCGAGATGTATTTCTGCTGCGTGTGTGATCCCCTGTACCGAACGACTCTTTGAAAGGGGCTGGTAAGTGGAGGGTTGGCTCGAATTTGCAGGAAACGGCAAATGAAGCTACCCAACGCCCTCCCCAAAAAACAACGCTGGAGCGACAAGAGAAAGAACAACCGTTTCTTTTAATTTTATCTAGTCCTTAAGAAATGACTAAAAGTGCTAATGAAAGGAAGGGAGTTGAGAGCGTAATTATAGCCTAGATAGTGCATATTGCTTGTTCTGTAATGTCTGAAAGGTTAACGCTGGCAAAGGGAGATCATACAAATGGAAGTGGCTAAGGGCACTCATGCATTGGCCTGTTTGATAAGATTGATAACTGTAACCAGTAGCTTAGGAGAATCGATTTCCACTGTCGGAGACCCCTCCGGATGCTCTCATCTTTTCTTCTGTCTATATGAAAGTGGAGCTTTAAAGATGTTTTATCATCTAATGGCAAATATGACACACAGTTACAAACGGAATCTTTTTTTAATCTCAGAAGGGAAAATTTAAGCAGGGCAGTGCTTCTGCTTTAATTATGTATATTGAACAAATTTGAAGAGATGAGAAGAAACTTGTTTTTCAGCCCACTGAACCCAAGTGCTTGCCTGTAATCTAAAATGGATATCTAATTATTGTTTAACATTATTTATTTAGGAGGAGTTACGACCTCTAATTTGCCTTTAAATGATTAATTTAGTGTTTAAATAAAGCTCCTTTTATTTAATAATGTTTTCTTTAACCAATCTTCACTAATGTCAATAAACTCTTTGTTTAACCTTCTTAAAGGAAACATTTTCGCAGCTCTGAGACAATTATGAATTACCAAACCCATATAGAAAAATGAGCTAAGTAATTATCTAATATTACTGCAGTGTGCTTAAGAAGGGAATATTGCAAACCAGGAACATAATGTAGGTAGGAGGAAACAAGATTTTGCTAAATTCCAGGCATTTCAGGCAGTCGGCATATCTCAGATGGGAAAACTCAGTGCAAAAATACCACAAGATATTGATAGCTCATCTAAGTAAACTCATCCACTTCTATTAGTCTTCCTAAGTGGTTCTTAGTTGAGGTCCCAGGCACAAAATGAGCAGCACAAATACGCTGCCTCCGTACGCAGGCAGACAAGGAGACCAAGTGCAGGTGCCCTAGTCCTGCCAAGAGGCCCAGCACCCACTCTGGATGTCGGGGTGCTCGGGTGCTTTGGGGAACCTGGATGTGGCTTCTGCGTGTTGAACATTGGACACCATTTCTACACCGTATAGATGATGTATGGATCACGTACATGTTTTTTCTGTGTCACACTCCTATTCTCTATAGTTTGCCCTAGAGCAAAATGTGTGCCCAGCACTGGAGAGACCACAGAAAACAACAGGCAGGACAAAAAAAAAAAGGCAAGATGGTGTCCAAAGACCCAGAGGAAAGCCAAGGAGGAGAAAGAGCTTCCAATATGAGCCAGATGAAAAAAAAAAAAAAAAAAAGAGAGAGGGAGAGAAGGAGAAAGCAATGAGGAGAAAGGAGATTTCGGAGTGTACAGAGCCTGGGAGAAGACAAAATAGACCCTGAGTGTGATGTATTTGTGTACTGTGTATTTAGCTGAAGGAATATCCATGTTCAGCTTCTTCCTTCTCCTCCACTTTGCCCTGACACTTGCATTATCCCATTGCCTGAAAACTCACACTGAGAGTATTTGAGGCCACACAACAAAAGGGTCCGGACGATGCCATCGATACAACCAGGAGTCTCTTTTGATGCTCACTCGCACGCTGACCTCTGTGTAAGCAATGAGATTGGGGCCCACAAAATGAACAATGAGGACTTGGGGAACTGCCAAACTCCCTTCCAAAGCCAGCAGTGCTGGGATGAGCTGCTGCCGTAATGTCCCCTTGATACTACCGAGCCAGCACATCTGGAGTGAAGAAGATTTGAGTCCTGCCTTCAGCTTTGCACCTGGTTCTCCGTATGGGCTTCTCTTCCCAGTGAATGCAGGTGTGCCCACCAGTCCGGACGTTCACAGAGGGACAAGACCCCCACAGCCCCTGTGTGAAAGGGGAGTGAGAGGAAAATGAGCAACTGCGTGTCCTAAAACCTCTGAGCATAACCCACCGTGAACAGTTGCTCCCTGACACGTGGAAGGCAAAGCATGGGTTATTCCTATAACCCACCTGAGGTTATTCCTGTATAGGAGGATGTGGCTGCTCTCAAGCACCTTGAGGGCACACCATTTCCCTCTGGGTAATGCTAAATGTTGTCTGTCTTTAAAATGACTTCATAAAACAGAAACCTGCAGGCTGCCAGCTCCATGAACAGCCAATTGCTCATTAAATATCAAGAAGCGTCTGGTTAAAACGTCCTGCTCCACTTTCAATGCAGGGGTATAGGATACAGAACTGATCCATAGGATTCATTTGTCCCCTGGAGTTCACCTAATGCTAGAAGATGACACGGTTTGTCCTGACGAACAAGGGAGAAATTTTCCCAAGAAACACCCTAAAATGTCTGCCATGATTTGCAAGGGGAGGACAGGACACATCCTTCATTTTCTTTTTGAATTGAAAAACATGATATTGTTACATTTTTTGAGGGAGCAGTGGCAGTGAGTAGTTCCTGCTTGGCCAAGATGTGAGATATCTATGATACAGTTTGGATCAGAGACCATTTCCTGAGGTTTCCCACATTATTCCTGTAATTCATGCTTGAACTACCTCCTGTCTTCAAGCAAATTATTCTGGAATTGCCTTAAGGCTGACAGAGAAGCCACCCAACTTCCTTTCAGAGTCAGTATGAGAGAGTGACAAATTGTGACAGAAACTCTCTCCAAGTCCTGCCCTGTTCAGCTCAGATGAGTGTTTTCCACCCTTGCTAGAAGATGTGGTCATGCTGACAGAGCCACACAGCACAAGCCACCAGAAGAAGCTACATGGCCTCCATGGTCAGCCCCAGCTTCACAATTTTGAAGCTACACCAGCTTGCTTATATTGCCAGCAATGAAATTCATTTGTGGATTGATGTTTTTATGAGCATATCTGATATCGTGACAGCCCCTTGCCAAATTCAATCCCCTTGTTCTGGAAAGACTCTGTGAATGAAACCTCTTCAGACATGTAAAACAAGACCAGATGTGGGATATGGGATTAACACCAACCTCTGAAATGGTCACCTTTTCCAGCACATCCTGGAGCCTTCTAATGCTTTCACTTTGTTGTTTGAATCATAAATAGGTAAGAATAAAGCTATGGATTTCTTGTATCCACCATTTATGTGCACAGGACCTAAACTAACTGATAAATTATAAACCAAATGAGAGTATTAACTGATGTTTAGGAAAAAAAAAAAAAAAAAAACCTTCGCATTTTCACTTCTGCTAATTTGTAATCAGTCTTGCCAAATTCCTCTTGAATGGATAGGAATGAGTAACACTATTTAATGAATGAATAAGATACCAGGTAGGTCATGCTATGTTTGTCCATGTCTTCATTATCTACTTCCCCATCCCCTCTAAATTTGATTAATCTCAACATTTATGGTGAGGTGTTGTATTTGTAGCTGTTCTGAGGGGAAAAAAAACAATTCCAGCAATAGGAGAGGAAAAGTTTCCACATCTGATAAAGTACTTCAAAACAGAAGACTTTGATTATGGGTCAGCAAGAGCCCTTAGGAGTTGAACCCACTCTCCTTGGAAGATGTGTGCAAGAATGCTCTGTTTCATGCCCCATTTTATTCTCTTTTTCCAGTGAAGACAGCTAATCTCAGATTATTTACCAGCATCTCATTTTCAGTTTAGAAAAAACCCTTGAAGCCAGAAAAAAAAAAAAAACTCTGTGATCCTGTTTTTGTTTTGCTCTGATGTTTATTTTCATCTTAACATTAATTGCCCCATAATGTCTGATGGGTTTTATCAATTAGCTTTTGCTGTGGGAAAATATTTTAGCGCCTAATACAGCATAATGATTTTTTTTTCCCTATTTGCCAAGGGGGTTATTAATAAATGTCCCCACTGGGGTTAGAACTCTGGTGCTCTGGTGTTTGCTTTAGGGGAAATGAGGGATTGGAGGAAAATCCTAACCAAACTGAGCTATAATTAGAGAGAAAGCAGCTGCAATTAGAGCTATATGTTAGACTACACCCACTGCACCCGGGGACAGACCGGCCCTTGACTTCAGCAGCTCTGCGAGCAGGTCCTGCTTGATGCCACGTGGAGATGAAGGATGTTGGTGGCTGCCCTGGATGCTCCTTCCTTGCTGTTTGCTTAGACCCAAGTGCTGCTATCAGCACTCTGAGATTTGGATGGGGAAGCCTGGCAGATCTTACCATCCTCCCTGCAGCCATAGCAAGCTGTGTTTGGGGAGAAAAAGAAAGCAAAGCCGATGCCATCCCTTGGGCTTTTCTCTAGGTTGCAAGTCTGAATGCACCATCACTGCGAAATGGAGCAGCAAATGGTCCTAGCAAATCTGAAGAATGTCTTGAGATGAGGGGTTTCTGGAGAGTAAAACTGGAAGACGTTGTGCAGCCTGACAAGAGTTCAGGCTAAATGAAACTGCTGTTGCCTTGATTTTATCTGAGCAATGAATTTAACAATAGGGACTTACTTGCTATAAAGACAAACATGCAATTAAAAAAAAACTGTGCAGTTCTGCTCTGTATGAGTTTTCCTTAATTCATCTTATTGCAGAAATCTGTAATTCTCACGTCTCATGTTCCGTACACTAGCTCCCGATATAACCTTTCGTCTTTCCCTGCTCACTTCTTTAAAGAACAGACCAATGACTATTAAAGCAGTGGTACATCTAAGAATTTACAGCCTTACTTACTTCTACAACAGAGCTTTGAAGAAACAGAATTTTCTCTTACAAAACCAGATTGTCTTTGCAAACCTCTGTAAGGCCTCCTGTCTTTAGGTCCTACATGTATGTATAGTCCTGTAAAGGAAACAATTTACTGAGGGCTGGTTGTGACTGAGCAAAGCCTCCATCCCAGCACACCTGCAGAAAGCAGATAGACCACAAAAAAGGAGGGACTGCAACTCTGCTCGCCCTGCCCAGGACTGCTCCTGCAAGGACAGGCACTGGTCATGCTGCTTCCCCCACCTCCTACATGCGATGCAGGTTTTGAGTCCATCATCGTGCTGGATCAACCAGAAAGTTGAGCTCTCCAACCCCTTCAAAGCTCATTCCTGCAGATAAGGGAGTGCCACAGAAGTCACCTAAATGAGGGCAGTGGAAATTCAGGAAACCAAAAGCTTCCTTTTTTTCTCTTCTCGTGGTTTAACTCAGTGGGATGAAGACAGGGCTTTTCATCCAATATCTCAGCTCTCTTTCTGGAACGGCCTCCTCCAGTTCCCTGCATCTTTCTGCTTTGACCAGAAGAAGAGGGTTGTTGGACCTCTTGTTGGATTCCTGGATAGGCCTTCACCAAAACTAAATATTTGTTCAAAATCAGACCCTTTCTGAATCTCAATAAAAGTGTGGATCTTAGCAACCCCCGGCCATTTGGCTTCCTTTTATTTCCTCTTTTATTTCTTGCGTGTGTGTGTAATTATGTTCTCTCTCCATGTAAGGCTCTGATCACACATATGCTGTGCACACACTCTAGATCTATGCTTTAAATCTTTAACACTTGAAGCCCCTTATGTTTTATTTTAACTGTTGTTTTAAAGGAATATGCATTACATGAGGAAAATAATAGGTATATGGGTATATACACACACCTATACACATATGTAGGATATTTATGGTATATGTATACAGAGAATAAACATGTGAGATCCTCATTAGCTAAACAGAGCTCAGTGCTGAGGCCTTTTCTGTTCGGTGCTTAAGGGTGTAAAATTAACACCAGGCTTTTAAAGCCACTTTTATTACCTTAACAACAGAAACGGGCCAACCTTATGCGGAAGCTTTGACACAGACGTTAATTTTCACTTGCAGCTGCGGCAATTAGAAAGTGTACTTAATAGAGTGTCATGTTAATTGTTGCAGAGTTAACCAATTTCTCCATTTAATTGTCAATTGATTAACCTATTGAAATGGTAAGTGACTCAGTTTCCTTCCAGAACAAACAGCAGCCACATATTGTAGCTTCATCCAGCTGGAGGGGGTACTCTGTGATTTGCTCAGACTCAATGTGCTGGTATTTTTTCTACACCTCCCTGAGCTTTTAATTAGATGAGCCAATTTTACATGTATTTGTCTGCTGGAAAGGTTATCTGTGCTGTAGCTGACCTGCAGAGACAAGGTTGAGCCTCGCAGTCTTAATAGAAAAGGTTTTCAGCTATGACTGCTGTACTTGATTGCATTGTAATGGTAATTAACTTGAGACTTTGCCTCCCTCAATGTTTTTTTGTAGCTTTAACTATGCAATGAGATGTTTCCTCTGTCATATATATGCACTTATTAAGCTCTCATTGGATTCTAATATGCATGCAAATAGTCAAGAGTTTCTTAAGGCTAATGCTACACTATGTAGATTGTAGTGCTATTAAGTCGCTACAGAGATGTAGCCTGCAGCAAACTTATAAGTTTTTCCTTTTTTTTTTTTTTTTTTTTTGGTGAGGGTTTCAATTTTGTGCCTTTACAAACCTAAGGAAGGAAGAATTCTCTACGCACGCTCCCACTCCTCTTTATCTGATATCCAACATGAGAACACATTTTAACTCTTCCTTTTTTTCTGGGTCTAAAAACATGCGTCTGCTTCTAAACGACAACTCAGCTGTCTTTAATTCAGGTTTTCAAGTTGGTTTGTAATCCATGCCCGTTCCGACTCCTTCCTCCGCGCGGCTCGTTTGAAAGCCCTGGGCATCTCCCGCGTTCCTGCGTGTCCCTTTACAGTACGGCGCTGTCATTTAATTACGAGACAATCCCCCACGACCGAGCCAGCATTTCCATCGCTGATAATGTTGGTAGCCAGCAACTGAGACAAAATGATTACAAACCGATGTTGCGCTCAATAGTCCTTTAGAGGATTTCTCTCCTAATAGCGCCGGCTCATTCATGTTGGGCGCGGGACATTTGTTCCTTAAAAAAAGGCGTAGATTAGAAGAGTTTCAGGGTAGGTTAATAACTCAACTGAAAATGGCTGCTCGCATTGTCCGAGCTGGTTCCTGCAGTTGCCTGGTGCTTTCTTCAGTTCTTCCACACCGCAGCTTTGGCCCAGTTGGTAAACAGCTTAAGTCCAGACATCTTTTCATTCTCCGCTCGGCGGATTGAAATAAAAATGCATATAAGTGGCGACTGGCTGGCGCTGGCCCGACAATAGCCTGTAACATTATGCAAGGGTATTTACATAGGAATAAGGCCTTGGTAAAGAAGACAGGGGCAATTAATGACTAGGGCCACACATATAAGGAAAGTTTGTCCAATCCTTTCTTCAATAAAGGTCTTTTGTAAAGTGCTATGGAAACTCATGGAGGCCCCCAAACAGATTAGGAGAGGGACTTTTGTGCTGGTGTTCGTTCTCTTTCTTTTTTTTTCAAGTTAAAAGGGCCAAATTTTGTAAAAGTAAAATGTAATTTTTCCCGAGTTAGGAATTTTTCTATTGGGATTTTTTTTTCACTTCCGTTTCGTGCAGCTATTTTCACAGGAGAAAGCATGGGTTAAGGAAATGAAGCTGAGGAACGTGCCGTGCTGGGCAGGGTGATGGAAGCAGGAGGCTCGAAGCAGAGCCGTCGTGGCTCGTTTTGCTCGCCTCTGTTGGGGCTTTCAGCCAATTTGTAAGCATTTAGGGCCTGATTCTGACCTCTCTTAGACCAGTGCAATCCCTCTGCAGCATATGAACCTCAGCCCCAGCTCCCACTGGCATGGTCCCAATCTCCTCTTACGTATCTCCTCTCTTCTGCACCTCCTCTTCTACCTCCAGATACTCAAACAGTTGCCTTTTAAGTCTCACCTCCCCCATAAACGTGTAGAAAGGCATCTTTTTCTTGGGTTACTGGGGCACATTTGTAGTTTGAGGGCCCCTGTCAGCCAAGCAATCTTAATTTTAGGATGACCTGTTGGTGTTCAGAGACTTCACAGTTACCCCATTCACTAATGGACTGTAGAAGACTACCTGCTTTTGGTTGATGCTGAAACCTTTTTTGGTGCTCTATTTAGAAAGCTGTAGGCCTCTACCTTGAAAGCATAGCTGGCTCCTATTGTTATACCAGTCCTATATATTCAAGAAGTCAAACTTTTGGTTGGTATAAACGAGGAAAGATACATTGATTTTTCTACAGTTCTGCCAAATTTTACACTCTTTGATGGTCTACACCCTGAATATTTTTCCTCCTAGATAGAGATTTTTATAGCAAAAAGAGAGAAAAACCCATCTCTTAGGTAACCCCGTTATGCTAATTTGTTTCTTGAAAACATTTTTAAAAAACAGCTCTCTTGTTGATGAGAGGAAAATAAGCATTAATAATAAAAATGCATCGTTCCTATAAGAGAAGTGGGCATGGAGCAGAAATTCCGCTACAGCCCTCGAAAGCTGCAGAAATCAATGTTTCATTCAAGGCTATTGATCAGTACTAAATTAATTAGACTTCAAGGCTTATGGCAGTTGATAAGACAACTTGTTAATTTAGTCAATGATAGTGTTTTCCCTAAAGCAGCAAATACCCTCTTTTTCAGAAAAGACATTTCCCGCTCTTGCTACCCGACTTTTTTCCCCCGTTCTTCGTGTTAAAACACACACAAAAAAATCACTTTACATTTAAATTAAGATAAGCCTCAGATGGGCCTATACTTCCTCTCTGTTCCCCTCTCTGTGCTCTTCTGCTCCAGCGCCAAAGCCGATCGCATCCGATGGAATTTCGTGGGATGCCAACCCAATGTTTAGCTCCTTCAATGGCTCCTTCAGTGCCATCCCGTTGGTGGCGATGTTCATTTGGAAAGATGGGGAAAGGGAAAACCACTTCCCTAGTGGGTTTATATATGTGTGTGTGTGTATATATGCGTATTTAATTGCAAGTTGATAGGTTTTGCCATCACCAAGACGAAGGATGCTCATGGGCGCTGACAAAGCCGTGGGCACCAGCGGCGTGTGAAAGCAGCGGAGTTATCCCAGAACACCCCATCCACAGGGCAGCACTTCCTGCTGCTCGGGAAGGACAAAGGGACAAAGCCGAAGGAGGGCCAGGGTCCCACCACCGGCTCCGGAGCCCCGCTCCGCCACCAGCAGCACTCCAACCCTCGGAGAATGCTAATAAGGCGCTGAAGAGCTCGCCTTTCCTGCCATAATTCTATAGCGCCGTCGAGGACCCCATAGTGTTCGCTCAATAAAGACAACTAATTGAGAATTTTTTGCACATTTTGCCCAGCGGACTTGTTGTGCAGGCGGTTCGTCGGGGAGAATGTCCCCTACGGACAACAGGGCTCGATTGTCTCAGCTTCGCGCCATTTCCCCGGCCCGGGGCTGACTTTCCAAGTATGACAAAAATGTTTCATTTTGGATTTTTTTTTTACACCCCTTTTTAATTATGTGGCTGGGAATTATTTTGGCTCTGCGAAGAATAGGCCAGCCAGTGTTCGTGTAAGGAAAAAAAAATTGCTGGCAGAGTTTCTCGAATAAAACCTTTGGTCTTTCTCTCTTTTTTCACCTCTATTTCTTTTTTTCTCCCTCTCTCTTTTCCTTTTTTTTTTTTTACTGTAGTTTCTGTGGCGAGGCCTACATTTTTGTGTCTGCAGGTGACACTTTGATTGAAACTAAAATTAATAAATCAGCTGAAAAGCTCACACCTACAGCTCACAGCGGGGCCTTGAAAACACGGTTATAAAGGGAGCTTTATGCCCTTGTGTAAAGAAGGAATAAATTACAGAAGCACTTGTTGCCCTTGGACTCGCTCTTGCTTTGCAGGCTGGTATCTTATTTTTGGAGCTTATTGTTAATCAACAGGTTCCTTGTAGGTTTAGCAGGTGACTTTGCTATTAATCTCCTATTTGACCGCTATAGCATATTAATGAGGCGGGCTCCTCGATGGGGCTATGTCTGCAGCACGAGGAATTAGAGTAAAAGGTGCACTCTTTACTCAATTGCTCACAGTTAACGATGCTGCCGACCAAATGCAAAGTAGCATTTTCTACAGCTTGTGCAGCATTAAGAGTGTTTTACTAACATTATGTTCCTCACTGTGCTTTTCTTCTGTTGTATACTTATTTCTTCTCCATGGAGGGCTATTATCAAGCTTTACTGGTCCTTCCTTCTCTTTATTATTTTGGGGGGCTTTCTTCACTTTTTTTTTTTTTTTCTTTTTCTTATTCCCCTAACAAAATAAAGGAATTGTGAATAAATGACAAAATGATATCCTTTCTTATTAATGCGCACCTTGCTTTTAATTAAACAATTTCAGGGCACTTTGGCGGTGCCATTGGTTTTAAATGAAATGCTCGATTCAACATTTCTCTTCAAAACTAGCTTAATAAATATCATTATAAAGTGCAGGAATTCAAGCAGCCCCATTTCACCTTGTATTTTGGGTCTGATTTAAGCTTCGAGTGAGGATACCTATAGGGGTAGTTTAAGAACATAAAGAAAAGCCGAGGATTTAAGACTTAAATTTGTAATTACAAAGATCCGCCAAAATACATAATATTATGAGCTGGACTACAGAACACAACGGTGGAAACAACAGCTTTGTTGTAATACAGTAATTTCCACATTCCTAAGAACATGCTCTACCACAGATTATTATTATTGGTGTTCCCTTTCATAACTTTCAGAGTGTGGTCTACCTCCCAAACAGCCCCATTTTCCCATTTGAATTGGTGCTGTCAGGCTTATGCATGCAGATTCTCGGGATTTTTTTCTTTCTTCCTTTTTTTTTTTCTTTTTTTTTCTTTTTTCTCTTTACCAAGGACCCTTAACATGCAAAGACATATTTGTGCCAGGTTAGATGTCGAGTTTTAGCCTCTGTCTTTTAGGGATTAAGGTCAAAGTTACCGCGTTCCTCAAGCATGGCATTTTGGTATCCATTTTCCTTCTTTTCTTTCTTTTTAATTAGGATATATATCTATATAGATATATATCTGCATATATAACAAGAACACAGGGAAGAAACAAAATCTGCTCATAGAGCGTGTTTAAGAGGAAATGGCCCAGATTTTGCCATGACTTTACAGAGGCCAACGGGGCGCTTCTCCTAGAGGCGAAGAGAAACACCAGTGATCAGTCACCAAGCTGGCATTCTAAATCACTTTAAAAACTATTTTTTGGGAGAAAAACCTATTTTTTAAGAGGTAAGCGTGCTTTTTCCCACAGCTGTGAAATTTCCTACCTAGGACCAGACTTCTCTTTGCAATAAGAAAAATGATTTTCAGTGGTTCAGCTGAGAGAGCACACGACAATTACCATTGACTTTATTTTTTTTTTTTAAGAAACTGCTATTTAAACTGTTCTGCTGGGGTGTTTTTTGCCTGTTTTTCTTAGGCAGGTTTTGAGTTGGGGTGCTATTTTCTACTAAAGAACGAATTCGTACCACTCCGGCATGAACCCCAATAAATCTCCATTCATCATTAAGACCCAGCAAACCCTTCACTGAAGTGGTGCTGGCAGTGGCCGCTCTGCTGCGTATTTCTAAGCAGGAATTGTTCCTGTGATGATGATTGGGAGCCCTTCCCTTGCCCCCCTCCAGCCCCTCAATCTTCCTGGAGCTACTCACAGCACAAGAAGGTTTGAGCTGATTTTGTCTTTTCACAACTTAGCGAGATCAGACACATTTCTGCAATGCATATGCAGATTTTACCTCTTGTTACTCCCTCTAATGAGCTTTCACTTAATCAATTTGACAGTCGCCTTTCTTCCTTTTTGCTTCGCATCCACTAGGAAAGTATTCAGGAAAAAAAAAGTGTTAACAATTTTGAGGAGTGTTAGTGAAATGCAATGGTGGCACGGCCAAATTTAGGAAGGGCAAAAAAAGTAAATAGTTAAAACAGGAGGTGTGGATTTAAGGAGAATGTTTGTCTAGGAAACGCAGAAGACGGATGGTGTCCCTGCAAACCATTAAAAAAGATGCTAATGATGAGTGGCAACATTTCATATAATTATGTGCGTAAGAGGAAGAAGCATTTTCCTTGATAACATGCGCCCGTTGTGAAAATAGCAGTGTGGTCCCTAGGAGGCCCCCGGGATGAGGATGCTGACGGGTGGCCCTGAGCCGCGGGACCCGCAGCGCCCTGGGACGGCATCCACGGAGCCGCATTAGCGCCCAGATTAGGCCCTTAATCCCCGCGGGTGGCGGGGTTAGGGACGTGACCCCCGTCCCCTCCCTGCGCAGGGCCGGGCATCAGCATTTTCAGGTGGCAGGTGGGAAGAAGGGTGACCTTGCGGAGGCTGGTGGCCCGCGTGACTGGGGCCATGTCACCCTCAGTGTCCTCCCCAAGCTGTGTCATCAGTGAGGACATATTGTGGGGTGTTCGGTTCATAATAGCCAAGTGGCTAGCGAGTGCTGGCACATCCTAATCTTCCATTGGAAACAAGAAAATCCTTTGCCGGAGCTTGCCAAAGAGCTGTGAGCTCCTGCAGCCCACAGAAACACAGCCCAGGGTGAAGGAAAGTGTTTGCAAGCAAATGGCATGGGGTATCCCAGCTAATGAACCCACTGGAGATACCTGGGCTGGTGTCCAGAGGAAAGTTCGGAGCTAGCTGGGTCCTGCCCACCAGGACCTTCAGGTGGAGTGACCAAGAGTCACTTAAAAAAGTGGCATCACAGGCAAGGTCACAGGCCACATGCAGGGAGTGGGATTGCACTTAAGGAAAAGGCCTTTTGGGAAAATTCATCTTCACGCCACGGAAGATTCGTGTGCTTCCAGCCTTGGGTATTTACAGCATGATGCCCCATTAAATGGCTTATGGTGAGGCAGATCAGGACACCACTGCAAAGCACAGAATATCTTGACACCTCTACCTCTTGCCTCCCTCCCTAAAATCAAAAAAGAATCATATCCAAAATAGAGAAAAGAGTTGCTATGTGCAAAGTCTCCTTTCAAATGAATAGAAAACCCAAATGAGCTTTGAGTTAATCTTATCTGGGGACTGAGCCCCAAGGAAAGTCCTTTTGTAAACAGAGTTATGTGGTAAGGTCACCCTCTGCGTGAGCTATGGCCAAGTTAGGAGATGTGCTGCAGGACTTGGGACACCTGGACCCTAGTCCCCACTGTGCCGCAGGTTTTGGATACGGCTCTTGGCGTCTCTTCCTCACCTGAAAATGATGAAAATGGTGCTTTTCTGCCCTGCTGAGAGGTGAAAATCAATGCGGTGACAGAGAGGTGCTCAGGTCCTACAGGGATGGGAAGGGCATGGGTGTCTGAGACACATAGCCTGGAAACGCCAAGGAGGAGCTTGGGCCTGATGTGGTCAAGAGTGTGTCTGAAAACAGTGGCATTTTGAAAGGAAAACACCTGCATTTTGCCCAGCGCTGGCAATCCTGCCCTTCTAGTGTGTGTTTGGCCTCTCTTTTGCAATGAGCTTCTCCCTGTACTTGCAAGCCACAAAAAGGCCACTTGGCCACTCCATTGCCAGACCCAGAATCACCAAATCCTGCAAAAAAACACATTTTCCTCCTGTCAGACCAAGCAGAAACCCCCTGTTAGAGAGAAAACAGGAGAACAAAGATACATAAACAGTATTCGTTGAAGCTGAATGCAGTTTGGGATTGTGTCCCAGTGCAGAAATACTTTAGAAATGGGGTGCTAGCAACTCTTCCTTAATGTATTTTCAAGTTTTGAAGTTTTTAACCGCGTTAAAGTTAAGTATGGTGCTCATGTGCTCATGGGGAGAAACAGGGCAGCCTTTAGGCCATGGGCTTTAGCTGGGCTTTGCTTTCCTGGCACAATTTCCTTCCTGCTCTGGAGAACCGAGCGGCCGCAGAGACGGCCTACGCGCTCAGCACAACTTCCTGCATCCCTGTTTGCAAATATTTCCTGATTATCTTATTTTTAAGCTGAGGTCCAAAACATTTAAATCAGAGGCAATTTTGTTTTCCTAGCTGTCAGCAATATTTTGGCTATTTTAAGAATGTAGGACAGGGTTAAGGATTAGGACTAGCATTTCTTTTCTGTGTATCAGAGCTGCTTAGCGGTAATTAATTAGGACATTGGGTTTTGTACTCTTGGTTCAGGTCATTTGCCTATGAGCAGCTCAAGCCCTTTACAAAGGCACGCTGCATATGTTCCTGGGTACCTTTTTGAGAGAAGATTTAAATTGGCCAGATGAATAATACTTTGCTACAAGTGTTTTGCCCCAGGCAAAAAAGGTTTTCTTCATATTATCATCGCCTGGAGCTGGAATCCTCCAGCTTGATGTGACTGGTGTTATACTGTCACATGGCAGTGATGTAAGAACAGGAGCTCTCTGTGTCAGACAAATCTGGATTTAGGGGAATTATAGCAGATGTTGCAAAATGGCAACAGTTTAGCAAGGCCCTTTCATCCGGCGGTTGGGAGGCAGGTCCGCAAAGCCCCGCAGACGGAGAGGAATGTTATCTTTGATCCCTTTCATCGGGGCTAAGGAGGCTCCATCCGTGGCGGGATACGAGGCTGGAAATAAAATAAACGTACAGTGGCTGTTTGGTTGGCAATATGGAAATCGGCCCTTATTTATTCGTGCCGTTTGCCTGGACACGTAGGAAAGATTTTGTGTGATGCAAACAGATTAGGGTGGTCAGTGCTGAGAGTAACGGCACGGCAAAATGCTCGGAAACAGGAGCGTGGTTGGGATGCAAGGAAACAAGGAAGAAGGGAGAGCGGAGCAGGAAGCAAAAAGTTGTATGCTAAGGAATGACACATAGATTTTCTTCACCATTTAGGCGATTTTTGTTCATTTTAGTTGAAGAATTTGCGATGCCTCTGTTCATTTGTGCAAACATCTTCTTTTGCCTATATAAATCCAGCACGTAGTGACGACACTGCCACAGAGCCCATTTTCTAAAGAAAAGCCCCATCTGCAGTGAGCAAAACCTACCAGTTTGGGACAAACGGTAATTCTTTTCATGAGCTTAAATCTCATTGGAATTTGGTCAGAATTTACAGGATTTTTTCTTAAATTGGTTGGTTCATTAAGTGAAAAAAAACAAAAAGAAAAAAGTTTGGTGACAGGCACAAATCCACCCCATCTGATTAGGTTTAAAGGACCCAAATCCCTCTGACCGCCTGGCGGTAGCACGTACCCGGGGACGTGTCACTCTGACACCAGCACTGATGGAGCCCGGCACTCAGACCCGTGACCAGGGACACGCCAGCCCTGGCACCTAGGGGCAGTTGTGCCCCATTTCTGCATCTGAAGGAGATGAAGGGGAGGTTTTGGAGCTTGTGTGTGACCTTAGCGATGCTTCACACCAAGGGCTCCCATACCCAAGTGTGCCACAGTTTGGTTTTTAAGAGTCAGGACCCAGCGGGGCTTTCGGGAAGGTGTTGAAGGGAAGCGAGTCACTGAGCTTCAGTGAAGGTTAAGCACAAGCTCCAAACCTACCCATGCTTTCACAGCAAAGGTCTAGCCCTGAGCATGGTGCCCTAGGCCAGGTCCATGATGGAGGTCAGCATGGATGGGGAAGGCAGGGTCCTTCTTCTGTGGCACCTTTTCCATGGTTGCCTCTGCTTGACTGGGTCCTCCACACGAGTGAGGTGCCACCAGCACCCAACTGCTACACAAAGAGACAGTGCCCATGGCCCATGGTGGCACCCCGCTAGTCCTGGAGACCTTCTGGAGAAGCCTGCCAAGGTGGGTGTCCCCACAGGGCAGCAAAAAACCCGGTTGGGGTTCTCCAAAAAAGAAGAGACCAAAGGACACCTGGATTGGGTTGACCCCATGGGCTCTTGCTCAGGCTCTGCTCAAGTGTGCACCCAAGGGTGTCTTCTACCCTGATCCTCCAGACCAAAGTGGCGCTTGCAAAGCAGGGCCATCACTTCCATGATGCCAAAGGAAAAGACTGCCCTCATCCACCAACAAAACTGCCCAAGCAGGCACATCTGTCCATGGGTCCATCCACATAGGACTCATCCCACGTGCCGGGAAGCAGGAGGGTATCAGGAAAGCCCTGGATCAGCGCGCATCAAGATGCCTAATCTTGTCTACACTCAAAATGGTACTGGCGAAAATTGGTTTTCAATTGATTTAAGTTCACTGGCACAAAGCCCTGTGTGGACATTCTTAAATGGGTTTAAAAATGGCTTATCAATTTAGCTTAAGACACTTAGTAGCTAAACTAAGCTAAATCGGCATAAGCCAGGTTTAAATTGATTTATGATGTCCACAAAGAGTTTTGCACTGGTTTAACTAAATTGCTTTAAAAACACACCGCCACTCTAGCCATCAAAAGCAAGCACCTATGAGGGTAAATGTCTTTAAAAGTGCCTAAATATCTGAGGAGCTTATGCCCCTTCATCCTAACCAGCCCCAACATTTTTGAAAGCAGAAAGTGTCCTTCGCAAATGCTACTCCAAAGGGCCAAAAAAGAGGAAAAGGGTCAGATCCTCCAAGGAGTAAACTGGGGAATTAACCCATGTTAAGTCAATCGGAGGAAAGCCAAGCCCTCAATTTTTTAAAGGGAAAGTAAAGCTGGCTGAAAGCTATATTTTTATTTGAGGAACATCTTTTATATTCTGCCTTTTTCTTTTTTTATTTTTTAACCTCCTTAGGTACAGTAGCTACATAAGAGACACATATACCTAAATACTCATGTTGCCATTCTCAGCATCCTTGCAGAATTCCCAGGAATTCACAATAATTCCCACGCTTAAGTCGATGTGCATGGACACAATTTGGAAGAAATCACAGTCCTGGTAGCCACATCTGTTGTTTTCTTGCTTAATGATTCGCTGTTAGCCAAAATAATAGGACGCAGGCAGACCTTTTAAATATTGGCTCACTCAGCATTAGCCTTCCTGAGTCAAAATGTTTATTCTGCTGCGCTCCTGCTAGCTCTGGAAATTCATGTTACTGTATGTATTTGCGTGTTTTGCTTGACTGGGCGCAAATTATGCTCTCAACTGGAAATATCACAAGTGTAAATAATTTGGAGATGTAAGTGCCTGAGCGAAACTCGTGTAAGAGCTATTTGTTTTATGGATTTTGATCTCCAAAGTTTAAAATATGAGCAAACTTTTCATTACGGGGGCTTGGCCATTTGTTTGAACACCCCCGTAGTAATTGGAAATGCAACAATTGTTTAAAAGTGGGCATTGTCCCTGAAAAGATTTAGTGAGGGATGAAGAAATTTCTTGAACCTCGAGGCATAATCTGGTGATCCAATTCTCCCCACTGTGTCCATTCCCGTGAAACCCCCTTTACTTTCCCCGCGCCGCCGGCGGCTCCCCCGCATCCCACCTAGCCAATCCTCTAGGTTTCCCACATTGTTCCCCCTTTTGTCTTTTCAGGCTCAAGAGAAGAACAACAGACAAGGTTCCGAAGGGCAGGGAGCATCAGGGGCTGCAAGAGAATGGCTGGGATGAGGGTCAGAGTCCTGGCCCTACTGCCAACAGTTACCAGGGTTTGTGCTGCCTGGCTGGGCAGTGTTCAAAGACTTTGCTGGGCTTTGTTCCACTGTGGAGGGATTAGGCCTGGCGGTCTGAGAATTTGCCTTCTAATTAAAAAGGATAAAAGATAGAAGTAGCATTAGACTAAAACATAGCAGTGATACTTCACAGGCTTTTTTTTTTTTTTTGGTCACAAGACAACGCGCGGAGTTGTCAGATTGTTGTATTTCTTTTGTTTTCCGGGGGTATTTGTTAAAAAAAAATAAAAAGGTAATAAAAAGAGGGGGAGGAGGGAGGAGGAAAAGTTTTGAAACTCTTCCCAGCTGTTCCATATGGTGGGTGACGGCTGGCTTTGGATTTCGCACGCGATTTTGCTAGCTGTATTTATTGGGGAGGATTACACCAGCATCCCCACATGTTCCCCTGGGGTGTACCCCAAGGTGAGGGAATCCCCTGGGTCCTTTTCCCTGGCAAAAGAGTGGGCAGAAAAGCTGAATTTCTTCTTACACGGCCTCTCCAGTCCCGTGTTGGGCATGTTCCGAAGCGGGTACAAACCCTCCTCCAAATTATCCGGGGATGTTATTTTTCCCCATACAGTGTGAGAAACACCAGCAACTGGATCCACAGAGCCATTTCATATACTACTCATCTAACCAAGCTTCAAAATGTACTTTTTTATATAAATATTTTAAGAAAGAGCTGCAGGCAAAACCCTTGTGAGCAATCAGTGCTCTCCCTTGCAGAAGTCCTGCCCAGGGCTGCAGCTAAGACATGGGACAGTGCGGAGCTGCCTGCAAACCTCCGGTTTGCCAGGGCAACACCGGGCCATTTGGGGGGAAAAAAGGCAAAAAAAACAACCCAAATCCTTGCCATTTACAACTAATCTGCCTTTAAACATCTTCCGGGCGCCGCAGGCCGTGCGGGCGAGCGGCCGAAGAGCCGATTGGGTCCCCAGCGAGACCGCGAGGTGAGCCGTTGCGTAAGGGCCGCTGATGAGATTATATAAATTACTTTTTTTTCTCTGAAAAAAAAAAACCACCACGAAGCGAAGGAGGCAGTGGGAGTTCCGCGGAGGGCTCCCGAGGCCGTCGGAGCAGCTCGGATTGCACGCCGGGATAAAGGAATGCCCTTTTGTTCCCACACATCTCCCGTTACGTCACCGCGCGGAGGAGCTGGATCTCTCCCTTTCCCCGTTTCTCGCTCGCACTCGCGCGCTGCAAGGAACCGGGCAGAGAAGCTGCTCCTTCATTAAAGCCTCTGAGTTCTCCTTCCTCCACGCTTGCAAAGATCACACTCGGGGTGTCCGACACCAGCCGAGGCAGGGAGAAGGCTCCGGAGTGAGGCTTGAGCCGAGACATCGCTGTTTTGCAGAAATAAGGGCCGCTAAACCGCTGTGAATTAGCTCAAGAGCAATACTAATGTGGCAAATTATGGCATCGATTTTAGCAGGGTTCTTCATTGATTTCAGCTTGAAAAAACTGGTAGTATGACAGAGCACACTGGGTCTAACTTCTTAATATCAGAGTGTTTGTAGGAGAGGGGAAGATGACTTAGGCTCCTGCAATTCCAGTGAGTTTTAAGGACACGCAAATTTAATAAAAATCTGTGTCCTGTTTTCTGCCTCCCTGCATTGGAAACCAGCCCGCTCCCCTTTTGTGAATTTAGAGGAAAAGGGATTTGATGCTCTCCCAGAACGATATCCCAAGCGCCCTCCAGGCCCACACGCAGCTCCTTTTCACCAATCCTTCCTTCCCAATGCGGGATCGGGACCCAGCGAATCCATCTCGTAGGGATTTCTGCGCCCGGCAGCGTTTTAAAGAGGCCAGACTCCCAGCTCCCGCTTTGCCTTCCAGGGGCTCGGCTGTCCCCAGGCTGCCAGGCAGTGCTTGGAGGGCACTGGCTGCAATGGGAAGCAGGAGCCCCTCGCTGCGGGGCTTAGCAAATTCCCGGCCGTGACTCCCAGATAAATGCGGTGGCAGATTTTCCGCTTCCTTTTCCACAGGACAGAAAGAGGAATCTTGTGGGTTTTCTTTCTTTTCTTTCCTTTTTTTTTTTTTTTTCCTAATGTGGAAGGCAGAAAGATGAAAAATAAATAAATTTCCCTAGCATGTTAAAATCACTTAGCCCCTTCTGGGTCCTCTCGAATGCCCCTGGGGACGGGGAGCATCCGGGCGCTCTTTCTCCCTTACTCTTCAGTCGCCCGTTGAAGGGAAGGGATGATCCGAGGGGGTTTTCTCTTTGAAAGAACATGGCTAATATTTGCATTATGGTCAACGAAAATATTTTTAAAGGCCGGGTGAATATTCATTTATATTTATTTGCTTAATCTAATGATCTATTGTGATTCTCCCTTTCATCTATTCTTCCCTTGATGAGTGTGTGGCACTCCCATTAAGATTAATAGCGGTTTCACATGCACAGTCAGGGGAGATTAGACCCCTGCCCCGGCCTCCTGCCAGCCCCATGTATGTCTTTGGATTCAAGCTCCGAACCCTCGCTGATGGCACTGAAAGCACCATGTGTACAAAAAGGGCCGATCCTGCCGGTGCTGAGCACCTTCCCGAGCAGTCCAGGCGTTTGGGAACTGCAGGGCACGGCCCCTCTGAGGATAAATTCGTCATGCCGGTGAGTGCAGGCTGTCTGGGCAGCATATGTTTATGGGGAGGTTGCACCGTTTCGGTGATTTTAGGGCAGCCCAAGCTAGAAGGACACCCAGGGACCAGCCTGGGGCACAGCGGAACCGTCTCCTAGCAGAATAAAACACAGGAAACATCCCCTGGAGCCTGTATATGTATTACCCTCCCGCCACACTGAGCATCTCTGTGCCTATAAATTTATTCTCATGATCGGTAAATCCTCTTCTTTCTGCAAATGAAATACAAAACACAAGATATATTTGAGCCACCTGGTTTTGGATGCTGGACATAAAAAATTGTGCTCTGACACCACACAGGGGCTGCTCCGGGGGCCTGGCATGGGGGAGCTCCCGTTGGCTTCCGCGGGATTTGGAACACGGCCTTTCTTCCAATGACACGAGAAATACTTCAGTTGCAAGCTGGGCTCCCAGGCTTGCAAGCGCTTGCGAGCAGTTGTGTCCATGAGTAGCAAAAACTTGCACATGATCCGAGCTCAAAAAAGCTGTCTGCAGGTGCAAGGGCTTGTAGCACCCTAGCAGAAGAGTTTATGTTATAAACCGTGCCTTAACAAAGCACAGGGTGTTTTCTAAAATGCTCTCTGATCTGCATCATCTACTCATTTGCAGGAGTTTACTGATATACCTTTTTACATCCCTATATTCCACTTATCATAAACCTATGGTATCACTTCCTCTCTCCTACAAGCTCAATGTTGTATGATATTTTTTTGGTAAGAGGAAATGAGGTATTTGCTAATTTGCTAACCCAGGGGACTAGACCCTGGTCTCAGGGTGCGAGCTTGGTGAAAATTACCTAAATGCCTCAGTTTCCCCGGGCACAGCGCGTGTGCGACGGCACCTCTGGCTTTGCAGCAGCCTCAGAAGGAGCAAAGGAAACGCGTCGATTAAGCTCTTTGAGGCTGACTTTAATCCAGACTCTCTAATAGCAATTTTTAAGTACCCCAGCACTTAATGGAAGTATCATCACAACAATTCCACGGGATTAGGAAGTGCCTTTATCCCAAGCTTGGAAGCAGCACCCAAGTGGCGAAGAAAGCCAAGATCCAGCCTGAGCAACGCGACCAACATCGGCCTACAGAAGAGCCAGAAAGTGAGCACGAGTCGGGGCGATCATGTAAACCACGAGACCATCTGTCCACTCCGCCTGCTCGAAAGACACTTTGCAATTAGGATATAGCCGAGGATATTGCATCGTTTCCCTGCATTGTAGCCGGACACTTGCTATAATGACCTCATCAGCGTTTTTTGAGGCTTCCACTAGAGCTCCTGTATCACTCATAAAGCATCACCTACATCCAGGTTGTCATACATACCATGCATTTGCCATACTCTTTATTTCACAAGATATGCCATATATTATGATACATGGGATAATCATGCTCTGCAAATATTTACAGATATGTTTGAACGTAAACATTTTCGTAACTCCTATTTAAATACGACTATAGCTGTTGACAGTATCAGGCACTAAATCTTCTTGATCAATTGGATATATATGAGCAAATAATGAATATGTATGTTTATCAAATGCCTTCTTGAACATTTGTATGGCAGTGCTTCATCTTTTGGATATCCTAATAGCTAACAATAAAATACTTTCAGTTGCTATAATTTATGGCCAAGGTTCATGAGATGTTTTAACAAGTGAAAATAATTTGTAGAATTGTAGCTATCTCAATAAACACCTAGGATGCGGATTTTAATCTCTCCAAGATCATCAGTCTCATTCTAAGTGTGAGTTCCTAAAAAGCCTGTGTTGTGGTTCGCTTTTATTTTAATTTTTGGCTTACGCGATAGGCTTGAAAGTAGCAGCTCTGAAAACAGATTTCTTTATCTAGAAGCCAGTTTGGAGAGCGTCCACACAGGCTGCTATTCTAAGGCACCATTTTGAAGGCTGCCATCCCTACGATGGCATGAGAGATGTAATTTAGTCTCTGTGTTAATTTAGCCCAGGGTCTCTCCTGAACAGAAAAGACCACTCTTGCCAAATTGTGTTAAACTAGGGATGGTGCTTTTGTGATATGGACAACTGTCTACCAGGGATTGAGCTGAGACCACCAAACTACTTTCATTTAGATTCTCAATTTAATCTCAAACCAAGGTCAGAAGGTAAATAGCCAGGGCTTTATCTTCCCAGCCAAGCTCCTGGTAGAGGTTCTCTTTGAAGTGGAGGGTGATCACTGGCAGTTTCAGAACTAATGTCCAAGACAGTGATGTATAATACATTCGCTTCCATTTTACATCTGCTGGTATGATTGCAGGTTAATTTAAGTGCAGTTTCTTGACAAAGGAGTGTTTCTACTCGCTCACAGCCTTAAAAAAAATCTAAAATTAACTGAAGATGCCCTCTTAACCCTACCGCCCCAATGCTTTCTTTCACCAGTGCTTCGAATGCTGGTTGCTTTGGGTCTGATCCTGCTCTTATTGAAGTCAAGGCACCTTTCACGTTCCCTTCAATGAGCTGGGCACTTTGCAGATGCTCTTTGTGTTGATTGATGTTTATGGCTGCACATCTACCAGGTGAGCAGAGGGAAGGAGATTCCCACTTGCAGGAAAGGCTCCTGCGGGCACATTTTCTGCCATGACACAAGAGTAGTGGTATTTAACTGCTCCAGTTTGCAGGCACCCTCGACATCCATCATTCATGGCAGGCAAGTCACACACCTGGAGAAGGAGGTTTTGTCTATAGGTATCTGGTGATACCAATTTGAAGAGTCAATGCCTCCCTTGCTATCCTAGCCCACTTGTACCAAATGCTTGTACCAATTCATCTGGGATTTTTTTTTAAGGGTTTAGGACTCCAAATATTCATGGAAGATTTTTCCCAGATCAATTCCCACCTCCAGTTCACAGCATCGCCCCATGAAGAGTTGTGCCATCACAGGTGCTACTCTGTGTGGGGTAGAAGGAATGGTTGGTGGAAGAGGAGGATGGTCATCCAGGACCCTCTCTCTCCAAGCTGTGCCCTGGGGCTCCCACAGACTGAGTTCCCTCTCCCGTGCCATGAGGGCTATATTTCATTTAGTTACTCTCACAGCAAGGCAGTCACCTTCCCACTCAACGGTCGCATGCACCAGATGTTACTGCATCTGGTGCAGGAGGTCTCTGGGAAGGAGCAAGGCAGGTCACTGTGCTCCATCTGCAGGTTGGGTGACAGGGGAAGCTCCACACACTATGGAGAACTGTAGAGCTGGCCCTCAACCTGGCACCAACCTTCCTGGAGATGTCCACCTCAGGATGAATGCTTCCAACCACAGCATGGGGACCAGAACTGGACCAGCTCTGCCTTTATCTCCAGAGCGTGGACACACAGATGCCCAGCAGCAATGAAGCAAAAAAAAAAAAAAAAAAAAAAAAAAAAACGTGGAAAAGGGAACTGAGCAAAGAAAAGGAGAGCAGAAGGGGCATCACCCATACGCAGGGAGGACACCAGATGGCTGGGACCCATGTTTTTCCTGCAAAGGGGATCAAGGCATTAGTAGGACGCCCGCCGCTGGGGCGCCTGCGCACTCCTCGTCTCGGCGCTGGCTCCTGGCATCAGCATCCCCGGATGCAGGATCCCAGCCTAAGTGAAAGCAGGCAGGGATCTCTACCGTTGCCTTTAGTATTAGCGTTTGCAAACTGTAAAGTTGGAGTTGTATCAAAATAGCCATTTTAATCAAAGCTGTTAATTGAACGTACCTGCAATGTGTTTCTTTTCGTGCCACAGTTTGTTGATTAAAATGGAGCCAGACGTCACCTGGCTGCATCTGAAGTTTTGTGACTAGCCCAGAAGTGGACTCCTAAGGAACTAAAGCCCTGGGAGCTCAGATCGGTGTGCCAAGGCATAGGGTATTGCTTTCAGCACCCTCCTTCCACTACGTCCAAACACTCAGGGGTGCTTCCTGGCATCACGTAGCATTAGTTTGCAGCATTTAAGCACAGTAGGCTGCATGCAAAAAGATGTTCACCTTCCCTTACTAACAGTGGTGAATGGAAGGATTATAAAATAGCTTTCTATTCATGCATTAAAAAGGACAATTCTGCAATACACAATGAAATCTCAGGAAAAACAAAACCAAAAAGATCCTCAAGAGGCCATTTTGTCCAGTCCCTCCACCCAGGAGAGGGTCATTTCTACTATTTCCAACTGATGTTTGTCTAATGCTGTTAAAAACCTTCGTGACCCCTCCAGCACAATTCTTAGTTATCGACTGAACAGCAGGGCTACATGTGACACCCTTTCCTCCTTGGTCTGACCCCCTGGGCAGAAGAACAGATCCAAACCCCTTGTAACAGCTTTGTACGTGCTTGACAACTACCGCTGCATCTCCCTTCACAACTCTCTGCTCCAGGCCAACACCTTTTCAGTCGTGACCCTCTGCTCTAGCCTAGCAGGGGTCCCTCCACAACCTGGTGTCACCCATAAACATGTTCTCTCTTCCTTCCCCAGCCGTGACAGAAACCACTGAGCAGAATGAGGGCAGGTCCCTCACAGACTCCGCTCCTCACAAACTTCCTTTTCCATAATAAGTTATTGCTAACTTGTTTCCAGGGAGTTTACTTGTTCACGTCCTATCCAATCTGCAGTACTTTCCTTCAAAGCCTGCTTTCACAGGCTCACTTATGAGAACATCACACGTGTCTCCCAGAAGTCAAGACATGCATTATTTGTAAGGCTAGAAATATATTTCATTGTTTTGAGATGCTTTGTTCTTGGAAAATCCAGACTGACTGTCAGGATAGTGCAAGAGTTGTGTTGCATGTTATTTGTATTATATTACCATCAGTTCCACCCCATGACTTAGACATTTTATGAAAGCGTAGCAGAAGAAGCACTGCTAAAAATAATGCCTGATAACAACCTCAGGAAAAATCTTGGCTCTAGCAGAAAATTAATCCAAAGGAAAGACTGATCCATAATTATTAGCCAGCCATATAAAAGGCCTGCATTTCAGTCTAAGTAGTACTAGTACTTGTTTGGGTGACCTCAGAAAAAAACAGCTACTTCTGAGGAAGATTTATGGTATTTGCTTTAGATCCTGAGATAGGAGCCTGTGGTGATACTTGGCAATAGGGAAAAGTATTCCCTCCTCCAGGGGCTCTGAATGTCTCTACTTCTATCCAACAACAATATAGATGCTTAAGTTAGGTGCCTAACCTCCATAGTGTGCAAACGTACTGTAGTATCCCTCGGGGAACTCCCCATCTGCAAAAATGAACCACTTGAACCATCAGGGGGATGGGAGGAGAGAATTTGCAAGGTGGAGAAGACAAAGCACTCTGATGAACGGCCAAGCACCGTGTGGGGCTCTGCCAGTTCTCAGCTTTCCAGCTAGGGGGTAGCAACCCCACAGGCCCTTCTGCAAGAAGGTGGGCACATGCTTGAGCAGCCTCCTGACTAGCCAGCCATCCCTCTTCTCAAGGGATCAAGGCTTGTCACATCTCTTTGCTATTGCGAACAGAAAGACTGATGTCTAAGACATGGCATAAAATGGCCAACATGTCTACCCCACAGGTTAAGAGCCACCCAAGCTGGCGGAAGCTGAGGAAACACAAGTTTAGTGTTAGTAGATGACTAAGCTGATACCACAGGCCATCTGATATTCTTGCATAAATCTGGCATAAACGTCTTTTTTTACATCACCCATCCTTAGAAGGTCCTTGATACTGCAGATGATAGCAGGGTCCTCAACACCTTGACTGTCAGCTGGGTACTCTGTTTATTTTAGAATAGCCCTGAGGTCACTCTGAACCATCGTCAATAAAGGCAGTAGTTGTCACTAGTGGTGAGACAAGTAGAGATGGTGGTTGTGGTTGAGATGGAGATTTGAACAAAGCAGCCCCTAGCAGGTCCATGAGCTCCACTCTTACTGCTGATTATCAACATAGCGGCTACAGTCCATAAAACATCTAGAGATTGTGCTTCTGTGGTCCTTCTGGGCATCTACTCTTATGCTCACCACAACCTCTTCAGCTACTGGCAGCGTGGCTGGGGTATGGCCAACGTACCTGTACAGTGAGCAGCTGAAGTTAGCCAGGGACTTCTGTGGGGATAAACGGAACCATTTCTTCACCTTTGGAGCAAAAACAGCCTTGACTGTCTTTGGAGAGGACTCCCAGAAGAGCATCAGGAACGTCTGAAGGACTGGGAAATACGGCTCATAGTAACAGAGCCCAGGAGCTCAGCTGGATGGGGACCAGGCTAAGGAGGACATGAATTGTATAGACAGCCTGCTGGGAAGGGAGAAACAACAGAGGGCTCTGGCAGAAGAATAATGGATCGTGATAGATCTGAAAACCAACATTAAACTCATACTGAAGGTAATCTTGTTAAGCCTTATTTAGTGGTATAAATTCCACCTAACTCCCAGCCTACAATTTCTCCCCGGTACAGCTCTAGGCCTTTAAAAGTGCCAGGCTAGCAGGAACCTCGAGGCTCAGGCTCTGGTGTGGGAATGGTCCATTGAGATAAAGAGGAAAATGGGAAGTAAATAGTGACTCGAACACATGGCCAAGTGTTGCAGTGGAGTCTCCACTGCTGGAGATTTCCAGCTCATCCCTGGATATTTTTCCAAGTGAGATTTTCCAAACATGCATTAATCCCTAGACATCTTTTGGACTATGTTAAACTGAAAGGGAGATTAGACTCTCATAGCCGTCCCTCTGGCTTTAACATTTCTAGCTCCGCATCTGTCCAGAGACTATAGAACCTCATTCTCCATGATGAGTAACACCAATGCACAGGCCTAATACGGATGTACTGATTCCATTCCTCGAGACTACTCAGTCTACTGGGTTTACAGTGATTAATGGCAGATAATCTTACTTCTTTCTACCCAGGAGAGATATTGGACAATGTGATCCCATTAGGTCTAGAACAATAAAAAGACTCTAGTCTTCCAAAAAGGCATGTTTCTGTGCCCACCATTTCAAAATCCAGCCATCTGATGGCATCCACAGCCCAGATTAGGCACTTCAGCTGCCTATAGGGAAAGGAGAGCAAAATGGAATCCAAAAGAGTCATGCTGCTGAATGGAGAATGGAGAGATGTCAGTGCCAGGCAGGAGGGAGCACCTGCTAGAGAGGAGAGGCTCAAGGCCCTTCTCTGAGCTCCAAGAGTGACAGAGCACTGGAACAGGCTGCCCAGAGAGGTTGTGGAGTCTCCTTCTCTGGAGATCTTCCAAACCCGCTTGGACGCAGTCCTGTGCCACGTGCTCTAGGTGACCCTGCGTGTGCAGGGGGGTTGGACTACATGATCTCTAGACGTCCCTTCCAACCTTGAGCATTCTGTGATTCTGTGATTCTATGATTCTATGAAGAGGCTCCGACTCATAAGCCATATCTCCCACCTGGACTCAAGAGAACCACACGCACTCCTTCTAGCCAAGGAAAAGTGGAAAGGAGCTCAAACAAATGGCACCAAGATGCTTTTATAAAACAGGCAACTTGGCATTCATAAGGCTTGAAGACCTGTATTCATTTTCCCTTTCAATCGGAACACCTCCTACGTCCTCAAACAGTATCCTCGGGCTATCACAGGCTATCAGCAAGGGTGTGCTGGGGACAGTCACCATGCTACAAACCTACGCAGCTGATCTTTCCAACCTTCTCACAACTGTGCATCTTCTCCTGACCCATAAATTGCCATGCCACCTCCTTTTATTCTGAACCTGGCAGTTCACAACTTAGCAATGCCAGATGGCATGAGTTCGATTGAATAACCTTGTGCCTTGTGTTCAGTATTGTTTCCTTGCATCATTTTGATTTGGCTTTGGTTTTCTGCTGAACATCCCCAATCTCCATAGCCCTTAGAGGAAAACTTTGCATTGACTGTGTCTCTTTTTATTTGATTTCCTTCTAAAGAAGAGAGCTCTTCTGCTAAAATTTCTCCTCAAGCTCCTGCAAGTTCTTAAACCAGTTTCCAGCCCGGTGTTTCTGCAACAGCCCATTGAGAAAAGGTGACCAGAGCAAAACACACAATTCCTGCTGAAGAAACACAGACAGAGGCGCTGATGATGATGGCAGAAGGTCTCAGCCAGGAGGCACTGGTTCCCTGCTAGGAAAAACATGAATCCACCTCATCATGTGCAGCAAGTAGGACTGATAGGAGAGTTACAGCCTCCCAACAGAAATGCTGTCCTGGAGGTATAACACAGTATTGTTTTCAGGCATGAAGGAGCTAAAATATGTCATGGGAGGCAGCCTTCATATTCCATGGACAACTCTGGCCCGAATAACACTTACAAAGAGCTCGAATTATTGCTCCCAACAGGTATCCATTACAGCTGACAACCAGACCCTGTTGCAAGAGTCCTGTGTTCAGGACAAGGGTTCCTGTCTTCAGCAATCCACGGCATGTCATGGAAACCAAAAGGAGCTAAATCAGCACCATGAATGCTCCTACTGGATGGGACCACAACACTACAGTGCACTGATTTCTACTACTGGAGCACCATCCATATCTACGCCAGATCTAGTGCAAGACAAAACACTGGTATGGCTCTTACTCAGAAACAGATCGGCCAACCCCCCTGCAACAAACACGACTCCTGAGAAGGTTGCAGCCAAATCCAAACTCTGCAAGTGGGACTTGGCTGTAGACCCAGTTAACATCTTGGTTGGACTGAAAAGATCTACAAAATACACAGTAACAATTAAGCACGCTGCTCCCTCTGCATAGAAATCCTCCCCAAGGATTCAATCATCCCCACCTTTTCAAATCTTATCATAAAACAATAATATTGAACATCCCTTTAAAAAGAAAAGGATGGAAGAGCGATGTTATAAAAATTGAAAGGACATCTGCAGGTTAGACGGTGCAGGAATTCATGTAGATTTTTATTGGTGTAGAGGTGGATTTAGAGTAAAGCACAACATGGACCCAACCGTGTGCATCATCTCCCTCTACAACTCAGCCTTCACATTTTTCTTCCTCTCCCTTCCCCCAAGCCTCCCTGTTCCCACCATCCATGAAAAAAAAAATCAGGAAATCCCCCCAAAAGTTAACTCGCAAGTTGCAATGTGAATCCTGTTAAACAGCAAGTTCTCTTTCAAGAGAGACACACGCACAAAGGAAGCCATGGGAATTTCTTTGGAAATTTGGTGGCAATGATGCAGCGTGTTTACTGAGATGTAAAGATACAGCAGAATTAAGGTGCATCCAGAGACTTTTTCTTTCTTATTAATGTGCCTGGAAGAGGTGGCTTGTTAGAGCACAGGTTTTTCTAAACAGTGCAGAATTTAAATTGGAGGCACAAGGTCTGGTGAAAAGGGTTGCTATTTTTAATGCTCACCGTTTTCTTGTGCTCTTCCAGCTCTCTAAGACCCTAAGACCTTTAAATTCCATCTAGTGTCTATCACATGCCATTGAATTGGCATGTTTGCAAATTGCATGCAGTGAGATCCTTCCATACCAGCAGCTCTGTCTCAGATTCCCCACCATCCCTGCCAAACTAGTATTGCCTGCACATTTTTTTCATCTTTTCATTGAGTTCTGTGTGCCAGCCAACACATTCTTTAGAACAGGCTTCAGTAGGCATGGTAACTGGTTCCTGGTTGCAAGCTGCCTCATGCATTTGCTCCTATTTCCTTCTGGATAATTTCCCCCCCTCTCTTCCCGACACCCCCTCCCTCCGGCTCCTTCTTCTTAGGTGAGGACTTAAACCGTGTTTAGCGCTATCCGTTCCATCTGTTGTGTTTGCGCTAAATAGCCGCGATATCATAAAAACTCCTAATTGAGGTAGTGATGCGTTGAATAAGCAAAGCTTGCTCCTCGGGACCGGGAATCGGGCCGGTTGATAGCTGCAGGTACCTGCGGGCTGCTCAGCCTGACTGCTATGTTGACTTTGTCTAATTGCAGGGGAGGAGCGAGGAAAGCAGTGAAGGGCAGTGGCACACACAGCGGGAGAGCTGGAAAATACTGGCATAGCCACGCAGAGCTAAACAAACTGACTGACAAAGCTCTTGGCGTATTATTAAAAAATCTGGCAAAATACTCATCTCTTGACAAAAATGTAGAGAGACTAGTAATGCATAACTTTATCCCATGTTGGATTTTAAAGTGGCTAATGCCAAGTTGTCTGTCAAAATTAATAGGGCATTGCTTCTTCTTATAGAATGGGAGAAGAGGAGAGCTCACATGTACATTTTATTCATTTATTCATCTCTAACAAAAATGATGTATCTGCTAAAAATTTATTTAGGGAGAGCTTTGGTAGATGCTAATGTTAATTCTGAAAGAGCAATACTCGAGCAGTGATGCTAGCATATACTTACTAGGGCTAACAGAGAAAACCTCTCAGTAATATCAGAAAATTCTGCTGTTATCTCAAACCGCACTACAAGTTTCAGCTCAGACACACTCCTACCAATCCACCTCTCCATCCAGGTGCATATTTCCCCTTTCCGATGATCTTCATTAAATACAGCTATTTCATTTTTGTGTTTCTTGTGCATAGAATTGCATAGAGAACCAGGGTCTTCCCAGGCACTAAGCCATAAACAGAGTTGTTTATCATCAGCCGTAGTTAAACTGCCCATTTTTGGAACTGTGAGAGATTTACTTGACACTTAGCTTCGGGAATGCATCTCCCAGATTACTGCATGGTGTTCAGTGTTTTCAGATCTGCCTGGATTGCGGAGCTCCATCCGCCTGATCAGGTAACTCTGCTTTCCATACCCAGGTAAGAAAATTGACCATTTCTGCAGGAAGTGGCTTTGCTCTTTCAAAAGCCTAATTACAGATCCTGAAAACTTTCAAAATCTCTCCTTTTCCATACGGAACTCGCAAAGCCACCCTGCCTGCTCCCAACCAACCCATCTCATGCAAAACATCCAGCCCTTCTGCCCACTGTGCAAACGAGGAGCCCAACAAGCGCTGTTGAACTGTCCCTACAGCAGGGCTGGAGAAGACACTGGGAAGCACAAGCGTTTCAACACCTAAGGAAACAAGTCCTGCAGCCACGGCAGCTCCAGGAGCCCGGGGAATGCAATTCCAAGCGCCTGGAAAGCATCCATGCAGCTCAACCAGGCAGGCTCCGGCTCTGCAGACACTTGGCTCCATCGTACGGATTTCGGCATTTTGAACCCTACGCGGATGGGGGACGTCTTGCAGGAAAGTCCCAGCCTTTCATTGCTAGAGAATCAACCCCCCCCTGCCCGGAGGAGTGTGAGCAAACGTTGACACTTGAGGGAAAAAAAAAGAGAAGAGGATCGTGCAAATGTTCTTCAAAGGCTGATGGAATAAACATGTAAATACAAGATGGGCTGATTTCCTACTGTTCATGTTTGCTCACTGTGAACATTTGGTTCACTTGGCTTTCCTCATTATTTCAGCTGGGGAAAGTCACTATATGAATTAATAGCAGATTTCCCTGCTGAAAATAAATGTTTACCATTTTTTTTTCCTTTTGGCAGAGACCAGGCTTTTTTGTCTGACTGCCTCCTTTTTGGCCTGCACATCCCTGAGGTGTGTAATTAAAGTGAGGGAATTTGCGCATAGTGCTTTAGGGGTTTAATGAATAGAAAACACGGGATATTTCATTGATTTGGTGCACACGATATTGTCAGGGTGTACATTGCCTTTGTAAATGGCAAAAAGAAAGCAATAATAATATATGTGCATTCAACCCTGCGTGCAAAATAAAATAAAATAAAAATGAAAGAACTGTATCTGTTTCCAAATTCTAATATGAAATACTCTGGAAAGAGCAATTTAGATTAAGGCAGAGAGGGCTGGAGCTTCAACATGGTTCAGAATTAACAATCAAGCTATAGTTTCCTCGAGATATAATTTCACTTAGAGTAAGTGTGGAAATCTTTGAAAGATTCATTATACATAGCCACATGTGAAAATAAGATTGTGTTACTAAAAGATTTTTCAATCAGTCTTAAAAAATATTAAAAGTATGTTAAACAACACATACACATAATGTATAAATAGTACCCGATGTCTGCAGTGACATCGGGTACTATGCATCCATGGTACGGCTCGCGTGTACCATGATGTGTGCAAGGAAATTATGTCATATGTGTTAAAATAAGAGGAGATAGGAAAATCAATTCCTCTTTTCTGGAGCCGTCTCTCTGGGGAGCTCTACATAGCCCACATTGCAGAACTACTAAGGGGGTCTATCTCACTAGATAAAGAGAACAGATATCTGCTCCTTCGACCCAAATTCCGGAGCCTTTGGACCTGATGGAGATGTGCACATGGGGAATGCAAAGCGCAGCCCATGCTTCAGCTTTTCATGTGAGCCAGCTCAGCTACTGCCCCACCAGCCAATGCAGCAAGTCACACAAATGTCATATTTCCATGTTCCCTGTCCTGCCTCCCAGCGTGGACCCATCTCACCTTCAGGAAGGAAGACAAATGAGGGAGTTGCTCTGCATCTCCTGAGCACCATCAAGATCAGCAGAGCTCTCTGATACTCTTTATGCGACGTATTTATGCATGGTGTGAATACCACGAGTCTGGCCAGGGGTCTCTATGCAGCGCAAGCCCCAAAATACAAATAATCTGCGTGCAAGGAGGAAAGCAGGGTCACCATCCTCCCTTTCTGGGGGTGCACTACTAGCTTGCATGGGGCTGAAGTCCGTGCTGATATTGGGACTGAAGCAAAAGCTGATATTGTGATCCTCTGCTTAACAAGGGGATGGTGAGATGCTGGAATAGATTATCAGGTGAGATGGGGGGATTTCCAGCACTGGGGATTGCCAAGGTGTCTTCCAGCCCAACGCCTCCACAATCCATTGCTCAACGAACCTACAATGTCAGGAGTGAGTCAAGGCACTGCCTCAACTCTCACAACAGCACGCAGAGGGCAAACTGTTCTCTTTGCATTTCTTCCCACTGGGCAGAAGGAAAAATGAGACACAAGGTGGGAATTCAGAGAGAAAGAAAGAGTTCAGCCTCTCCCCGCAGCTCTGTTCTGTCCATGTTATAAAGCTTTGCACGTGTTTATTCATACCCCAAAATGCATGTGAAAATATAATTTTTCTCTTCTTTCCTTTGACCCTTCTGATATCTTCTTCACAGCAGAAGATTAAGTTCAATTTCAAGAATCCATTGGAGAAGAAATGCATGTAGAATTGAAAAAGAAGCATTTTATCATTAAAAGGAGACATCCCAGGGCATGTTATGGGACACCAACAGAGAAAGGCTGTTTTCTTTGGCCCTCAGACCTTATCCTGCCTGAATTTCCAGCTCTGACATATTTAAGAAATGCAGCTAATTCAAACAGTTTATTTCAGGTCAGTATTACAATTACAATGTATTTCTATAACAGGCAGGATTGTGGGACCAGGATTATGAATTATCTGAACTTCAGGGTATTTTTTCTAACTGTAAATGACCTACTTGTCCTACTCGTATTCCCGGATCATCATCGTTTAGTGCCATTTAGATCTAACATTACTGAAAGTCCAAAGCAGAAGGATTCACTTGTAAGAGTCGAAAATGCTAAATAAATTAAACATTAAATTAATGCACTAACTTCTCATCCCATTATTTCCCTGATCTGCCAGGACAGAAGCAGAACTCATTTAAATCATCCCCAAAGTCCAGTCAGAGCCAAGGCCAAATGAATCTTGTTTGGTTCGCTCTATTGCCACATTCAATAGTTATTCACTTGCCAAATCATGGGTCATTTCAAGAACAAAACTGTGGGTTATGAAGCCAATATATTTGATATCTATTTTGTGTTTACCTTTTTATTTAAAGGGAGCAAGAAGAGAACACAACACAAGTGCACCTGAAGAATAGCGGTGTAACATCCCAGCTGTCCCATGGATCCTCAGATAACATTGCATATGCAAGGCTGGAAGGAAGAGCACTTAGCCCCATTTTCCCTCTCCAGTTGCAAGTATTTCTTTGTCTACAGGCCATTTGGTAGTGTTTGTAGGATTTAGGAGCTACTTAAAGAAGCTAGATTCATCCTGAACCCCAAGGACAGAGGAGGTAATGCTCTTCAACACTCAGCACACACAGAAACTTTGCCATTTATATATAACGGTTATGAGACATTCCCTGATCTTAAAATAACAGAGCATTTTAATCACAGATAGTTTGACCTTTTGGTCAAGTGGAACACTTGCTATTTAATTTCTTCACTTTTCACACAACACTTCAGATTCTCCCTGTAAAGTAACTAGGGAGACTGCTCAGCAGAGAAAGGTTCTTTTGGTAGAAAAGGTGACCACAAAAGAGACTGGAGAAAATTTGGGCTCATTTCATGACCTTGTACAGCCTTCCTGGCTGACTTCAGACAATTCGCTTACCCTCTAACCCCACCAGTCCAGCTTAGTTGTCCAGAAAAGACACTCAAGCTAAGAGTACAGCCCATCTGAAATGAAATGTTGGTTGCATGGCAGTCTTTTCTTTTAGAGTCCCCCAGTCCGCACTCATAGGGCACAGTTATATCCAGGCCATGCTTAGATCTGCACAAGCAAATCCACCCCACGTCATTTCCATAAAATCACTGGGAAGGAAATATTCATACACTAAAACTGGTGTTCGGTTGAAGCTCAGTCTTTTCAGATTAACCTCCCTCATGGTGGAATTAAAGATCCTTTGTGCTCTACAGCCAAGAGAGCTGGTCATGGGAGAGAGGAAAAAAGCATCATAACCCCAATGGCCACTAAAAATCAAATCAGACATAAATTCATAATACCTCTTTTTTAATGCTGTCAAAATTGGACAGTGTTGTATTAATGACCTCATATACAACTTAGAAAATATTCCTCACCTGTCTTGGTGCCCACATATTTCATTTGGATGGCAATGACAGATCTCCTCAAAATGCTGTCAATAAAAAGAGCATTTGTTCCTCGCCTATCTCTGCCACAGAGCTGAGCGGGTATAAAAACTGATCCAGCAGCAGGATGGGCCTGATATGTCTTGAGCAGCCTTCCAGCCCTGTTGTTCATGATTCCATAAGAGCATCCAGCTAGGTCAAAGGGAGGTCCAGGCCTACACAGTTACACAGATGTGCACAGATGTGACTGTCCATTGCTTTCAGAGGAGCCTAAATATCTCCATGCAAGAGGGCTCAGCTCTCTCCATCTCAAATCAGAAACATGCTAGTCCTCTAAAGAGACCCTGAGGCCCATAAAGATCATAAATGCACTAAAGATGGGTGTTCACACTCCTCTTTCTTCTCTCATTTTAAGAGGTTTATATTGTTTGAGTCATTAGAAGCTCCCGCACCCATTCCTCCCACCCTTGTCATCACCCAGCACAGTTATGTAGCAGAACCCATCACCCCTCTGACAGGAAGACTCCCCTTTTTGTTGGCCACCAGAGGCAGGAATTTAAAGTCAGCCTGACTCAGGGCTCACAAAATGCTCATCTGCTCCTCAACTTCCAGCTTTTCCCTCTTCCCCGCCTCCTTCTCCGGGGGCTCTCATTGCAAGCCCAGCATGTTCCCAAAGAGCGCAGGTCAGCGTCTTCCCACAGCCTCGGGAGGTGCAACCTGCTGAGCCCACCATGCCAGAAGGCAGCTCTTCCCCCACAGCGATGGCTCTTTGTGGCTCACGCTTTCATTCCCAACATCTTCCCAAAGGGAAGCGGGGCTCGCATCGCGCGCCGGTGCCGCACGGCCTCACCTCACCGTGTTCAATTGCTGGTTTCCAGTCACAGGAGAGCCAAGCTTAAATTCAACCAGCGTCTGCTTTTCCCCCTTTACGCCTTGAGATTTGACTGGCGAGGGATTGTTATGCATTTTGTAGGGAAGTTTTTAAATCTAGCTATCGAGCAGACGCTGCCAAATTTCAGTCGACAGCAATTTTTCACAACCGAGCTGTAACCCTTCAAAACAGAGACTGCTAACATATGGTTGTGTCAGTGGGAGCTTCTGTAATGCAATTTATTGTTGTGTAGCCTCTTTCAAGCTACTACACATGAAAGGTAACGAGAACATTTACTCTTCGATGGGAGTTTAATCTTAGATTTACCTCATTTGAAACAAAACAATCATTTGCATCACTGATGCATAAGCAATCACCTGTAAAGAGGGCTTGTGAATAGAGACATTTCTTTACTGTCATCTGATCCTTTGTTCCTGGCTGGGGGTTTTGCCTAAGAAAAGATGGCAAAATTTAGTCCTCCGCTTAGACGGAATGCACAAAAGATACTGATATCGCTAGAAAATGGTATTAACCAAGGAAAGTGCACTCATGAAGTGAAAAAAAAAGATATCCACAGCAAACATGAGGCTTGTGCTAGGTTCACTCTCTTGCGTGCATATATAATATACGATTTAACCTCTGTGTGCTTTGCCTTCTGCACCCTTTTTATATCTAAGCATTACAGTGTACGGTTAAGGCTTCAAACAGAAGTAATCTCCTGCTCGAGTGAAAGTGCTTGATCCTGCACCAGCAATAAAAGATAAAGTCACTGCACGGGATGGTGAAGTGGGCACAGCTTAAACCAAGGGACGCCCGGTGGCGCCTGATCCCTTTGTGCTGCCCACTCCATCCCAATGAAACCGGCCGAGCCATCAATTTGACACCACCAAGCACCACTTTTAAAGGAGGGCGTAATGCCGAGTTCAGGGGTGGAGGGTGTTTAAAAACAAGTCCCTTTTTGCTTGGTTTAGGCTGGATCCCTCAACCAAGCAATTGTGCTACATCCCGCAGATGGGCAAAGTCCGGTTTCATGGCAAGAAAGCTAGCAGATTCCCCACATGAGGACAGAATACTCAGCAGATTTGATCCTTTTTATTCTTATTTTTTTAATTTAACTTCTACTAGGAAGGTACAATATTAAGTCATCACCAACCAGGCTATAATTCATGAACAGAACCTCAAGTTCCATCAGAAACCACTCTGCGTTCAGCAGTAACCTCTGAATCTAGGACATTAGACCCTGAAACACATCAACTTTTGACTGAAAGGCTTGTGCTCCTCTCGAGGGGCTCAGAGCTAAGGCACAGACTGCGAGAAGTTTTATTGATCTGTGTTTCCCCACCTTCCCCTTCGGACAATTAATTTAACTTGGAATTTCATCTGGGCTAATACATGGAAAGATAGCTCGCATGCTCATCTGTGGCTTTGTAGGTCATCATGCGGAAGCACTTAGACCACAGATTAAAGGCCAAAAATTAGAGGGGAAAAAAAGATATTTTTAATAATTTTAAGGGATATAGCTGTTCCTTTTTCTTTCCATGATGTGATAACTCTGAAACCTACTGATTGCCTTTAAATACTATCAGTGTTATCTTTCAGAGCCAATCTTTTGGTTCCTATTCCTATGTAATGCACCTAGAATACTCATGTGTCTCCTCAATATCCAATACCAGGTGACCCAGCTCCCTCTTCCCAACACAGAGGGCATCTGCAGAGGACACCAACTCTGTTGCGCCTGTTAATACATATGATCTTCGCAAGGCAACATCATAATACACTAAAACTCTTTTTTTCCTGACAGTTTATTTGCTGTCCCCTTACTACCAAGCAATCAGTGCCCTGGTTACTATAAAAGTCATGCACACATGTCTTCTGCCAGCATGGTGTCATGTCTTCTGTCAGTGTGTTATTTAGTACTCAGTGTTCCTATTATCTTCAAACTGGCTCTGGATTTGTTCCAAAGATTGCAATGTTATTCACGGAAACTTTGGTGGAGGGTATGGCCTGTCTGAGCAACGGGTTCAAACCACGCAGGGGTCGGGGGGAAGACATGGGGGTTGGCTTCTTTGGGAGGGACACGGGGACTTCAAATCTGTTTGTGCCAAATATCAATCTGAAAGTCTGCTTTAATCTGTCTGGATAAAAGGAATTCATTTCGAGAGGAAAAATGTGAACACTGATGTATGGGAAGAGGGAATTTGCTTTGCTAGGCAGGAATTGCCAAGGCTAACTCCCAGCCAGCGTAAGCCCCCTCTGTATCTTGACTGCTTCACAATCTGTTATTATCACTGCTTCTCAAACAAACAAACAAATTAAACAGAAACCTGAAACATACCAGGATCAGGCTTCAAGATGAGAAATCAGCAACATTTTCATAAATTTCAGTGTGAATTTGGCTACTTCTTTGTCTACCCAAATCCTCTCACAATAAATCAGTGTACCCTCTCTAGAGGGTAAAAACCTTCAGTTTTACTACTACCAGAACTGGTCAAGCCTACTTAGCAGAGTTCTAGCCAGGAATACCTTGTGGTCAGGCGTAAAGTCTTGTTTTCCTTGATTAAACCTCCATTTCTTATATTTGTTAGAACAAACAAGCAACAGAATATTTTACTAGGAAGAATATGATTTGTTAGCTAACACGTTTGCTCCCTGGCACAGCCATGCAGATGAGCATTTTATTTTCTTAGCAGCCCTAAAGGGATAACTCTTACAGAGTCTGATCCCAGCCTATTCTAGCAGACTACAAGTGGCATCTTGCAGTGCAGTGGCAAAAATTTCAGATCCTACGATAACTCCTTCTCACAGGGAAAAAAAAAAATGTGTGCATCATTTTCACTCTTATGCTTAATATTGCAGTTTCTATATCAGACTTGTGCCTGAGGTTGCCTTTTTCCATGAATAATCGGTGTTGTCGGTGCAACAGCGAACACAGAGATGCAAGGCTTGCCTTGGGTAACCAGAATGATGGTCTTTTACATTAGCTATGAAACTTTGTAAGGGGGGATCTGTGCAGTAGGAAGACAGGAGGAGCCTTCTGGCATGCAGGCTCTAAGTCAATACTATGAAAGCAGCTGCTGTGCAGGCAGTGAGTATGGCTGATAAACGAGGATGGCTGATATATGGGATGCTCTTCAGAGCATCCATCTCTAGCTGAGCCCCATTTCTCTCTTCTCTAGACACCAAGCAGTAAGTGAAGGGAAACTCTGGGGTTTTTTCCTCACCAAACTACACTCAGATGCTCTTTTCCTGCCATTCTGCTCAGTTTACACTCGCTCTTGGTTCCTTGCTGGCAGCCCACACAACCAAGGTCCAACATTTTCTTCAAAAAATATCATCTAGATACCTGTTTTAATAAAATAAATAGTTTATCTCAGCCTGAGCACTCATAAAGTGCTTGGGCTATTAGTGTTAAAAGAATAAATTGATTTGGTGAATAGCATACTGACAGAGCTAATATATTGATACCTTATTAAATTTCCAGTTGGATCAGGACCCCACTGAACTAGGTATGATACAAACACAATTTAGGAGACCGTCCTCACTGTGGAGAGTTTATAGTGTACCAAAGTAAAGCACACCAAGGGTAGGATGGAAACCTCTCCAGGACTATATGATGGGTCAGAAGCAAAGCCAGAAGAAAATCTAAAGTGCCTCATGCCTTCCATGCTGAAGCATCCAAAATCCCCCTGTGAACTCGGATCATATGGAAAAGCTGCCAAAAGGATGTAAAGGATGCTTAGGTTCAGGCAGCATGTTCACTCTGAGGCGCAGGTCCCACCATGGAGCTCATGGGCATTCACAGACCACCACGTGATGAGATACAAAGAGGAATGAAGACACGGACAGAGTGACTGAATCAGGAGCCTTGGTTTCTTTCCAGGCATTACAGCAAATATGAAAAGCATCTGTCACAGATACACATGGTCTGCATGCTACCTATTGCTCAGTGTTGCAAAGGCAGGTTTACTGCATAAGTCCTGTCAAAAGCAGTGATTGATACAGGTCTTGCTTTCTAATTAAGGTTGATCACAAACAAACAAATAAATAAACAAAAAGTAGTTCCAAACCTCTATAAACTTTATCTGCACATTCTTCAGCAGCCTGTTATCTCAGAAATCAGATCTGGATGCAAAATGCACAGCTTCTGCTTGTCTCTTCTTTCCAGGAATACTGTAAGGAGAGAGACGGTGTATTTAACAAAGCTGTTATGCAGTTTACTGATGATGATTATTCAAGGCAAATGCTTTGAAGTAAAAGCTTAGTGCAGAGTGACAGTAAACAAGATATAGAGATATACCTAGATGAGAAGAAAAATAAATGCCAATTAGAATTGATATTCTAGGTATAGGAAATGCCAGTGAAACCTCAATCTCCAGCAATGACACTCTGTGATTATATTGCTATTTTTCTGCAAGATCTCCAGGTTAAATTACAAAAGGCAATTAGATTGTGCCCCCAAAACAGCACATGAACATTAGTCTAGTTACTGTGTAGTTGAGGTAACAGGAACAAAACTGATTGAGGATCCTATGTGGATTCTTTTGCTGATGGCTAGGGGTGAGCTTAGCACCTGCAATAGTATCTAAGCTCAGGTCAGCAATAAGCAATTCAGATTTGGACTTCCAACAACAAATACAGAGGAGCTGGAGACTATATTCATACAGATCATAAGTATATTTTTGCTCTAAGTACACTCCAAGAATCCCAAATTTGGGAATTCAGCACCATCCAGCTTCCAGACCTAGCAGAAGGTTCACTGGAGTTTGCCGAGGTGATAGGAAAGAAAACCCAGTCTGTTAATAATGTACTGGAAGGAGATGAATTTCCAACACTTCACCAGTTTTGCAAGCTTAACGGGACTATAACAGATTTTTAACTGCATTGTGATCACTTAAGCTGGCTGATTTGGCCCCAAGAGCTGCAATGACAGAGTAGGAAGAGGGTGTTTTCACATGGTCACTTAGACTGGCACTATATGGTTAACTCTGACATGAATGGCTTCAGTAGCCTCATTTGAGAATTACCTGATTTCAAGGTAGGGCCAGAACTGGAAAACAATAAAATCTTGCTCATGTATTCCTGTTGGCGAATACAACCTGCAGGATGTGCCGTTACTGAAAAAAAGGGTGTAAAAGAGCAGCCAGGTCCAACCCCACACTCCCACAAACCTCCAGAATCTATTTAAATCACAACACCTTTTCTTCCACATCCAGGAATCCCCTTCTCCTGAAAATATCCAGAGGCGAACAAGAATATAATGCAGGATATAATGAAATATATATTAGGGTGCCAGCAAAACTCCCTCCTAGCACTGCAATGAGTGACAGCCTGTAAAATATTGTAGGGCTAAGACTCACCCCAGTATTAACTTCCTCACTTATATCTCCTCCCAAGCCTACCTTCATCTGCAAGGCTGCAAAATGCCATTGTTCCAAGGGGCAAACTAAAGAATTATGACTTATCATGAATACTGTACAGAGAACATTATTCTTTTTTCCCCTTTTGTTCCTACTTAATTCTATTTTTTTTTAGAAAAAATTATTAAAACTAATTGCATTATTTAATCCCATCACACAAAATCCTCCAGTGTTTCATTAATCAATGTAATCAAGCCAATCAAAACAGATAAAGGAGATCTTTTAGCAGGCTTTGATGAGATTTTATCAAAATCTCAGTGCATATTGTAAAGCCTTTGCATCCTCAGAAGCAAACTAACTGTGGAATATAGAAGCTTTATCAAGCAAGCACTAATATAGCAGATGATGTTTGGACCATTTTAAGAGGCTCTCCATATTAAACTAATAATAGCAACGTTTTTATATTATATATAAAAAGTAGAAAAGCAAATAGAAATTGCATTAATTTTATATACCGAGAGAGATTGTCTTATAGCAATCACCTTTTTAAGTACTGAAGAAGAGAAGATACATGTCTGTGAGTCGGCAGACCATAAATCCACAGTAATATAAGGAAAATGCAGTGTGTTATGCAGAGGTTATAACAGAACAGTTGTAAGTCAAAAGCCTTATTAAAAGGACAATTTTTTCCCTGCTCTGTCTTGTGTAACATTGGCGCCTGTGCCTCTCCTTTTTCCTTCTTCTTTAGGTTGTAACTCTCATTCTTCATTTTTTTTGCACTGACTATTTGAGAGCGTGACCTACTGAAGTATTACTAAGAGTGAAAATAAAAAAGCTGCTGCGGCAATGTTGCATCATAGAAATAGCAAATGTGCCCAGTAGATACAAACTACTCCTAAAATACACCCTGTGTTACTAGTTTCTGAATATAAGCCCTGGCCAAACAGCATCGTTATTTCCCTATAGCTTCTGCCTTAGGGATGGATGTGGCAATTGCAGAAGCAGTTGCTAATCCACAGATGTAAATAATGAATGGAAACAGGCCTGATGTCCTTAACTATACAGCGGTTCCCGTATCAAAATTGAAATATTTAAATTACTGGTGTTATTGCCTACTTTTAGGCAATATTAAAAGTTTCATTGTGTTAGTAGGGTAACTACTAAGGAATGTACTGTAAACTAAAGCAATATAGAGTTTGATGAGTATATGAAGATCATTTTCACTGACTTAACACTTGTAAACACAAAAAAAAAACCTAAATTCTTTGGTTAAGCAGTTTCTGTATGACCTAAATGTATAAACTGCATGCAGGAGAGGGTTGGGAAAGGCTGTATGATATCCCAAAAGATAGGCACCACACTCCTTAGGATCTGATATCCCAGGAGACCCCCCAGTTGGCCCTTGGCCCAGGCCAACCTGGAAAATCTCATCCCAAGGAACAGACCCAGAAGACTCAAACAAACCAGCAGAAGGTCGAAAAGGAGCAATGAGCAACAAACTGCCCTCAATTTGAGCTGGTTCTACACTTGTTCTACCCCAACTCTGGAAGTTTTGCCACTTTCTCTTGCTTGAAGACTTGTAGGTAGAGCTCAGCAATGGCCATGGCCACAAGTTCAGCACTTCAAAGCGCCCTCTGAGAGCTTAAAAAGGGCAAGGATAAAATCCTGTGGAAATACGGAAGGAGGATCTTATTTCTTATTTCAAACCAGGCAACATGGCACCACTTGATGCTCAGAAAGCTGATGGACTGACCATGTTGGTAACAGCCCAACCACAGCAAAATCTAACAAATGCTGCAATTTTGCCTTAAGTTGTGCTTTCTTTTCCATTCTGCGCTGCAAATGGTTTTAAATGGAATCAAGGTTGTCTCCCTCACAAGCAAACACTTTGTTTTTTTCCTTCTTGCCTTTCTTCCCTGTGTTCATCCAAGAATCCCATGCCCCCAACCAGCACAGCTCAATGTAAAAGTAAAACCAAGGCGGAGGAAAGGAAACTGTGTGAGTCACAGAAGTTGTTGAGTCCAACAGATTCTGCAGGAAACAGGACAGGAGGCCACGGACTAACAGCTCTGTCCACCCAGAGCCTCATCTCCCCATTTCAGAAAGCAACAGGATACTGAAAAAAGGACATTTTTTAGTACTTGATGGGTACTCAAAGGAGTTTCACTGATCTACATCTGCTGCAAACTGGACCTGTCACACCTAAAGCGTATTGGAATAAAGTTAGAGCTTTGATTTGTGTGAGAGTTACGTATATTCTTGAACTCTACTTTGTGTTACCAAACCTCATCCATAATCCCTACAGTACCCCAAAAGTGACTTTGTTTTAACTTTCTAGTTATGCACAAACAGGGTGAAATTTTTCTCAGCACCTTTTCTGACAAAACAAAATGCAAATATATTATCTGGGAAAACCAGTAAAGTGTTACTGAGGTGAGTGGTGTGCAATCAGCAAAGGATCCAGCTCATCCATTGCAGCAATTGCATTTTGAGTAGGAGTTTATTATGTTGGCTATTCAGCTAACCAGTATAGCTGCTCATGTCCTTGCTACTGTCATCAGAAGGAAAAGATTTGCTTCACGTCGATATTCAACCACCAGAGGAACAAACCTGGAGACCTGGGGCTTGGGGAGCAGGTTTTTCCCACCGTCACAGCTTGACACACTTTTTTTCATCCCAATGGAATGTGTTTTCCTGCAGCTTTAAGACTTCTTTAAATTATACTGAAGGGAAGTACGACCAAATGCATTTGTTTTTTCACATCTTTCATTTAAAATAGCGTTATGGGGGGGTGGAGGGGAGCCGTGGCGGGATGCTGGGATCCCAGTCGTGCTGCGCCGCGGCTCTTTGGACGGCAATCACAGGACCTCGGGAGCAAGCTGTGGAGGAGATGCTTCCAAGCAGCAGCATCTGGCTCCTTGGCACACGGAGCCGGCGGCCGCACGGGCGGCTCTGGAGTCGCCCCTGGGTTTGTCACGCGCTGCATCCGCCCACGGACTGTCTGGGCTGTTGTGTCCTTTCCTCAATTACATCCGCTTTAGATACACCTCGGAGGACAAATAAATCTATAAACCTAGCGCCACAGCTGGAGGTCTCTGATTGCTCGTGCTTCTCCATGGGCTGAGTTAAGGTCAAACGGGTTTATTTTCCTTTGCCCGCGCTGTGTACACATCCAAACCGAACCAGCAAACCACAAATCACCCCTTTGCAGAGTGGTGACCTAAAAGGATCTTTCTAAGAACTTAAAGGCTCTCGCAGGATGTTGCATTTGCAAAAACCTGCCAGTCATTTTAATGTAGCTGTGTTTTTGTGAACGGCTGATTAATCAAAAGATTTGGGTTTTTTTTTTCTTTTTCTTTCTCAAAAGCTTTCCCTACACACATTTGGGGAAGCGAAATTTCTCCTTTCTTGCACTGTCAGCAATGCCACTGCAGGTGGTAATGACTTCTGGAGCGCAAGGATCGACTCTTCCTTATGTCAGCATCTAAGACACGCTCCGAGCAGGGGATATAATGTCTTGAACCCGCTTGCTCCCTACTCCACCACTTGGAACAATTGTAGCAGAATTGTGCAAAAATGGACATTCAAAAAATAGTACAAAAAATAGTATAAACACTACCCAAATCTGCTCTCATTAAGTCAATTATGGAATTAAGGGATGTCACAGCATGTGAGGAGAGCGAAGCAATTATTTCATTTCTCCATAGATAGTAAAATCACTGAAAATCTGCGTAGCGTGTCATCCAGGACTATATGTGAGTGTCAGTCAAATTCGGAAGCAAGCAAAAAAGAAGTATTAAAGCAATTCATTTGGATGTTCTTCTAATGAAGATTTTATGCTCAAAATTTGCGCTTTGACTAAACATTTTCTATTTTTCAGTTTAAAAGAGCATTTTCCCATTCTAAATAGATCAAGAAAAATGTTTTTTAAGAAATTAAATAACCTAAAAACATTTTAATTGCGGTTAAGCACAATGTTTGTGGTTGATGCAAAACTGCGTTTCCGGGTTTTTTTAAATTATCTATGAAATCTGAACAAAATCTCTTTTCAGTTGTGGGTAGCCCACTTTTATCCTGACTGTTTTCTGGTTCAGCCACCAAATTGAAAATGCTTTATCCACCCAGCTCTGTACGTAAGGTTTCTCAAAGCTCTACAGAAGGATTTAGGATTACTGCAGTGACTTTTCCATCAGCCAGACAAGTCTTTCCATTGTTAACTCAAGAGAAGAAAAAGTGCAGAGCCCAGACCTAGAGTGGGTTGGTATGGGGGGAATTTTCTAAGAAATACCCTGAAAAAAAAGGGGAAAAGTTCAGGCTAAAAATTTGTCTAGAGTTCTTCAGAAAAATATATATATTTATATATATATTTAAAAAATCCCAGCAAAGAGCTAGGTGACTGTTTAGGGAAATCACCGTGGGAGGACTTTGTGACCGAGAGCCATTCCCAGGTGATTAAGGACTTTATAAGGATCCAGCACGCACTTTGCTGCCTTAAGAAAAGAATGAGAGAGGTGCATTTAAAAAACAGAAACTATAGAAAGAAAAGGATAAAAATCTGTTTTTACCATAAGAGCAAGGAAATACTGAACACAGAATGTACAAAACTACTTTGGAGGCACTTGTAAATGTTCCTTTGGGACAAACACTTGGAAGTATTTAACCCAAAGATTGCTGCAATATTTTCATTGATTTTAATAGGTTTTGGATATGGTCTCGGTGGCTGTGTTATCCACTTCCATCTCCCAGCTCACATGCACACAGACAAAACTTGGACCTAAAATGAGGGTGTAAACAGTCTGCAACCGCATGTGCCGTGTTCAGTGAGCCCAACAGACTGGCTCCGCTTCCTTCCCACCGCTGTAAAACTGGTAGTGTGAGTGTAAGGAATAAAGGAAAGGAGAAAGGTGAAAAGATAAAGGAGAAAAGTCCCAAAGCTATTAGTATTTACTGCCCACGATGTGATGGTATGTGCCGGGGCAGGGTTCTTCCTGGAGACATGGAAACGTGAGCTCTGCCACGTCCAGCAGATTTGGGAAGACAAGGATCCATTAATCCCCCTCCAAAGGCTTTGGGAAGCCTCGGTATCCATCAATATTCTTCCATATTCTAAAAATAAGAACCTCCTGGGGTAGGCATTTGCAATTTGTTGGTTCCCAACTAGGGAAGTGACTCGCCTGGATGTGAGTGGTTCTCCTTAAGGCAACCGGCCAGATGAAGCCCTTGGAGCTGCCTGATGCTCTCCACGTAACCAAGCTCCCTCTGAAGTGAGGGAGCATTAACTGGAGGTGCATACAGGGGAAAAGCCCTTCGCAAATGAAACGAGTACCTTGCACTCTTGATCTGCCTCCGAAGTGCAGCTGCATGAGGTTTTGCACATCCTTCAGTTAAACGTGAGCAAAATTTAGCACTCTGAGACATCCTGTGGAGCTGTCCATTTGCCCATCTCTCCATTGGTTTATAAACCAAATAAATGGTGCTTCAGCAAGGATGGTGAAGTGTCATTTGAAAATCCTTGTTTGGGAGATGCTGTGAATATTATTTCCTTGGATTTTGAACACAGGCAATAAGGAGCCGGAAAAAGGGATGCCACCACGGATGTGGAAGACAGTTAAAGCACTGGACTGGTCCTACAAGCTCTCTTTGCTTGACCTTAATTTACAGGACAGTTCCTCCTTTGCAAAATGTAGATAATACATCCTTTTATGATCCAGGTAGGATGTGAATTAATTCATTAGCACTGGGAACGTACCAAAATGACAGCTACCACTGAATAACTAATAAAAATTATAATACTTAATAACAACTAGAGTAATAACTAGAGTGTTACGCATTCAACATGAAGTTCTCTTACCAACTCACTTGTAAATACTCCAATTATTCAATAAGGTTTTTCTGCAAAGCATAAAGGCCTTGCCTTCAATTTTCTAAGTTTCCTTTCTCAGTCGTGAGCCTGACTGAATTTCTCAGAATTGTGCATTACCTTTTGCCATTTCCTTCTGAGCCTGATTTCTCCTCCAAGCTTCTAAGTTAGGCAGTTTTGACAAAATGGTCACCTTTGAAGCAAAAAAAAATGCGCGAACTTTAGAGGCTTCATACCGGAATGTGAGCATAAAGGAAGTTGTTTCCTTCAGAAATATTTTTATCCTCAAAACGAAGGTCACTGAGTTCAAAATTAGCTCATCTGCCTAAGAATAAGCTTGCATATCTATTAGCAGTAAATGGGCTCGGATTTGAGATATTAGTACATATGGAAAATCTGAAGTGTTACAAGTTCTGCATTTTATCAATAATAATTTGTACATCTCACACTGGAACTGGACAAACACAGGGTAAAATACAGCCAGTTATCTTTATATTAGTGCATTTTTTCTGGCGTTTTTTTTTTCCAATACTCATGTAACAAGCCAAGCGGAGAGGCTGACACTGTCTACAGTGTAACAGGATATCATTAAAATAATTTACTAAAATGTTTTTCAGTTTTTAAAAATCTCAGTTAGATGGAAGGAGTTAGCCTTCTTCCCCTGTACTGTTCCTTAGTAAAGTTTGCATTCCTTGATAATAAATACCTAAAAAAATGTTGGAGCATCCCATGGCAATAAGATATTATCATTGCTTATACATACTGTGAGTATCAGCACTCGTTGCACTAAAGAAAAAACTGCAGCTCATTCTGACTTATTCATCAGATACCAAATGTCAATTTATGGAATGTATAGATTAAATCATAGCACATGCCCTAAATATCAACCTATATAAAGTTAATGCTAGCCCCACGCTCAGGCACAGATCATAGCCCTGAGAGCAGTCCAAGATCAGAGTTAGGTTCATGACACAGAAAGAGAAGACCTTAAGGACTTGAAGGTTATTTTGGTGGTCTTATCTACATATTCATCACCACACTGTACAGGCATCACACACAAGAATATGCTTTGGGTGGCCAAAGAGATTGCTGAGAAATGATTCTGCTTTCCTAAGTTGGGCTGGCAGCATCTCTTGAATTCAAAACCCTCTTGTAGGGTTCAAGGTTGCCACATAAATTGAAATGCTATGGAAAGCATGGCTGCAAAATCAGCAGTCCACATAAAAACAGACACCAAGAAATTTTAATGAAAACACAGGGTTAGAGTTTTGTGTTATTTACAAATTGCTGCATTTCAGCTGTGCACGAAGAGCAGAGCTTTTGTGTTGCACTAGAAAGCAGCTGAAGAACTGACCATCAGGGGTGAGAGCAGTTCAGTCTGTAGATGTGGTCCTGTTGTCTAAATACAGGTGTTGGTGCTTTTTGAGATGTTCTCAGGTATCCCACTTGGCCTGCAGATCCAAAGGGATGCAGCTCTCCTGCAAGTCCCTGTCACATCTGCCAGTGCTGTGTGGGTATTTCAGATGCTCCCAAGGCCATCTCGGACAACTCTGACAATTGTGTTTGGGAAACTGAATTGAACCCTGTGTCTCGGCATTATGTGAGGACAGATCATGGCCAAGAAATGTCAATAAAGGTATGAAAAAGACATATATCCGGCAGGCTCTTCCCCTGTAAACCTTACAGGGAAACAACCCTTCTGAGGGTTCGGAGGCTTCTGAAGGAGAGCACATGGGAGGAGGCTTTTCATCACGACAACCTTTTCATATCAAATTTACCTAAATCATTGATATGAAAATAAAGAATTGCAGAAGGCGGGAAAACGAGCAGAGAGGAGGATCCCAGCAAGGATGTCTCCGCATAGTAAAAAGAAAGGCGCAGAAACAATCCAGCACCATTTCTCTGCTGCTCTCAGGCCAGGATTTCCCTCACCATTGTAAGCTGTCATCCAAAAAGCAAAGGAGCAGGGAGCGCTGCCGAAAGAGCAGTGCTCCGGGAAGCTTGGATGAGGAGGAGGTGGGCATGGTGCTGTCCTGGGGGACTTGCATCCTCCCTTACGATTAAGCCTGCGGGCAAATCCGCGGGGCCTTTGGGAACAGGCAGGGGAAGGGAGATGAAAGGCTCCTGGAAGGAATCAGGTGCAGAGGGTGGGCAGATGCTGCTAAAGAGCAAAGAGACCAGGCCAGGGCTCATTTGTCTGGAAGGGAATCAGCGGGAACTTTCTTTTTATCTCAGATTGCGAGTGCTGTGATAGCTCCTAAAGGCCACAGACGGTTTGGACCCCACGGCTCTGCCTCTCGCGCGCTGCAAGGGAACAGCGGCGCATTCTTTTCCGTGGGTAGCAAACTCCCCGTCGGCACTGCCAGGGCCCACGACGGCGAGCGCAGCCCTTAACTTTCGGCGCAGAAAACCAGCCAAGGGCGACGTTTTATCAGCCCAGCACCCGGGCGAGCGCGGGGCCGCCGGGGATTAGCTCCGCTCCACCTCGTGCGCCCGCGCCGGAGCCGGGCACCGGCCCGCGGGAGGGTTAGCGGGCGCTGCCCCATCTGGCCGCCGCGGATTAGCCGGGCCCCACCTCGGCTGCCGGGGGCTCCGCGGGGCTCAGCCCGGCACTGCCCTCGCCGGCCGCCCCCCGCGCACCGCTCGTCTGGCCTGGGCCGCCCGGCCGCGGCCATCTGTCCGTCTGTCTGGGAGAGGCGGCCCGGCATGGCCCTGGCCACCCGGCGGAGAGGGGCAGCTGGGCCCCGCCGCGGCTGGCTGTGTCTGTGAGGGGACACTGGGCACTGCTGCGGGGCTCTGCCTGTCTGTGAGGGGCTGTCTCCTGCCATGTCTGCCATGTCTGTGCTTGGGTCATGCCACGTCCCTCTTGTATGTGTGGAGTGTTTGGGTGCTGCCACTTCGCTCTTGTCTGTGAGGGGCAGGGCGCTGCCATGACCCTCTCTGAGGGGACGTCTGCACCACCACGTCCATCCATCCATAAGAAGGGCCCGGACATTGCCACATGTGAGGCTTGGCACTGCCAGGTCTGTCTGTCCATCTGCAACGCGAGGTCTGTCCTGGCCACATCTGCCCTTCTAAGCACTGCCATGCCCCTCCCTGAGGAGACACCGTCCACTGCCATGTCCCCTACATGCGGGAAGCCCGCAGCGCCCATGTGTCCGTGAGGGGGGACCAGATGCTGCCATGTCTGCCTGTCTGTGAGGGCAACACGGGCACCTCAGGCCGTTGCCACAGCACTGGGAGACGTTGCTGCCCCAGCCGCCATGTCGGGCGCCCCGGGCCGCCATGACGGGACCCCCGGCCGCCATGTCGGGACCCCCGGCCGCCATGTCGGGTGCCCCGGTCCTCCATGATGGGACCCCCGGCCGCCATGTCGGGACCCTCGGGCCGCCACGGGCAGTGGCGGCAGCTGCGGCGGCACCCGGGGCCGGGTCCCGGGGGCGGGCGCTGGGACAGGGCGGGCGGGAAGGGAAGGGGCGGCCTCCCGGCGAGGGGGCCGAGCCTGGCGCGGGCTGCCCGCGCCGCCGGGCACAGGCAGCGGGGGCAGCCGGCTCCCTCCCTCCCAGCGGAGATTAAAAGCTACTTGAGGCAGAATAGCTGGAATTAGGCCTGGGAAGGCCTGGGAGCCGCCTTTGTATTGTAAACAACGGAGAAAGGGGCTCGGGAACCGGCATTGTCGGGCGCGGAGCGGCCACATTGTCCTCGCAATGTCAACAAATTGCCCGCGCCCTCCGCGGCGGCGGCGGCGGGGCAGGAGCCGCCGGGGCCGGGGTAGGAGCCGGGGCAGCCTCTCGTCCGTGCCCGGGACAGCGATTCTGGGGGGGAAAGGGGAAAAGGAAAAAAAAAATCTCTAAAACGATTTTCTTGGCATGCCTCGCTGCCCGGCGCGGTGCTCCCGCACGGCCACAGCGCGCCGCCCCCGGAATCCGGGGGGAAAAAAGGTGGGAAAAAAAAAGCTTTATCCGTTAGTTTTTTCCCCGTCTTAGCTCCCCGCCTTTGGTACAGGGCAGAGATTTTTTTAATAACAATAATAATAAAAAGTTGCGGGTCTCCAGCGACCATGGTGCCGGTGGGAGAAAGGGGAAGACAAAAGTCCTGCGGGAAAAGCGGGGAACCGGCCCTGACTTCAGAGACTCCCCTCGTAATCAATAAATAAATGAAATAAAGAAAAAAAGAAAAACAAACAAACAAACAAAAAGCACTAAACGAAATCGGTACCGCCGAATCTCCCAGGTCGTTACGCCGAGAAAACGAAACTTTTATTTTTAAAAGGGGGGAAGGAAATAAAAGAAGAAAAAGAAATGCATTAAACGAAGGTGTCGATTAGAGGGGCGGCCGCGTTTGGAAATGCTGGAAATTAGTTGGCGGGGATGGGGGGGAGGAGGAGGGATATTTTTTTTCTTGGCTGCAGGGCAGCGATTTCGTTTGCAAACTGCGGGGCTGAGCGCCGCGGAGCTGCCATCCCCGGTGTCCCGAAAGTGCCTTAGAGAGAAAAAGGAGGGAGGAGAAAAAGAAGGGAAAGGAAAAGCGAGTTGCATTCGCCCAACTCGCCGGTTTTGCGCCCTCCTCGGAAATACAAAAAAAAAAAAAAAAAAAAAAAAAAAAAAAAAAGAGGAAAAAAGGGAAAAAAAAACAGAAAAAAAAAAAACACCCCAAAGCTACAACAACAAGGCGAACCGCGACGCCCGCGGGCGCGGAGCGCCTTCCCCGCTCCGCGCAGGTACGGGCGCTTCCCCTGACATTGATGTAACTACATTAGAGTTAATGGCAGCAGCCTGGTCCTCATTATTAATTGTCTTTGTGTTTGGATAAAGTATGTAATCTTCTCCTCAACCACACCATTAAAATAGGTTGCCTTTTCAATTAAGAACTGTCTTGAGCACAGCAGTCAATTTTCCTAATGAAGATGCATTATATTTTCACTTTTTTTTTTAATAATAATGGGAAAATCCCACGTTTTTCATTAGTCGCGATTACGGAGAAAGTACAACAGGGGGGTTTGTCTAAACTAAATGTGGCCCATGTCGTGTATTAAATACCAAGCTTTTAAATAAATTGAAATTTCATACAGATAAGACGTGGGGCTGGGGGTAAAAATACGGCCAGATTCGCTTCCTTCAGATTAAAAAAAAAAATGCCGAGTCCATTCTTTAAAACGCACTTATCAGATAGGAAATAATGATTAAAACAACTCGAGTCGACTCTTAGCCGCAATTACTCGGGTAAACTTTTCACTCAGCCTAGTTTGCTTACATTAAACCTGAGGATGATGGTTTAAAATATACTTGGGCTTCCTGATAATGTGCAGCTTTGGGGAACGAATAACACAGTTTAATCATGCAGAAACACAGAGGAGCCAGAATAGCCTCACAATTAATTTACAAAAGAAAAAAAATAAAACTGAAGCCGCCTGTATTGTTTAATATTGAGCTTCCACTCCGCCTCCTACCCCTAGAGGAAAATGCCCCTAGTTCCTTAGAAAGAAGGAAGGCTTGGGTTTGGGGGAAGCTTTTGCAGAGTTTGGATTTTCCTTTTTTTCTTCCTTTTTTTTTCCTCCACTGGAAAATAAACAGTGAAGGCAAAGATTTAAAATTGACATAATCTAAAAGACTAAAAAGGGGAAAAGAGAGAGAGAGAAAGAAAGAAACCCAGAAAATAAAAGAAAGTGAGACAATTCTGAATCCCTGGGCGCTGCAAGGCGCTCGGGGCCAGATTTCAGCGTCGCGTTTTACTTGCGGGCTCTTCGCTGCCGGACACACGGATATTCCCGGGCACCAGACACGCAGACAGACCCCTGGCTCTGCAAGCAAAATATTTTCCTCCCCCCAGCCCAATTTAAGAAGCGTTCGCAGCTACTGTTAAGTGTCCCCAGTACAAAAATCCAGCAGCAACTGCAAGGGATAGGGTGAAGTTAACCCTAAGAGTAATTTCTTATTCATATGGTAACAACAGTTGGTTTCTCATCTTTTGCAAGCTTTCCGTATTGGGGCTTTGTTTGGCCGGGAGAGGGGGATGCTTTGCGGTTTGGGGGTGGGTATATATATTTAATGAACATTTGTTTCTCCACCAGCCAGCGGCTAAAGGTCTGCAAAGAATGGCAAAGAAGATTTTCGATTAAAACCTTAGCCCATCTCCCCGGATTACTTTATATCGATTCTTATATATATGACTGCAATTGATGGGCTCTAATTAAAAATCCAAAGGGGGGAGCGTGGGGGGAGAAGTTCTTTCTGGGTCTCCATAAAGGGAGCTTTTCATATACGGGAAATAAAGGTTGCAAAAGGTTACAAACGAAAGACTAGTTTAAAGCTTCTCGGCGGTTTTCTTTTCTTTCTTACAAAACCTTTTTTTTTTTTTTTCTTGGCTCTTTCTCTGTCCCCCTCCCCGCCACCCAGCCCCGGGGACCCCTTCGTTTGCACCAAGTTTGCCAACACTCGAGGTGCGGGACTTGCGCCCGTTATTTTAACACCGGGCTGGGGGGCTACAACGTGGAATCGCAGACGGCGGCTCCTCGGGGTGACTTCGTGGCCTGGGGAGAAAAGAATCCCTAAAACCGGCAGCGTTGGCGCCTTCCACCCGCACGGACACGGGGACCCTCGCGCCCCTCGCCCAGCCCTCCCCGCGCAATTTATGCATCTGCCCTGCATTTATTTCCCTATTTCTGATTTTTTTTTGGGGGGGGCGCCCCCCCTCGCCCCCTCCAGGCCACCTGCATCAGGTGTGAGCGCCTCCCCCCCGCCCGCTCCCGGGTGTCACTTTTGGGAATTCGCCTGGATCTGGGATGAGCCGGCGCCTTCCGCGCCCGCCGCCCCCTCCTCCCCACCCCCCAAAATTATGAAAGTTGGTTCCATCTAGGCTAAGGCGCTGCCTTAATTATATATATATATATATATATACATATATAAGCAAAACAAAACAACCCACCCCCCTTCCCCAAAGGAGGTGACGGCTCCGTCACCGAGCTCAGGTGTCGCCCAGCTCCGAGACGCTTGGAAAAAGGCGGGGGGGGGTGCTTTTTTCTTTTTCTTTTCTTTCTTTCTTTTTTTTTTCAGCATTCCCACATTTTTGGACGAATCCTGCCCTTTCTCCAAGTGACACATGATCGTTGCCGGCGGCGCTTCAATTGCACCCCCAAAAAGGAGATTTTTTTTTCCACTGGGGGGGTGCGGGGAGCAAGAAAAAGTGTCGAAAGAAGGAAAAAAAATATTCGCCGCTGTTGAATTGCAGATAAACTTAAAGGAAAGTGCGGAATATTTTAACTAGACACAAATCCGATGAGGGAAAAGCTTAAAAAGTGCGTCGCATGCATCGCTTTCCGGCGAGATACAAAGATGACAAATAACAAATCGCTCCGTTTGGGGCTCCGCTCGCCTCCTTAACTTGCGCCTAACCTGAATAAATGATTTCTTTTCTTAGCATAATATTCCAAGCCGGCAGCCAGCCCGCTAGGCAACACACACAGCAGTAATAATAAATAATCATTATAATAAAACACTCGCAAAACGGTCGCGTTAGTAAGAAGAGTTGAAAATCACAGCAAAGGAATTAGGAGCAAATAAATAGAAAGAAAGAGGACAGATAAACACATCTATGGAGAAAGAGAGAGAGAGAGAAATAATAATAATAAAAAGAATGTATAGGTAACACGATTGGCATTGGAAGTTCAGGAACTTACTGAGAATCAGAAGTTACAGTTTCTTTTCATCCCAGAAGCAGATTTTGGTTCAAAGTTCTTAGAGTGCAAATCCCACATCGCCACTCACTCCCCGGCTATCCCGAGCTCTTTGGGGATGTCCCTGCTCTCAAATGGTTTCCAAACTGAACAGAAGGCACTGGAAAGTTGCTTTTGGGGGGAAAAATAATAAAAACACGACTTCCTACAGCTGCAACGATTTTTTTTGCAACTTTTCCGTGAGCTGCAGACGGCTGGAGGCAGAGGCAGCTGCAAAGTCTGAGCAGGATTCCTCTAGAAAGAAGGTTCCCCCTTTTTTTTTTCCCCCTCTCAGATCCAATCTTTGCAAGAGCCATTCCAACACATCGCTAAGCTAAAGGGAAATTCTCTTTGATAAAGCGGTGTTCCCAGCTTCTGGGTTTTAAAACCTAAATCTATATTCAAATCTGGCTGAAGGTGTGTTCTGGGATTTATGAAAGCCTCTTAAAGGGGTAAATTTACCAAACCGTGACAAAATCATCGCAATCTTACTTTAGACATCTGAAGTGGATGGGAATTTTAAAGAGACCCTTGTTTATTTAAGTAACACTGTCCATCGCCGCCACTTGTTTTATTGGCCGCGCGAATCGCGCCCGGCTCGAGGGCGCGGGGGGGGCGGCCGCGCGGGGCCGCGCACGGACGGAGCGGCCGTGGGGGCTCCCGGGCCCTTCCCAATTTTATTTCTCACCCTCCGCCACATCCCGGCTCCATCCAGCCCCCAGCACCCTCTTTCTCTCCTTTTTTTTAATCCTTTCTCTCTCTTTCTCTTTTTTTTTTTTTTTTTTTTTGTCCCCCTTTAATTTCCAATCGCTTTCGAAAATACCCTCCCGCTCAGCGTATACGGCAACGAATTATCGCTCTCATTCTTCCAAGGTGGATTAAGGTTATTAAATAATATGTGGGGGCGGGAGACGGTGGCAAAAGGAGAAGAAGAGGGGGGAGGTGGGAAGGGAAAGGGTCGGATCGGGATATTTATTAGTGTCGCCCTCCTAAAGGAGAGACTGAGGGTGTCGCGGCCGCGGCGACACGCGGGGAAGTGAGAGGGAAGGACTTTCTGGGGGAGGTGAGAGGGGAGGATTTAGTTTTTTTAGGATTCTGGGGCAAGTTTGGGGAAGGGGAGGATGCAAAGGGACAGAGAACTGCAACAGCCCTCAGCGCAGCCTCAAATATTAGGGAAAAAAATAAAGAAAAAAAAAGTAAATAAAGAGGGAAAAGTGTCACGGTTCTGGAAAGAAGAAGAAATCAAGAACCAGAAGCCGCGGAGGGCCGGGACGCCCCCGCGCAGGAACTTTGCGCGGAGGCGGCCGCAGCTGCGGAGGCTCCGGCGCGGAGGCGGCTCCGCTTTTGTTCCGCGGGTTATTTTGTTTGTTTGTTTGTTTGTTTAATTTCTCCTCCTCTCTCCTCCCTCCCTTCCCTTCTCCCTCCACCTCCCCTTTCCTCCTCCTCTGTCGGAGGGAAAAAAAAAAGGGGGGGGGAGAAGAAGCCCGAGCATCCCCAAACTGCTCCTCCAAACCCCCAGATCGGGCTGCCTAAAGCTGCTCTTAATTGCGCTAAGTCCAAGGACAACTGCACACACAGGCAGGCTCCGAAAGAGCCAAAAAGAGGCGAATTAATTACTATAACTTCATTAACATAGGTCGCCACGTGAAAATGATGGAGCCAGTTCACCCCCTCCACACACACATTGTCAAAAGGGAGGAAAAGTGTGTGCAGGGCTTGGGGGGGTCTCTCCTTCCCCCCTGCCTAAAATGCCTCCCATCCTCGGGATCCTTCCCGTTTCCCGAAGGTTTATTTTTAAGCTCTGCTTTAACCGGGAGGGGGCCGCGACTGGAGGGAAAAGTTGGTGGCAGAGACGAGGGTCAGCTCCAATTTTATATCATGCATATATATATATATATATAAATACATACACATATATATGGGTCTGTGTGTATGTATATACCCCTCCCCGGGATGGTTCATTTCCCCAGGCTGCCCCTCGCCCTGTGGCTACCTCGGCCCCAGCAGGCGCTGAGGCCAGGCCGGGTCCCCCACTCAAAAAAAAAAAAAAAAAAAAAAAACCTCTTATATATTTTAATATTTTATTGTTATCATATGTCCCCCCCTCTCCAGTCCTTGTACCACCCCCTCGGGGCAAGACGGGAGCGCGATCTCTGCTGCCCACCACGTTAATTGTACAAGGGCTTCGTATGCTCCGGTCCAGAACGGGTAAATATATATATATTTATATTTTATATATGTATATTAAAAGAGGACTTTTTCAACGTATATTCTCGTGTCATCTCGGCGGCTGCTCCTGCTCGCCCGCCTGTCCCCCCGCCACAGCAGCGGCCTGTTTTTTCCTCCCCCTGTTGTGTGTTTTTATTATTTTCCCCCTGGCTTAGATGTGTCAATCACTCTCTCCCTGCCATTGGTTGGAGAGTTTGCGTCAAAAAGTTGCCAGAGAGGCGCTTTCTCAGCAAAGCTCCCCGAGAGAGGTAGAGACCTCAGCTCCAACGCACCCTGCACTCGGTTTTTAAAAATAAAAGCACTCGAGCAGCTCCGGCACCGGCCACCTCTGTACGTACCCGGCGCGGACCTCGAGCATCCCCGCACCCCTCTCCCGCTCCATCCTTCTCTCCTTCGTTTATTCTATTTTTTTAATGATTTTCCCCCAATTTCCCCGCCTCTCCTGTGCATGCGGCGAGCCCCCTAACCCCCCGCTTTGTGCTCTCTCCCCCAGTCCAGCCCCTACCCTGATTTTGGCGAGGAGCAGGGCGAGCCCCCGGCGCCCCTCGGCTCCCAGGTAAGTGCGAACTACCCGGCGGCTTCGTTTCGATTTTATTTTATTTATTTATTCCTTTTATTTCATTTTCCTTCTTCGGGGGGGAGGGGGGCATTCACCGTCGGGCCTTTTCTCTCCGAGGGGCAGAAATAAATAATAATAATATATTTGCAATATATATATATATATATATATTTTACATATAGTGGGAGGCAAGCGACCCCGCGGGGGCGGCCGCGGCCACTCGCCCCTTGCGCGGAGCCGTCGCGGGTGTCGCCTCCGCCCCGGGGCCAGCGGCTCCAGGGAAAGGCGAGCGGGTAATTGCGGGGGCGGGGGGGCCCTTCCCGTGGATTTTCTCCCCGCGATTTATCCCACCCGTGTCCCCCGGGGGTGGAAGGCGGAGGTCGGCGCGGGTGCTCCGCGCGCGGTGGCCGCTTCGCCGCCTTTTCCTTGGGGGCATATAATAAATACGCACACACATATATATATATATATATATATATTTTTCCGGCCTGATCCTTTGCGCTTTGACTCTTCCCTGTCCCCACCGGGACTTTCGCAAATAAACGTGAAGAAGCGTCTCAATTCCCGCGGTGCCTCCCCAGCTCCCGAGGCGGCCACGGAGCGAAGTAAATTCGCCCAGGTGGCCGCGAAGAGAAAATAGTAAACAAATATAAATAAATAGCTAAAATTTTTAAAAGTAGACGGGGAAACGCGTTTGGGGCCGGAGTCTTTTTTTCCTCCCCTCCTTGGTCGTTCCCGGGCTCGGGAAGGCGCTTCCGAAGGGCGCGGGGCCGCGGATAACGCGCTGCGCTGCGCGCCCCGCCGCCTGCCCGAGCCGCAAGTCCGAGCCCGGCAAAGTCCGAGCGCGCAAGTTGCTCTAGTGCCCAGCGCTCCTTTGCTGAAGGGGGTTTATTTGCACGTGGGAGCCGGCGAGGAGCTGCGCTTTATTATTATTAATTATTACCATTAAAAATGATGCAGCTCCTATATACATAGATACTTATATAAAAGCAATTCAAAAGCAGTTGGGGGAGCGACGGGGCAGGCGGCTGCGCAGGGCCCGGGAAAACTGCGGCACGCGGCGCATCCCTCCCTGGAAATAAATAAAAGATATATATATATATATATATATATATATATTTGAAAATGGCTGGAAATTTGAAGTTTTGCTTGCAAAAGCAAAAGAAAAAACCCCAATTTCCTCTCTCTACTCTACGCCCCCCACTCCCCTCTCCAGGCCCTCAACTTTCCCCGCGGAGCGCGGCCGCGTTTTGTCGCCTCGCGTTTAATGAGCGCGAGCGCCGAGCGGAGCCGCGGCCGCGGTGCCGTAATTAGGGAGCGTGTGCCGCCCGGATTATCTCGTTAGTTTATCAAGAAAACATTTATTATAATTAATTCTCGGACGGGGTAATTATTATCGAGCGAGGGCAGAGCAACTGGTAGGCGGCATCGCGGCGCAGGCGAGCGGCGGGGGGGCGGCGGGGGCCGAGGTGACAGATTGCGGAGCGGGGCCGTTGCTCCGCGCCCGGGCGCGCAGCGGGCTCCGCGGCCGCCGTTACCTCGAAAACACTTTTTTTTTTTTTTTTTTTTTTTTTTTTTTTTAGTATATGTATATATAATGTGTTGGCTGGGGGGCGGGTTGCGCGGAGTTGCCGCGCTTCCCCCTGCCCCGTTTTGTTTTTTTTTGCAGCGCGGTGAAGGGCGCGGAGCGACCCCGCGCTGCCCGCGCAAGGTGCGCGCCCGCGCATCCCGGGCAAAGCTTGGCAGGGCATTCCCATAAGAAGGAGGGCGCTGGGATGGGGCGGGAGGCGCGCAGGGCCCCTCCGCGGGCGCGCAGGTCTCCGTGGCTTTGCCTCTGTGAACTCGTGGCATGAAACGCGCAATTCGGGAGTGGCTGCGGGGGAAAGTTTTTGTAATTCCGATGTGCATATATATATTTTTTTTCCGGCGGTCGCTGCGAAAGAAGCGAAAATTTGGGAGGAAAATAATTTAAAAAAGGAAAATCGAGTAAAGAAAGAATTTTCGGGTAGAACCGGCAAGAGGGACCCTGCTAAGCCGCGGGCTGGTCCCTTTGTCCGCCTTGTCTTGGAGGAGCCCGTGGGGTTTTTGGACCGGGGGGGACACGCGGGTCGCCTCCCCCCGCAGCTGCGGAGCCTCCGGCGCCGAGCGGGGGCCCCGGCGTCCTGGCCGGGCCGGTGGGGGCTGCCGCGCAGCGAGCTGTTTGTTTAGCTTTAGCGGCGTAATCAAGAGTTTCTTGAAAGCCTAATAAATCTGTTACTTGCCTCCAAATCTAATTACCCGCGGTACTAATTAGGTGCAAATGGCCGGTGGAAATTACTGCAGACGGGGAGTGATGGCGGCAGAGCCGAAAAGTTTGGGCTCTTCCCGAGCGGGCATTTGAGCTCTGAAATGCAGCAGGGAACGGGGGGGAAAGAAGAAGGGAGAGGAGGAGGTGGAGGGGAAGGTTTGAATGTTGCCCAAACCTGGGATAATTAAAGTCCTTGCAAGAGACGAGGGCAGAGATAGGTTTCTTGAATTGTCCCTTTGTTTCTCCCCCCGGGGCTTTGTCATCCGCATTATTTATTTAGCCGGGGGCTCCTTTGTGGCGGCCGATGGCCCCAATCAAGTTTGGCTGGGGACAATTAGCCGCTGGCCGGCCGGGGAGCCCATGCAAATGCCCGCGCTAGCGATACAATGCGAGCAGTTGAAGGCATGGGGGGGTTTTGTTCGGCTGCAGAGCGGGCCGTAATTACCGCATGGGATGTAACAGCAGCCCCCCCGCCGCCCCCACCCTCTTCTTTCTCCTCCCTGATTTTTTTTTTTTTTTTTTTGGAAGGGGGGGTGGTTAAGGCGATGCCGTCTATCCACTCACTTCGCCTCGCTGCCGGAGCCGGCCAGGGGAGTCCGGCTTGAGCTCGAGCAAAGCGGGGCCGCCCGCCTAACCCTCCTCATCATCCTCATCCTCCTCCCCTCCCGCAGGACCCCGGCCCCGACGGGCCCCGACGGCAGCGGCGCCCGGGCAGGCAGGGCCCCCCGGCCGCGTTTCGGCGCGCTCTCCTCCCCGCCACAACTTTAGCATGATGTCTTATCTCAAGCAACCACCTTACGCAGTGAATGGCCTGAGTCTCACCACCTCGGGCATGGATTTGTTGCATCCGTCCGTCGGTTATCCCGGTAAGCTGCGCTGCTTTATTTAGTATTTTTATTTTTTTTCCCTCGTCCCCATCGCTTTCCCTTCTCCCACTGCCCAGTTCCTCCTCCTGGCAGTGTCCCGAGGAGGAGAAGCCATCAGGTCTCTGCAGCAGAGACTGCAGCCTTGTGGCTACTGGGGACCAGGGTCCCTCTTCCATCTCTCCCAAACTTTTTCTCCGGGAAGGGGGTTGGAAAACCGGCTCCGTGCTGGGTGACCGCAGAGAAGCATCCCTGGATGAGGGACGGAGAGCGGGATGCAGCGCATCGTCCCTTAAGGGGGTGCATGGTCCCCAGACGGGGAGCAGCTTCCCCTGGGAGCCCCGTGCCCGGGAGGGAGGGCAGGCGGCGGCGGGCGCAGGGGCCGCGGTGACACGGCTCGCTGTCCCCTCTCGGCAGCCACGCCGCGGAAGCAGCGCCGGGAGCGCACGACCTTCACCCGCGCGCAGCTCGACGTGCTCGAGGCGCTCTTCGCCAAGACCCGCTACCCCGACATCTTCATGCGGGAGGAGGTGGCGCTGAAAATCAACCTGCCCGAGTCCAGAGTGCAGGTAGGAGCCGGCCTCGCCGGCCTCACCGGCCTCGCCAGCCTCACCGGCCTCACCGGCCTTGCCGGCCTCACCGGCCTCACCGGCCTCGCCAGCCTCACCGGCCTCGCCGGCCTCGCCGGCCTCCCGGCCTCCGCGGAGCCGCCAGCCCCGACGCCGAGGCCTCACCGGCCGGGCAGGGAGGCGGCGGTGCCATTTGGGAGGGATGGGGGGGATGTTACCCCTGTGGGGACACCAGGCCTCGGGTATCTGCCCTCCTCTTCCTCACAGTGCGCAAGTGCCACGGATGTGCCCAGATCCTGAGCCCCCTCCGTCTGCCCCCACTGGGTGTCCCCAGCACCCCCCGGGCTGTGGCCCAGGGATCAAATCCCAGCCCTCCCCAGCCTGTCCTGCAGGAGCCTGGGGACACCGGAGCAGCAGCAAAGGCTCCTGTTTCCCTAGGGATCCCACTGGGAGCCCCCGCATCCTGGGGACTCCATTTCACACCAGTGCAGACTGGGGCTTCCTCTCCCTTTATGGGGACCTTGGAGTCATGCAGGACGGGGAGCCTCTACTGGGGCCAGGCCTGAAATCTCTTCCTGGAGCATCCCCATCCAGGGAGCGTTTCCCTGGGCTCCTAGGGGTTTGTGTCCCCTCCTGTCACATATCCAGGGGACACTTTCCATTGAGCACCTGCAGCCGGGGCAGCTCCAAAGCCCTTCCCTCTCTCATCATGAGGTTTCCAAGGCCCCGGTCACCCCTCCACACATGTGGTCATGTCCAAGCTGCATCTGGAAAGTGGGGACCCAGATCCCCCACTTCAGCTTTTCCCACTCACTAGACCCCAAATTCTGCCTCTCCCCCAGTTGTTTCCTTCCTTACGACCCTTGATTGTTTCTAACTGAAAGTTTGACTTAAATGGTGATTCCTGGGGGTCTCTGTCTGGCAAAGAGCAACTAGGGAGCCATTCTCCCCACTTTTTTCCTGCCAAAAGTGACCTTATGAAGCAATTTAATTTGCCCGTTGCCACTTGCCACTGCTGCCGATGCCCTCAGTTAGGGGGACCCTCCTTGCAAAGCTCCTTCTGCAAATGGGAGTGCAGAGGGGAGAGTCCCCGCTGCCCAACACGTGTCCCCGTCCCCAAGTGGCCCTGCTCAGGCTCGTCCCCATGTCCCTAACACATCCCTTTTCTCTCTCTGCCTCCTTCCCGGGGTGACCCCAGGTGTGGTTTAAAAACCGCCGGGCCAAGTGCCGCCAGCAGCAGCAGCAGCAGCAGAACGGGGGCCAGAACAAAGTGAGGCCGGCCAAAAAGAAGAACTCGCCAGCCCGGGAAGTAAGTTCGGAGAGCGGGACCAGCGGGCAGTTCACTCCCCCCTCGAGCACCTCGGTGCCCACCATTTCGAGCAGCAGTGCCCCCGTGTCCATCTGGAGCCCGGCGTCCATCTCCCCGCTCTCAGACCCCCTGTCCACCTCTTCCTCCTGCATGCAGAGGTCCTACCCCATGACCTACACGCAGGCATCAGGCTACAGCCAAGGATACGCTGGCTCGACCTCCTATTTCGGAGGGATGGACTGTGGATCTTATTTGACCCCTATGCACCACCAGCTCCCTGGACCGGGGGCCACCCTGAGTCCCATGGGTGCCAATGCCGTAACCAGCCACCTCAACCAGTCTCCAGCCTCCCTCTCCACCCAGGGCTACGGAGCCTCCAGTTTGGGCTTTAACTCGACCACCGATTGCTTGGATTATAAAGACCAAACCGCCTCCTGGAAGTTAAACTTCAACGCTGACTGCTTGGATTATAAGGACCAGACATCGTCGTGGAAGTTCCAGGTTTTGTGAAGGCCGCCGGGGACCTTTGGGACCCCCCCGCGACGCCGCCCCGAGAACGAACCCGCTGGGCCGAACACTCCCGTTCTAGTCAGGTCTTGCTTAAACTCAAGCGAACACAATTCCACGATGCAGAACGGACAAACGAACCCACAGCAGCAACAAGAGCCGCAACGAGAATCAAACCCAACTGCCGCGACAAAAGAGACAGTGTTGGTGGGAGCGTCCTCAGACTCCTCTCCCGCTCGGACGCTCCGGAGAAGGAATAACCCGGAGGAATCGGAGGAAGGAGGCCTTAAACGGACAGATCATCTAGCGAGCAGACAGCAGGCAGACCCATCTGTGTTCTTCATAGTTTTAGGCAAGCGTTGGGTTTCTTTGTCGGAAGGAGGTGGAAGATCGTTCCATCGACGGGCCAGTTTAAGAGGAAAAAAAAAAAGTCTAGGTTTTTATTTCTTTTTTTTGTGCGTGTGTGCGTGCGTGTGCGTGGAAATATCCTTCCCCCAGAGGTTTCCCATGTGTTAGCCAACCCTCGGTCGAATATCCGTCATGGAGAGCGTCTCCGCTCCCCGTCTTGCTCTTCTTCTCTCTCCCCCCTTTCCCATTCCCTTCTCTCCAGCTCATTCCACGGTTTGGAGCCACTTGCTCAAGTTGGCGCCGAAAGAACTCGGGTCGGGGCTGCGTGGGTTGTGCGACTGGTTGTCCTAGCTGCACTACTTTATTTAAAGAAGAAGAAGAAAAAAAAATAATGTTCATAAGGAGTCAATATGTAGTTTTTAAGAGACAATCAGTGTGTGTCTTATTATAAATGGTACATCTGTGGTTTTTAATCTGTGCTAGACTTCAAAACTGTGATCTCCTGTATTGTATGCAACCACGAGCGCCGCGCCAGCGGGAGCTCGGCTGTGATTTAAATAGGTTATAATTATAAGTGAAATTCAGAGCAACTGAGCTACCTATTATCATCTCTCTCTCTCTCTTTTTTTTTTTTTTAAAGAAAAAAATCAAATATATATTAGGGAAAAAAAAAAAAAGCGATCACCTTTCCCCAGAGGTGAAGTGCACTGAAACTTTTTTGCAGCAAACTGTCTCTGAACGAAAGAGAAAAGAACAAATAATTAAAAAGGCAGCAAAAAAAAATACCCGCTCAAGGACATTAAACTCCTCTGTGGCCAACTTAAGTGTTGGCCACGCTGGCAGGGACAGTAAAATCAACCAGGACTTTGGTCCGTTGCTCTGACCTGGATGAATTTCAACTGCGAAAATCATTGTCGTTTATGCTTGCAGGTGTTAACTGAGAAAAAAAAAAAGAAAAAAAAAAGATATATATGCATAAACCTTTTTTTTTTTTTTTCCTGGATTTGGCAGATATGTATAATTATATTAAAATGGTTCTAGCACACTCGGCTGCTGTCTTGCGTTTCACTCGAGCAGGGAGCCGCGCGGAGGGGATTCCGTCGGCAGCGGGGATGGGGTGAAGGCTGCCTCGCTCATCCCAAATTCCCCACATTTTCCATCCCGGATCCCCCTTGTTGCAGGTTTTTTTTGTGGTCAGGGAAGGAAGCACATGAAGCAGGGGGGGTGGTGTTGTTTTCTTTCCTTTTTTAAATATTTTTAAGCAAAAAAAGACGTGCTTTCTGAGCAGACCCTCAGTGAACATGTGCATCCTGGAACTGCTTAAACCCCGAGTCACTTTGGACTTCCGCACCTAAAATTCAGGGAAAAAAAGCAGATTTGGGAAAAAGAGAGAGGATGGAAAGGAAGCCCTGGGTTCAGCCCTGAGGGATCGCAGCCCCGCGCAGGGTAAAATAACCCGCTCCTTCCCCACCGGATTTATTCCCGTGCTCCCATGGGTGCCAGGGAAAGCTGATCCGTCGGAAGGAGCGAAGCGGTGGCCTGGGACCAGTGCTGGGATTTGTGCTGCTCGCTGTTGCTGCGTGGCTTTTGCTTTGGTTTATTTAATTTTATTTATTTATTTTTGAAACGGAGGCTTTTTGCAGCACGGCTCGGGATAGCGCGAAGCCAAGCGAATCCCTCCGGGCTCTTCCTCGGGGATGCGTGGAGGGAGCCCCGGGCTGCCCGGACCGGAGCTGCGAGATGGCTCAGGAGCTCTGCAAAAAACAGCCAAGTGCAAAATCAAATTTCTCCAATGTTTTTCCTTAAAGCAGGAAACCCAAGGAAAACTATTTGGGCAAAATGTCCTGTCTGGCAGGCTGTGCTCCTCAGCTGCCCGCAGAAGCGCCCGGTTTTGTGACCTTCTGATTTCTTCTTTTTCTTAAGAAGCCTCTTTAAAAAAATCTCATTTTCTGCTTTTCCCATCTTTTACTTTTCCTTCCCCACCTTCCAGGGAATCAGCTCAACTCCCCGGCGGGATTTCTCCTCCTCTTGCCTGGCCCTTGGCACTTGCCACATTTTTTTTTTTCTCTACCTGTTTGTTCCTGATTTTAGTTTAAATGGGCACTTGCATGGGCAAAGAGCAGAATCCCAGGATGCCTGGCAAAGCCAAGTATTATTTTTAAAGTGTTTTAATTCCCCCCTTTTTTTTCCTTTTCTTCCTTTTTTTTAATGTTTTAGGTCTCCCTCCTAGCTAATTTCATTTTCTCTGAACTCAGTGTGGGGAAGGGAATTCTGAATGCAATAAAACCATTGGAAAAGCTGGAGGGACCACGAGTGTTTAGTGCTGGAAAGCCAGATTGAAGGGCCAGAGGTCTGCATGGAAGTGCCCTGATTTGATTTGAGACGCACCCTCCACCACCAGCAGCAAAAAAAGAAAATACAGCAAAGGTTGTGCAAGGTGAAGATCCCATTAGAATTAAATACTGAAAATCCAATTCTTCCCCAACACAGTAAGAAGGAGGCGAGGTTTGGTTCCCGGCACTTGTGGGCTCCGTCATCCCTGCCCATTCCCTGCTCCATCCCCTGCCCATTCCAGATCTCTGGGATCTTTCCCAGGCTCCCGCAGCAGCTGCTCTTGCCCTGCCCGGATAGGGCCGTATTTCGGGATGAGCCGGTTTTCCACAGGAGCCCGGGACCCCCTCCAGTGCCCGCCTCCCCGGCCGGGGAGCACTGCGCCTTTCCGAGGAGATGGAGAGGTAAAAAGAAAATAAATCTGAAAATCTAAAAGCGCCGGTCAGGGACCCCCGCGGCTGCTCACGGGGGTGGCGGGTCCGGCCCTCGGGTCCCCCTGCGATGCCCCTGCCTGGAGCTCCCAGGGCTGGAGCTTGGGGGGTGAGTTTGGCTTTGGGAGGGGTGAGTTTGGTTTTTGGTTCAGGTCTTAACCCCTGCACAGACCTGGGGACCGGGAGGGGACATGGGAAGGAGCCTCCTTCCCTCTGCCCCCCTGCACCTTTTCCCAAGCCAAAACATAACGAAGTCCCGTGCAGGAGCCAGGATGGGGATGCAGCGCCCAGCTGTGTCCCCCCGTGTCCCTGTCCCTTTGCCAGGGCTGTGCAAAGGGAAGGGGCCCCTCGGACCCAGCGGTGGGAGGATGCAGACCCGATGCAGGCAGCGGAACCGCGCGCGTTGCGGAGCTGCACAGAGCCGGGCACAGCTACACGGGCACCCGGCGCGAATATATATGTGCCAGTGCACATATATGAATTAATATAGCACAAATGCATATGCCTATCAAGGTGTATAACAATGCAGGTCTAAAATATCTATTGCACAAGTGCATACACCAATGCATGTTTATACACACATATAAAAATTACAGCATAAATGCATGCAGCAGTGTATATCATACATGTGCCAATGTGTATATGGGTGTATAAATGCATGTGTCAGGGTACGTGGTGCAGGTGTTGGGGCCTGGAGCATCAGGGTGGCTGTGCCAGCACTGGGGGCGATGGGGACAGCATGGGCACGGGATCCTGGAGAGAAGGAAGTGAAGGAAGGGAAGGAAGAGAAGGAAGGGAGGAAGGGAAGGAAAGGAAGGAAGGGAAGGAAGGGAGGAAGGGAAGGAAAAAAGGAAGGAAAGGAAGGGAGGAAGGGAGAGCGGGAGGGAGAAAGGGAGGGAGGGAAGGAGGGAGAAAGGGAGGGAGGGAGGGAGGAAGGGAGGAAGGAAGGAAGGGAGGGAGGGAGGGAGGGAGGGAGGGAGGAAGGAAGGAAGGAAGGAAGGAAGGAAGAAAGGAAGGAAGGAAGGAAGGAAGGAAGGAAGGAAGGAAGGAAGGAAGGAAGGAAGGAAGGAAGGAAGGAAGGAAGGAAGGAAGGAAGGAAGGAAGGAAGGAAGGCAGGCAGGCATAGTGGATGAGGGAAGAGAGGTGTTGAAGGGATAGATAATATATAAATGCCACCCAAACTGTTAAAATCTGCTCTGCAAGTCAATTTTGACTTTTAGGCTCATGAACCATTAATAAAAATCTCCTTACACTCAAATGGCTCTCAAATGCCTTGATAGCGGATTACAAACTCCTAATGGAGATACTGTATGATCAAATATTCTCTAAGCAGCAAGGTCTAAAGTATTGGGGGTGGCTGGGCCACCTGATTATCAGCTTATCAGCAAATACTTCTTAGCATGGGATGTGCCGAAAAGAAAGCGTCTTCCTCGGCATGGTCCCCAGCTCTGCTTCTTCCTTTAAACAGATTTGGTGGCAACATCACATTGTGGGGGACAAGAAAGGGCATCTTAGCCCTGCCACGGATGTGAGCTGGAGATGCCACCTCCGCTGGGCACGTGAGCGGGGAGATGTCCCAGGGCAGGGAAATGATCCTGCTCGGGCTGAGCATCCCTGGGGATGGCGTTTGCCTCCAGACACCTGCATTAGGGAGGAGAAAAAGCTGCTTTTTGCATTTCCCCCCACTTTTCGTGTCTCAGTGAGTGCTGTGCAGCTGCGGAGGTACCTGCCTCCCGCAGCAGCCGTGCGGATATGCAGCATTGCTGGTATCAGCGGATCTTCTGAACACGGGAGTCCCGATTTGGCTGCTTTTTGGGCTTTTCTGTTGCCCCATGGGGCACTGAGGCAGCGTTTTGCAGGTAGAGAGGCAAAGGGCACCTCAAAGGGCTGCGTGAGGATGTGGCGCGGGGACGAGTGGGATGATGGAGGAGACGACGGAGCAGGGGATGCACTTTTCGTTAGGATCAGGATGCAGCAGAGGACTGAAAATAGGAGAAAAATGTTCTTTCTGGTCTGCAACCTTTCTAACACAGCTCCCTGAGAGTCACATCCCCTACATTTGGGCTGCCTGAGCCCTCCAGGGAAGGACCTGGCTCCTCAGCGGCAGTGAAACGCCCTGAGCAGCCTCTCTGGGGAAATCTTATCTGGAAAATCAAGGCAGTTTAGGTAAGAGTTTGGCCCCAGGGCCTGGGAAGGGCTGAGAAGGAGGAGCTGCAATTAAAGGGAATGCACCGAGTTGCAGGGGGCTCGCTCAGTCTAGCACAGAGTTGGCTTCGTTTAGCATTTTTATTAATAACTTGGAGCAGCACGTGGGCAGCATGAGCACTGGGTTGCCAGAGCTGAGTTAGAGGGACAAATAATAACAATTATTTTTAAAAAAGAGACATTTAGAGGATGCGGAGCTCAGCAAAATTAGCAGGGAAATTGCACCAAAAGCCTGGAGTAGGTGGGAGAAGAGGCCGTTGCCCAAATAACCTTGTCCATCCTCAGGGCCAGGCTTCAAAAATGGAGCGTGAGAATTAGAAAAGAGCAGAGAAAAAGGTTCAAGGACTGGAAAGCCTGTCTGGCAGAGGGATATATGTGCTTATATACATTCCCTTATGTATTCCTGGGGAAGTTCTGCCTGCTGAGCTATCAAGGAGAAGGTTGTGGTGGTGCAGGGGTATTTGGCCACTACAGAGTATTGCCTGGCCAGAGGATGGAGAAAGGATCCAACCGGTGAAGGCAACGCAGCCTGGACAACAGAGACAAATAAATTGAACCACAGAAATTGCCTTAGGATGTGGCAGACACATCCATAGGTGACGCAGAAAGGCCTTGGCGCCGTGAACACTGTGCCAGAGGGCAACTTGCCCTGGGGTTTGCACTGGCCCAAGGAGCAGCTTTATCTGTGCTGGAGCAGTGCTGGTTTCTACCACAGGGGCTGCAAGAAGGTCAGGCAGGAACCCAGGAGCACGGGGCAAAGCCACCCGCTGCGTCTGGCACTTGGGTCAGAGGAGCCAAGGTCTTGCAAATGCAGGAGATAGCGGCCGTGAGGAGCAGGAGAGGGAGCGTGAGACGGGAATCAGCCACCGGAGACGCGTGGGTCTCCTCCTCCACGAGCAGCTGATGGTGCTCGGAGCCTTGCACCGGGAATCCGCGCATGGACATTCCTTAGGCAGTGGATAGATATTGCGTTGGGCCACGCTGCTCTCAGACACCAGCCCTTGTGCCTGATTTTTTTATTTGCCTCCAAATCACAGAAATCCCCGAGTGCTGCTCCGTACTTCCAGGGCTAGCCAGACGGGCGTATTCTCAGCGCTTTAAAATTAAAACCAAAGTAAGGCCACCCTTAGGTTTCCCGTGACTTATGCAAGAAAACAAATCCATGAGAACAAAAGGACAAATGAATAATTGTGGTTTCAGCCTGGAATTCAGCCTGCGCTTGGTTTGTATAGAAAGCAGCGTAATCGAGTCAACTTATAGTTCCTGTGTCAGGAGAGGGGAAGGAGGGGGGTGGTCCTGATTAGATCTAATTTCCTACCTGCTTACTGTAGGTATTTGCATAATGATGGCCCTGCAAAGAGTGGTTAGCATATGCTAAGAGCAGCTCTCGAACCCGTTAAAACACAAACAACGGGCAGACCGGTGCTGCTCCCAGCAAGTCTCCCCTTCCCAATCACAAATGCGGGATGCAGCCAAGGTGCCTCCGACTGCCCGCGATGCCTGCAAACCTCTTCCAGACCCCCTGGGACAGAAAGCCAAGATGCCACAATGTTTTATTCTCAACAACAAGAGAAAAAAACAGGAAAAAGGCAACTGAAATGGCCCTAGGGGTCATTTTCCGTTTTATTTCCCTCTGCAGTGTTGGAAGAACAGGACTCATCCGACACTCCATACGCTTGGTCGAGTGATATGCTGATAGATTTTGGAGTAGTACAAACAAGGAGAGAGATAAAGAGGGTGGTTCAGCCCTCCCCGGTTATCTGGCCCAGGATATGGGCTTCACCAGGACTTTCACCAAAGCAAATCTCCGTGGATGGGGTGATGATTTACAGCCCCTCGCTATAAGGCTCCTGGAAGCTGAGCTTATTTGTAGGTGCTTTGCTTTCAGCGTGGGCAAGCAGGAGTGCGCCCTTGTTTTGCAAGACTTTCTTGTCAGCTGAAGTGCAAAAAATAAAGATAAAGGCGAGGAATGTGAGGCAGACAGGACTGTGTTATTGCCAAAGGGTGGCAGAGGATTGCAAGGTTTGAGCAGCCAAGCGGGGAGGTGTTAGCAAACAAACCTGGTCTGGTTCCCCTTTCAGCAGCTCCCGTCTCCACTTTGCTTTGACAAACAGGATCAGGACACCCTTCCCCACGTGCATTTGCACAGGTTGGCAGCAGCCACACGCGCTGTCCTTGCTGCTGCAGGGTTTTTCATGGCAGCATTTTTGCAACTTTTGGTCACTCTGATGCCTGAGCAAGCAATTGCACGTGGAGCAATTGCTCCTTTGCCCATACCATTCCAACAATCTTAGCTTTTTGGGGGGAAGGGAATATTGCTCTGATTTGCATGGCCATCTGCAGAGACACTGAGGTCCACAGATGCTCTGTGTGAGTGTGGGCAGGGGGTAACTGCACCTTAGGACATGGTGGAGCCCACCGTGAAGCAGAGGTGAGGAAAGCAGTGAGATGGTGGGTCACAGCACCCACCTGGACTTGGCCGAAGAGCGACCCTGCTGTTTGACTTCATGCTGGACAATACCAGCTTCAGCCTGTCAAACCTCTTGGCAGACCGCAGGACACTCTATCCGGAGGGCTATTTGCAAGTATTATTGGTGTCCAAGCCTTGCTACTCAACTAGTCCTGGCGGCTTCCTGGAAGAGCTTCAAAACTCCTTCCTCCTGCAAAATGCAGGTCCCTTGCTCTCTGGAACATGGGGCTACGATGTTGTCCTTCTTATTGGAGGCATCTGGGCTTGGTTCTGCTGCTCAGCACCCTCTCCTGTACCCTGGATAGCCCTGTCAGGATTCTTGGTGATGGTTTTGTGCTCAGTTCTTTTCCTTTTTCCCCATGAACCTGTTAATATTTCTATTTTCTGTCATATATCCCCATGGCCAGCTGCCTAAGCGGATACTTCCATGCTTGTAGGAGCTTCTTTGTCTAGAAACCCAGTGTTTGCAGTGATCCAAGGCCTTCAAGCCTGTCTGTTTGCTTTCTTCTCTACCTACTGAATACTCTCCTGCCCACCCTTATCTTGTGCTTGTTGTCATTCACACTGAACTGTGGCCACCACCATGCTCTTTGTGCCCTGTGCTGGCTAGAAGCAAGAGAAGAGATTGGATTTCAGCAACTCGAGTGTTTTTTTAATTAAGAGGCTGATTTTCAGAGAGCCTGCTGGAGTGGTTGTCCCGGTGGGGTTCTCAGGGCTGCTTCTAAACACCTCTGTCCTCCAGCTCACAGCCACCAAAAGGCCTTCATGGATTTCCTCGTCTCCAAATCCGAAAAGGATCATGTGTACATGCACCAAATAAGTACAGTAAAGTGTATTGCAAACTGTCCACTCCTTGGCCTCTTCCCACATCCCCGTGGCTGTAAGGCAACGTCTTTCTTCTTTTTCCTCCCCTAAAGGAGCCCAGAGCAGAACTTGGCATAGGGAGTTTCAGTATAACTAGATACTCCTGCAGCAAAGGGAGATCGCAGTGTCCCCATTTCCCCATATGTCCCCAACAAGGCATTACGGGCAGGGCGAACCCACTCACCAACCCGTTTGGGATCACCCAGGGATCTCTGAGAACATTCAGGCACCTCCGGGCCTGAGTTGCTGCCTCAAAACCCTATTTCCTTCTGGTAGCCAGAGCTGGTGGCTCCAAATCCGACCCGGGATAAAGGGCAGCCCTGGGATGTTGCTGCTCCTGGTGCTCCATCTGCAGCAGCTGACGCTGGAGCCCGGCTCCTGTGTTCACATTCTCATTATGCAAGAGCTGTATTTTAATAGAAATGAGAAACCTCTTTTCAGTCACTCTCAAAAACAGTTGGATTTTTTTTTCCTCCTTCTGTCAAATGACCAACTTAATAATTCGCTAGTTGTGCTGGGATTAGGCACTTTGGGCCACACTCTGGATTTCTTATCTTTAATGTAGTTCTCGACGACATCTCCTGCACTTAATCCCCTGACAAAACTCCCTTTGATTCCCGCGACAGTCGCTCGCAGAGATCAAACGCAGAACACTGCGCTGTCAGGTAGAGCTGGGTGAATAATTTGCGACAAATAATTTACCCGCAGACTTTCTCCTCATTTTCCGTGCACAAATTGTCCACTCGGTTGAGGCTTGTGGCTGCTAATGGATCGGTTGCTGACAGCACAACCCTGAGCTCAGGAACTTGCTGCGAGCATCAGGACCACGGCGCTCGTGGAGGTTTTTCCATTTACAGACCAGGGTGCTTTGACTTTGCTCAGCTCCAGCGCTAGTTTTTGGCAGCCCCACAAGTGAAATTGATGCTTTCCACAACATGCTCATATTCCTTGTTGCAGATTGGAAGAACACGACTTTCGGAGCTGGGAGCTGCAGTGCAAACACTCTCTAATATCAAGTTAATATCTGCTGTCCGAGGGATGTGCTGTAATGCATTCACCCGATATGAGTTTTATCACTCTCCCTTACTAGAGTAGTCTCAAAAAGACGAGCACAGAGGACACAGTGATAGTGGGATCAGCTACACATGGGATCAGCTGTAGCAGGGACCCCGGCACATGACAGAAGATTGAACGTGCACCCCCTGTTTTACCTTTGCATCTCCGTGGCCTCCAGCACATTCGACGGAGCATTGACATTGAAGTCAGCTCCTTGCATGTCCCGAAGGTCTTAGGTGACAAAGTATGGGGAGAAAAGGTAAAGCCTTAATGAGGAATGAGCCATAAGAAAGTTCTGGTACAGCCTGATTCCAGTGATACCTAGGACTGTAATTTTACAGAATGGAATCTTTGAACTTGCAACTTGTGTCAACTTTATATATATATATATATATATATATATATATATATATATATATATATATATATATATATATATATTAATTAGGTGCCTGCAACTCTTCAAAAGCAGAAAGGTGGGAACTCTTAGGTCTCCATCTATTTTCCAAACAGCCCTGGTAAAGCCTGCAGGGAGCAGACAGCAGTGCAGCCTTAGCAGGGCCCGCAGAGATGCTTCATTAACCCAATTAAGCAGGTGGATGGAGAGGGTCTCTCTGATAATTTACACCTTACTAATGAAGTGTGTGACTCTTAATCTCCTCCAAACAAGATACACTCATGAAACACTGGTGCAAGGAAAGGGGAAATTAATTAGGTGAAAAAACTCTGAGATTATAGCAGAGGGATTCCAACGAGGCAACTGTAACATGGCTGGTGATTCATTTGTGCCTGTCTTAAATTAATGGCTGAGCTGTCAAGTAAATAAGACCCAGCATTATTTTGGCTTAAAAGTAGTTTTCATCAGGCCTAGCACAAGGCACCTTATTTTAGTGCACCTCATTTTCTATGTCCCAGCTGCCTGCAAGGACACGGCGTGGAAGTGAATCTAGTTTGGGCATTGCTTGGCCTTTTTATATATATATTATATATATATATGTATTTTTTTTTTCTTAAGAGGTCTAATGAAGTATTAGAAGGAGCTATTAGTTCAATGCAGATGTTTTCAACATACTGATAATTTTGTGTCCAGGAAATATCCCCCTCTCTTTCCATGCAAAAAAAAAAAAAAAAGAGAGAGAGAGATCAAGCAGCTCAAATCCTGGTCAGGGGAGACCTTTGGGGGCCTCTCCTGCTTCTGAAGGCAGTTGTGGTCAGAGGGTGACAATTTGCTTGGGTTCCTGCCCTGCTTGAGCACAGAGGTGGTGCCACAAACATTGGGTAGGATGATGACCCTGAAGACTGCCTAGTGTTGTCCCCAAGAGCCTATGGGAGAGTTACTGATCACCTTGTGGTCCTGTAAGGTTAGCCTGGCTCCAGGGGAGAAGGTTTCCAAAATGTCCATGGTGAGAATGCTACAGAAATGGTCTTTTAGCCCTTAAACGGAACTGCTGGCTACTGATTCCCAGAGTAGCAGATCTGAGCAGATTTTACACTGGAAATTGTATTTTGTCCTAAAAAAGAACTCGACGCATGTAAGGATTTCAAAGCTCTTGGCAAACATGAATTAAATCAGCAATTAATTAAGCTCTGTGGCACTCTTGTTTGATAAGCAAGAGATACAGTACGATCAGTCAGTATTGCCAAGTGCAAACATTCACAAACCATGAGCCCAGATCCCCAAAAACTATGAGATTGGCTTAAAAAATCATGAGATTAAAACCCCAAATTGTTGCATTTTCTTTATCCACCATCTGGCTTGCCATCCTCTAGGGTAAACATGCTTCATGTTTTCAAATACAAGGGCTAGCCACTTACTTAAAAAACACGAAACCGGCTATCCCTGTGCTTCATAATGACGCCAACGGCTAAGGCTATAGGGAAAATATTAAAAATTCTAAGATTCTTGTCATAAAATCAGAAGAATTTGCACTACCGATCACTTCAGTTACAACTGAAATGGTTTTGGCTTACCAGCTATTTCTGAATATAGCAAGTCAGCACCATAGCAGTTAGAGAGGGAAACACGAAGACTGTGATTCCCATTGAAATTGCAGGAGAATTTAGGTGAGTTAGGTAGACAGGATGTCCCGTAGCCCTTACTGGAGTTTAGCCAGGGCATGACAGATAAATACATTGCAAAACCACTTCTGGGATGGTTAATTATTACCAATGATTATTCCTGCCTTTCCCAAAGGTGATTGCAGGCAATTCTACGGCACCGGGCAGTGCCTGGGGCAATAGCTTGGTATCGGATCCCAGATGTTCCTGCCACCCCCGGACACCCCACTCCGCTGTCCTTGCAGCCCTGACAGACAGTGCGTGTCAGGAAAATCCTGTCTCCGGCTGATCCTGCTTAGCTTGTGAGACAGGGCCATTTTGGTGGCCGGGCTGGCAGCCACAGCATTACTGTCTGGGGAAGAATTTGCACTGCAATGGGAATGGCAAATTATCCGGAGGGAAAGTAGCTGCAGAAGAGCCACGGCAGGCCAAAAACCAGGAAAACTGATTTCAAACTAATGTAAACAGCTTGGATTTATCACCGGTTTTGCAGGTTCAAAAATAAGTATCACCGGTTTTGTGGGTTCAAAAGTTGTTATTTTCTACTGACACTTAAAAAAATGTAGTTCTGCAATGACCTTGAAAACTACTTTAAATATATTTCTCAGTAACTTAAAAACCTGAGGTTAATAGAAGGGAAATGGAGAAAGAGGGAAAGTTTCAATTCTTTAAGCAGGACTATTTGTCACCAGAGGGAAAATGAACTAGAAGCCACCTTGAAGCCCATGAATTTTAGAGAAAACAAGTTCTGGTGTCTCCACCGCAGCAGGGTCCCCATGCACATCGAGGAGAGTTTTCCTCCAAGGAAGAACATTATGACTGCACTTAGGATAGACTGATCTTTGCACCTAAACCTATTTAAAAATGATGCTATGGGCTTTTGTACTGCTATGAAATTACCTTTGGCCAGGGAGGGCACTTGCTGGCTGTGCACTCCCCTTCCTGCAGATATCAAAGCTTAAAACAGCTTAATAAAGCTATGGACAAATTCATGCAGTGAGCACTGACCCTGGCTATTTAGCAAAAGGATCCTGCCTCTGATGCAGGATGCTCTGCAGGATGCATGGAATAGGGGTGATAAGAGGGAAAACTTGCCCTGTTTTTATGTTTTTTTTTTCTCTAAACATTTCTTACTGGCCATTTCTGGAGGCAGGGTGGCCCAGATGAACCTTCAGGTCAGCCCATGCATGGGCACTCATGTTCTCCTGTCCCTCGGCCAAGGGGAGCTCCCAGGCACAGGGGCCAAGGTTGCTCTCCATGGCTTGTTCCAAAGGAGTTTGGCTCCTAATGCAATTGCCACCAGGTGGGATTAATGCTTTCCCTTGCCCCACTGCCTTCTAATTAGAAGGCCAACGCTGGTGGAAGACGACTGGGTGATGCCGGACCTCTCATGGTGATGCCCTCCACTTGGACTTGGCTCCCTACTTTTCAAGTAGTGTTTGCACAGTGAATGAATCACTCCCAAGGGCTGGGCTTGAAAGACATCTGGGGCTCAGGAATTAATGCCCATATCCATAAGGACTGTGTCTCACTCCCGTGTCGCACATAGGCCTGACTATGGAACCGGGTACCTTATTAAGTTGCTTTCTGTCTCCAAAGAGATGTACTGGCAGGTCATGTGCAGGTTACATATGGCAACTCTCTAACCACTCAGGAGATGTTTTATCCTGTGTGCAAACCTGGTTTATAAAGCTTATCAAGAAGAGAGGCTTGGTATCACAGTCTAGTACTCATAATTAATCCTGGAGACAGTGCGGATTTAGGTTCATTGGGGCTGACTTCAAATTAAAAAGTCACTATTAGCATGTGAAACAGACACCATATGTTATGTATTAACACCATAGATGTTACAGGGAGCTGTGTGTTTCTATTTCCAAATAAGATAACTATAAATATGTCCCTTTCGGTAGACAGTTGTTTGGTATCTGTATATATTTGTGGCTCCTCTTATGGAGAAGCATAATTCTTTACAGAGATCTCTACAATTTGATCTGTTTGTTTGCACATATACAAATATACAATATACAATAGATATATAGATGTAATTCCTTTTTATAAAGTCTTTTATATTTGTATATGTAAAGCTACACTCATTTGTATGTGTATTTTTATGCATAAAACATTACAGATATATGCAATATTGATCAGTATACAGACATTCTATGTACAGAGAAATACCATGTATGAATCAACATATAGGACATATATATACACATGTAAGTAGAGAAATCTCTAAATAATTTCTAAATATCCATTTTATACCTTTACAGAGATACTTCTTTCTTTCTGGCTGTCTCTCAGCATCTGTAGCCACCTTGATCTACACATGAACTGAAAATATATCGAGAAATGTTGCCTAAGAATTTATTTGGCAGAAGTCTGTGAAACCTCATTGTACTATGAGTTAATACAATGTTCTCAATGTCTTCAGTCATCTGAAATTTGAGTTTAAAGTTCTCGCACAATCACAGTCAACATAAAATGCAGCAGGAAATCGCCATTAGTCAAATGTGCTCATCTAATCCCATTGCAAAATGGAGCTTTTTCATTTTTATCCTGCCACGGGTTAGTGTGTGATTTCATATGTCAGATACATCAATTCTGCCAAGGAGAGAAGATGGGCAGGAACAAATTAAAAATATAGACTCCTTTGCCCCGGGGGAAGCGTAGAGGGCAGGTCTTTGTAGAGAACAGTAATAATGATCTCATTTAAGAGAGTTTCGGGGTCTGATTCTTCACTGCCCTTCACAACAGTTAATTACTCCCTGGCAAATTGAGGGCCTAACCGGCAAATCCGAGTGAACACATATTCACCCTCCTCCGAGGAAATGGCTTAGGGAACGTGCAAGCACGGAGACATCAGTCCCCATCCTCCGACACGGAACGCCAGCACCGACTGGTCGCCAATGGGGGAAACCTGCCATTTCCTTCTCTCCCTTTTTCTGCCCTTGTCTTGCTTGGTTTCCCCCTCTCTGCCATTTTCTTCTTTCCAATTCTCTCTCGTCATTCACCCAACCACTGGGATAAATACAGCAACAGTCCCTCCCTTCCCAGAAACTCGTGCTTGGGAGGATATTACCGCGTGCCCCACTCTGCTGCCCATTTGTCTTAAGGTAATTATTTCTAATGGCTGTTGTTGTTTTTCCTGCAGAAACTGTAATATAGCCCCTTTTGTACCATTGGCTAAAGCCTGTTGTTTCTGTAGGAAAAACAATAGGCTCGTAGATTAGGACTGCGTATTATGGCTCTAGTAGCACAGCAGGCTCTTGGTATTGGTACCAATCCTATCAGTTCCTGGCATCCTTCCTCCTTTACTCCTGGTAATTAATCTTTTCATGAATGCTGTCACATTTAGAGCCATTTCATTAAGTTTGTGGTTCCTGCATTTATGTAGCTCGTCACATCTCTCATCTGTTCCATCAGCTGGATAGGAGCGGAGAGGAGCCGTGCCGGAGGGCGGCTTGGTGCCTTCCCGCTCGATCCTTCCTCTGTGGTCCTTGCTCTGCCCTAAATGAAGTTACACAGAAATGACAGACAAGCAGCTGCATTTCAGAGAGCCTCAACGGGGTAGAATTGAGCCATCAAAAATCAGGAAGGGCCACCATGAGGGAAGCACATGGAAGGTGATGCCAGTATGTTGTGTACCACAGGCCTGTTAGGAAAGGGGTTACAGGCTCTGCGGTTTCATGCGAAATATTGCAGATTTCTTAAAGCAAGGACAGTGCCTGGAGAAAATCAATTCCTCTAGCCATGCACCGATGCTCTTTCTTCCTCCTCCTCCTCTCAACAAATCTCCAACCCACTTCCCACAAAATGCAGCAACTTCAAACCATCTTTATGCGGTAGGAAGCTTACTGGGTAGGGAATGGAGAAAGGAGCTTTAAAGCCACCTTTTTTCCCTGGTATCGCTGCAGGCTGGCACTGGGTATGACGCTGGACCCGATGGTTACGGAGAGCATAAAGCCACAGCACATCTATTCTTAGGGCGCTGCGGCGGAGTGAGAGGCAACGGGTTGTGCTCCCAGCTCTGCCCGACGTGACCTTGTGCAACCTCTTAATTACTGCAATTACTTGCCTCCTGAGATGACATTATTAGGCCTTGCTCGGTAATAAGGGCTGTGAAGTTCACGGAATTATTCATGCCAGTTGGTGAAAGAGCAGCGAGTAAAACACGGGGCCATCTCGTGGCTCCCAAACGGGCTCAGGGTCACCAGGGAGGGCTGCTGGGTCCCTGTGGAAACCCAAAGCTGGTGGCTTTGTGTCTGGGGATGGGTTTTTTTCTGCAGTGTGGCACCCGGACAGCTTGGCTGAGGATGCGCAAAGAGACATGCTGGAATGTGGATGAACCTAAATACCTTTTATCAGCGAATGCAAGGAGCAACTCTCCTCCTCTGGGACTGCCCACCTGCAAAATTCCCTGTTCCTGCCACAGATCAAACATGAACTCTCCTAAGTGGTAAAATAATAATGAAATTAAATGAAAAAGGAAAAAAAAAAGAAGAAGAAAGAAAATATTAAAATCAACAGCCTCTGGAGCCAATTTGTAACATTAGCAACATTAATTCAATACTCCAGAAGGCTGGGACATTTTGCTGGGCCTTGGGAAAAAAATACAGAAAGAACCCCAGAATGCAGCCTCAGGCAGAGAATAAACATCAAGGATCTCAAATGAAGCATTTAGTGGTGGGGGAGCTACAGCAAGAGAAAACGGGTAACTAAATAGAAACAATTAAACAGGCTTAGCTGTAATCACCGCTACCTATAATGACAGATGTAATTGCATCTGCCTGTAGCTGGGGATGCTGGGCTGCACTAACTGCTCTCCAGCGGCGTTCATACCAGGCGTGAAAAAGCACCTGCCCCTCAACAACTTTTGCTGCTCTTCTCAGTTTTGAGGCCCCCCATTTGGCTGAAGGAGCGAACAAGGTTATCAACGAACAAAGATGCCGATCCTGGCATCTGACTGTGCCCATAGCAGCAATTCCCCAGCCCCGGAGCAGGGATGCATCCCCCCGGCCAGGACTCAGCCCGGGGCTGCCCAGAGCGGGTTTTGGGGCAGATCCTGTGTGAATGAGTTTGCTGCTCTGTATTTGCATCCTCTTGAGCTCTTCTTTGCCGCTGCGGCCGAAGGGAGTAGCCTTGCCCTCTCTGCATTATCTTGCAATTGCTCCATCAAGGAATGCTTGGCAATATAAAGACAGAGAGGGAATCATAATCACAGAATTGTTATGGTTGGAAAAGACCTTCAAGGTCATCAAGTCCTATCATAAACACACCACCACCAGCCTGCTAAACCATGTCCCTAAGTGCTTCATCTACACATCTTGAACACTGCCAGGGATGGTGACTCCACCGCTTCCCTGGGCAGCCTATTCCAATGCTTGACTACTCTTCCCATGTAGAAATTTTTCCTAATATCTAACCCGAACCTCTCCTGGTGCAACATGAGGGCATTTGTTCGATCTGTACTTATTCTGGAGAAGAGACAGACCCCACCTCACTAAAACCTTCTTTCAGGTAGCTGCAGAGAGCAATAAGGTCTCCCTTGAGCCTCCTCTTCTCCAGACTAAATTATCTCCTAATTAGGCCCAATCCAGCAAGATTCAAGCCAGCTTCCAAGGCCCACCCAAAAGCTAAAAACTAGTTGATTATGGAAATACTCCGTTGCCTTAGGACCCAGACACAAAATCAGACAGACATGATGACAGCTATTAATATCCAGCCCAGGATTTTAAGGCAAGATACATGGAGCATCAGGAGAAGTCCTCCCCTGGGACATGTGCATCATTGCCCTCTGAAACCACAGAGGCTTCCAGCAACGAAGCCTTCAAGAAGGCTTCATTCTTCCCTAGTGACTTCGTTTTGATGCCTGAGACAACCAATTCTGTGTGATGGGTTTCAGTAATCTGGCTTGCACCCTGCAAGCAGGTAGTGTTCTCGCATTGTAAAGCTCCCAGCTCCCCCTTGGAAGGCATCTTCTCCTAGTCTGGGTAAATACAGAGTGTCCAATTGCAAAATGCTGATATTGTGCAGCACAGAAAAGGCTTTTTTCCCCCTGAGTTTTATTATATACAATTGATTATACACCATTTTTCTCTCCTTCTGAAACCTGCACAATTGGACTCATGTTGCCAGCAGAACCTGCTGTTACCCAGCCCCAGGGAGAAGAAAAAGAGAAGAGGGAGAAAACCATTTTTAAAGCTCTTGAAAGTTTTTTTTTTTTTAAAAAAAAAAACGTTTCTCTGTACACATATGGCTGCAATATATACTGAGAGCTTCCCGACTCCCACGGTACCTGTGCTGTTAGGTAAGACAGAGCCAAGCATCATTTTCTGGGGGTGCCACTTTCTCCAAAGGGCCGAGCACCCATAGCAGGAGATGCTGTAGGACCCCAGTGTAGCTCCCAGATGGATCGATACCAGTTCTGGGATGAGCACTGCTCCCGGGTCTGCACAGGGAACCCGGAGTCTGGATTCAGGCAGAGCAAATTCCCATCAAGTAGCAAGTGCGCCAGAGGAAATGTCCTTGTGGTGGACAAGCACAGACAGGTAAGGCTGGAGAAAAGCCTGACAGCAATTTTTGCAGGGCCAATTTAGGTGGTAGAAAGTTGCTTACCATAAAGGCAAGGGAGGTAGACTGACGGCTTTGGCCTCCTTTATCCTCTCCATGACCAGATCTTCCAGAAATCACCTGAGTTCGAAATTCCTGGGCAGTTCACCAGATCTAGGAGGGTGAGATCCATCTGATTTCGTGCCTTTCCAGTGCAGATAGCCATGTATCTGCTGGTGATCCAGGAATCCAAAAAGGGAGAACTTGTGCTCACCTCCTCCTAGGACAGTTCATCATGTACTAGGGCCAGGCAACTTCTGCAGTGACTATTAATTCATACACACGGAGCTGCCCTCTTGCAGCTCCACATCCAGCCTGGGTTGAGTTGGAGCCACCTAACCATAACGTGGGGACAATGCTAAAAATATTCCTAGCAAATACAGTCTTCTTCTGACTGACCCTACTAGGGTTTGTGGGGTAGGAGGCATCACTTTTAGTAAAGAGGTTGAAATATTGGCTCAACTTTAGGGTGGCTGTTGTGGATCATTCCTTTAAATGCATGAAAAAGGAGCCCAACATAGAGACAGACTCTTACATCCAAACTAGCTTTCCTAGCTGTGAGCATGTTTGGAGCTAGAAGCCCACAAATTATCCTCCAATCACAATTATATATAAATACACAAACACACACATATATATGCATATATCAGTAGCAAATACATCTTTTTCTCAGTAGAAGAAAAAAAGACCGAGGTTTTCTTCATTCTTTCTTTTTTTTTTTTTTTTTCAGCCTGTTGTAGCTGACATATTATTATGACTCCCAAATTGTTATTGCATAGGTTGGCATTACAACAGCCTGGGCATTTTCCAGTTTCCCTAAAAACACTTCACGCGACTCGGTTCTTTTTTCAGCGGCTGACAAATACTAAGTGATGGGGAGGAAGCAGTAAATACGTGCTGGAATATAGAGTAGCCTTCAGAAAAGGATTTCTGGGCCGGATCCTGTCCCTGTTTATACTGAGAAAATCAGGTGTAACGCCAGCACAGCTAATAGAGGCAGAGTGGTGACAAACCCACCCGGATAAAAGGATCAGGCCCTCTAAGCTTTAAACTTATGAGTCTTTTCAAACTGCAGATCTAATGTCAACATTTTGGTGATTACTTCTCTCTCTCTTTTTTTTTTCCCAAACACACAAACATAAAATAGTAACAAGATTATCAGATTACAGAGCCAAAGAACAGCCAGTTTATTATACTCGTGCATCTAAAACACTCAAATCTTTTGAGTTTTCTTCCCGCTTCATATCTTGAGGGGGGAGATTGGTATGTTTGTTTATATTGTCTTTAATTTTCTAAAATTGTAGTCTAATGGAGTTATGTAAGGGAAAAAAAAAAACAGGCATAAAATTATGAATTGCACCATGTGCCCTGCAAGAAAAAAACATCTCCAGACTCCCCAAAAGGACCCTTCTAAGCACTTCAAATTAAAAAATATATCTTTGCATTCTTTCTGTGAGCCCCCACGAGGAAGAAATGAGAGGACAAATAGAAGAAGAGGGCAGAGCTGTTTAAAAATAAAAAATGTGTAAATGTTGCATTCCTTCCACGAGAGTGGAAAAAAAAAATGCATACACACATACATACATGCATCCAACCTTTGTGGCGGTATAAATTATTTAAATCAGAGATGGTCTGTGTTAGGAGTCTTGAACAGATTGCATAACTGTTGCACAACTAATGTGTACAAGTGTGTCACTAATTTAATTTTAATTTTACTGTATGAGTTTGTATAAGATCCCCCAGCTGTCATGTGCTCATCATCTGTCACAGAACTATCACTAAGCCATGCTGGGCTAAGACAGGATTATAAACGAATGAACTGCCATGTGCTCTAAATCTTCTTATTTGCCTAGCCTGGAAGGTATGCCCTGCAAAATTTGATTGGCAGCGCGCTCCCTTCTCTCCGTTGACTTTGAGGGCCGCTTCCATCGGCGCTCGGAGCGCGTCGCGGGGGCCCTACGGAGCGGCACCCGCCGCGTCCCGCACGTGCCCGCTCCGAGGCTCCTTCCCGCTCGCTCCGGCGGCAGACGTGCGGCGTGGCCGGGCATCTGGCTCGCGCGGGGTGGGATAACGGAAGCCAAGCGGCGCCGCGCGGCGATGGCGGCAGATGGGGCGAGCGTGGCATTCAATATCAAGACAGATGCCACCTCCTCGTTCCACCTGTCTGGAACTTGGACGGGGCGGCAGAATGAAACTGTCTGCCTAATAATTAAGGGAACAAAGGGCGCATTTAGGAAGCTCCGCGGAGCACCGTGCCCGCCAAGCCCGCGCCGATATAATTGTTGACCATAACAATAAGGAAACGTAGACCAGCGCTCATCAGACGCTCCAGTACGGAGCTGCAATTACAGTAGGAAACTGTACTGTTCCCAGCTGCCTTGGGAGCCTTTTATTTCGGCTGGCTGTGTATTAAATTAAACGGGAGGCACGAGCTGGCTGGTGTTATTACTATTATAAATAACGCTTTAAAATTACAGTGAAGGTCCCGGAATAACAAAGCGCCCACCAGTCCCTCCAACAGGCCGCTGCTGCTGTTGTGCAGGGCCCTTTTCACAAATTTGCTCTTTGCTTCACAGTAGTCAACTGTTTTTTGTAACAGCCAGAGAGAAGAAAAACAGTCTTTCCAGGACCCCCTATTATTTTCCCAATTTTTACACAACAATTTGCCTCTTGCTTTGGCGTTGTTAAAAAAAAATGATAACTGTGTAAAAAAAAAAAAAAAGGCCTGGCTTCTTGGCATTTATGCTATATTATGCTTCTGTTATTTAATCCTGCTTAATTTGGGATCAATTATTGCTGGACTCGTGGTGCTTGCCACAGGAATGAGTGTGCTGGGGAGGGTCTGATCCTTGCTGGGCTGAGCCCTGGCTGTGCTGGTGGCCACGGGGGACCCCATGGAGCCTGGGGACGGTGTCGGCCGCTCTTTGGTGGGCTCAGTCGTCCCCAGCGTGGCCAGGTTTGAGTCTCAGGCCTGAACGATGCAGGATGCTCTCGCTCCTCGAGGAAAACCCAGTGTCACCCAGCGGTGACGCTGCCCGTGTCCCAGCGCCCTCCGTATTTCCATGCACAGCCCGAGCAGCTCAGCTGAATTTGGGGCTGGAGTATCAAACAGGGCACGTGTGGGTGTGCTGAGCACAGGTATTTCTTGATAAGCAATGGGCAGTTAAAGCCTATGACTGAGAACCTAACGCGACCCAGGAGGTATTTTTAGTATCTACCTACCTATCTTCAACCCTTTTCTAAATGGCCTCTGTTGATGCAATTGCCCTTGTCTTTAAATCTTTCTAATTAATTTTATTCTCTTTGACTGGCCACATTCAAAGCTTAAAAAATTATGTGTTTCTGACCTGGGATTTATCTGTAAATGGCAATTGGAAAAAAGATGAATAAGTTGTACAGTGCGAAAATGCAGGAACAAGCATTAAGGGCACATTTACTGTGTGCATGTATATATGTGAATATATATACGTGTGTGTGTATACATACAAGAACAAGGACAGATAGAATGCCTATTATTTCTGCATGTCACGAAATTGTGTTTTTATGTTTTTGTGCATCTTTTTATACATATATGCTCAAATGCACATATGCCTAGTCTCTATAAATAAGAAACAATGATTGAATTTTCAAGGAAAGAAAGGTCATGTACAACACTAAGCAAAGCTTGATCTTCATGTTTATGTAGCCATATAAATAATAAATGCTTAAAATATGCATATGTTTAAATATTTATAATATGACACAGTTAATTAGACATAATTGAAATATGAGTGTATTTAAATATATACACATGTACAGGCATGTTCAACCTTCTGTAATAATATTCAAAGATTGTTCTATACTAATTTATGAAAGATACATTTAAACCAGACAGCTCTTCCTCGGGGAAAAAAAAAAAGAAGAAAAAAACCTGCCAGATGTATTAGATTCTCCGAAGCACAGAAATTACATGCAACAAATTGCAAAAAAAATCAAAGCCTGAACTTTTTTTTTTAGTAGAAAAGTCTGCATTTAAAAAGACACAGCTACATATTACAAGATGAGGATCAGTTTGAAAAGATCTCACAATATCTGTTACCAAGAGCTTTGTTAATCTTTAAAAACCTACAATGATTATTTATGGGGAAGCGATGAATTAACTAGGCTTTAATAAATAGCTCACAGGCACGTGTGTCAAGACTGTGCTTTTTTGTTTTTATGTGTGTCTGCATTTGGGAAAGAAAGAAAGAAAAAAAAAGGAAGCTATTATTTGTTAATTTTTTTTTCTATAACAATTATTTCAAATTAAAAGCCCATCTGACGGAAGGCATATGGATGGAGAGGGGGTTCAGTCCTAATTGAACAGTCCAGGACTCGTGAGGTTAATTACAGATATTAACGCTGTTGTTCTTCAGCTTCTTGCCCTCACGAAGGCTGCAGCTTCCAAATGACCTGGCTCCAACAATAAGACTCTCTTTAGCCCATTAACTAATTGATAAAAATGTGAGTGTTTAGAATGAGTCTAATTAAATCACCGAGCCTTACAATTACGAGTCCATTTGGTAGCTGTCGGGAGATGGGTAACCTCAGCTGGCATTGTAGGCGAATAAAAGATAAAAATAAAAGGGAGCTTAACCAAAGATCATTTTGAAAGCTGTTCATTTGAAGACAAAGTACACATTTGCCTGAAATGTATACATACACCACTTCAGACTAGCACAGTATCTTGAAAGAAAATGGAGCGTTTAGCAATCATGATTTTTTTTTCCAGTGCATGCATGAAATTCTCTCTAGCCTGTGTGAAGGAATGAGCTACTTTTATAATCATTTCTGTGTTACAGTGAATAGCTAGATTCTTGGAGAGCACCCAAGTTGCTGGTACCAGGCACCTTTATGTTATTAATATATACATGTATATATACATATATATTTACCTTTTCATAACTACAAATTCCCCATTCCAGCTATGCCTCTAGGAATACTTTTTGACTGTCACACTGGCGATGTAGGGTTGATATAGTAGGGCAGATTTTCTTGTAACATACCACTGGAAGCTGGAAAATATTTTGCTTGTAAAGATTCCTATGCACAATGTCCTTATGATCATAGGCAGTTACAGTCTCCCCATCCCACAGAGAGGTACAGAACTAAAAAACAAGATGAAGAAGTGAGTTATGATGGTTGCTAAAGGAACAGCTTCCATAGGAGGAATCCTAAACTGCCAAGGACTTTACAAGGTAGGAGAAGAGAGGAGCGAGGCTGGATAAAACAGAAGTCTATAAAACTGCAAGAGCATTGGAGAAGGTCGACAGGAACATTTACGCACTGTCTCATTTGAGTATCAATCAAAACGATCAGCTGGAGAATTCAAAACAGAAGAAAGGAATGGCTTTTTAACTGCTAAGCTGTTTAACTCAACGCCAAAGGACATTGCAGATGCTTGAAGTTTAAACCAGAAAACTACTATACAAATAAACAGAAGAAAAATGCACTCAATAAATAAATAAATAAATAAACATCCTGCCTCTGTCTTGAGATGGCTCTGAGCTGCAGACAGCTGGAAAGTGCAGCAACACACAGAGGAATTTCCAGTGCATGACCATCCTATCATAGTCTACAGCCATCACCTATGGGCTGCATCTAATTTTTTTTTTAAACAAGCTACTGGGCTACATCATTTTCTTAGGACAGCTGATTGTATGGTCTTAAGGAGCATCTTCAGTGAGCTGACTGCATTAGGTGCCCTAATCAGCAGGGGAGACTGTGCGTTGGAGAGAACCAGAAGATGATAGTCATTAGGGCAATGAGTTGTGAAACTGGGCTTTGGCCTCGGTGAAATACCACCGGGGAGTAAACCGGCCTCGCTGCATTTCTTGGCTCCCTGCATCTCCCTAAGGCAGCTGGCTGCAGTCCCCCAGGATGTGTCTCTGCCCAGCGATGAAACGGTCAGTCCAATGATTTACAAGCACTCTGGCATGGACCAGGAGTCTCTTCCCTTCGTGGGTGTCTTCCCATTATTTCCCTTTATGGCAATTTAAAACAACAACCACAAACACAATCAAACAAGCTCCAAATTCCCTTCTGTGTCACCACAAGGAAATGACACCACTGCCCTTTGCAGCTCGTTGAAACATTGCTTATGTGATAGAGAGAAAGCCCGGGGATGATCTGTTGGATATCTGTGCATGCTTTGCTCACAGAGACAGCTACACATCAGTGTAAAGACCAAAAATACAGTGTGAGTCGCAAAGATCCTCCACTGCAAGTGCTTTTTGCCTAAGCAGGAAAAATATCAGTCATATGTTAACATAGCAGGGGCAGAAGCCGTCTCCTTGCCCTTCCATTTTCATAGCCCTTCAGCCTCTCTTAGACATCCTCATCAAAAATAAGCCTTCCTCTTTGCCCTTCTGCTTCTTCCTCTCTCAACAAGGCTTCACATTGTCTCATGTTCTTGTTGCCATTGCTCCCCATTCTGCCTGCTCTTGGGAAAACTCCTCTCTCTTCCTTGGGCCTTGGGCTCAGGCCCCACAGAGCAACCAACAGTAGTTTGCAGAAATCCTGAACCATGGAATTATGGAGCTGGGCTCAGATGGTATCGGGGTACGGTAACTAGGCAAGGCAGAAAGTCACACTTGGATCTAGTCGGAGCCTCAGTTCATTTCCGGCTTTATCGATATTTAACCAGTCTTGGATGCCACCCAGGAGTAACTTGGCAGCCAGTTCAGAGCATGGAGCACAGGTGTGAGGTGTTCGTGCCAGTTTGCCTTGCTCAGAAGATGGGCAGCTGTGCTCTGGGCTACACGAGCAGCCTTCCAGGGTAGCCCAAGGTAGGGCCTGCATCCCTAGATTAGCCTTGGAGTGTTGGAGTGGCAAAGACAACTGTGCTAAGGTGCCAATCCACAGAGAAAAGGTGATCCCTTGGGTAGGACAAGTTAAAAGAGAGTATTTCCAGGCACTGCTACTATTGGGGTATTTAGGACTGGAGATACGTCTGTTTACAGACCACTTGGAGAAAAAGCACAGGGCTCTCTTAATAGAGCAGGCACTGTCTTTTCCAATTCTTCAAGACTCTCTTCCTCTGCCAAGTGGCATTGCTTTTGCCTTATCTGGATTGACCTTCAGCCAAATGGCTTTGATCCACAGCTCTGTCTCAGCCAGACTTTGGAAAAGGAGGGAAATGGCACAGTTGGGTAGGGGTAACTGGGACACAGAGCTGGGCATTATCAGCTGGTGAGCCCATGGCACAGAGAGCTTTGTTGCCCCTTTCCAAGGGCTTCACGCATCTTTCAAGGAATATAAATTACAAGAGGGAGCCTGGTGGGATGGGGCAAGATGGAAATGGAGCAGGTTCTGGTCTAGCTTCTGACAGAATGGAGAGGCTGAGTCCAGGCCCTTGGGTCCTGTTCCAGATGCCCACATATACACTGACACCAAGACACAAGTCTCCATGAAATTGGACTTATCAGCAAAGAGATTTTGGTAGTTTAAAAGCCAAGGGTTGGAGCTGGCTGAAATTTCTGTGTTTTCCATATTTTTCATCTTTTTTTTTTATTCTTTTTTTTTTTTTGCAGAAGTTCAACTTCCATTAAAAAGGAAAGATTTTCTAAGAGTAAGATTTGGTGCACGGGTTGTGAGGGCCAGCAGAGGGAGAAGAGGAACATCCACTGTACACAGGCCAGCAGTTTTCTATCATTCATAATTTCCTCCAGTGGTGAAGGTTATTTTCAAATGGAACCCTTTAAAAATCCAACATGTGGTTTTTTTTTTTGATGCACATGTATCAAAAAAGGTAATACAGGAGATTGAAGAATGGGTGTGCAAGCAGAGGAAGCAAAATCATTTCGAAATATCTGCAGTAATATCTGAATTGAAGTGTTCCCCCGTAAGGCACTTTCTAAAAGACAGAGCAACTACTTACAGATATAAAGTTCCAGTCCTGGGCACATATGGCATGCAGGGTAATAAAGAAATGGCCCATTAAGGAATGAAATGCTTGTTTAGCATCTCCCATGCCTGCTTTATCTCAGGACCTATCACAATAATTGCTTGATAACATACTAAAAATATTAGTGTGTATTCTACCGTAGGCCAAGGAGGATGAAGAACACAGGTTTCAATTTTAGATATAACATAGCCCCAAAAGGCAGCCAACAGTGGCTCTGAGTCAAAGTAATATAAAGAAATAAAAGGCTTTCAAGTTTCGAGATTGAAGGGTACAGAGAAGAGAGTTAGACATTTACATTCTAGGGCTTTTTGTACCCAGTTATCCCTTTTTAGTCATTCTTGAGAGAATTGATTAAGATAAGAAAATGTTAAATGCAATGTTTAGGTACATTTAAAAACATTGCCCTCTGTTCTCCACTAACTATCAGCTAAAAGTGACTTCTCTTTGGGTATATTTCAAGAGAATCATCACAATTCCAAATGTCGGGTGAGATTTTCAAAAGGACTTTTAGTAAACCCCATTTTGAACCTGTCAAAGTCAGACAATTTTGAGAAAATCCCATTCATATGTAGATACATCTCAGTATAGCAATGGAAAGAAAAAAGAGCATATTCTGTATGCGCACACACACTTCTATGTATATATATTTTGAAGGTATAAATCCTTTTTCCCAGCTAGTCCCAAGCATTTTCTCCTACTCTGCGCAAAGGATGAGAAGATCTATCCAGCTATTTCTATGAACCACGGCTAAGAAGCCCTGCAGGCACCTGCCCAAGCTCTACGAAACACAGTCCCTTAGTTTTATCTTTTCACACTTAGGAGGAAATCCCATCCCAATGCAACGTTACAGTGGATTGCTGCAGAAGCTCTGCATTCCCCTCCAGGCCAGCCCATCTGCCTCCAAGAATCTAGACTTGATCACAAATGTATTTTTAATGCACTGGTAAAAGCGTTTACTTAAAATTATCTCATTTTCCCTCAGGGAATTTTCAATTAAACAAACACATAATAATTATTTCCTTTAATTACTCATCTCCATTTACCTGAAGCTAGGGCACCTTTGCCCTCTTTCGCATCAGAGAGCTGTCAGATTGATTCATTACTATTTATTTGTTTCTTATTTTCAGAACATACTTATGTACTAGGGGGTGTAATGAAATACCACTGATGTCGCAGGGATATTTTTTCCCTAGATGTTGACTGTATGGACTCAGTGCTTGGAAAGAAGCCTTTTCTAGTGCAGAAAGCAACCCAAGTCCAGCAGCTGTGGCGAGTTACCAGGGTCAAGAGGTGGTGTTTCATTTCCAAAGCTTTCTCTCATTGTCCTTTGACTTTTGTACAGTCTGTCGGGGAGGTTTGTCCCATTTGGAGCATACGGAAGATGCACTGGGGTTATTTTGTGCATCCCTACTCCATAAAGTAACCCACTGGCAATTCCCACTCACATCTATCATACGTGGTACTTCTGTAGAGCCAACCTCTAGCAAAGGGATGGGAGAACACATTTCTCTTGAACTTCCAGAACTACAGAGATCTAATTTAGTGTTCAAGATGACCCAACTGCCCCCAGGTCTTTGCCAACCTGCAAAGTGTGTGGGCTATTGTAGTTGCCTCCATGCCTGAAGGATCCAACAGCAGAACTCCTGTTTAAGAGCATCCCAAAGCACAAAAGGCAGTGATGAGCACAGCAAGGGCTACAGGAGGGAGAAAAGGCCACAAACACCTTCTTCGCCATGGAGGAAGAACACGGTCTTCAACCCATTGCTACTGAGCTCTGTCAGCTGCCCAGGACATTGCAAGTGATGCTCACTCTCGACCCTGCCTCAACATCACTTTTTTCATTCTTCTTTGCATCCCACAAAGCTTCCCACAGCTCCTGAAATCTGCAGATTTGGCCTTACAAGCACAACTTACGGTGTTTCAAATATGAAATATATATATATATATATGTATATACATATATATATTCTTGCATCCACTCTTTAGCCTCAGCAGGACCCTTTGGGCTTGTGTTAAAGAACAACATGCAGACAGCAACCTGGGGCTGGGACACAGCAGGGCAGAAGATTTGGAGAGGGAAGGAGGAGTTAGAGGTTCTTCTAAGCCACCCAAACCAGACCTGCCACTAGGCACCCTCTGACCAGGTAAGAGATTCCCTTCGCCACACCTGACTGCTGCCATGCACATGTGGGTCCTCCTTCCCCTTCCCAACATGTAGGACCAAACTGTCCAAGTGGGCAGAAAATGGCAGAAGAAAGGGGAAAAACAAGAGAGACGAACAATATCTCTTAAACTAGTGTTAATATGTCAGATACACTGAATTATTTTTAATGAAACCATGGATTTTAACCTGAGACCCGCACTCTGAGTCCTGCCCACTGTCCCTTCAAGCTTCTCTGGGTCTCGTCTGCCTGTTTCCAAGCTGCCACCCAGACCTTGCTACGCTGCTCTTGCAAAATTGCATGTTGGTGCCCGAAGGAGGAGGGCAAATAAAATCGATCTTTCTTACACTGCTGAGCAGCCTCAAGCCCTGGTGAATCAGGGGAAGACTCTGCAACTTCTACCTCCCACAGAATCCGCTTGGGTTGGAAGGAATCCAGATTGGGCCGTTTGTTCTTTAAATCTCAATTATATGTGGCGCAGTCATGCAGGGAGAGATTTCTTGTACCAAAGAAAACAGATAATATTTTAAATCTCCCAAGTATCACCAACACTTCAAACATATCCTAAAATATTCCATATTTGCCTCCTGGGAAATGCAGCACCAAAGCAATTTTTCTCAGGCACTGAGCGGACCTGATGAAGGCGCAGTAGCTACTCCATAAAATCACCTTTCCATGAGAATCCTGAAGCTGAGCATTTCCTAGGGACCCCTTGTTAGAACTGAGTCCCAACTTACATTTGCAGAAACTTCTCCAGTGTTCACAAATAACCAACTCTTTCAAAAAACATCTATTTGAGGAAAAATGGATGAGTTTGTGTTTCCTGTTTTTTTTTTTTTTTTGGCAAAATTATTTGATTTTGTTCTCTTTGCAGCAACAGCCTCAGCTTTCAGTAAGGTAGGTTCCCAAAACTGTTCTTCCAGTGGAAGACGTCACACAAATCTATATCTGAACAGAAAATACTGTCAATGGACAGAAAAGCTCAGCCTCATCTGCAGCAACCAGACATCACGTTACAGGGGCCAGAAGGTAACAATTTCTCCTGAGTAGAGTAAATGCTTCAAGACCTGTTCTTCAACCAAAACCAAAACATGCCATAAACAGAAGATTTCAAGACTTTGCAAATAAACTGACAGTAAACATGCCCAAATTGCTCACATGTTTGAAGCTAGTCATGTACTTATGCATTTGCAGGATCAGGGCTTACAGAACCAGGACACAGGGGGAGTTAGGAGATAATTATCCAAAGAGACCTAAAATAAATATCTGTGGGCCAAGCAGTGCCATATGCACTGTATATTGATTTGGTAGTAAAGGGATTACTTGAGTGATAGTGTCTATTCTGTATATTATTCAAATACAACAGATGGGAAATTGGCATGCCATGTAAAATACAAAATTCAATATTCACCCAAGTGGGCTGATAAATTATCATAAACCATTTATGAATATCCCTCAACCATGAAGCCTAATAATAAAATAAAATTAAAAAATGGAACTCACAGTGCAGCTTTATCAAATGGCAGGGACAGAGGCATGCTCTGGAATAGGGCTCTGCTCTGCCATCCTAAGAGGTCCTAGACTCTGCTTTCTTCTGCAGACAGTCCCATCAGACCAATAGAAGGTACATCACTCCTGGTGATGAAAGAGGGAGTCCTTGAATCCAATGGGAAGGAGAATATTAAACACAAGAGAGGTCAGCATGAACCAAAATGTTTAAAAGAATTAAATTTGAAGATACACTGCATTAGTACATATTTTACTACATATTTATTATTATTGCTTTTCATGATTGCAAATAAAACAGGAGAAGTGGAACTGTTTGATGGGATAAGAATGGGAAAAAGACCCAATAGTGCTAGAAAAAGACATCAGTGCATTGAAAGTGCCATGACCACAGGATCCATGTAGAATATTTCACCTAAACCAACAAATACATCCCAGTGCACTCTGCTCACTGCTCAGCGTGCCGAAGAAACTGCTAAAAAGAGACTTCAGGAACAAACTCTGCTAGGGCATCAATGTTAGTCTTCTTTCCAAGCAGATTGCTATTTTGCACTGGTCATAATGTGGAAAATGGCAGTCACTGAAGTGCTTGGACACGGGGCATGTTCTGAACAGTAGAAGCAAAACCAGATCAGAAAGGAGCCTCGAGTCCCCAGGGACCTGTGGGCTGGAAGCACCTTTGCTCACACTCCTCCACCCAACAGATCACCACGAATGGAGAAACCTGGTTGTGGCCTTCTGTGAACCTCACAAGCAGGGATCATACAAAAAGTAAGAATTCAGGGCAACTCAAGTATATAGAAACCAACATAAGGTTTTCTGATTGAAGAAAAATTTTAGTTGGCCTGTGTGGGTGTTATTCCTTAATATGGAAACACTGAGGGCAGTGGACCCTGATGGGGAAAGAAAATTTAACAGCTGAAGTTCCTTTTCCACAGCAATTTTGGCTAGGAAGTAGAGTGAAACAGTCTCTAGCAGAAGTAAATATTCAGCACAGTCTAGAGAGTTTTAAAGAATTTCTGCCTCACAGGGCAGCTCATACCAGGGCTTAAGTGGACAGCCAAATTTATATATGAAAGTTAATAAGGGACAAACATCCTCTTGTCTTCCTTCTGTTAGGTTGGATGCCTCCTAGGTTCTTTTGTCTAGACTGAGCTATTGCACATTCCTGATAAACCTATCTGTAAGCTGATAAGAGTATTGATAGCAAGTTAGCCAACATGGTACCATCTGGACGAGGTCTAGCAATTCTCCATGACCATGGCTAGTCATGACCAGGCCTATCACTCTCAGAGATGCTAATCAGAAAACAAAATTAAAAAAAACCTGTCCACATATGTCTATCAGTGAATTATTCCAGATATAACACAGCTGCAAATTAAGTGAACTCAGAAGATCTCCAGATTTCAATCTCCAGAAGAGAAGTCCTTCAGAAATGCAGCATCTTTGCTTTGCAGTGTAACGATCTGGTGAATTTTCCTTTTTTTCAGTGATACAGAATTGTATCCAAAACAGGTATCTAAACAAACAAATGCTTACTGTGAGTCGTTCTGCTGAGAAAAAAATTAAAGGCTTGCTTTCAGCTATAGACAAGATTTTCAGAATGAAGCGGAAATAATTCAGAAGGAATTTATAGTTAGGAGATTAATCCTCAAACGAGGCACAGAAATAAATTACCTGATTTTTAATATTCCTCATCATCCAGCAAGGCTGTTCAGTTTTCTCCTTGAAAGGAAGGCCACCTGTTAGAGCACCTAGACATGGATTTATCTATTGGTCTCTGAAAAAAACCCACATTCATTCCTCTTCTTCAAAGACCAATTCAGTGTTACACTTCTCTGCACTCAGCTCTGCTGTAACTGTAAACTGTAAACCAACACATCTAGAAATAGAGCCCTTTCTCCTTGGCAACATACATATAAATATAATTTATCTGTTGCACTTGCTACATCTCTAGGGCATAAACAGTTCTGTTCCTAAACTCCAAGATTTTATAAGGTCTCTAGGTTGGTAGGCTAGAGTTCCCTATCGCTGACCTGATAGTCAGCACAATTCATTTCATTTCTGATTTCTACCCTGTGCTTTGTCAGTCTTGCTTATGGAGACCATGTAGTCCTTAAGGACTTTTTATTGACAGAAGCTGACACCACCAAGGACCTGAGAAAATCAGCGTCACTTCCTGAACTCAGCCCTCCTGGTAACAGCACAGAGCAGAACCGATTCAGAGCATTTAATCCCAACTTGAATACTTTCCTGGCATGGACTAGACTTCACCGCAGCTTCTCAGGATGGTAAGTCTGTGGAAGGAAGTCTGATCCAGGTCTCCAAAGCTTTTTCTTTAGCCATCACATAAAGCAACTCTGCTTCAAAGTTTCATCCTTTTCAAGCCATTGTCATCTCTTTCCTTTTCCCCCTTCTCTTTCTTCTTTGTCCAGCATTCAAGAATTGCCAGATTATCAAGCCAGAACACCTCAAGAGACCCTCTAAATCCATGGTCACCCTGTAAATGACTGTCTTGACTTGCAACATCATGCAGATACCACTGCTGATCCCAGTCAGTCTAAGGCAAAGGGATCATGAAAACCCCTTCTCGTATTTTTTTGCACTGACTTCAGCTTTGGGATCACTGGGCCATAGGCTGAAGAAATCTCGTTGTTATTGGCCATGAGTATGGTGTACAAACTGGAAGAGCTGCTGGCACACTGCTGACTCTGATTTCATACCCGTGGCCATGAGGATGGGAACCTGACCTGTTTTCTGTTTCCTCTGAGACAGTGTCATCCCAAACACTGCTCCTCTGACAACGCTATGCCACCTTCCTGTGAATAAAGACGTTAGGCTGTGGTCTTCCATAGTCTTCAATGACCTGCAAACTGGATACCTTCTCCTCCCAAGTACAAAACCCTCTACCTGTAACATTTGATTCACATGCATAAATTTGATCATTTAAAAACAAGACCCTTTTACATCCCTATTTCCCTCGCGTTTACTTTATCCATGATGCAGGCGCCATCGCTTTTGTAGACACACAGGTTTATGCACCTCAGAACAGCAGTGCACTGATGTGTCATTACTATAATTAAGAAATATGGGATGATTCAGTAGCAAAGGGGAAAAAAAGACAGAAAGAAAGAGAAGCCCCCTGCAACATAATTGGTCACTGCTATGAATCTTTACTCAGGGGACAGATAGCACGACCAGAGGTAATAGCTTACACACGTATTCTTGAGCTGTGCAATAGATGGAAAAGTGTCCCAGATGGATTGGGCAGGGGCTTAGTTCCGGGATTATGATGAGACAGTGGGTAATTATTGAGTGGCATTGCCTCAGCGCTGATTATATCTGCAAGCTTGTTCCTTTCCTTCAGAGGAAAGCATTGATAAAGATAAACCATGCTGCTCTATGTCCTTCATGTAGCACAAAACAACACATTTCAATCTAACAGGATCAGGTCTCCACTTTGATCACAATCTGTTACCTAGATGTCTTTGCAAATTAATCAGCCCTGCTTGTTTAGCTCCAGTCAGTTTGTACTGCTAAATTAATAAATGTACTAGGAGCAACAGAATACATAATTAAATTCTACAGTTTAATCTCCACATAATAATTTTGACCTTAGTCTGGGGCCTCTGTTATAGCCAGCAACACATTGAATAGACACAGACCTTGCAATGCAGCTTACACTAACAATCTACCTTGAACGATTACTCAGGGGCACCATAATCAAGAGCTACAAAAATCAGAGAAAGCAGGATGCACAATTAGGAAAACAAAATTGTAGCCAAAGCTTCTGGGTATATAAAATAAAAGAGAGCTAAGGCAGCGTAGGCTTATGTCTACCTCAAAACAATATATTAAAATATACTTTGCTTTGGTGCGGTTTACAGGAAAATCCACATTCTAGGGTTTACATCAAATGCAACCCAAAGCAATCTGAGCCTGTTTTAATAAAGGTGATACCCAAAACACTTAATGTTCTTCTCAGGGACACTCATAAACTTTTGAGAGAAGAACAAGCCATACCATGAAAGGGATTTTGCACCAACCTTGTTGAATGCAACATCGCTCAATTATTACAGCTGTTCAAGATGCTTTTGTATAGGGGACCCTTTCCTCCCACATCACAACTTGTGCTCAAGTCTGTGATCTTGCCTCCTAGCAGACGAAACCCCTTCACCTGTGGAACCTCAGTGTCTTGATTCAGGTACAATCAAGGGCTTTTTCTCTGCATTTACAGGTTCTCCTCAGCTGCTGGAGCTGGTGGGGACAAAGACTTTTCTGCAGACACTGTCTGGAGCTGTTTCTGCGTGAGAATGTGCAATATGAACATACCCAAAGTTACTGGATGTCTTCAGAATCCTCACCTTGGCTTCTATTCTGAGGACAAAACAGGTAGATTGTCCTATATCTCAATATCAAAACCTTGCTGATTATTTCCAAGAAGATTAATTATCATGAGTACCTTCTCTCCACTTGCATCATTTTGAAGCTTTTTGCCTAAAGAATCAAATAGGTCCGGACAACGTCTTGTGTCAGCAGGATCAGGTCAGGTTTTGCTATGTTGACTTTTAGCTTTGAGCAGCAAGGCTGTAATATGCAGCATAATTACGTGGGAGATGTGCACAGCATGATAGTGAGATGCAATGGACTGAGTTCAGAGCTCAACATCCAGTTTTTGTGCTCAACTTTACCTTTATTCACCTTAAATATAAAGCTAAGCATCCCTAAGGCAAACAGGAATTGCTGGTGTTCACATACTCAACACTGTAACATAACACATGTAACACTGTAACATAAAAAGACAACGATAAATGTGTGTAAAGGAGAAAGAATCAGAGAATAATGAAGTTTGGACCAGGGCCAGCCAAATGCAGCTGGACCTGATGGCTGCGAGTGGTTGTTTTGGGGGTGCTAGACTGTAGGCACCAATGATGTGATGCTGCTGCAGCTGGGCCAAATCCTCCATCAACGTGTAGAGGATCACTTGAACTTGTTCCTATTGAATAGGATTTCGGTGCAAATTATAAGATAGAATATTTGTTTAAAAACAAACTAAGAAACAAAAGAACAATTGTAAAAGTATCTGACAGTAATATAATTTACCTATTTTCCTTTGCAATATTTACATTTAAAACCAGCTAGCAGCCTTAATAATTTGTGGTTAGAGATAGTATGAGAAGCTTATAAATTATTTTGGCAGCCAATATGTAGTGGACAACATGAGCAGATAATATATACTTCTGCTTGGGCTGTCTAGGGCCTTGACTGTGGCAGCTGGCAGCACAATTCTCTGCAGAATGCAAGGTAAATTGCAGCATCACTCACCTATCTGCAAACAAAATTCAGTGTGATCCATCCAAGTGTGAGGAACACTCAGTGAATTCAAACTAATTTAACCTTGGTGGTGAACTTTGAAACTATATGGAAATACGGCACAGGACAGCAGAGAATTAACCTGGTATTTCATGCTCTTTTTAGACACAAGTTCTCTCCCTTCGTCTCTGATGGCTGAGTGAAAAGTCTCTGTGAGCTCATGGTAAAAAGCCTGCTGAAGAACACGCAAAAAAATTGTTCCACAATTTATAATGCAAGCTCGTTTGCTATTTACTTCATTCTGCTTTTCCAAGAACTCATCAAGGATACAGAATGGGGCAAATGGAAAACCTGTTGAGATGGATAAAATTGTTCCTAGGAAAAAAAAATAAAAAAGGAGTTCCCAGATCCTAACACTGTCGCTCCAGTCTGGATATCACAGGAGCACAGGAGAGATGTAGTAACCTGTGGACGTGGTGGCAGACTTAAGGCATCTACAAGAGCAAAGGCAGCACAATGCATGAGAGACGGCGACACAACAAGCTGAAAGATAACTGAAAACCAGTGTAAACCTCTATCACCAGGCTCCTAGCACAACGGTTGTCCCTGGCCATGCAGGACGGAGGCAACAATCCTCCGATCTCGCGGCTCCTTCCAAGTGTTTTGGATGGGTGGAGGTGCGGCGTGACACAGCAGGACTCAGAGCAAATACGGGTGTCTCCAATGGAGATGTCCCCCTCTCTGCGGCCCCATGGTAATCAACGCAGAGAAAACAGGCACCTTCGGATGTCTCTTTGGCCTCCTGAAGTTACGTGAGATGAGTCATGTGTCTCCAGGCCGCGTTGTTAAACGGCTCTGTGTCTGCACACTGGGTTGCTTGCCTGCCGATTGCATCCTCTTCCTCCATCACATCCTCTTCCTCGCGTCACCTTTCGCGGCCGCGGCCCCGGGTCCTGTGGTACCGGCACGGGGCTCCGGGCCTGCAGACCAAACTTGTGTATTACGGACACAACCATTCACAGCAAGGGTGGTGGGGGCTCCTACCCGGCTCACGCAGGCCCATTTCCACACATCTGCCCCAAATCTTCCCTCCTGCACCCCGTGTTTCTCCCACATGCGTCAAGATTGGATGTTGATATTATAAACGAGGCATAAAGTGTGTTCGTTAACACATATTTCACAGCCTGGCCTACTACAGAGAAATGCTGAGCACCTCGCTATATGCAAGGCTCAGGTCTTTCGGCAGATGCTTGGATCTATCAAGTATAGCCCATAACACATAGCAAGGCCATTTTTTCATGCTAAACGATCAGACCTACCTTCCCTTTACACTGTGTACATGCACTATTTATTTTTCTTATTAGTAAGTAAATGACACATTCTAGAAGACCCACGCTTTGTTTTAAACATCACTAAAACATGACTACCACATTAATTTATTAATCATTATTTACTGTAATAGCTATTAATATTAGCTATTGTTATTAATAAGCATCAAGACGCTAGCAGTTTACTTTTCCACATTTAATAAAAAGAGAGATGGCAAAACCACAGCATGAGGAAGAAAAACACCTCTCTTAAAGAACAACAAACTGACAAAATTTTCCACTAAATGGGCAACACAGGCAATCAGTCTTGTTCACCTTTATATCAATTATAAATTTAAAGATCAACCGGAATATGGAAATGTCTGGAGGCCAGCAGTATTAAAAATATTACGCGTCCTTAATGTAGAACTGTCATGCAGTGGTCTTTAAAAAATAAACTTCAAACCTGTGCGTTATGTTGGAGCAGATAAGCATTTGCAGTCAGGTTGTTGATCCAAAGAGAGTAATTAAAGAAGGTGAGGTCTAAACTTGTCAAAGTCATTTTGCCCTACTTTCCTATTTATAGGTTTCAAAATGGAAAAAGCCTTCAAAAGGATTTGCATCCTAGCTTCCCTCTGTAAAATCCTTCTGCAAGAGATTTGAGAATTAGCTGCTGTGCCTGCAGTATATTAAAATCTTTGACAGCCATCCACTTGGGGAATCCCTGGGAAAAAAAAAGAAACAACAAAAAATAACCACCTCACTTTGCTTCCAAAGCCTCACACTGTCACTTGAAAGCGGGGACTAATTCACCATTCCTCATACGTGTTCCTAACGCGTGTCCCTGCTGTGGGGCTCTGCGGTGGGTGCAAATGTGTAGGCAACAGCTGCCCCCCTGCTCCTCGTGGGCTCCTGAGAGCCATGGCCAAGGGGTTTCCCTGCCCTTAGGCCACAGTGGGAAGGAGAGGGGAGACTCCCTGTCCTCTCTCATGGTTGGGTTGGATGAGGATCGGGCTCAGGTGGATGAAGATCAGGCTCAGATGGATGAGGATCAGGCTCAGTTGGATGGGGAGTAGGTTCAGTTGGATGAGGACCAGGCTCAGATGGATGAGGACCAGGCTCAGTCGGATGGGGAGTAGACTCAGCTGGATGGGGAGTAGGTTCAGTTGGATGAGGACCAGGCTCAGTTGGATGGGGAGCAGGTCTGGTCATCTTTGACCCCCCTCAATGGCCAACAGACCCGAGCAGGCACTAGGGAAGTGCTTCGCAGAAAGGTGAAGAGGAGACAGCTCTAAACACCTCTTCTCAAAACTTGTTTTAGCAGCCAAATCAAGAAAAAAAGAACTGGCTTTTGCTACTTTTAAAGGAAAAACAAGCTTCTCTGGGAGAAGTTTTCTCCACTTTTCCTGCCCAAACAGTAAATTTTAAACTTTACAAAAATTCAGTGGAAATACGTAGATGGAAATAGGTTTTACGTGAAAAAAGCAAGTTGCCAACCTTGAAAGCTGGAAAAACTATGCATACTTTTTGTTATCAGACATTTTTAATCAAATCCAGAAAAATCCTTCTTAAAAAAAATATGTGATTTTGATGGGAAAAGAATAAAAGAGAAAAATACAACTGGAGTGCAAATTTTTCAGCTGTTACTTTCTGAGGTATGAGCCAAACCTTTGCATGGACATTTTATACAACAGCTTTTCTATTACCTGCCAAAACTGAGAGTTTTCTTTGAGTAGTTCTTCCATACAGCAGCTGTGCAGTTAAATGCTTCCTCCAGCTCAAGGTGTATTTTTATGTCCAATGCAGAAATGAAGCAGTATTTAGTGGGCGAACAGATATGTGCTGCCAGGAACATTACACTGTCTGAAAATGGAAATTTCTATGCGTGCTTACCATAACTTCTTTGAGCTAGGCCATGGAAAGGTATGGAGTTACCTAATTCCAAAATCATAGCTGTCTAAGCAGGTAAGAGAAAGGACAGAAGAACTGATAAAAACAAAAACATTTTGAGCAAGCCCATAAAAAAAAAAGTCTAATTCTCTATAAACTGTGACTATTTGGAAAAAAAAATAAGTCAGTGAACAGTTTTCTTTCTTGTTCACTCAAATTCCAAAGCCACCATTAAGAAGTGGGAAAGTTCCTTACCACGAGGACTAAAAATGGCACTACTTAAGTGCCAAAAAAGACATTGCTGCTTTCCACCTCGGCCCTTCCCAATCCTGAAGGATGAGCAATGGAAGAGGAAATGCATTTTTTTATGGCCAGACCAATCTTGCTGAAGTAAACAATGTCAAAGGCAACATTTAGCTAATTAAAAATGAGAAATAGAAAAAAAAAGCAGAGCCCAGAAACAGTCTAAACTCTCCCAAGGGACAGCATATAGGCCAGGCATATCCTTCCTTACTCCTGATACCATCAACAAGATTTTTAGCTGTTTAACACAGTGCAAGTTCACCTGCAGTTCTCAGTAAGCTGGTTTGCAACAGCTGCACGTTTAGTTCACAAGCTTTGTGGCACTCTTGCTTTTAATTCTCTTGTTTTTCCACTGCTACCACCCTTCCAAGAGAGCATCTGTCCTTATCTACAAAAGGCTCTGCAGAAGATATAACCCTGCAGCTCTTCGAATGTCCCGGGAGGAAAGGACTTGGGTTGGGTTGTTTGCTTGCTACTGTCAAATTGTTTTAGTCACTTGTTCCTCCTGAAGTCAAAATATAATTTATTCAAGACAGAAAAACAACCTTCTAGAAGAGGAAAACACACTCTCCACTATACATTGATGCCTCTAATAGGAAATATCCTCGGATCCAGTCTCTCCATCTTCAGTTTTAAATGGGTTTTCAAATTACATCCTTATTTGCTGCTTCTGTATTGCTCTCACATCCTTGAAAACAGAGCATCAAACACAGTATTTTTGACCCCAAATATCACAGGTATCCCCTCGCAGGGGCTCTGCAACACAATATAGTGACATATCAGTGGTAATTGTTCTGACAAAGACCCTCTGAGCAGTGTCATTGGAGGTGACAGTCCCTGGCAGTCTCCAGCTTAGCAGCAAGGTCACCGGGGAAAGGCAGTTTCCACTAATGCTGTCAGGCAGTGGCCAGGCACAGCACAACTGCAGCTCAATCTTCCTGTCCCCGAGCAGCTCCAGAGCGACCACCGTGCTAGGGGACAAGAAAGAGCACAAGGAGAACCGATAAAAACACAGCGCTTCAAAATGTCTGCACATTTCTGTGTCAAAACAATTAAAAATAAAAGGGGAAGGGGCAAGGAGAAAGGATTTGTTCCATTTTTACAAAGTGTCTCTGCTAATGAACAGGCATATCCATGGATTGAGGGGATCTTGGTGAGAGCAAGTGGGATGAGATGGACATCTCCCTCCATTCCCATGGATCCTGATCGTTCAAGAGAAGAGCCAGGGGAAACGGCCCGTTCTCGCCGGGTCTGAGCTCAACTCGTTGCTCATAGTTTTACTCCCTTGTGTGCCCAGAGGAGTAGAACGATCGACTCCTGGCTTCCTCCTGTTGCAAAGGCTGCGTGTGGGCTACTGCCACGTGCATTTGCAAGGAGGATGCTCTGCAAACTGCCATGCAAAGCCAGGGAGGGCAGGGAGCCGCAGCAGAGCCTCGTGCACGTCGCGCTCTCCAAACGTTCAGTTTTACTGACCCGGCCTTCCCTGGAGGTACCACTTACCCAACAGGTGACGTGTGACTCGGTGGTCGGGAGGTGACAACGTGCTAGAAATAGGAAATTCATAGCGTTTGTATTCCGTTTCCTTTGCTATTCTAAGGGTTGAAAGGGCCACCATTTTAAATTTAATTTACAGGGTATACCGTCTATCTGTTGGAAACACGAGGAAGCAGACCTTGTCCTAGTATTTATCAGACACATGCCGCCCATCTGCTTGAGCTGGGTCGAGGAGGATTTGCTGTTAATCCTTCAGACCCATCTGCAGGGGGTTCAAAATGCTGACCAGAAAGCTAGACAAGATGAGGTTTATTTAATTAAAAAAACTGCTCCGGAGGTTACTGGAAATCACTCTGAAGAAGAAATAGCTTTTGATCATGTCACTTCTAGCAAAGGAGGGAGGGGAGGGGGGCGGGAGGCAGGCAGAGTTTTGCATCAAAATAAGATTGCGACTCGCAGTAAATAAATAAAATTATCGAGCTGCAGCAAATAAAGCTGCTCCTGTGAGGGGATGTTGCTATCTACCTGTTACATCAAACGGAGAAATAAAACGAACCCCCACTCCTGCTTGGATGTTTCATCACCACGTTGCAGGGTTTGGCCTCTAATCTGGGCCAAGTATGAAAGGGAGAAATTGGGTTACTTGTGCACGCACACACACATAGACACACACACTAATCTGCAGGTTTGTTTGCAGGGATCTCAAAATGAGGCAGATAACCCAGAAAACAACCCCAGAACAGCAGCAGGTTAGCACTTTAAAACGTGGCATTTCTGTTTGCCTGCCCTTTGGAAGAAACACGAGTTGCTGGGGAGGGCAGCTAACCTGAGCTTTATTACTCGAACATTTAATTTCAGCTTTTCATAATCAGGGCTACTGCCATCCAAGATCCATTTATGTGGAAGTGAGAAACAATAAAATCCCGGCTACGTTTGCTCTGCTGGAAATGGACATCTGTTAGTAACGATATTATTCCTAATGAAATATTATGTACATAACTGGTTTGAGGCAGTGCTGCCGTTTGGGAGAATGGGCTTTTCGTGGGAATAATCCTCGATCTTTGAGCTCCCATTTAGCATTTTATGGCAATATTATGCACAACAGTTTTCGAAGTAACGCATACAGACAATTTGCCCCCTGCCTCTCGGTGCTCTTGGAAATGCTGTTGCTGTTCCTAATCAGATTCCTGGACCGGGGTTACACAATCCTGTTTTTCTTCTCTATTTTTAAGCGCATCTTTGCAGAGAGAAAAAACAGAAGCGGGGCTGAGTCCCAGGGAGAACAAGAGGCAGCAAATTGCAATATTCCCGACAACAAGGGCTTCAACACACCGCTGAAATACAGCTCCACCTAGAGACAAGGGGCACCCATCCCGCAGGAAAACACGGATTTCCAAAGCCTTGGCCGGGAACAATGGGAAGATCTTCCTCTCCTGCAGAGTGGCAAGAGAAGCTTCACGCCGCTTGGGATCAGATAGTGAAGCCTTCTGCTTTGTGGCTGAAGATAACCTCTGGGCAAAATAACTTTATCTGCAGCAAATTATTCCTTAGCTTCCCATTGCAGGATTTGCTTCACCTTAGTCCCAAGCAAGTGGTGCTGGCTGCTATCAGATAGAGCGTGCGAGGCAAGTCTGCTTTGATTTAATAGAGAAGCTCCCATGGAAAGTGCTTGGGCAAAATAAGAAAATCTCATCCAAAGATTGGGGAGAGAGAAAATTCACTGAACTTCTTTTATAAAACTGGGCTAGATAACCAGGTTAACCAACTATGCAGAGATGTGAGTGTATAGATATAAGGTCTCTGGTGTTCAGCAGGCCACTAAAAGTTCTCTCTTCTGAATGTGCAGCTTCAGATTGCCCTGGGTCTTTTGTTCCCCTGAGCCTCCCAATCCACATCTTGTTACTTTTTACTGGGTAAACTGGGCATTTCCCGTAGTTGGGTTTTCTCAGTCATGCAAATGTCACATTAACCCTTCCTAACTGTCCCTCTGGGTGCTCCCAGGCCAAGACTTTGGGAGGATTCCAGTCCCTGGAGCTGCTTTTCCTTGTTCCACCCACGGAAGAAATCCCTGCTGCCTCCGGCTTTCCCGACCTGCTGGTAGCTCCTGCACTGCAGAGCTGGCAGCAGGGAATATCTGTCCTTGCCTTCCAAGCCAGGCAAGTTTTGAGTTCAAGTTACTGCTGAACTGACACTTCTCAGACGTCGGGCTGTGAGTCAAAGCACGTTTCCTCCTGCCATCTCCATATGAGACAGTAACTTTGGAAGTGGAGGTGCTGAGGGCTGGAAGCAACAGCAGAGTTCACCAGGTCCCATCTAGAAGGTTTTAAATCTGACTCCTGGACCTCACCAGGCAGAGCATTTATTCCATAAATTCCACAAGATTTAAAGGGAATTCCTAACAAAAGAACTTAAAAGGCAGCAAAGCCCAAATTATTTCCCAGTGCAGGCACTTAAACTGCACACAGATCCTGTATTTACCCATGCAGAGTGGAATTTGCACAGGCAATTAAGTTGGTCGACATTTTCTCACTGTGTAGATACCTTCATCAGCAAACATTTGTGCAAGCAATCAGGAGGGCTATATTTTTAAATGTCCACCCTGATATGCGCAAGGAAATGCCTCAGCCAGCAAGGAAAGAGCGAGGACACAATTTAGATGAATTCGTATGAGCACTTGCCAGCAAACGCAGTCAGTAAGAAACCACAGAAGCAAGTGACGACAGCCACTCGCTCTGGGAAAAGAGCCTAAGAGATGGCATTTAAAGTATCTCAGAAACAGGTAAAGATCACCCAAAATGCCATTTTTTTTTGTCATAATTACTTGGCAAAGAAAACAGAAAAGTTAAAATCACAGTGGGGCACCACAGTCCTCCTGTTAGCAGAGTGAGGCTATTGATCCAATTACTCACCTATTTAGGAGACAGAAATTCAAGCAGGAATGAGAACATAGTTATCCTCAAATCAGCTATCAGCTGGATGCCACCCTAGGCAATTAGCATGTTCCTAATGTGCTACAAACGAAGCCCAAATTTTGTCCTCAGATGCCTGCGTTCAGCTCCCGCTGGCTTTGCTGAGCCCGTGGTTTGGAGCACAGGAATAGCAGAAGATCTGGAGGTCCTTCCTGAGCAGTGGATATTGCAAAGGCTTTAGACAAACAGCCTTGGCTGGCAGGAAAGGACGGACAGGGGAGATCTGTGAACGCTGCTAGCAGAGCAGAAAGTGTGAAAAACCTTCCCTGCCAGACTAAGGAAGCAAGAGCAGCCCTGGAAACGGACTGAAAATACATTTGTAAGCACTACAGGTAGTAAGCTAGTAATTTTTCTGGGGCTGATCCTTGGCAGGTATTAATCACCTGAATTCCACTGACTTCCTTGGTTCACACCAGCTGTGGCTCCGTGTCCATGTTCCTGTTAGAGACATCGAGGCTCTTCTTTGGGGCAAGTTTAGTCCTAGTTATACCGCAGTGACTACATTAGTTGCACTGACACTAACGAGGGAAAGTCTGAGCTCACGCTGCAGGTGATAAGAACTGTGGCTGTAGCATTTGTTACCATCAAAAGGAAACATTGGCACACTCATATATGTGAACATACTTGTTGCATGCTGGTTTGATTTAACTTTTTTTTTTTAATTTTCCCTTAAAAAGAAGTTGAATACAAACTCTTTTCCCCTTAAAATGAGATTTTATTGCAACCCAAAATTTCCTGCACAGGGAAAAATGTTTCTCAGAAATGTACCAGGCAAAAATACCCCAAGGTTCATGATTTGTTCTACATCTGCCCGAGCCAACAGTGCATTGTGGGGGTAATCTGCCCAATTTATGACTGTTTCCTCCTCTCCTTTGGCTGTGCATGTCCGAGAGCAGCCTGGCTCCATCTTCTCTGTGACCATGAGTTCACTGAATCCGTGTTGTAGATCTTTCCTCAGCCTTCTCTTCTTCAGGCTGAATAAACCCAGCACTCAGTCTCTCTGTGCATGTCCTCTGCTTCCACCTCCTCATCATCTTGGTGGCCTCTGCTGGGCTCAGTCCAGCTGGTCGGTGTCTTTCTGCTACCAGGGAGCCCAAACCTGTCCACGGTGCTCCGTATTTAATCACAAAGTCCCTTGGAGGACAAGGAGATTGATGGCTGAACTTGCTCTCTGCTCCTCCTTTAGTTAGCAGTACAGTCTGCCTGATGGTTTTAAGGGCATTTTCTAATTTTTAGCAGAGTGTGACAATGCTCCTGACAAGCGTGAACTAGCTCAACTCTGTGGGTTTCGAAATGGAGCCAGGCTGATTTATTCTGGGTCGGAATAAGTTTAGCTGAGTCCCGGACACCTCCTTTACCGCTCTCAGTCAAACAGATGCAGCCCTGACTGCAAGTCACCTACCTGCCTCTGTTAACATCAAAATATCCCAATGACACAAGGAATGTCCATGGGGAAGAGAAACCCTGTTATGGAATTCATCAGTGGACAAGAGCACGTGGATCTGCAGAGCTCGGGGCAAGGGGGCAAACACTGGCCTCTGTGCAGATAAAAAATGGAATAGTAAGTATGTAAGAGAAGCATTTCGTAATTATTTGCACCAAAGTGCGTGCTAGGCCGGCTACAAAGCTGACCACCAGGAAAATGCTTAATGTATTTTCAAGCAGCTTTTCATTGTCTTTTAATGCACGTTAAGAGCTGGAAACAAAGACAGGAGCCAGCTCTGCTCCAGCCTGTGCTTTGTGGAGGAACAGCGATGTCAGGATGAAGCCAGCACAAACCCCAAGCTGCCAGGAACCGTCCCACACACTCAGTGTGAACGAGCACCCTTCCATGTGGCTGCCTTCTCCTGCCACCTCTCTGGGCCTGGGCACCAATTGCTTTTCTCCATCACACAAACCATCCTTCAGAAAACAGCTACCCTGGGACACCTGCACTTATGGCTGTCCTTAGCAATATGTTTCCAGAGGGTGTTCCACTTTTCTTGGCATAAAATAAGCTCTCCCAGAGCTCCTGGTATTCCTCTCTTTCCAGTGCCTTCTTACGATGGGCTTACACCTAGCCAAGGGAGGGCTTTGCTCCCCAAACTCCTGGAAAGGCTTTGCAGGAGACCCAAAACTCCAGAACATGAAGGTTTGTCCCAACTATTCTTCCTATAGTCTCACCTTCTGTTTTGCTTCCTCCCGTTCCAAAATATTTAGACTACTTCACAGCCGTGCGAACTAAATGTTATTGACTAAATTTGGCTTCTTGATTATCACAGCAATTACACACCTCCCGTCTCCAACTTCTTTAAACAGAGCTGATTAATATTCAGACTTTGCAATCCCTTGATTAAACAAGACATCCACAAGGAAGACACCACCAGAGACCAGTTCCCAAATGGAAGCTCCCTGTCAAAAATTATAAAAGAAAAAGGAAAAAAAAAAAAAAACAGGTCTTTCATCTGCTTCCTGTGAAGTTTCAGCTGTGTCTGTGTCACTGTGCAGAAGGCAATAAGGGACGATGTCGACAGATGGGGAGTTGAGGACACAATTCACCCAGCCTTCAAGAAAGCTTACAGTCCCGTACTATACATTAATCCACAAGGTCAGCAATGGGGGGGGAGAGGGGGCACTAACCATGTAAGCAGATAAAGAATTAAGATGGAGGTAGCAGACAGAGCGTGCGTGTCCACACTGTTTAGTTTGGATGGAGGGATCTGGTGGAATGTCACAGGGGGCATTTCAGCTGCAGGGCTCTTCGCCGTAGGCATGGCCAAAGGGGAAGGAAAGAGCGCGAGGGAAGAAAGGCTGCAGGAGACAACTCATTTAGGTGACAGTCAGTGCTGAACGGGGAGGAAATTAATCCAGGATGACACGACAGACTAGGATTAAGTAGCTCACCCATGTCATTAGGTTGCATGCACATATAGATGAGCTAAAAAAGATAGGGACAATGCTTACCCCAAATAATTGAGGACACCACGAAAGAGGGTCAGGGGAAGGTTATAAAACCAGTAGATTAGGAAATTTCTGGGGGAGGTTTTCCAGTGATTCACTCCCTTGCTAAAATATCTGTTCCTGCTCCGATCACCTTTCCTCGAACCTGTCTGACTTGCTTTTCTTTCCAGATTCTCCCTTTCTTCTCTCCTTCCCCAAGATATCAATTCCTCCTTCCCTGACCTAGCACTCATGTTGTCTTACATTCAACTCTCACATTCAATCCTACTGCTCTCCACTTCTTTCTTCTGAAAAATCCAATGCAGAAAATAGAGCAGAATCTCTCTGTATGTGCAACGACTGGAAAATACAGTGACCAACAGAGACAGACTGAACAACCTCTTCAGTATTCAGGGGTTGTCTATTGCTTGAGCCAAGCTAACGGACACTACAAATGCTCCAAACACATCACCAAGGCTTAAACCTTTATGGTTAAGTTGGTTATGTTGGGCCATGTGAAGCATGTACAGCACAGCCTCTTGGGAACGGTTTCATAACCTGTTCAAACCAACCTAAGACCAATCTGCTACCAGTCAAGGACAGGGCTACAGCTTTCCTCTTCCTTCATATTGGTTGATACACTCAAAAATTATTTCTGGGGTTGTGGCAATTTGTTGCAAAGCTACAAGATCAAAGGAAGAGGTAGGCATGCATGTTTGGGCATGAAGGATCCTGAGAGGCAGCAAGCAGCTTCAGACTTGAGCTCTGAGCTTTCTTGTGGTACTAATATTTATAAGAAAGCAGGACTGAACATAGTGTTCCTCTGTCCATAAGCTTGAGTGACACTGTACTTTGTGTTTCTAATGGCACTTGGCCATTTAGGGTCCTCAGCACCAGCAAAAATGCATGCTCCTATGCTGGAATAATGAGTTATATCTGTTAAAAATCACCTCTCCATGAATACAAAAGTGGTTTAAATCACCTGCTTTGTAAATTAAAAAATGATCAATCTCACTCAGAGCTGGCAATGAGAAAAGACTTAACTCTGTATCATCCAAATGAGAAAAAAAAAAGCTGTTTACTCCCTCAGGCCTCTGCTAGTGGCGTCTCTGCTCAGAGCAGGCACGTTCATCAAAGACATGTGGATACCCTTTTGGTTCATTTTTTCTTCCTCAAGACTGTTGCAATTAGCATTTCTTAATGCAGCTCAGCTGAAACCGCCGCTCATACAATCTAAAGTTGCTAACTCCAGTGTCATTGTGCAGGGTAACGAATGTTTGCTTAAAGATCAATAGGTGAGGCCAGTGTTAATTGTTAAATTAAACATAAACATTGTCAAAACGCATGCATCGTTATTCTTCCACCTGATGACATGAACCTGGAGATCCCTTGGTGACCTTATACTCAGACTCTCTGACCTTCAGGTGCTTTGCATCAGGTTATCTTTACACTATGCAAGCTTAGTGTTCTAATCATCATGTTAGAATATAGCAGACAGCAAAACTGATGTAGTCATGAGACTATTTTCTCTGAGAAACAATTTCCGAGATGAGGAAAAACATCTATAGGGCAATTCACAGGGAAATATGGAGTTAAATATGTCATCGTTTGACTGCTGCATTTCATGATAACATCTGCTTCTACTCTCTCGATCTATCTGCTGGATTCACCGGTGACTGAAAAGTGTCACTGAAAACTTCAGGTTGCAGCTTCTAGACGCTCAGCTGACTGGTGGGATCTCACTGCAGATGATGTAGGAAGTTGTTATCAGAAACTGAAAGTTCTGAGAGTCCAGTACAGTTTTTCTGCTCTCAGTGGCTAAGCGTGTAGTTACATTGGCTGTAGTGGTGACCAAGCTTAAGCAATTCCCAGTTTTCTTACTGCATCTCAGAAACAGATTCCTGCCCCAGCTCCACTTTACCACCTGTGCTGCTTGTGGGGCCTTCTGGAAAATGTACCCCTAAAACCTAAACAAGTACCTAAATCACTATTTTTTTTTGTTACAGTCAACCCATTCTTTCTGTCAAAGAACTTTGCTTCTAGTTTTCAGTCTTAGCCAGTAAATAGTGCCTACCACAGGTTGCAGAGGGCCTGAAATAATTACTCTAATATGAATTATCTGTATCTTTGGATGTTAACTCCACAGCTATCTGTGAGGCCTTCCTTCTCCCAGAAGGAGACAACCTTTGAGGAAAACCCTGAACTCCCGTGTAGGAAGGCAGGGCTACAGATGCTAGAATTTGAAGGGCTATTCTAAATTATCAAAATAATTCTCTACATCACGGGAAACAAAACAGTATAGATTTTTTCATCAGTTTATCAAACACTAACTTAAAACTGTTTTTTTTGCCCTAATTACAGTGGTGGGGAGTCTATAAAAAAGCCCTTTCCTCCATCAGTTAAAACCTTCTTTCTAACTTCCAGCCTTGATTTATTCCGAGGCAGTTCCTGTCTATTTGTTCTTGTGCCAACATTTCAACTTACACAGCTCTTATCCCTCCCTGGTGTTTACTTCCCTGCACTGCTCCCTGTGCATTTCTGAAGAGCTGGCCTATCTCTTCCCAGGCCTTACATTATTAGGCTGAACAAGCCCTGCTCCTTTAGCCTCCTTCCATAAAACATGTTCTCCCTCTCCCCAGTCTTCCCACTTACCCTACCGGACTGCATCTGTCTTAAACACAGGTCGCTGTAATCGTCCCACTCATCTCTTCCTTGGTGTCCTGTCGAACAGTGTTAACACTAAATTAGTGCAGCAAAAAATATACATGTTCTAGGATAGTGGTGGTTCTGTTCACAGCCATTTTGCTGAGTCTAGCTTCATTCTCTGAGTATTTAACACGTGCAAATCTTCCTCTCTAGCTGTCTACCCAACTGAAGAGTCCATGCTTTAGGGCAGCAGCTTCTGTTATTAGCTCCGGCATGCATTGACATGGGATGTTGCAATATTGCAATTCTGTAAGATCAACAATACTCCCATTTTTTCTGCCACCAGTAAGTTTCATTAGTCCCTGTAACTCCATAATCACCTTCCAGTTCCCCACTTTTCCTTCCCAAATCACCTCCTATCATTGTCCCATTGACCACTTGCCTCCTCATGACAGAGCACTGGTTTTAATCCTCACCTTCTCCATCTCCACCAGAGATTCCCTTGTATTTATCCCATTTTTTTATATGCCCTCATATGTCTACTCATTCCAAAAGTTGTTCTAAATTATCACACACTACTGAGGTTCAGCCAGTAGCTTCCCCAGTCACTTTTCAGCAGTCACTCCATTCTTCCATATGGGTACCATATTTACTGTACGCCACTCAGATGTTTAGGACATACCACTCTTGTGGTGGGCAGGTTATTGAGAAGCTCTGCTGGTGTTTCCATGCATCAGCTCCTTCTCCCTTCTGGGACTGATCTGATCTGACCCTGATAGACATAAACACAATTTGTCCCTGCAATATTTGCATGGGACACACTATTCTCTAACCCATTTTTATTATATGACAGACACATTTATTCCTTTCCTTTTCATTTATATGGTTAATGAAACCTTTTATTGTTTAATTCCTTTACAAGATCCTGTTTTGCACCCTAATTTTAAAACTTCAGCTCATGACCTTCAAGAGATGGCCTTTTTACCTGATCGACTTCTTATTTCATTTCCAGGATATTCCATTCTACTCCTGATACCATTTTCAAGGCAATTACTCATCTGCTCAGGTATAAATCCCTTCCTAAGAAGTTTTGTTTTTTGTTTTTCCATTGGTAAATAGAATGTAAATTCCAGATAATTTTTACATCTTGTCTCAAGATGTAAAATCTTAAGATTTACATTTCCAAATCCAAGTTCTCCCGCCCCACTAACATCCCCTGCTTCAGACACCAGCATAAGTTACTCCTGGCAGTGAAAATGTACAGCTTGGAAACCCTCCCTTCGCCTTCTTTACAGGGGAGCTGAAACCACTGATAATGTTAACACCTGAGTTACCATCATTGGCCTTCATAACTGTGCAATTAACAGTAAGATGGACCCTGAATGGTTACACACACAGGCTGTCTTCCCACCTCCATAGGCAGTTTTGCAGTAAGAAGGGTGTATGTGAAGTTTTCCCTTTCTGGGTTTTGACTGTTGTTTTTTTTAGGCCCTGGTTGATTCCTAGACTTCATCCCAAGCCCCAGTTCAGAATATGAACTCGGGTTAAGAGATAACGATTCTTCTGCACTACGATCATCCCACAGATCAAATTCTCCGCCTGTATGAGGCTGTACGTGTCTCTAAGTCTGCCCTGGCATGACAGAACTATTTGTTATCGGTATTATACAGAAATAAGTTGCCTTCTGATGGGATTCTCAAGTGGAGCATTGCGTAAACCTTGCAGCTGCAATTTGCTGGAAGGAAGAATACCACTTTGATATTCACCCTCACTTCTGTCAAACAAGATGCGTGCTCTGCTCTGCCTTGACTGCAATTTCTTAACTCCAGAAATACACAACCACACAGCACCAAGGATGTGTACTTTTGCTAATGTCAACAAAATCAACCCGATACTGTTTTAGACTTCCTCCTCTGTTATCTTTTCACTGTGTTGTTAAGGTTATTTGGTCCCTTCCTAACATATGCATTTGTGTTACGCAGATTTGAGAGTTAATAAATGCTTGAAAGCATGCAAGTCTTGAGCATAGCATGATCTAAAATTAAAAGTAATAATAATAAAATGAAGATTGCAAGACCAGAAGATAACAAGAACAAGCAGTGCTAAAATAAGAAGGACTGTTAAAAAAATGTTTACTTCCAGCCTGTTTACCTCCTCTTCTTGTTAAAAAAATGGGAGAAAAAAAAACAATAAAGCAAGAGATAAAAATATCTTCAGAATTCAGCTATTTCACACCATTAATTATGTCAGCTAGAAGAATTGAGTCCTTTGGACAGATTTTGCCCGGATTCAGGAAAGCGCTTTAACGCGGGTTTAAGTTTACCTTCTGTTTGGAAAGTGCTTAAGTATAGGCTTAACTTCGAGCAGACATTTAAGTCCCCTTGACTTTAACATGTGCTCAAGTGCCACCTACAAAGGGAGCATTTTCCTGAATCTGGAGCCCTTTTTGGCTTAGGCCCTGGATTAGCTGTCAAGAGACAGGGATTTGTTCTTGGCTCTACCCCGGCCATTGGCAGGGTGAGCCCAGGCAAATAGCATCCCTTCCCTGTGCTTCAATTTCCCCGCCTGGAAACTGCCCTCTGCAAACTGCACCGGGATTCACAGGTGAAAAACACTGTATTTCAGAAAAAAAAATACATTCATATTATTATGCCTGGGGCTTTCTTGCACCTTCCTTTCAAACAACTGGTCCTGGCAACTGCTGCACAATTAACTGACCAAATAGATCCAGCACTTCCAGGTGGGAACTCTCAGCTTGCACTTCCTCCAGGTCCTTCCCTGTTAATGTAGAATAAGATTTGATTAAAACAGTCGATTTCTGCTTTTTAATGCATCACTTAGCCACCAACATTTTTTTGAACATAAAAATTTCATTGAAGTTAATAGGTTATTAAGTTGTTGGATGCATTTTACACCTTCATATGTGGAGCTTGGATTTTCATTAGTTAGAGCTAACACCAATTTTCAATAAAATATTAACCAAACACACAGAGAAATAGTTCATGTGGATCTATCCACTACTTCAATAAAATTAATAGACTTAGATATTTACTCTTGCCCCAGCAGTAATATTTTCACACATTACATTTCAAACAGTGAAATGACACTAAATTCATTTAAAACAAATTTATATTGTTGTTATTTTAAACAATAGTTAATTCAATTGCAGTGTTTGGTGTGAGTTGGAAAATAATATTATTGTTTAATGTAAGAAAATAATAATAATAATAATTCAGCTACAAATTATTAGCATATGCAAGCTTCCCAAATGATTTCCTGGGCTGATATTTACATTAAACTGAAAATGAACAAAACCAGCCAGATGTAACTGTGTGCCATTCAGAGAAGGGGCTGGTAAGATTAAAAAAAAAAAAAAAAGAAAGAAAGAAAAAAGAAATAAAAAACAGCTTTTGTCTTGAATTTCCCTACTCTGGCCTGCATTTGGCCATGGCCACAGATTTGCTTCGGTTGGAGATACAAGAGACAGACGGACACGGAGACGAAGAATGAGGGACGGGGAGATGACCCCACACTGTGGCACAACCCTGGCAGAATTTGTCTCTAAATACCTCGATAAAGGGCATCGTTTCCCTCCTTCTACAGATGGGGAAAACGAGGCACCCTGTTCTACTCGCCGCCATGTCGGTGAGGGGCATGGGACTCCCGCCACCGCAGCAGGCCATCGCAGCCGCCGCCTCCTCGGTCCCCAGGGCTCCTCACACCACAGGACCCATCCCAAAGCAGGAACCATCTTGCTGGGCAGCTTGTCCGGCAGCTGGTGGTGGCCGCGCAGCTCCCGCTCGCCTCAGGGCGGGCAGCCATTTTGTGTGCACGCCCGCTGCTGCGGCCCGCCATCATGGCAGGCCCTGTGGCAAGATGGCGCCTGGAGGAGCTGTGGCCCACGTGGCGCCACGGCCACCATCACAAGCCATCTAGTTACCCCAGCTGGAGCCCAGCTGCTGCCTGCTCTTTCGCTGCATGTGGAAATGCAACCCAAAACCCAAATGCTATCAGAGAGGCGCGCAGCAGCCCCACATCTGTGACTCTGCCCATTGCCATGGCCGAGTGCCCTCCAAAAAGGTGCCATGGTGAAGCTCCCCAGCGCCTTAAGACTGGCCCAGCACCACCACGGGAGCTGGTAGCCGAGGAGGGATTTGAGACCCAAGTTATCCCTTGTGCCAGGGCCTATCCTGCACCTCCCCTCTTCACCAGGCCTTTTAATATATTACTAGTGTCTTCAGCTAATAGACTTTTCAATTAACTGCATTAATAGTAATAATAGCACCAACAGCACTCATTATTAATTAATAGTATTATTAAGAGCATTTATTATATACGCCCACTCATAATGACTTGCATTGTTATACCTGTAATATACAATTACACAACTTAAATTAGCCCATATACCTGCAGGGAGATAATGTCGCAGCCTCTGGCTCGCCACAAAGCCGGGCTGAAAAAGCTGGGGTGAAAGCTTTGCAGAGCAGGCGCTCCCCAGCCGTTTGCTTAACAAAAACCTGGCTCCTTGCAGCTACCTCAGGCCTCCCCAGAGATTTTTGGGGAAGAATAGCTTTTCTAATGCTTTGGGCCGAGTATTTCAGGTGAGGAAGAAGAAGGGGAGTGTAAGTGGAAGGAGGTTAGAAACAGCCCAGGGCTCATTAGAACCACCTCAGAAGTGCTGTGGGGACACCAGATTTTGCAGAGGGGGGGGATCTGATTCCTAGTGCTGAAGCTTTCACCCCACATATGGCTGGTCAGGTCTAACATCGCTCATTAATGGTGACTATGCCCTGGCCAGAGCAATCCCATGCGATCAGACCCTTCCAGTTGTGGGATTTAAGACCAACTCATGGGGAACCAGACAGTTGTGTGCAGCTAAATGCCCTGCTTAGGGCAAACAATGTTTCTTGAAACAATAAAGACAATGCAATAAAGAAAAAAACCCAAACATTTCAAAGCTTGTAAATCAGACGGAGAGTCAAGGCAAATAACATGCTCATGATGTGCTCCTGCCTGCTGCAGTAACAGAAAAGAGTTGCTCCATCACCCTTCTAAATAAGCTTCTCCCTGCGAATTGTCAGGACGGCTCTCGTCAATCTTTCAGCCATACCTCGGCAGAGCCTGGGGGGCCTGCAACAAACCAGTGACTCAGGACAACCTTTGAGAAAATCCCAAGGGATTAAACATGTGACGATTTCATGTGTTTTATTCTCTAAATTGGAATTATTTGGAGCAGCTGGGAGGCCGCAGATACCCAGACCTTAGTTTCCAGATCTGTGCTCCACAGCTGGGAATGACTTGGTGTTTAGATTTGATCTTTACCTCCTAGGAATGCCCTTTGAGGCCCTTGTAACAAAGAGGCACTTGCGATTTGAGGATGCCTTCCCCACGTTCAGCACTCAGAGGAGCCCTGATTCAGAGTAAAACAAGTGGCTAGATGAGGGGGTGGGTATTTAGTTAATTATATGTTTGGTAAATTTGTGTTTTAAAACAATGCTGCTTGTCTCCTCCCTTTGCAGAGTGCCAGTTTACTGGAGGGTTTCCCATGGATTGGCAATTAGACATAATTAGGTCCTGCGATTTCCACATTTGTCTTCATGTCACAAAGTTTGCTATTAAAAACGCTCATTTTGATGGTAGGTGTTTTCTAATTGCTTACAGCCTGCAGCAGTAATAGAAACCATTGGCAGCCACAGCACCTGAGTTGACTTTTGGATCAAAACATGACTCGCTGCCCAACATTTCATGAACATTTTGCTGCTCCAGAAGTCTAAGCAACAGCACCTTGTCTGGATCAGCTTTGCTGAAGTCGAGGACATTGGACTTACTTACACCAGCAGACAATCTGTTTGCTGGCTGATACTGCAAATCAACTTACTGATTTGGGAGATGGGCATGTTTAATAACTGCTCAAATTTTAGAGAGAAAGAATGCATCCATTTCTTACAGAAAAAAAAACCTCTATGTTTAAGTTTGCTAGTTTGCAAATTCCTTGGAATTCTGCTGTCTGATATTATCTCAGTCCCGCACAAGACCTTTTATTGCAGTTTATAGAAGGAACCAGCATGTTTTCTATGTCCAAAGAACGTAGGACAAGATGCAACAAGTTCAAATGGTGAAGGAAAATTTGTGTTAGGCAGCAGGAAAATCTTTGTAAGGGTGAGAATTGAGAAGCGGTGAACTGGATTGTCCCAGATGGTGCAGATTCTCCAGAGCTGGAGATCTTTAAGAAGAGGCCAGAAAGTAGCAGAAGTGACTTAGGCATTGCTGGATGCTGTGACAGAGGGCTGTACTGCATATATTCCTATGAGCTTTTCAAACCTTTGGTTTTATGAATAGCACAACTCTTTCTTAGCCCATCTGTATTGTCTCAGTGTGTGTGTGTTTAGTCACATAAGTCACACGGGCACCGGTCCCCTCTCCTGGCTGGATCTTCTAAGCTTTTAAATGCATTCCCCAGAAGAGTGCATAGCAGAAGGGCGCATTTGACAAGCACAATTGGAGATAAGCAGCCCTGAGGAGTTTTAGGACACCGAAGAAAGAAAATAATCTTCTAGTTTCTTCTTTGCACAAAAAAGATTTAAAATAACTTCATCCCCTCTGGACTGCAGAAAGAGACACTCTAAACCAGATAATCTCTAGCTCTTAGACAGAACATTTCTCTGCTGATCTGGAAGATCTTTACTAAGGAGGTCAGCAATGTGATCCCATTTTCCTGGTGGGAAACACAGGTGTGCAGATCTGAGTTGTGGCCACTCCAGCAGGAAAGCAGAGGTAGGAGCTGCTTTTCCTGCAGATTCAGGCTGAGCTCCTGCATCACGAGCACCTTGAGCCCCGCGCGTCTGTGCGGCCCTACCAGCTGTGCCCCGGCAGAGCTAAGCTCACCCTAAGTCCATCAGCAGACGCTGTAAGACCAGCTCTTTCTTAGCACGCTGTGGGTGCCTTATGCTTCAGCTACTGCTCGGCAACACGGACACAAAAAGCAGGGCCTCTTCTCAGGCCTTTTCTGATCATGGCGGGTTTTCCTAGCAAAGGGCTTTCGTTTACGCCGCGGTCGCAGGGCGGATGGAGCATGAGCAGAGCTGAAGGCACCAAGCGCTTCCCTTGCAGGTTCCAAGGCTCGTGTCTTTGCTCGGAGCAAGGGCACTCCATGGATGATCCACATGGTTATGCATGTTCCTCTTTGTTTACTAACCGCTGCTGTGACAAAGCTGTGTCACATCGCTCCCTTTTATTAAATGTTTGCTGCAAAACTGGCTCAGTGCTTTTCTCAGACTCCACAACTTTGAATTTGGGATTGACAACAGAGAAGCAGCTCTACACATACACAGCGATAACTCCTAAAAATTCAAGGTTGGTGGCCCTGGCATCACATAATGCATTTATTTCTGTCAAGCTTTGGGGGAAAAAATATCTAGTTTATTTTTGTCTGGAACTGCAGGGCAGATGAGTTTTCCAGAAGGGATAGAAGGTTGCCATCGATTTTATTATTGAGTCAGTTTTAATGAGTCACAGTATTTTTGGAAGGCTTTTAAGATTACTGTAAAGTGCTTAGTTACAGTGGCTACAGGTGCCAAGGCAGGAAAGGAAATAACAAAGCAATGCACAGCAGCTGTATTGCTACGCTTCCCCTCAGAACTGGGATCAGCAGAGCAACATACGTGGAAAATGGAAAAGAAAATAGGAGAAGATGTGAGAGATGACAGAAGTCAGCACGGTCGGCTGCTACGCTAAAGCCAAGCACATTTTATTGAAGGGACTGCCTAGTGCTCCGCAGTCACAAGTTGGAAAGGGCCGTGGAAAGACTCGGCGCTGCCAGGCGGTCGGTGAATGGAGCGCCCGCCTCGCAGGCTGCCCTTGGGTTGGACGTCATCTGCTCCCGAGGGCTGCCAAGCGCCACCACTGCCATCCCGCGTTGAACGGAACTGTGGGAACATCTCACTTAGGAGATGGGAGAAGGGAAGGCAGAAAAGGGAAAAGAGAAGGTAGGGAGAGAAAAAAATACAGCTATTTCTGGCTGTGTTTTGAACAGAGTTGCATTTTTTTTTGTTGTTTTTTTTTTGCCTATGCCCCTCTGAAATACAGAGCATAACTTGCAGGGAGCTGCTCTATTACATGGCAAAAAAAAATCTATATTTCCTGCTAAAAATACTTTGCAAAGCTTCAGGAAAAGAAAAGCAAACGCGTCAAAGATTCAGGGCTAAACAAAAGCTTCTGGAGCCACTGGATTTTGAGATAGTTGCGGGAGTGACTGGACTCGGGTTGGGAGGACGTGGCAGCCGCGGTTCCCGCACGGCAGCGCGGCGCGGGACCCGTCGCGCGTGCATATGCCTGCGTTTGCTCGTGCATATCAAGTGATTGAACGCACAGCTGGATACTTGCATATGCAAATACTGATCCGTACGTGCCGATAGCTGCACGGAGCACGGAAATCGCTTCTGACTTTGGAGGACGGGCTTCGTTCGCCTCTGTTCACCCCCTGCCCCTTTGCTAGAGACGCACGGAATATTCCCCGCGTAGCAGCGCGGCGAAGGGGTCCCGACAGCTTCCCGGGATCTCTGGGCGCCGTCGCCTGCCTCGGAGGCACCGCGGAGCGAGCTGGGCGCGCAGCGAAGAGCGGCGGAGGCTGCTGGCCGCGTGCGTGGAGCAGGGGCACCGCGGAGCCAGCCGTGCGTCTGCTCTTCATGCGTGACTGGCATGAGTCCCACCGCTAAGTCCTTGGCCGCCGGCCAGCGCCGGAGGGGCAGGCACCTGTCCCTGCTGGGAGACCTGGCGACCCCGGCTTGCCCGAACGGTTAGTTGTTTTCTAACATCACGTCGACTCGAATTTACCTCAGGATTTCCCCGCTCCGGGTGCCAGGGAGCTTGGCTGATGCCAACTGCTTCTCCATGGATAAGGCAAGGAGCGTTCCCAAGCTGCACGCGAGCACCCTTGAAGCATTCAGCTGTACTCTCCTCGCTGGAACAGATGGGGCCCATCAAGGTGTTAGTGTCCTCCAGCACATCAGCAAAACGCCCCGGCGCTGAGGCAAAGTCAGGAGAGAAAAGCAAACCCCGGCAGAAAAGGGGGACAATGATCATCCTTACGATGATCATCCTTAACGAACAGCACGATCGCGCTCACTTCAGGGCATCTCTGACCTCCAGCGATGGCCACAGGGGCTCAAAAAAGATCGCCCTGGGGCTGGGGGCTTTGCAGGGTCATCGTCTTTGTAGCCAGGGAATGTCTGAAGCTCCGCGCTGTGATTTTGCTTAGCTTCATAACACAAAGCCTGTTCTTCTGGTGCTTCCTTTCTGTTTTCTAAACCTGGCTTCCTTTTTACACCCACAACAGCTCCTCGCACGCACACATCGAAACGCCTTTCACAAGCCATCTCCGAGCGGCTTTTCTGGAGAGGAGGACATGGAATTTCATTCTACAGACAAGGAAACAGAGGCGAGGCAGGAAGGAAGGGATTTCAGCTGCATTTATGGTCTCTTGTCCTAATATAGGCACATTTCATCCATCTTTCTGAAGAAAAAGAACTGATCCTTTCTGATCAATGATCTGGGCTGGAAATTGGTGGGCTCTGCGCATCCACTCCCCAGTTCTATCGACATGAAGCTTGTCAGATAAAATGAATGACAAACAGGGATAAAGAGGCCTTATTGTGCGTGGTTGGCTCTTGCCAACCCAAATGGAGCTGTACTGCTTGCGAGGGAGGCAGCCTGCTCCATGATGAGGAAGAGGGGATGGATGAAGACCATGCAAACCAGCTCCACTCCCTCGGGCTGGGCATTCAGTGGCTCTGCAGCCACCTTCCTCCTCAAGAAACCACCTTACCCTGTGTTTTGTCAGTCTGTCCTGCCTCTCCTGCCCACAGATCTTTATGTCCTCCACAAGGCAGTACAGGACCTACAGACAGGACGCTTTATTGGGCAGCTGGTGCTGCCAAAGAACCAGCGCGAGGCAAACAAAAGATCCAAATCCTGTCTCTTAGAAATTAATGCTCGTGTTGTATTTATCCCCAAAGAGGTGCAGGAGCCAACACAACCAAGCCTGGAAAACAGAAACAACTAAGCAAGAAGGCTGCGGTCAGTAATATTCTCAGGCCTGTTCATCAGAAAGAACAATCTGAGAAGGGCCTGGCAGCAGTGAGATGAAGGAAAAGCCCTCATTTAGGGCAGTGGCAACTCGTTAACCCAAATGACCTGCTTCTCTGGCAAGCGCTGACCCAGGGACTTGCGAATTTACCTCCACTGCCCAATAAACTGTCGCTGTCCAGCTTCTCTAATTAAAATAGTCCTGGATTTGCAGGACCTACCCAGAGAATAAACTGGAATTGATCAGATTAGCTAAGCCAGATCATACGTAGAGCATACAGGCTGGCCAACAGCCTACTTTCAACCAGATTAACCAGCTAAAATAATTGGGGATTTTTGCAAAGTCTGCCCCTAAAGACTGGTATTAAAGAAATGCACCAAAGAATGAGCATTTATTGCAGCCCACTTCTTTTTACCCACTTTAGTTTCTAGTTAGATTTTCTTCAGCTAGTGCCAGGAGTCAGCTTTTTATCTTTCAAGAGTGCCCCTTGTCCTGACCAAAGCAGATGTCCTTCCTGGAAAGGAAACAGCCTTGGATGAGGAGGTAAGAAGGTCTTGCAGCCTGGGAAGGGCTGAACCCAGGTGGCTGCAGAGTGCCCTGGGGGACACGTGTAAAACGAGGACCTTTTTCCATGAAATGTGGTGCAACTCGGACTCGTGTTTTGCCTCAGCAGTCTGAGGCCGCCTCAGTTCCCCGCTGCTCAAGCAAAACACAGTTTTGTGCCCGGAGCCAAGTGGCTGCAGCCACAAGGAGGAGCGGGAGCAGGAGCAGAGCCAGGAGGCCCCTGAGAGATGGATTTCCTGCACTTTCTTGTCGCCCTCCCCAGCAGACCTTGCCCAAGCCAAATATCAGGGCCGCGGCGTCTTGTCCCCTTCAGTGGCTTGTGGGGACAACCACACTCCCTACCTGTGTCTGGAAAATCAATCCTAAGGTCTTTGGGGATATTTCTATGGATTCTCCGCTTTTCAGCAACATTGATGTCAGAACACTTCTTGGATAAATGGCACTTACTAGATTTTTCCTACACTGAAGAAGCCATACCTACCAAAATGTTTAAAACATCCTAAAAACTCACTCCATTCTCTGCACCAAGGGTCTGTCTAAACATGGTCAACTGGGGAATAGAAAATTGGAGGTGACAAATAGGGCAATAAGATGGTACTGTCCTGAGCCACGGCTGGTGCAAAGTCCATGTCCAAGAAGGGAGGCAATTGGGTCGCTAAGGCTGAGAAATGAACCTTTTCCTTCACTCTCTTGAGTTTTGGCTTTGTCAAGGACCCCAGGAGGTTTTTGTTATGTTATAATCTGCTCCCTTGCCTGCAGTGCTGGACAGGAGCGGTTGGATCTCCTGGAACAACCATGAGGGGTTCCATGTTTCTCGTGAGCAGAGCATCAGGGCAGGTCAGTCTCCCTTGTCCTGAGCGCCCATCTGTCCATCCTCAGAGCAGAAGGCTTCAACCATGACGTTCTGCAAAACCAGGCCTTCAGTGCACCAGCTGGCTGCTCTCTGCATGTGCAATGCCCAGCCACAATTCTGCAGAACCCCTCTAAAGTGAGGGCATTTGCTGCTGGTTGGAGGGTATGGGCACAAGATTCCCATGCCACAAGCAAACGGAGGGTTAACTGGCCTGCAAATAATTTTATGTACCCTCAACCAGAGAGTGCCTCTGCCTTTTGGGTAGACGGACAGCTACAACAGCAGGACAGAATGGTTCAGTCCCAGTATTCAGCCTCGGCTGCAAAGACCCAACTCTTGAATTTCCACATGCGAAATCTCAACTGAAAAACACACAGGAGAAATCCAAGCAGTGAGATGTTTCTCCTGGCTGATCAGAGAGGAAATGTCACCATCACTACGAACAACCTACTACAAATAACAACTATCGGCATGCTGCAGTGGGAATGTATTCCTTTGGGAATATAAGAGGATAACATTTCTTTTCAGTTTTCTGTTGTCCAGAAAGGGCGATGTACGAGTCACTCAACTGTTCTTCAAATGCTCTGAAAAGTGAATCGAGAAACTCTTGCAGAGAGAAAAAGCACGAAGCTGCCCACAAATATAGAGATGACTGGGGGCTGGCAAAGGACCCCATGCCAGGACAGAGCCAAGGGATGCCAGCCGCAAGCCAGGGAGGTAGAGGAGGGATATTCCTCAGCTCCAGGCACGCGGAGCCCACCCAGCTTCACGTGGGCTTTCACCAGGGAGCGCTCAGGGCTTGCAACAACATCATTTTTCACCAACGCCAGCATTTTGCCCTCTTTTCTAGAGGCACATCCAGAAGCCAACCTGAGACACGGGGGATATTATATAACAATGTGGATTTTATGCGTAGTTTATATAAAAACACCTAATCCCACAGCTGTTTCCCTCCCCTACACCCTCAGCAAAATTCCCCTTCTATCTCTCACTTAAATACCTGGGATATGATCACAGGACTGGCAAAACAAGCACAATAGAGGCAATGTTTGCTCAGATCTATTTGTGTGTGCGCGCGAGAGAGAGAGAGAATTTTTTGGCAGAATCAGTGTTTGCAAGAAGCAGATAAAACTTTCCTGTTCAAGAGCCACTGACAGGCAGGAATTGCTGCCTGCCAGCAAATCTCTGCTTAGCAAGAGAGATCGTGTCATTGTCAGCCAGGTAGAGAGCTGGAGACAGGGATCTAGAGAGCTTCCTTGTTAGGCTATAAATGGAAGAGTTGTTTAGCAATTACTCTAAGACAGTAAATCTGCGAGTGAACCCACTTCAGGATCAAATCTAAACTTGGTTTGCCCTGTTTATACAGCCCAAATGCATATGCATCCTGGAAGCCACATAACCCAGTAATATTTTATTCACATCACACTCCAAGGAGCTCACTGACTGGAATTCAATAGAAACTGTTCTCTGTGTGAAAGTAATTTCAGAAAGTAATCTAGTTTATGGAAATGAAAGGCATCAAAACACAAAAAAACACTGTTTCTGTACAAGTGCTTTGCTTCAAATATTTGACATGGAAATTTATATAATCCCTCTGGGGCACATGGGTTTCACGAGTGTTAACATCTTTTGAAATGAATTTCACAAATGTTTATTTGGAATACCAGGCATACAAATAATTTAGAATATCAAGGCATCTCGTTGAATCAATCTTAATGATACAGATCTCAGATGGCTGCGAAGGTTAAAAGGTATGAATTTTAATTGGGTGTATGGAAGATGTCATTTTCAATCATTGCACTGCATTGTCAAAGCTATCGCTTGCAAATTCTAAGCTTCCTGCTACCTCCTCCTCGACTTTCTCTGTTATTTAAAGCCCAAAATGAAACATTTTTCACATTTGATTTGTGTGCTGGGCATGTATTAAATGCAGAGTTTTGCTGTCTATCTCGGTTTACACAGGACCCCATCACTGTCGTACTGCAACACTTCTCAAGCAAGAAAGAGGTTGACTTTTCCCAGACAGATAGTGCTATATTGTTGTCCCAGTTCTACAACAATTTAAATGATCAAAGGCAAACAGCGTTGAGGCCATCTACTGAACAAATGGTTACTAAGACCCAGGTCAAAGTCACATTTTTTGGCTGACTTCTCTCTTCCCCACTCCCATGGTGGGCCCTACTTAGAATATAGGATAAATTAGTGAAATGGGATGAAAGGGTGAAATTCCTTTGCTACTCAAAGCCCAGCCTTTAATTAGTAGATCCGTATTCACATCTGCCTTTGCCGAACCTGATGGATAAGCGTAAAAATCAAAACTAACTGGGTACCTGTGAAGAGATCTCTGTCCATCCTGCATGGAAAGGCAAGGATCCTGTGGGAAAAGATATCCGGTGATAGGGTAAGTCAAAATTATCATAAGCCATAGGCAATAGGAAGGCAAATTAAGCCTGCAGAGGCAGCATTCATTCTCAGAGCTCCTCGGATACTGAGCGCTCAATATTCCAACTTTAACGCTCATTTAAAGTTCATTCATAACCTAGATCTGTAATTAGCTAGATTTTATTCAAGTCGATGTTTTTATGTATGTATGTACAAAAATAGGAATTGTAGGAGGAAAAACCAAAGAGAAGCTTGTCCACACATACCTACAGTGCTGCCTGCAGATTAATCATTATGTTGTTGCTACCAATACTTTTCCACCCTTCTCTTCTTCCTTTCTGTCAGCTATTGCACTCACCCTCCTCTGCCTTATAACTTCCCAAAGTTTCTTTCTGCCTCTCTGCTTGGCACTTTTCCTTCTCCTGGATCCTTTCCCAGCCCCGTAATGAAGCCCTTGCTCCCTGCCGCTGTGCGTGGAGCCGGGCCCTGAGCCCTGGGTTCATCCTGGGCTCGTGTCCCCGTCACCAAGCTGATGTGACAGACACCACAGTTAGCAGCAGAGAGGGACTGAGCCAGCCCACCTAAACCCAGAGCATCCCTCACTGGTTAACCTTAACCATGCTCAATCTACAGAAGACAGTTGAGTCGGGTGCTTTTTGGGCAAAAAAACATGTCCAACTCCCATTGGAGAGCCTTGGGCCAGAGCAGGCACCGCACAGACCATGGTCCAGAGAAAGGAAGCAGCCAAATTTCAGCAAGGCTCTGAAGAACATCCCCAACACTGATAACTTGGCCAAACATGGGTGGATTTCAAGGGCATGAAAAGGACTTTGTTCGCAGGCAGCGTATGGCCAATTTCCTTCCTGCTCCCAAGGGTGATGATAAAAGCTCAGCAAATGGCTCTGAATCTTTTTTCAAGCAAATTTTATTCCAATAAATACTTATTGTTTTAGTTGAAACGTCCATTGTCAGCAGCAAAAGCAAAATGAGTTTGAGGCACCATCCAACCCACACAAGTTTGAAATGCTGGCAGAAAAAAAACCCTTTGGTCTGTTGGTAGGAAACATTAAAGATGCCCTTCCATAGACTGACCTGCCAGGCCTGTCTACACCCGGAGCTGATCAGATTCCAGACACATCTTTGTTTGCCAGGACTGATGACCTTAAGTTTTTAAGAACAACCATTCTGGGTCCGATGCTGTCACTGACTTTGGTCAATACCTGTATTGAAAGCACAAGAAGAAAAATATATATGTAGTAGCTGTTGTCTAGAATAACCCTCCAGCCTCTGGCAACCTGTGGCTTTGGGTTTTGTGGGTTCACTGGCCATAGTGAGCAGCATGAAGGGGCCTGAAGCCCTGTGAGGCAGAAAGATGCCTAGAGCATCCCTGGATGATGCTCAACAGAACTGTTGACGAAAGAGGAATCTCTGATCCCTCCGTGTGGGCTGACCCAGGGGCTCGGCACCTTCCCCAGCAGGACTCATTCCCACAGAAACCCTTTAGGAACCACCTGTGTTGCAGAATTCCCGTTTCCGCCCGCACTCTCCGGGCTCTCCTGGCCGCCGCGGCCTCGCGGCGCCGCTCGTGTCTGCACGGTGTGTGAGCGCGGCCTCCCCACCCCGGCCTCCAGCCTCCCCCCTCGTTAAGGCCAGCACAAAGGCCTCGGTCTTGCTTCAGTCTCCCCACTGAATAGGCGGAACAAACGATAGGCCTGGAAAGCAAGGAGAAAAGTTGTCCAAACGGGGCATCGGTTTTCCTCGAGGAGAGGCTCTCCAAAGCCCTCCCTGTCCCCCACATGGATGACAGCGCGTTGAGGGTTGCAGCTGGCAGCGAAGCCCTCGCCTGGGACTGCCTGGCCAAGGCGGACATGGGCTCTCCCCATCCCTCCGCTCGGGTCTTTGCTCCAAACCTTGCGGCACACACAGAAACATCCCTGGAACAAAAACTTGGGCAGAAAATGAAACCATAGATTCATTTCTGAGCAACGTGCATGAGCTGTGATGTTTCTGCTAGGCCTCAGATTCGCCTTTCCAAACTGCAGAGTGGGGTAGCAAAGCAGGAGCAGGGGCTGCATCCACTGGTTGAGCTATGGAACAGGCCCCTCTTGCAGGATGCAGGGACTTAAACCCAGCACATGCTGGAAAAGAGGTGGCAAAGTGGATTCCCTGCAGCAGAAGAACTTTCCTGTCCTCTCTTAGGGAGATGAATCACCTGGTGCGTCCAGGGATGCTGCATGCTGGTTAAAAATGAACCCCGGCTGCATTTGCCACTAGGAAAGGAGCAGAAGATCAGTGCTAAGGACAGTCAGAGCTCCAGGGTGCAACAGGGTCCTCCACAGAGAGCAGGGCTGATGCCAGGTGCGAAAGGGGAGCTGAAGTTGCCCAATCCTGCACTAACTGCCACCAACGCAGCCCTTGGCTGAGCAGCGGGCTGGGTGGATTGGAGCTCTCCTGCAGCACATCCAATCTGCCCTGCAGTGGGAAGGGATGGTGTAAAGAGCATCCCTCCTGTTTCCAGGAATGCCCTTATTGGTTAATATGCAGGGGAAAAAAATATCTTTGGATGGATTCTGTTCAACAAACCTGTGAACGGCCAAGCAGCGTCTGGAAGCTGAAAGCTTGCCCTGTACAGACTGGCCCAAAGGGTCCTCGGGTATCAGTGGTCTGATGTGTCCTTTTAATACTTCTAATATTTTATTTCTTCTACTGAAGAAATTGTGTCATCAATACTGATGTTACAGATACCTAAGGGGTCGGGGAACCCTTTAGGAAAGTCTTTCAGGCATGGGGGATATAAGCGTATAGAATATACTGTAGGATATAAACCATAGGGAAAACACAAGGGCTTTGGGAAGCAAAAGATCTGCAGGACTCCCACAAGTGGGTGGCTTAGGAAAAGCTAAGAAGCTCAAAAGCATGGGAAAAAAATGGATCTTCTTACAAGTTTTCAGCAGAAAATGAGCCTAGGACAAGAAAGGATCTTTCTAGTTTCATCTCCATGCTCCTGCTTGCAGTCGTGTTGTGCTCCCTGCCTCAAGCCAAGTGCCAAGACAGCAGTTTGTTTTAAAGGAAGGAGGCAGGCACAGGACTGGCAGCTTCAGGAGCACAATTAGAGACACAAAGTGTATCCTTTAGCCTTAGCAGCCGGTGCAGGTGATGCTACATCCAGCACTACCAGGACACACTCACTCACTGGGGACTCCGGTGTCGGCAGCAAGCCTGAAGAAACGGGTAGGTTGCCACAACCAGCAGAACACGGCAGCAGCTCCAGGACTTTCTGGGAAGTACCCCAGCACCAAACAGAAGGTTAAAACGTCCCAAAACCCATCTGAGGACAAGAAGAACTCATTTTACCCATTAAGTCCAGCCTGTCACATTCCCAGGCAATCACATCGTACCATCCCATTTCACCGGTTAACAAGCCCTCATCTTCAAATGAGCGGAGAATTTGCCCAGAATCTAAAACTGGCTTCTGATATCCAGCCTATCTGTTCGTGTCTGCTGTGTTTGCAGCAGCCCAGTCCATTAAATATAGGTGGTCTCACCCCTCTCCCAAGCAGCACATGCACAACCAACAGGCACATCCCTTTCACGCTAGGAAAAACCACCCCAGCTGAGCCCATTGCCTCTCTTCAGCCTTGCCCCAGGTTGAAAACCCTTCCCTGCTCCTGTTCCCATCTGATTCCTCTTGTCCCAAAGTCAGCCCATCTGCCAAAGCAGAGGGATCTGCGGAAAGGAGACTGTATCTTCCTAGTGGAGATGAAGTTGGGGTTTGAACAAGCATCTACAAAGCCAGAAGATGTCGGGGTGATTACACGAGCCAGGACAATCCCGGAGAAGTTCAGCAGCTTCACACAGTGCGGGTAATGTCTGGAAATTTAAGTTAAGCCAGATAGTTCGCCGCTCGCATTGCAGGCATTTGGGAAATGAGTTACACAAGTGGTCTGAATCTGGTTGCTCGCCTGCTAACCAGAGCACACATTTCTTCTGCACTTGGTGTACAAAGCCCCAACTAGGAGAGCTGTGCACATCAGCAGGAGTTCGGGTTTTATGATTTGTTTTTTTCAAATCTGTTTTGTAATATTGGAGATAATTATTAAAAACAGCTCTCTCAACCCCCATGGGAGGTGAGTGTCCCTCCCTGTGGAGCACGTTCCCCTTCCCAGAGCTGGCAGCACTTTGTGGTAATGTGTGGAAATAAATATGAGCTTGCCAGGACCTACGTTGCCACCCTGGCTGCCTTCCTGGCCCGTGAGTGGTCAGAGCTGGCCCCCAAGGCTTCTCCCTTGAGAGAATTCCCACAGGACAAAACCAGGATCCCTAGGAATGCAGGGGTTCAAATTCAGGTGACCAAGAATCCTTGCCCTTGGCTTTATTCCTCTGCTACTTGAAGTACCTTCTGGCGGGATTTCAAACCCATTTATGCATTCGTGCTGGTTTGATTGCACTCAGGCATTTGCAATCAGTATTTATTCTAATTTGAACAAGCATTTTTCTGAATGGCAGTAAGGCGAGATCACATCTACAGGTCGTCATCTTGCTCACAGAAGAATACATTTAAAAAGCCCAAGATCAACATCGAGTGGATTGTTTAGAAAATCATTTTTGTTCCAAAATGTAATCATCTATATTGGATGCAATGTTTATTTGTTAAAAAGAAAATAAAATGGAGTTTGGAAGCTCTCGTGTCTATAAAAAGACTACTTTTCCTGGCATTTATAAATATTAATACGGAACGCTGGTGAAGAACAATACATAACAATAATGAGAATCACCAAATCCCATCATTTTTGACATTGTCATATCAACAGCTTAAGGATTAGCAGGTGAACTTTAAACATATTGCTTCCAAATAATAATAATAACAGTAATGATAATAACATCAGAATGAAAAAAAAAAAACCTTACTGCATTATATATTTTTGATGGCTTTCTTCTTCTAATAGGGTTTACAGGATCATTGCTGTGAACATTTGGATGACGTGCTTAAAAAATTAACCTGAGAAAGGAGGAGGTCTCCTTATCTCTTTCCATTCTTGCAGAGCTTTGCTTAGCCTGGGCTTTGTTTCCTGCTAACCCCTGACATTGACAGAGTCAAAGGCCTATCAACTAATACCCTAATTTCAGCAGGATTTTTTATATGCATATGTCTATGAATGTCTGCAAATGGTGCGGGCGCCTGCGTGTGCGGATGCATAAGCGGAAACGGTGTTTTAAAAGATAAAGTTGCACCAGGTGTCAATTTTCACACCCTTTACTAAATGCATATGGCAGAAAAGGATGCCACAATTCCATCGAAAATCCAAGCTATTGAGATCTAATCACCGCTTAAGCTCTGGCTTTATTCAAATCTGGATCACCAATAAGGCTCGGGATGTAAATGAAGTGCAGAGAGAAATAAAGCAAAGGGGAAAGAAATCTATGATAGCCCTTTCCTTCAGCCATTTGATTCCCAGGTCCTTATCAGGGAATTAATGCTTACTAAAACTTTGGTGGCAGCCTCAGTTTCACAGGCCTAATAGCTACAGCAAGTCCCAAGCATTAGCCAAACAAAACACACTTTCAGCAGCCTTAATATGAGTCTGAAAAAAAGGTCAAAATAGACAGGCTTTACAGAATAAATCCTGAAGATCCATTCTAATTTCCACTCAAGGATCTTTTAAGCAGTTCTTGGATGCTCTTTATGGTACTTTGATCCAAGCATAGTTTCATTAAAACTTTGTGGCTTGGTATTTTTAAACCTGATAGCTTCACTAAACTAGTTCTCAAAATGTTAGCTAAGCCGCTATGCATAAAACTACTTTACTGTCATGGTGTCTTCTAATATCACCTAAGTACAGGCTGTTGCAATTTTGAAAATGAACCTTTTCTGCATTCACTAGATCTCAGCTTGGGAATTTTTGCTTTTGCACTTGAAGGCTGTCTCACGTTATAAAGGGAAGGTGCTGCCTTACCCCCTTGCCTCTCCCCCTCCTTGAAACCTAAAACTAAAATTAGCTGCTGTACCTTATTTGTTCTGGAAGCAAGTTACACACTACTTTCATCCACTGTGGTTTCCAATTGCAGGATTAACACTGGATTCTGAAAAAAAAAAGAAAAAAGCAGCCTGGAAAAAAATAGCAAAACATTAAATGGTGTTTTAAAATCCAGTTTAATGACGGCAGGAGAGATTCCCTAAAGATGCAGGAAAACAAATGTTACTTTCCACCTTTATAACGTGGCATGTTAATAAATGGATAAAAAAAAACCCGTGTCTCCAGAGAATGTCCTTTGCTCCCTTGAAAATGAGGATGGCGGAAAGGTTAGGCGACAATTTTCTTCCTTTCGCCTGGCGTTCACAAAAGCCTTGATTTCTGGAGCAGCTTTTGTGGCGGGTTTGCATTACAGTAGTTAAGAGAATTACAAAAAGATGGTTGCAGAAGAGGCTGGGCTTGGTTTTCCAGGGAAAATATAAACAAAGGATTATTTAAAAAATAATAAAACCGAGGAGATGGGATTTGCGCCTTGCACGGCCCTGTCGGCTCTGCAAGGGTCGAGCTCCTACTAAGTTTAACTGGAACCACCCAGCGCCTTGGAAAGAGCCCAGTAGAAACGTGAGGGATCCGAGGAAGGTCTCCGTGCACGTCCTGGGCATGGGAGCCCTTCCACGCGTGGTGGCCGTCGGGATGACGCTGGCGTTACCTCAGGGAGCTTCTCGGCACGGCCCGGGGTGGACGTGTGACCGGGCGCCCTTGGCTGCGGAGTCGCTCCTTGGCCCACATGGGCACCAAGCGCCTTCGCACTGAGATGAGGGTGAAGACGAGGGAGCCTCTTTGGGCCAATTCTAACCCAAACCCTCTGGTCGCAACTCAGGGTCTTTCTAGGACAGCCCCATCCAGGCCCTCATCTCAGGATCCCACCCTTGACCACTAGAAGAAGCAGAAGGGAGGAGAGAGCATGAAGCCTGTGGGGTCCCAAACTCATGGGGCTGCAAAACGAAGCCCCATCTTCGCTTCTTGAGCAAGGGTTGACCATCTCATGGAAAGGCCATGTGAACACCACCAGATCTTTGCTTGTCCATCCCCTTAGGAGCCCGCTCAAGATACCCATTCCTCTAGAAGCCGTTTCCTCGTGGTTTGGGACCAGGCTGCCTGGGTCCCCATTACCTGACAGCAGCATTTGGGTGTTTTCCCTGCTTCACACACGTCCAACGGGCCGGCAGCAAGTCCTGTCAACCCAACGTCTGACACAAGCGTCCTGATGTCAGGTATAAAGAATGCCACCTACAGCTTAATGTCTGCAAAAAAACCCTCCGAGTTCGGGCAAACAATGAACGTTTTTGTCTTCTTAATGCCCAGTATGCAATCGAGTGGAAATGCTACTTCCATCCTTAATCTACAAATGAAATTAAAGTTGTTGAAAGACACACGATAAACCAGGATCCTTTGTTTCTTACAGAAGAGGGGAAAAAATTGAAACCACTAAATATTTTAGCAGATTTACTAAATTTCCAATTAAATCTGGAATTATGGCAGAGCCTGTATCTCCCTCTCACTCCACCACACACATTTTCTATTTGAATAAAGTAGGTTAGACGCGGCGCTCCCTCCGCCCGCCCGCCGGAGCGGGAATATTAATGAAGCAGAGCCGGAGCCGGCGCTGCGGCGGCCGGGATGCTCCGCGGTGCCGGTGTCGGAGCAGGTGGGAACGGCCGGTTTGCAGGGCAAGGCGGCCCCGGCCGTCCGGAGGGAGCGGGATCCGCTAGGCAAGAGCACCCTCTGCCCGCTGGCAGCAGGGCCTGGCTCCGGGATGCGCCCCCGGCTCTCCCCCTTCTTCCCAAGGCGTCGGGAAGCAGCTTGCGGGAGGCGGATGAGGTGGGGACCGGCTCAGGACCGAGATTACGTGTCGGGGGGCAGCCAGTGGGCACCTGTGCCCACATGTTGGAGCTGGGTCCCCTCTCTGGGTTGTGTTGAGCCTGGCTCGTGTCAGTTAAGGGTAACCGGAGCCCCGCGGTCACCCCAAGCTCTCCTGCACACGTGGCACTTGGCCCGCGCCCAGCTGCGAAGCCCGGAGCGTTCGAAGGATGAGGGACACGTGGAGGTGGAAGAAGGTTGTCACAGTGTGGTTTTCCCAAGCCACATCTCAACCTTCACCAGCTGGTGGTTTAGAGACCCCCCGAGCCAGACTTCTGCCTTTAAGCCCATCCCCTCCTTTATATTTTGGCTCCGTGTCCCCTCTGACATTTCAAGCGTTGTCGACTCAGAGACGTATGAGAACTGAAGCGGTGAAGGAGGGTGATGGCAGGGGCCGTCACACCTTGTCTCCCCACACCCATGGGTGACATCTGCCCATCATGCGGGCAGCACGCATGGCACTAAGCTCTTCCCTGCACCGTGGCCTCCAACATCCCTTTCTGCAGCGATAAGCGAAGGATTTGCTGCAAGCTAAAGCTCTCTGGACCTTCTGAACCTCCCCCTGAAATCAACGTGTTTCCCATCACCTGGCGACATCTGAGCTCTGGAGGAAGCCAGAGGAGGTTTTGCCCACGTTTCCCCTCCGGTTCATAAACTTTGGGGTGAACCTTGTCCCTGTGCCCGTCCCCGCGGGCAGCACCGTGCGGAGGCACCAGCTCCCCAGGGCTCCCCGTGTCCACCCTGCGCGTCCCTCCCTGCCGCTCGCTCTCTGCTCCGGCCACGTGTGGTGGCTCCTGGGCTTCCTTCCTCACTCAGGCACACGAGGATGCCCTTTCTCATCACCGCAGAAGCAAAATACTGGAGAGGGAGCTTGTTCATTGCCCTGTGTGGTGGCTAAACCCATGCAAAGTTAGCACAAGGATTACTCATGGCACAGAGCAGTTGAGAATATGACCCATAGAGACAGGTAATTGCGCTTATTTTCTTCCCTTAAAATCAGTTCAATTGGTCCACTGCAACTTATTCCCGCTGTCTCTATTCATATCCTTCCTTCTAGGCAGCTGCCTGTTCTCTCTGTGTGGAATACCGAGTACGGCTGAGCCCTAAAACACTGGGGTTTGACATCTCATTGTTTAGTCTCCATGTAAGACTGCCCAAGTCCTAGGATTTCATAAGTTTACATGCCAAGTTAAACGGTATTAGTTGGTAGTGGCTGGAAAAATGCAAATTGCAGCCGCAGGAGGGTTTGCCACCTTGCGTGGGGTCTCCCACGCTGCAGATGCCACCTCCGAGCTGGCACCCGCGCTCCCTCCACCGCTGGTCGGAGGAGGAGGTGCCTCCATCTGCCCCAACAAGGACCTCAAACCTTGCTTGATGTGGTGCGTTCAGGTGTGCAACAAATTTTCAAATAGCTGCTAGCTCAATCAAAAATAGTTGGCTCCAAATAAGAAGTTAGTACTGTCCCTAAGCTGTTGCTGCATTCGCATGGACTTCAGGACATTTCAGCCACAGAAATGGCTGTAAGTCTGGAAATTAGGGAGTCATTCTTTCTTGATGAAAATGGCAACTCGAACCATGGTCTGTTGGAGAGCAGACAGGCTGTCCACAGCCAGAGCAGGGGACACGAGGCCTCCTTGTGCTGGGCTCGGCCATTGTCCCTGCAGAGGGACAAGTGCCACCTCCCACCATGGTCACAGGCAGCTCACGGGGATGGCACTTCCACTTGCAACAGCGGAGGAGCAGCAACACCCATAGCTCTTCCCATTCCCATCCTCCGCCTCGGTGGAGCTGCAGCTTTCCACTCCTCATGGAGAAGGTTCTCATGGAGATGGGGAGAAGGTTGGTGGGAGATGGAGCCTGCAGCGCTCTGGGGAACATCCTCACCAACCTGACCGGCCACGGGAAGCCCTGAGGGCTTCAGCGGGTCCTGGCTGCTGCGGAGCTGCTGCGGGTTATGGGACTAAATGGCAGCTTGGAGGTTGCAGAGCCGTCGGTCCCATCCCTTTCACCAGCACCTAATTCACTAAAAGAAGATCCACACATCAACCCTTAAAAGCTTTGGCGCTGCGTTTCTCATAGCTGCAATAATACTTACTTACAATATGGACTCTAGCTGCTTTTTATGTAACTGCTGCTCTTAATCAGCTCAGTATTAGCAGCTCCAACCTGCTCTTGCTTGATTTATTTTATTTTTTTGCTTTCTAAAACAAACATAGCTTCGCAATCTCTCTGATTTCCCAGCTTTTATGCCACTCCACTGAGGCGCTTTAAACATCTCATTTATCTCCCATACGTTGGAAAAATACAACCCCCTCCTCTCCAAAACAAACAAGCAAGCAAAAAAAAACCCAAAATCCCTCCAGCTAAAAATCTCCGCGGTTGGAAAGTGTTGATTTAAACAATAACCCTGAAACAAGATAGGGGCAGAGCAGAACATGAAACCAGAGTTTCCTCTTGCACCGATTGAGCTCCAAGACTGTTTGTATCACATGGTGACTTGTTCTAAGGCAGCGCCTATTTCTGGGCTGTGAATATATTGTGAATATATATTGAACAATATATTGAACAAAATATGGAGCTCGATACATAGTTTGGTGTTTGCAGGAGGGCTGCAGTGGTGCGTTTATTGTGGCACCCACTTCCCGCTCCTTCTCCCCTTCCTCTGATGCCGTGCAAAGGGGGCTGATAACTATTTGAATTTTCAGGTTTTCCCAATAAGGGCTGGAAAGGGCATTTTTATGGCCTGCATCATTTATGGGAGGAAAAAAAAATAGTTTCATAGGTGATTTAAGGATTGTGTTTGCTGATAGTGTTTGCTGAATCAAAGGATTGTAGTTAAGGAGACTCTCTGCAGAGTTTGCACTTGTGAAAACAATGCCGAGCATCAGCATCCTATTCTGTTTTCCTAATTGCATAATTCATTGAATACAAATAGTGGCACCTTTTTTTTTTTTCCTTGGGTGTTTTGGGGTCTTTTTGTGTCTTTTCTAAACCTCTTGCCTACCTAATGCAAGCACAGCTTAGCCATTCTTTACATTATGCTATGCAGAGCTGCAAGGGGAAGATTTTTCTTCCCAAATATTGTGTATTTTGTTATATTTAAATAAGCAACTCACATTTGCCATGAATAGAAGGGATATTTTACCCCTTCCTAGTATTATTTCCAACCTTTAGCTTTTCCGCTCTCTAACACTTCTATTCACCCCCCAAAAAGGGGCAAAAACACCTAGAAAAAAAAGAAAAAAATAAAAAACCACCCTAAGAGATGCATCGTTTTCCTATTAGCACTCAATGAGCCTGAATTTGTAAATTCAAGCTAACCTGCGACGGCTGCAATAGTTCACTGCACTTCAGCAACCAACCTCGGCAACGCGACGCTTCTCACTGCGAATCATCAAGCAAGTCCTGAAAGTCTCCTCGGCGCGGCCGGAGAAGGAGTTATCCATCTAAACCCGCCATTCCGAAATGTAAATAAGCGCCCAAGCATGTTGCTACATATTTTTAGAGAAGCAATTACCACCGGCCTTATCAGCGGGCGCGAAGTCGGCGGCGCCCGCATCGCTTATCCGTTGTGCCCTCTGCTGGATAGAGCACACAAGGCAAGCGAGATGATTTCCAATTAATTTTTGGCATCATCACTTGGCATCTGCTTTCGGAATGCAAAGCGTGAAATTTGTAGTAGCAGCTTTAATATTTGATCCAGCCAAAAAAATATTTTTGCTACAAGGACTTACCTTTGGTGGTGTTTTCCCCCCGCCCCTGCCGTTTCGTCGCCACCGAGCCTTGTTTGCGGTCCAAACTGAGAAATCTGCCACCAAACACCATACGTGGCAGGAATAATTTCGCGCTGGGCAAAATTTGTTTCATTTTGCATCCTGTAAGAATAATTACTTAGCGTAATGCTGCTTAAATGGCGTTTCGAGATGCAGTAAGGGAATGGGAAAAGCCTAGCTACTGGTGGGGAGAAAAAAGGGGGTTTTAAGGTGCGCTAGGGTTCCTCAAAACTAGACTCCACAAGCACGGGGGGTGGCAAGAGGAATTACAGTGTTAGAAACAATGCCAGCGAATGGAAGAGGCGATAAATGCCAGGGCTTGCAATGATATTGGAGGCCGCCCATGTGCTGCCTTCGGAAAGGGTCCAAGCGCAAGGACAAGACGCGCCAGCCTCCCTCTGGCATCGTGAGGCACGACCTCGACCACAGGCACCGGCCTCCCTTCTCAGCCCTCTCAACAAAAAGGGGAAGATCCTCTTTTAGTTAAAGCCAGAGTTATTTATTTTCCACAGTTCAGGTCAGTCCTACCTGCAAAACTAAACTGCGCTCAACAGTCCAACCCATGAATGGTCCCAAAGGACCCTGAGGTTCCTCAGGGCCTTCACGCCCCCTCTCACGCACAAGCAAAATCCAACCCTTCCTTCAATGGAGGGGATGCAGGGTTTGGACTGGCCAGGATTTACAAACCCAAATACCCTGACATCCAGTTTGGTCAATCTGGGAAAGGAAAAATCCCAGATTTGCTAAAAGCGGAATTGCAGCATCACTGTCCCAGCCCACTGTCTTGGAGCAGATACCCACCCATCTGGATAAAGTTATTCCCCTTGATCCTCTTTCCCTGTTTTTGTCCCTTTTCAAGGGTGGCTTTACTGAAACGTCATGTTCGAATATGACAGCAGTGTTACAAGGCTGCAAGGATCTTCTTTTAGGTGGAAAAATGATATATTTTTGAAAAAAATGGGGACAATTTGAATGTGCGAGCTCCTCTTCTGGCCTGAGAGACAGTCAGTCCTCCCCAGGGAGACGTTGTGAGCAGCAACGTTCCTCACATGCCGTTTATTTTATGAAGTGCCCTTTCTGCCAAATCGAAGACCAAGACAAGAAAAGAGCAGTAAACAAAAGGCCCCAATAGCACCCGAAGAGGCGATGCCCCTCTTGCCCTTCTCCCTGCTTTTCCCGGCACGATGACCAGGGCTGGCAGCTCCTGAGGAGACAAGGACATGGTGCCAGTGGAGGGAGGCGTGTGGAGAGTGAGGCCACCCGAGCCTGGGAAGGGCCGGGCCGTGGCGACGCTCGCGGCGCCGTATGGAGCCATCGCAAGCAAGGCCGGCCCTGCCGGCGGGGCCTCAGCTGGAGCTGAGGTGCTCCATGGAGCTCGGTGACCAAACGCCACCCGTTTTCTTGTGGAAGCTCCCTGTCTCCGGAGCCCTGGCAGAGGGAAGGGTGGTGCGGGCCTCGCGCTCGCTTCCGCTGTGTCAGGCAGATCCAAATTAAACAGAGTTTTAGAGGGTACTGACAATGATGTCTTCATTCGGTATCGTGATCGCTGCGGCGGCTTTAGCCCCGTGTTTGCTCACGGAATGATGTGCCAAGGCCTCGTCCTTCCAGCGCTCCCGGCAGCCCCTGGAAACGGGATACGGGCCTGCGGGAGGCCTTGGACAGGGCCGCAGGGCCAGCCGAGCAGAGTAGGAGACAGTGCTGGCCCCTGAGAAGACGCGGCCTCCCTGGTGACATCCCCAACATCGAGGCTGGGAAACACAAGGAGGATTCTGCCCTCCAGAACCAGGGGCTGATGATTCTCGGGCCATGGTGGACCAAGGGACTTGCACTTATGAAATGTGAAAGCCTCGTAGGAGCTGGCAGAAGTCTTAGTCTTTCTGCGACACCTGCGGAAGGGGCAGCTGGGGACAGAGAGCAAGAGGTACATCCAAATTAACACCACAGCCAGCAAAATCATCACCAGAACACAACTCATACAAGAAGGCAAAAGTAGCTCCATGCTGAGACATAACCCAGCTATAAATCACTTCTTGACAAGTCTGGGCAGGAGTTAGGTGGCCTCGCACTGTGGGCATCGCCCCTGGCAGATGGAAAACCAGGACCTCTTTGCTCAGTGCCCAAGTGGTTGCACGTTGCCACAACTTGGCTATAGGTTATGGTTACGTGCACGCGTAGGAGACCTGTTTCTCCTACATGAACACATAGGAGACATGCAGATGGCACATCAGTCTTGGGACCGACCATTGGGAGCGTGGTGCCGCGGTTCTCTTACAAACAGCAAGTTGCCAACATCTTTAAGAAGAATAAGCCCAACAATCTACCAATTGGCTATTTATTTTTTTTTATTTAATCGCTGCACTGAACCCCAGTGGGATTTTTCGGTTTTGTTTTAATGGTAAACCAAGAATTTGCACATCCTCCCTGTGGCGAAGTTACTTTCAAGTCAGTGAAAGTTCTTGGCCCATGATTAAAAGTCTTTGCCAATTAGCACTCAACAACTTCAATTCATTTTTCCCTGGTTCAAGATGAGTAGGAACCTAATAAGGCTGCGATAAAAGGGCAAAAGGCACCGAGTACCCAAAGGGGATTAATGGGCTCTTCCATTTATTTGTCTTCCTAACAGCTGAACTGTTACAACTATTGACAGTCTTCAAACGGCCCCGCGCTGAACCCTGCCCGCCGCTCTGGGCTCCAATGGACATCTTCAGATCCCCAGACCCAAGGGGCAAGGGCTTCCCCCTGTGTGATGCCAAAACCAACAAAGCCCCGGGGATCAGGTAATGAAACTTCAGCTTTTCCCCCTTTGAGATTTATTTACTGGCAGCTGACAAGGGGCAAATTCAGCTCGAATTGTGTAGTCAAGGCCCTGTCAAGCCTTCAGAGGCACCCTTATGTCGAATCACCTTCCTGACTGGCATGTCGCTGAAAAGCCCTCGGCGCTGGTCCTTAACAGCTCCCCACATCACAAAGGACACTCCAGACAGATGCCTACATGGCATCCTGCAGCATTTTAAAAGAGAATTAGTGGTTTTAATTATGGTCGTCGGCTGAAAGGAAACCATGCAAGCTCCACAGGAGACCTTTGATCAAACCCTTTTGCTAGCACAATGCCGCGGAACTGTGACTATTCCTAGCAAGGGGCCTTTTCTCGCTGAATGACTCACCAGTGATCTTTGAATGCAGACAAGTTCCTAGCCCTCCCTCTTCATTAGCGAGCATTTCTATACAGGCCCTATATAGTGCGCGGAGTCTAGGAGCTATACAATTGGGGGGAAAAAAGAATCCCTACAGATTCTGGCCTCTACTTAGGAAGTGCTGAAGGACTCTGAGTGACTTTATTCATTAAAACAGGTTGCTATTAATTAACTGTCATAATAAAATAAAGAGCCATTATTTGCATTTCTTAGTGCACTCCCTTTAGTAATATGTATAAAAGATGCTTGTAACAAAAATGAATTTATAAGGGGAAAAAAAACCCTCAGAAGTCTCTCTTTTTTTTTCCTCTCCTGCCCTCCCCACCCCCCTCTTTTTTTTTTTTTAAGGTTTAGGCAGCAGGAGTCTGACTAATTATTAGGCCCAGTTCTGCAAGAGAACAAATAGAGGTAAAACACAAATATGAAAGTAATTAGGAAAATGCAAAATCCTGTTTACTTGGCAACCGATTCATGCAACTGAGACTAACGAAGAGCAAATCAGCTTTGCTTGTTTGATAAACTTAAGGGTGCCACCTAAGAGGCGCTGATAAAAATTAAACTTCTGCCAGCATCCCTCAGCACTGCCTTTCAGCGCACAGGCTTAGCAACATCCATGCCACTGCTCCGTACAAAAGCACCAGCAAATCTAATTTGAACAGATTCACCGAGAGGAATTTGTAACTTCTGCCTCTGCTAAATGTTTTCACCTTTGCAATCTGGCATCAGTGATATCTTCAAGCCAAACATGCAACACCCCCTCTACGCACACACACACATTACACACAGCCGTAAATTCACAGGCACGCAGAGGGTGCAAATGGAGCGATTCCAACTATATCTGCTTTCACCCCCTAAAAAGCATCACGTTTCCACCACGGTTCACACCTGGGAATGCGTTTGTCTGTGGGAAAATTCCTCCCTAGTTGGCATTGCTACTTGCTCCAATATATTATGATACGTTACTCAAAGCAGGCTGCAGGCTTAGGTACTTTTGTGCAACCCCTCTTTTCTCCCGAGTAGATAGTGGAATCCACAAAAGCTTCCAATTATTTCAAGACTATACTGCTAAGGAGGGGCATCTCATCAAGATAAAGAAAACCCTCGGCTCAGTATATTTGCTTGAATGGATTTTCAATAATGCAGGTAACAAAAGCATTCAAAAATGGGATTCCTAATGCTTTTCTGCCGGGCTGAAGGACTGATTCGGAGAAGGGAGAAGAAAGCCCGCCCTGAGAAAGCCCCGCGGAGGAATGCGGGATATTCTCCCGCTCTCTACAAACACTTCTGCGGGAATTGACAAAATGGAAGAGATTTAAGTGAGGCCTGAAATGTAGCCGATTGCGAAACAAAGAGTTCAAATGACACCTCTGCAGCGCTCCGCTGCATCCTCTCCCTCCGCCGCGGCGCGGGGCAGCCCAGGACCCGCGGGTTCAGCTTTTACGGCGCGTTTCTCATCGGCTGTTCACTGGAGACCAGGAGGAAACTGCTCTGGAAATGGTACTATGCAAAGCAAATCTGAACGAGGGGGGAAAATAAAGAGCATTCCCTTGTAGGCCAGAGATAGAGATGGCTACGCAGAAGCTTGACTTTTATACAGAGAGCGTTTAGTCAAAGTGTGGCACTTAGAGGGGAGAAGGAAAGACAGGGACATTCCTACTGCTAAAGGGACCTAGGATTAGGATCCTATTAGGATTAATAACCAAGCGAGCCCAAATCTGCATGGACAGATCCCACACAGCACCCAAACCGCAGCCAACATTCACGGGACAGAGCACATGGATGCGACCCCTTCCACTCGTCCCAGGGTGCCACAACCTTTCAGGAGGTGCTTCCCTGTCACTCGAGCTTTACACAAGTACCTCTCTCTTCTCTGGAAGTTATACTAACCCAGATTAAATCCCGCATGGCAGCAACTTTTCTCCTATAATAATAATAATAATAAAACACACTAAAATAGGCCAAGATCTCATGGAACTACAGCGCTAAGTGTGAGAAACTTGGCAATCCCACGTTGCCACCTCCAGTACCTGCCGGAGGTGGCAGGGCAGAGCAGAGCAGAGGCAGCAGCGAGGGAGCAAGCCCTGGAGGGAGCTGCTCTCCTTTCCCCGGTGCAGGATTCGCACCGCGGCCCCTCCGCCAACCTGGTGCTGCTCAGGAGATGCCTCATCCTGCCCCTGGCATCACGGCGTCTGCAAGGAAAACGCTGCTTTCCTGCTATAGGAAAACTGGCATCCTACGCCAGGATAAACTTCATTGCAGCAGCACATTGCAAAGAGCATTCCCCAGAGGGCAGGCACGGCTGGAAGGGCTGGGTTTGTGCTTAGCCTCCCATCTCATGGCACCGTCACTCCATCCGTCCCCAGGCAGACTGTACCTGCAGCAGCTACCCACACAGCCGAGTGGCCCTGCGTGGTCAGCAGAGCTCCACAACACGCCTGACCTGACAAAAACCTACCTGTCGTGTGCTGGTGTGGACCATAAAACAAACAGGCACAGCCCGAAGAAAACCTCTGCAGAAGATCTTGTTGCTCAGTAACAAAACAAACATTTAAGGGATAAATAACGCTTTTTTCTTTTTTTTTAATCTATATAGGGCCCTGCATTTGTAAACTAACTTAAAATCTTCACAGTATTGTAGCCTTCATGGTCTTCTTCAAAAAGAAACCCCTCCTTTTTTAACCCTGGTAGTTTATTTTGCAATGCGCTTCCCCCATATAAAACAATACAAAATGTTCACTTGAACAATGGCAGAGAACAAACAACAGTACGTTTCGACAAGGGTGATCGCACGTGATTTCTTCTTTGCTGTTATTTCTGTTGCCTTTTAAAGCCATGCTCATGTTGTTCATGACTAATTCAATGTTCTCTCCCAACTTCAACATTTTGACGCTTCAGAAAGCACGTCAAAACTGACTCTATGCAGTTTGCTGCTTCAGATCTTTCCTTTTCATTTTCCTCAGCACCTGCAGTTCTTTCTTCAGGTGTTTTACAGCCCGCAGAATATCCTGTCGCTGGGGATCGTCCTCTGCTTTCTCCGTGTACAGAAGGAAATGTTTAGCAGTTTCAGAGAGCAATGTTTCCTGATCCACATCCACCTCCTGGAGATGCAACATCCTTTCACAAGCTATCGCATAGTTTTTGTGCCAGTTTACTGGATGCTTTGGATGAGAGTCGATAATTTCTTTGTACAACTATTAAAAGACAAAAAAAGAAAAAGACAAGTTAGTTAAAGGAGGAGAAAAAGAGATCTTAAAAGCAGATCAAAACTGTCCATAGTTTTTAAAAGGACAGATGCCAAATCCAGAGTCAGAATGTTTCTGAAACTCCGTGTTTGCCTTGCAGTGTGCAATAGGGTGAACCTGAATCTCAACAGGGGACTAAAATGTTTCTAGACAAACATCTGCTCTAGGAAATGAAGTGTTACAGGTGGCTGAGATAACCTCACTGCACATTATGCACTTCCTCAGCAGAGATGTTACATTGGATGAGGAGAAAGAGATCCCACTGCAGTGCCTGGAAAAACATTCACTATTCGGAGACCAGGATGTCTTCCACAAGACTTAAGCAGCCTTTTAAGAGGGAATATTCATAAGCTCAGCATCAGGCACGTGCCTGTGAACTTCACTGAGCAGAACAGCAAAAATCACCACAAAGTAGGCAAGAAGTTAAAGGAAAATACAGGTTGACTGTTTGCCAAGGTATAAAACATTCTTCCTCTCTGCTGACACACACTGCTTTGTGCAGCCATTGGCATCTCTGGCAGTGTGGCATTTCCAGAGATACCTACACTAGCCTATGTGTGTCATTCTTTGGTGTGAAATGCAGCAGAATTAATCTGCAACGAGAAGACTGTCGGATTTTACACTTGCTGGCTCGGCTGCATGACTATATAATGACAGAGGGGACAAGTGCATAGAGGGGACGTCAGGACAAGCAATCTCTTGGCATGGGCTTGGAGCCCCACACAGACAACATAATTATAGCAAAAGCAGAGTGTTGACTGGTTAGCTTTTGGCATCCTCTGTGACCGAGAGGGCAAGTAGGGATGGATAAAATCCCTGAACAAATCTCGTTGAATCTGCTATGCTTCTGGTTTGGATGAGCGAGGGAGAAGGCAGATTACAGGGCTGCCTACCTATGTGGAAACACCATGGCATTTCTATGGCACGGAGAAATTTAAAAAACGGATGGAGATTGCAGGGGGAAATCATAAGCAAAATATGCGGCTTACAGTGTAAGCAAACGTGTAAAGTTGTGATTTCATTTCTGCAGTCACACTGGCAGTTTCTGCAAGGTCAAATATAAAGAAAGCTGTTTTCATCCTAGGAAAACAAGAAAAACATCCATTATAACAACTCCTTAGCCACACTAGGTCACATCACATGATTACACACATCTTCAACATGTCCATTAAGCTCTTTAATCACATGGCAGAGTACACAAGCTGTGTGTCTACTTAAGTCTGCAGCAAAACAAATTCCTTTCCGTGATGTGTTTTCTCACTCTATAGCCAAACTACCCCCTGCTGCTTCAAGACACTCTGAGCAGAGCACAGCAGAGCACATTCGTTAAAAATAACCATCACTTTCCGGAAGGATCTATCGGAGGCAAAGCACTGCTGATCCCATTCTGCCCGTGTCTTCCTTCTAAAGCTTGACACATTCAGGTCCGATACGCTGGCGAGCCATCAATGCCCACTTGGATGCGTATTCCATGGCAGCGGGGTGGCAGCGGAAAAGGAGGAAAGCAAAGGAGCATCACCTAGCTTGCCACATCTCCTCATTCGCAACAGCTTCCCAGGAAGACGGCTCGAATCTAAACAGGAATTAAAATAAAATTCAGTCCCTGCATTTCACCCGTTGCAAGGTTATCCTGCCCAACTCTAGCTGCTACAGGTCTCCCAGGCTGGAAAATAAATCTGTCGGGAAGCCCTTGGCAGCAAGGAATTCTGCTGATCCTGGGTAACTCAACAAAACTTCCTTCTTCTCCCTGGACAGGAGTCTATGGCACGTTATGTGTCTCACCACAGCCCAGCTATTCTCAAAGTGAGAGATGCTTTTTACCATCCATCCAGTTCAGTTCATTGCTCCTGAAGTTCTGGATGTCCCATGTCCTCAGTATCTTTTTGGCCCCTGACAACAGGGAAAACAGATCGAGTTTTAAGATCTGAATTGGACATGACTAGAAATGCCCTCTCCCTTTTAATACTATTAAGAATACCATAAGCAGATTTCTTCTATTACATATCTTAAAACACAAAAACTCTCACTAGAGCTTATGCTTAACTGTTTCAAAAGAAAAATCCTATCGCATTTTAGATTTGGCTGCAATTCTTTCAAGGATTTTCAGCTGTACCTCAGAAATACCCTTAGTCAGCAAGGTATTCATTCACATTCACAAATCTAATGAAGGCAACCGCATTCATAGAGGCCTCAAGTCCTCTGGAACAGTCAGCCTCAGTACTAGAACATCCTGCTGAAACAGGACCAGGAAGCTTGGAGAAACAAGGAGCAACCAGTCTAGCTGGGGACAAGAGGAGTGTTAAGAGTCCCAATCCAGGCATGTCAAAGCTGTAAGTGGAACTGGACAAGCCCGAGCTGCACAAACCCCAGTAGTTGCTGCTCCAGCAGCCCTAGAGGAGAAGGCCTGGGTGCAGCAGCACTGCAGGGCCTGTGGTTATGCTGCTGGCAGAGGAATTATGAGTGAAAACGAGCAGAACTGGGTTTGTGCCTTGTACCTTCCGTAGTCTTCCGTCCAGTTATAGAGATTCCTTGTAAGACGAATCCACTCTCCCGGGTCGAAGACAACTTCAGAAGGAACCAACTTTTCACAAGCGCCCCAGGGCCAGAGCGAATAGCTCCTCTTCCAGCTCGAGTCCCCTTCGTGAAGGCCTATGCAGACAAACACCTCCTTACTGCCAAAAAACCAGAGAGAGCAGCCGTGAAGCCACGGGCAGCGCCGCACACGGGGGCCAGGCCCCGAGCTGCAGGACACGCTCTGTGGCAGACACCCACCCGGGACCACGTTGTCACCCGGGCAGCCCCGGTGACACTGAGCACAGCCCACGCAGGAGGCACCACGAGAGGAGATGTCCTCTCCATGCAAGAATGCTAAAAACACTGAGGAGAAGCCCAGTTTTCCCTGCCTGCACCTGGCAATGCTTTTCTGCCTACCCACACTTGCAAGGTTCACCCTGGCTAGTCTAAACGCAGCTGCTATTCTTATGCATGCAAGTATCTAATCCTTTCTTCACTCCTACTAAGCTATTTTTATATGATGATTATTCTTGGAATACATTCATTCTATGCTAATAAGTTGGCCACAGTGTTCACGAAGGAGAAGCAGCAGCAATTTGCTCTCCAACCACAGTCATTTTGAGTACACAGGAACATTCCTTTTTAGGTGATGAATGGTTTCAACAGAAAAATAATAAAATCACTAAGCATTCTCTGCCAGTCACCTTCTTAGTTTTCCTTCCTAAAAAAAACAAACCAATCTCTAAACAACAAGAAACACTATATCTGGATGGAGTTACTCCTGCTTAGATATTTGCTTTAATTGCAAAAATAATCTCACCACCAGGGAAGAAGTCAGTGGAGAAAATTGGTCTTTTGGATGCAGTACCAAGCTGTTCCATAAACAATTTCAGGAAAAGAGGTTGAAGATTTTAGGAAAGCTGTTACATATGAAAGAAATGCTTACTGTTTATTTACTTTGAGGAAACGATGGAGATTAAAAACAAGTGTCCCATCGGGTAATACTCCTTCCACAGGATTCCACTGTTTTCCAGGAAAATGAATGCCAGGTAAATGCTTTGCCAGCTTTGGTAAATACCACTCATAAGTCATCATCTATCACCAAAACATTAGCAAAATTAAAACAAGAGTCAAAGTTTTCATCAATTTTACATCCAGAAGTGTAGCAAGCTGTTTCTGCACGAGTAATGAGCAGAATTTGTTCGTTCAGGGTCACCTCCCACTGCAGCAACTGTCTGGGATCCCACCAGACCAGAATACCAGTGGTTCCTGACTAGAGGCACAAAGCTTGAGGGGGAAAACCCGATAAAAGAGACAAAACGGAGTTTTGGTAAGACTAAGTATTAGGCTGTGGTTTTGGTTTCGTCAACCAGAAATAAACCCTCATTGCAAAGCCAAGTCCAGGCACTGATGTAGCAGCATAAGGACAAGCTTTGGAAGGTTTCTTTTCTGCTTTTTAAACCTCTCTCTGTTACCTCTTCCAATAACAGTCTTTGACCCTACCTCCTGGTCCACTAAAGTGATATCTGGCCTCATCCCTTCGCAGTAATGAACGTAACGAAGAGCATTCCCGGGCAAGTCTCCTCGCAGCAAGACCACGGCCCCCGTCGGCATCGAGGACAGCAGGTTCTTTGCAAACTTATCAACAACGTAATTGCTGCTTTGATCACAAGCACTTAAAAAGAAGAGAGGAAAAACGGTGTATCTTAAAAATGCATGTTTGCATGGCTTTGAGTTTCTTCAGAACGGTTTTATGCAACAGGCATCCACAGGAAACCAGAGCAAGTCCCTTGCCCCTGCTTAGATCTTGCTGAAGAGCATCATTGCTGAGAAGCCATGACACAGAAATGAAGTATTTAGCCTGAAGTCCCTCAGAAAACAGTAACAGAGATATTAGCCTCTACTTTTGACAAAATTCGCACTCATTGCACACCTTCATCTTAATTCTGATTTTTTCTTGGCCTAAACCTACTGGATTATTAGTTGGAGCTGGAAGTGCCACTATAATGTATTAAAAAAAAACCCCACAAATTCTTGTACGATGAAATAGAAGTAGATTTACATTACCTGAGATTCGATTCTTTTACACAATCATGTGTGGACCCAAGAATGGGACATTACACAACTGGCTCAAGGCAGATATGGACAGGACTTTGTGAGAAGGTGTGCACAGAGGAAGGATTCATTCTTAGGCAGCCCATGTGCTCTACACTTCACCATCTGGAAAACCTCTCTACTGGCCCTACTACTACTCTGATTTTTCTCCAAACCACTGGCAAATCTTCAGCATGGCTATGGGATAAGAACGCCCTCTACTAGCTCCTCATAAGGAAAAAATAAAGAAAAAAAAAAAACCTAGGGCACAGCGAAACCTGAAGCAAAGCAATTGAAACAGACAATGACTGTTCAGTCAAATGCATTCTGTAAACTGTAGGAAAGAAAAATTTAGAGCTTTCTTTTATGAAATATTTATACTACTACATGGTTTTCTTCCTTCAACCTGTAACATAACCTGGTTTACAGCCCTGGTGATATCAAAGAAACCAAACAAGGCAGTAGGGCAGACTCCATTCCTGCAGCCTGTGACCTCCCAAGCTTAGATGGGAGCCTTGATTTACGCCATCAAGAGATCAGGGAGGACCAACGAGGGTGGAAAAGATGTGATCAGAGGGATTTTCTTTCCGTGTCTCAGAGAAAGGGCATCAAATTGACCCGCTTACACCCTGCTCCTGGCTGAGGACCTGCCTCAGAGCCTGCAGTCCCCCCTCTACCTTGAACCTTCAGCTCTACTGGCTTTGCCAGTGGATGAACAGCCCTCTGTCCCCACAGCCCCGTGCCTCCAAATGCCCCTTTCCCTTAGAGACAACGCTCCCGGGGTACCTGTTACCTGTAATTGGCCCAAATCTGACAAGCAACAAGGGTGAGAGCCGAAAGCCACTGCAGGGCGGGCGGCGCGCGGCGCGTCCCCAGCGCGGCGCTTCCGAGCGGGACGAGCCGGGCGAGCCCCAGGCCCGCGAGCACGGCGACCGCGGCGTTGCTCTGCATCCAGAACCGCTCCACCTGCGGAACAACGGAGCGCGTGGCCACGGGACGTTCAGGAGGTGCTTTACTGCACATGGGTTTATTTAGGGCACGTGGAGTCTCCGTCTTGGAGATCTCCAAGGGCCGCCTGGACGCAGTCCTGTGCCACGTGCTCTGGGTGACCCTGTCTGTGCAGGGGGTTGGACTAGATGATCCCTGGAGGCCCCGTCCAACCTTAAGGATTCTAGGATTCTATGTTTATTTAGGGCATGGGCCACGTTTTCAGGATGGGATGGTCTCTGGGCTGAAAAGTTCCAAATTTAAGGACAAGGATTAAAGAAGGGGAACAGACAGGGGATGAGTTTTAATCACATTTTAATCACACATCCCATTTCCAAATTTGCAGAGATCCTATTTCTGCTTCCCCAGTTATATGGGGCATTTTTGCACCTAAGCTGCACCAAGGCAACCACTTGCTCATGATTATAAGGGGCCAACTAGTAGCCAATAGTAGCCAACTAAGCAAGCAACTTTGCAAAAATTAACATCCCAGAGCCATTTTTGGAATGAGACTCACCACACCCATAAACAGAGGTTTTGTAATATCCAGATTTGCCCTCCAAGCAAAGAACAGGGAGTAAACACAGAGCATTCCAGTGAAGAGCCAGATCACAGGCAAGTTCTGCCGCTCTGTCCTAGAGAAAAACAACAAAATGTTCTAGTGGCATGTTAAAAAGGAGACAAAAGTTATATGCACGTGAAAACAACTACCTCAGCACATGTAATACTGGGAATTAGGCTAGATCTATTTTGGCATAAGGCAGGAAAAAGCACCCCAAAAGATCACCATGAAAATTGCACGTTGGAACAAGGATTCTCCTCCAACTTACGGCAGGGCTGCACTTAAACAGGCCACGAGCGCCAGGGCGAGGACAGCAAGGGAGAGCTCAGACTTCATCTGCGTCAGCTGAAAACTGTGGAGAAATTAATGCACATCTGCCTCAAATCGCCCCGGCACCAAATTGAAGTGTCAAGAGAAGCAGGGAATAAGCACAACATAACATGTTCTATTCTCCTGTGATTAAGTCTGCTGGAAACGGGAACAAACCTATTTTTTAACTTCAAAGTTTTAATGAAACATCGCTGGGGAGAGGGAAACCAGCATTTTGACTTCAACAGGGAAGCCGGCTGGACATGGGCACGTTGTCCCAGTGCCAGATTTGCCCATTCCTCCCTCATCTCAGGGACCTGGCTCTGAAAAAAGCCAAGGTGACTCAGAAAAGCAGTTACCTGGACAAAAGCAATGGGGGTTGCAATAGGTTTCTCTCAACTAGAAGGTGAAATCAAGGTTTTACTCACACCAATATCTCTCCCATACTGGATCCTGTCTCTGCTTTGGCCTAGATTAAAAAAAAAAAGAAAAAAAGAAAGAAAAATAGTGAGAAACCCACACATGGACTGACATATCACTGGGGCAAGGAAAGTCTTCTCAGTTTGTCTGCAGCACCCTGGGCACAAGGGGCTGCTCCACAACCCCCCAGGTGCACCTTACTCAAACCTTCATTGCAATATTTTCTTCCAGGGCCTGCTGGGTAGCAGAGGCAGGACGCAGCCACTGTGTGCACAGGACATCATCTACACAGCCAATAGATGAGTTAAATGATAAGTAGAATCTGTTTTTTTTTTTTTTTTTTTTTTTTTTTTGTCCTGATGCTGCAATTTCCCATTCCTGTGCACTGAATTCTCTGAAGTGGGATGGGAAGAAGTCTTGGATGGCTGGAATCCCGAAATTTACATTAGTGCTGGAGAAGACAGATGCAAACCCTGTGCTCAGCAAACGGCTATATGTTACCTCCCTTATTTGCAAGAGCAGACAAAATAATTCTTATCAGAGGAGAGACCCCCAAATCTATCATTCCTTTCAATAAAATATTACTGAGGGGTTAAGAGGAATTCCTTTTTAAGGTAAAACAATAAAAACTACTTCAGACCTTTTAAAATAGCTGAGGTTAAAATAATAAAAAGGTCATTTATCTTAAAAAAGAGAAAAATACAAATTGATGTTACCACCTTTCTCTAGCACAGCTTGCTCTTTGTGATATTACGTACACAAAACACCTGCATAGTTCCCAATAAATATTATGACTCATCCCATAAAGGTAAAGAAAAAGATTTCTGTGGTTTACCTGCCATCTGATCTACTCCCAGTAAACCTGACAGATCAGTAGGTGGGAATCATAAATTCTAAAGATGCAAGGCTTCCAGTTTCTTCCCCTACAAGCTGCTGATATCATGGATAGGAATGTTCTGCTACAGCGTAACTTCAGGAGAAAGTCTGTCAGAAAATGACCCGTATTTACCAGACTGAACGTCCCATATTCTTCCCTGAGAAAGTGGGTCAGAAATCCTTGGAAAGTCGTCTGGTCTCCCCACGTCCAACGGGCTCGATTGAGGTAGGATGAAGCCGGCAGATAGAGATAAGGCAGCAAACCAGCCACGAAGCATAAACCCAACTTCAGCAAATGGCCTAGGGACAATTCCTGCACCAAAATATGCCATATTGCATAACAATGTTTATTTTAGTTTAATCACGCTGGAACTTCAAGAACAGATAAAGAAAAAAACATCAAATATATTTACACAGAGCTGATCTCTCAATTTATAGTAAGTCCCTACAAAATGCTATGTTAAACCTTACGATTTTGTGGATTACCAGGAAACTGCATCAAACTGATCTCCTTTGCATGGCAGGGTGAAATTTAAGTGAAGCAAATAATATTAGCTAGGACTCATGAGTATCATACTCATTGCATCTTTCACATTTAAATCATGGCATGACATGCATAGATGGCTGAAGCACTGCAAGGCTGAGATAACCCACTTTGCAGTGATTAAGAGTTGGCTGGTATTCCATCTGGCAAAAAAAAATGCTGCTCTAGTACAACTACACACATCATCACCATCATCAGGAGTCAGTTTGCCATTTACTTTATCATGATGGTTAAATGGCTAAATTGGATAGGCCAACTTTTGGGGTGGGATTTTCAAGACTGCCTAAGGGGTCAGGAAGACAAGACTTTCAAAGGGACTTCTGTGCCTAACTCCTTTAAGTGCTTTGGAAAATCCCACCCTAGAATATTGCACGCTTGCTTTATCATCAGCCCCTGCCGTGTCAATCAAAGCACTTCCTTTAGTGTTTGGGGTTATGCGGGAGCGACACCATTCAGTGACAATCTACAAAGCAGAAAAAGTAGCTTGATAAAGTTGGCTGAAATTCCTCCAGCAGGAAGGCTGCCTTTTTTTTTTCTTTTTTTTTAACTGAAAGGCACCACATTCAGTCAAATATCCATGGTATTAGATGGCTTTCTGCAGCAGCCACGACTGCCCTATCTGAGGTGTTTCCAAGGAACGTGGCACCGGCACAGCACTCGCTGCTGCAACTCACAGTGGTCTCTCTGGGCTTCCCAGATGGAAAAGGCTCCATCTAAAGAACACAAATATACTGCAGAAGGGCCTCAACATGTTGTCAAATGAAACACGGAGTCAAAAGGGGTTTGGTGACAGAAAGATTTTGGAGCAAGGTTGTCTTGAGCTGCATTTCATCTCTTGGGCTTCACCCCAAGAGCTTGGGCTTCACCTTGGGCTTAGGTATAACCTGTACTGTTGTCCTAGTTGATTTATCAGGTTGCTGCTGGAGAAAGAGGCGGAACTGAAACAGCAGCAGCCTGAACTGCTGTCACCCTCAGGAGTAACGGGAAACCAGAAGGGAGAGGTAGATCCTTCCCGGGGTCCTTGGTCATGTCATTAGAGCACACGTTGTCTTCCAGGTAAGCAGCCCTTTGCAGGACAAACTGGACGTCCTGCAGCACATCTGCAGTCTGCTGGACACAGGGACTGAGAGCAGGTCACCTGGGCAGACAAGGGCAGTGTCCAACCTGTGCATGGGACTTTGGAGCCTCGTTCAGAGAGAAGCACTGCACCTCGGGGAGCGGGACGTGCAAAGAGGCTGTTTTCACCTTGTTACCCAAATGAACAAGCTTAAAACTGCCTAAAGGATCCCAGCAGTTCAGCTGGACATCCTCCGAAGGGGATCTCTGGTGGGAGCCCTTTTTTTTCTGCTGTGCTGCTCGTTCAGGTTGCATCTTTGACTGCTGAAAGCCTCAGAAGGTGCCTGAGGCTGCGCAGTGAGAGCTGCCACTCTTCTTCACCACCACGAGGGAGTCAACATGCAGAAACTCACCTGGCATCACGAGAAATCCTGCACGGGCGGCTGGGGCAAGCAGAGCCCCGACTGCTCGTGCCCATGACACCTCACCAGCACGGTCCTCTGAGTGTTTACCCATCTTCCAGTTTGTGGTAGGTCATGAACACACTCTTGTCTCCTACCCACCAACCCATTTTTAGCTGTCAGTGTCGTGACAGCTTCCTTGGTATGTTGCAAACAGCTGGGACCTCGTTCATCCCATGCCAGGATGAATGGACAGGTCGCAGACTCTCCCATGAGTGACAGCTCCAAAGCCCCTAACGCGTAATCTGCAGCTCTGATGTCAGACTGATGGACTGCAACTCCACTGGATTATGACTGACGAGTTTAGACAGGCCATTAACTGTCACTGTTCATACCTCGACGCTAAGAGCAATGCAAGCGCTTGGAAAGAAGAACGAGCTGCTTTGAAAGAAGCTACAAGAGGCGTGAGTCAGCAAGAGGCAAAATACCTACCGCTTTTTGGAAGAGCCTGAAGAGAACCCAAGGCACAATACAAACAACGTAGAGCACGATCGTGTGCTGATTGCACAAGCTTAGGCCACAGCAAAAGGCACCAAATTTGGAGATCTGGAAGGAAGGAAAAAGAACAATCAGAGTTTGCAAAAATATCCAGGAATCAAAACAGCTTCAACACAGCCCAAAGCACCCTTGCACAAGAAAGGCAGACACGCCACTGACCACTAGCCAACTGTGACACACACAAGTTATTCTATTTACAGAAAGATGTTATTTGTTTTACTGAAAACTTAAGAAATGTTAGGCTGAGCAGCTGACCAGCTATTTCTCAGTGTACACAGAGATTTTAAGTAATATTATCATGCTGTAATGATGTAGTCTATAAATGCAAAATCACAGCAATCAGTCATGGGAAGACGACCACTTTACGGACCTGCCATGTGCTGGGCAGACCCCAAGTAACTCCGGACTACCCCACATTACACGATCCACCCAAAGATGGAATTTCCCTGGAGCTCTCCTAGCCTGTCCCCAGGGTACCGCTGCCCCTATGAACCATGAGAGCAGGAATTGGGTACTGCTGGGAAGGGGAAACTGCCAAGCAGTGGCTCCTTTTTATTTGTTTTCCAGAAATAATACCCCCAAATAACATCATTATTATGCACAGAGACATCATTTTAAATAACAAACAGGACTGTTTCCTCTTTCTTGGGCACAGAAGGTTAAAACCAAGGCTACACAAGCTTCCTAGGCAAAGGAAATTTCATGCAACAGATCTCACTAGTCTAAAAACTCCATTGAGAGCATCTCTGAAAGTGTTTGGGGTAAAATAGCTAGCGCACCCAGGCTATGCTGTTCCTGGCACCCATTCAGGATTATTCACTGCTATCATGGCCACCCTGTCACACACTAATAGTGGCCTCTTTCTATGCCCTGGGGAACCCCTTAGTGACAAAAAGCCCTCAGAGGCCCAAACAGGACAACGAGACAAATTTTTCAAGTGTGTTCGTGAGGTCTAAGTGCCGCCCTGAAGATGTCTGCAAGGAGGCCTGGTTTCTGACAAGGGTTGAGGACTTCCTCTTTGAAACGCGGCCTCCTCAAGATGTGGAAAGCAGGACACCCCAAAAACCAAAAGCCCTAAAACTAACTCATTAACTGCTTCTGAAAATCTCCTTTGAAAATCCCATTGGGCAAATAAATCATTGAAGCAGTTTGGGAAATGCCCAACTCCATCTTTGCAGAGTTCAGGTATTAGGGATCCTGGGACAGGATGGATCAGAAAACAGGAAAAAAAATCAGATGATAAAAGAAGCCATTTAGAGGCAACAATAAAACATGTTATTTGAGAAGTCACTAAGCTGAGTAAACTACCACTCTGGACTCCTGAAATACTAGGGTAGCCCCACAAAAATCGTTTTATTCACACAATTCATACAAGTCACAGCAGGCAAGGCTGCAAGAGAAGAGGTGAGATGTTCAGGCAAAAAGCAACAGAAAGAACACAATCAGTGAGTATCATAAAATCAAAATATCATTTAAATGCATGGTCTTTCTATAATGTAGCAAAGGTAGCATGAAATTTAAGGTCTCTGTATTTAATAATGCCATTATTTTAGGGGCACAACTCATTTCAAAAGACTATGCATGGAATCGCATAGAACTGATGGAAAATTTGCTCTTTTCTGGTTTTTAGTAGATACTTAGGTTTTCAACTTGATGAAGATTTCAGTAAGATGCAGCTGCAAAGTCTCAGGAAACACATCAGCTCTTAAAACAAAAGTTTAAATGCTCACAGCTTATTCTGAGTCTCTACTGCAGGAAAATAAACTTTGCACCAACAGATTGAAGTGCAAATGATTTTGGTTTTCCTCTTTCCACTCCATGTAGTTGTAAAAAACAGAGAAAAATCCCACCCCACAAGGTCCAACTCCATTCTTAAACAGCATGGACAGATATTTAAAGGTTTAGGACTTTTCAAAGCCCAGGTAGGCCAGGAATCAACATCCCTGTGAAAAGGTACTGAACGCAGCCCCAAAACCCAGCCTTGCCAATTTGATGAAAGCTAAATTGCTGCAAAGTGACTAGGAAATTAAACAGATGCATGATAACTAATTGAAAAAGAATAAAGAACTATTCACTTTGCTGAAGATGTTTTTACCTTTGATCTCTCTTTCGCAGTGGATGCCTCCTCAAAATGCGCCGTGAGAGCCATAAGCAGCCCCACAAACAGATTGTTTAAGCTAAAAACCTCTGCTGCGATGGACCACTGCCATGTTAGACGAGAAAATGAAAACACCCCCGCAGCAAGGATTCCTCCAGCATATGAGCCAGAAAGCCTGCAAACACAGATAACATGAAATCTTCTTTTCCAACAAAAAAGCCTACTTTATTGTCCTTTTTTAAAAAAAAAAAACATACTGTAGCAGCAGAAATTATGACTGCCACCCAGCACCCTTCCAAAACATTATATGGTTAATATCTGCTTAATAATTTCCTTACACAAAATTAAAATTAGGGAGCCATCCTGTGTATCTGCAAAGCGCCGACCGCAGCCTCTCAATAGCAATGGCTTGGCTTTGCCTCTCAAGCATTTTGGAAACTTGCAGCATTGAAGTCAGTTCAGAAACCCTGATGAGCAAGGACATCGTGGGCCTTGGTATTCCAAGCCAGAGAGTCATGCCTTTAACGGGATACACTCGGCTGGAGGAAACACGAGCAACGGTGCAACCTTAAATTCATCAAGACACTGAATAGAGTGGATTAGGGCTACTCGTGAGGGACAGCATTAGGAGAGCTTTCCCGGTGAGGAGGTTTGAGGTTCTTGGGGTTGGAGTGCCGAGGGCCCCAGAGCGAAATGTGGAGCTGGGAGAGAGGCCAAGGGAAGAGAAAACGGGGGTTGGCTCCAGCAAGCAGGAGAGGTAGAGGAAGAGCACGGAGCAGCCGGCGCCTGGACGTCTCCCCTGGCACAGCTGGGCCCTGCCGCAGGAATCGCCGCCTCTGTGACTCCCAGATTGGATTACGGGGCACGCTCCCCACGGAGCCGCTTTCCCAAATCGGCTGGACGCGGCCGCTGGCGCAGGGAGCCCCTGGGGTGGGATTTAGCCCAAGAAATCTCTTACACGGGGTCTTCAAGAGCGGCTCTGCCTCCCTGGTTGTGTTAAGTTCTCTACAGGCCAAGTTCTCTACTGTGACCTCTAACAAAACTTGGCTGCTTAGAGGAGCTGCTCCCTCACGAAGCCACCTTGAAAAGATGCCACAAAGGCTACCACAACTGCATGTCCTACTCAAGGACACCTGAGCTGTGAGACTGAGCCAGCCTTTATGCAACACCGGGATTTTTCTTGTTAGAGGTGTCAACCGCTCCTCCCCATTACACTCACTTCCATTTAGACTTTGCATTTTCAAAAAGATCTTTTGTTTCCAATAAAGTTTAAAACAGAATTATTACACACTCACCGACCTGTTCATCAAGCTCGCTGTACCAGATGCTGCTAAATACTGACAACACCCTCTACCACAACCAGAGAAATGTCCCAAGGCTACTCAGCCTGGCTGGCATTGCCCATGAGGGACTGTGAGCAGTGGATATCCACCTAACATTTGCTTATGGGGTTCTTCACAAGTCCTCACTTTGAGATAAATGAAGACCACAAAAGCAAAACCTCTAGGCCCTCTGAACAAAAATGAGGGAGTTGGTACAATACTCGCTAGAAAGGAGACCTCTCCTTGGTTCTCTTTGCCTTTTCTGCTTCTCGGGAACAGCCTAAGCAGGGAGCAGTCTTTCAAGCACACTAAAAAAGCCAACATAACGCAGGAGATGTTAAAAAAGAATCCCTACAGTTTGGACTGGAATTTTTAGTCCATTAAAAAATAGGAGGAGGTTCATGAGGTTCATGACGAAGAGAGGATGGCATGAAGACTTGGGAAGAACAGGGCTCCATACCCCGTTCTGCCACTTCACACATTGGATGGCCTGGGATAAGCTGCTCCATTGCTGCTGCCCCAGTCACCTCCTTCCACAAAACAGGACTTTTTTTTTTTTTTTTTTTTTGAAAAGTGTTTTCGGATCTGCTGCTACCAAGGCATAGCAGGAGGGTGAGAAGCAAGGCAGATGATTAATACTGGAGAAAAAGCAACCAACTATCAGATATTCATGCCCAATCCAAATCAAGAAGATATTATTTGCTGACAGGGACGAAGCCCAAATGCAAAGTCTAAATCATTTACAAAGCTGCTTTTATTTGCAGAAGGAGGAGCAGGTTAAGATGTTGCAAGGGGATCTCAGAAGTCCTGGTGACAGAGCACTGAAATCTCAAGGTGGCAAAGTGTTTCAGCATCGAAACTGTTGGAAGGGATCTTGTAAATCAACAGGAGGGGAAAAGTTTGAAAATTCCCTAAGGACGCTAACTGAGACTGTTCTGTACCAAATCTGATCCTGCGAAGGGCCTTATAAACTCTGAAGAAAGCAGATACAGAATCTTTTCAGAAAATAAAAGGGAAAAAAAATCAGACAACTTTGAAATATCTCCTGTTGCCAGCTAAAGTGCCCTGGCGTGCTGGACTGACCGCTCCTCACCCTGCCATCGAGGACACTCCAACTCAGCCCTGTCACTCACACCTTTCTACACAGTAATTGGATCATCGGATTATTTCTTCGTGGTGAACACTAACATGCCTATAAGATGAGCTGTTACATCCTTATCTGAGTCCACAGGGTAGCGAGGCCTCGTTCCAACGGGAAGCTCCGGCTCTGCAGGCGCGGGCGGGAGGAAGCGCCGCACGGGTTGCTCGGCCAGGCCCTTTCCTGCCCTTACCCAGGGCTGCGAGACCAAGACGGGGTTTGAGAACCATCATTTGCCATAAAAACCCACCCTGCTGAGGGCGAGTTCTGCTTTCTGTGGCATCCAGGCAGCTTCGACTTCAACACAGCTCCCGTGATCCGATTCGTACCGGTGTAGCTGGCTGCTCCATCAGAACGGGCAATGCAGCCTAAGAAATTCAGTCATTACAGTGATGATTAATACACCAAAGGTCCTTCAGGATTTGCTCATGTCTCCCTAATGTTTCACTGATGCTCACTACTGTTTCACCACTGCAGCAGGCTCTGTAGGTCTCCTCTGATGCATAAATACCCCTATCCTTCAATTCTGAGTCTTTGACAAGAAATTCTTCAGAACAGGCTCTGTTGCTATTCAAAAAACAAAAAACACCTCAAACAAACAAATAAAAGAGACCCACCCCCAGAAAAGTGGCCTTGAGAGCTCAGATTTTTTTTTCCTCCTCTCTTTAAGCAGAAAGATGCAGAACTCCAACAGAAAAAGGAAAGACAGGAGGAGTCTTCAGGACTTAACACAAGTTGTGGCTCCTTCTCCTGAAGGAAAATAGCAGGGAGTGGAAGCCAGGCCATGTATATCTAAGAAACAAAGGAAGGAAAGATCCCCTTAAACTCCAATCTCACTACACAACATCCCTAAGGTTTGACTAAAACCTTTTAACAGCCACACTGAGAGGATGAACTTTTAGTTATAAAAGAACCCAAACTTTCTAAATCCCTTTGGAATTGTTGCAGGAAAATGAAAGAGTGAAGGCAACACAACTTTCCCTAATACTTTTGGATGAAAACCAGCGCTTGAGACAAACCTCCCCATCATTAACCAATTCTTTCCTGGCGGAAGACTCAGAAAAGTCTCCAGTGTATTATCAGAGCTCAAATGAGATTAAAGGACTTCTTTCTTTTTGAGAGAAAGTCTCAAACTCAGGACTCAAGTTTTATGAAGAAGGCTTAAACAGAAGCTACTAAACACTAAGCTTAAAGATTTATTGCAAAGGGCAATAGGTGGGGCAGGAGACATCTCTGCTCACCACATGATCCCCAAGCAATGCAAAGTGAGGATCCAGAACCAAGTAGGGGCTAGAGCTATTTTTTGTACAAAGAACCGGCATTAGGTTTTGTTTCCTGCTTTGAAGCCCATAGTTGCAGATCTAGAACCCACCATTTTCATAACCAGACCCAAGCCATGACACACTTCACTGTCTAAGCCCATCTCCCACTTCACATCATAGCTGGCTAGGCAAGAGGGGTGTCAAGGACCTCAGCAGAGAGCCCACATCTGTGCAGCAGGAAGGAAAGTAGCTCGTCTTGCCCAAGAAAAGTCACAACTACTTTGAATAAGTGGGAATTCAGCTCAGTTTTCGTCACTCTTTTTTGTTTTCGCGCTCTTGGGGAAGCTGGGCCGCTGCACGCGCGCAGCGCTCAGTTCCTACACACACACTGGATCCTAAAAATTAACTGAACCTTGTAGCATCCTGGAAGGCCATCAGGACACCAGCAATGGAAATGATGGACTTTACTGACTCGGAAGGAAATACTCTGGGAAGAGGAAGCAATGGGAAAGGGATCCTGAGGAAAAAATAGAATAAAATCAAGCAGTTCTGCCCAATGCATCATCAAAGTAGATGACTGCAGTAGAAATGACTGCAATACAGCTGCATCAGCATGGTGCTGGGTCCAAACTAAACTGGATCTGCTGAGAGGCCGAGTTAATGTGGTTATCCTGCTCATTTGGATTCAAAAGAGGAGCTTCACATACCATTACACTGCGTAATCTGACAGCCCTTTGGACTTCTCTACAACAGTGTGGCACCGCATTGTGCCACCGCTGCCTTGGTGCCAAGAGGCTGTTTATCCTCATAAAATCAGACAGTGTCCAAGGAGGTGACAAGGCAGTTCAGCCAGAGACAACACAGATTAGCCACGGACAACATTCTGGGCCAAAGAACATTTTTTAAGTGGAAAAGATACTTGCAAGCATTCAGTCACATAGGGCAGAAAGACCTGAAAGAAGAGGTACGAAGATGAGAATTAAATGGGGAATGAAAGAATTGAAAGACCAAAGAGATGGGAGAGAGATTTGAACCTGAGGACAAGAAGCTTGAAACTGTTAGAGAGAAGGGGGAAGGATCTGCACAGTAGGTTCACAACTGAGGTGCTGTTAGCTGCAACGTGTTGTGTAAAACAGAGCAAGCAGGACGGCGGAGTCGGAAGGAAAGGGCTGCTTTAGTTACAGGCACAGACAGTATTTTAGTGGTCACGACAGAGTATGTCAGAGTACATCCAGTCATGGCTGGATCCCCAAGGGGCCTCATGTAAAAGCAACTTCTGGGTTTCACTTCTGAGAAGCCAGGAAATACAATTAAGGAGAGTAGAACTGGGCTCACCCAAAACCAGCGTACTACTCCCAAATCTTTTCAGTTATTATAATAAAACCCAGCCCACTGAAACTGGAAGATCAAGGGTTTGTTAGCAGTTAAGAGATGGTACCTATAATACCCATCCCGAGTTCATCTGTCAACACAACACACGCATCAAGCGCAACCGGTCTGGCGACTTTCCCGGGAAAAGGGACACTGGGACACTCCCAGGAAGAGCGTAGGATGGACAAAACCTCACCATAAGGCTTGGTCTACCTGGCAGGGTATTCCAGGCTTGGGGCAGGTAAAGCAAATCTCCTGGAGGCTTGGGTCCCCTAGAAGGGCACATCAACTGCCTTTGGAATGGCCTCAGCAACACAGATACCAGCTTTTCAAGCAAGAGGAGATTTTCAGCCACCACAACAGTAAGCAAGTCTTCATAAATTCTCCTGGGGATATTAAAGTTAACATTGTTAGGCTCACTTTGATAAGAACTAGCTCTGAGCTTGAATAAAACCCACCTCATAGGCTTGCTTATCTTGCATGGAAGAAAAGCCAAGGGAACAGTTTGTTTTGATTCTGTAAAATAACTAGTTTTGGGCAAGACCTGCTCAGAACATGCAGAATATCTTTTAAAAACAAAACAAACAAGCAAACAAAAAACAAAATAGAAAGAATAAGTTGTTTCCTATCAGTCAACTCAGTAAAATCTCCTGAACATGGGCAGAAATTCCTATTGTTTTAAAGCACACTCAGAAGGAACAGAAACAGTCATCAGAGACTGCACAGTCCTTTGTGAGCATTTTCCTATGGTATCCCTAAATATAATAAGAAAAATACTAATATATGCAATTATTTTGTTTTCCATTCCAGATACCAAATGTGTGGGTGGGCATCAACTCCAAGGAGGTAGGCAGTGAAAACAGTCTACAAAAAAAGTTTGATACAACTTTTTGCTAACCAAAGCCACAGATACATTTATATGAATTTAACTAATAAACAGCATTAAAATAATTGATCATTGTTCTCATTTTATGTTAGAAAATAATGGTTGACACTCTCTATTTAATTTGCAAGAAGTTATTAAGTAACTTGTCTAAAGTTGTATTCCAATGAAAAATGGAATTTAATTACAGTATTTTACTTAAAAAACAACCATCTTAAGTGCATTGGATTCATTACAAAGAAAACTAAGTAAATTAAAAAGCATTTTATATTTGAACCTGATGTATTCAGCACTGAAAATGCTCATTTGTATCTACTGAAATAAACTGTTATTTCTGCCTTCTGTTTCCCCCAAAGCTTTAAAATTAGCAGATCTCAGTATCACTTTTTTTTTTTTTTTTTTCCTCAGAGCAAAAGGAACAAGCCCTCCTGCTTTTTAAATTCTCCACAGGTTCTCCAGCTTTGAGTCAACTCACAACTGATTTCTTTGTCACAATTTCTTTTTCTGAATGTGCAGAGATGACCCTGCTGCCAATGGTTCCCTTAACACTTCCCCAGGCTCTGACTCCAGAGGCATCACCAACAGCTTCTGCACTGCAGGTAGCTTTTCCATAGCCATCACTTTAATTATATATTTTAATAATTATAATAATAGTCCATCACACTAAAGATTTGACATTTCAGATCTACTTTGAACAGGGTTTATTTATTAAAAAAAAAAGGGAGGGACCAAGGCTAAAAAAGAATGGGACCTACGAGACTCAACAACAAAACTTTTGACAGATTTACTTTAAGTGTGTACAGGCACTGGTGCTGAAATAAAAGAACTATATTGAAAAACAAGTAAAATAAATTTAAAAAAAATATCACACATGAAGCTAGGACCAAACCAACACTAATCACCCTCAGCCCAAGCCCTCGTGGCTTGCTGCCTCTTCCACACATCCTAGCGGCAGCCACTCCACGGACAAAGGCGGCTTTCTCCCGCTCTCAGCGCTCAAGAGGCAGCGCGGTGCTCCAGGGAACCGCGCGGGACTCGCATTCTTCCTCAAGGGCCTTCACTCGAGCAGCCACTTCAGGCCCGCGGAGCTGCTGCCGAGGCAGCGCGGGAGGACGGAGCGGCTGCGAGCTCGGCCGCCACACGAACCTCGCGGAGAAGACAAGGGGGGAATAAAAACCCAGCAAATGAGCAGGACCACCGAAACGGGCACTCTTGTCACAAGGGAGCGCGGCCGTGCGCTTCAGAAGGGGACTCTTACACCACACGACTTCCGCGCTCGAGCAGACGAGCGATAGATCTGCAGGGGCAGCAGAGCGGCCCTCGGCGCTTCCTCCCCGCTCCTTATTCCCGATATCAAATCTCCGTGCCCATCCCCTTGGTAAATACAGGCCCGCAAATGCCATCAGTTTGTGCGAGAGGCATCCTGCACACCACGAGCAGCTCTCAGCACTCAATGGCTTCTCCCAGGATTTTCCCCTCTTTGCTCCAATCAAGAGGAGTCTGGATACTGGAATAAGCCCTTGGCTCAGCTGGTCTCCTAAGGAGGCCTTTGAAAAGCAGGATGAGCTCTGCAGAACTGGACCACAAAGAGCCTCCACCTTGTCCACAAGGAAACTCTTCATCGTGAGCTCTTCTCTACAAATACCTTCCGCGGCAGAGCAACCTGGTGTCTGAAATTAGGAACCTGAAATTAGTGCGTGTAACCCAGCTGTATTAGGATGCCCTAATAAACGGGATTGACACCAACATTAAGGGCAACCTCACACGAGTGGCCTCCAACAGGCTATCTCAGCAAGGATGAGATGCCACGGCACCACTGCTGGCACCCCCTCTGCAGCTGTGGGGATGAGAAGATACGTCCCCAAGTGAAATGCCACTGGTGGGACCCATGCGGCCCATGTTGGGACAGATACAGGCCCTGTTCCATGCATGGCCTCACAGAGCAAGCCAACGTGGAGGCAAAGCCAACGTGGAGGCGCCGGCTGATGCTTGGCCTGTCACAACAAGGGCCTCTGAAGCCTGCTCTCCACTACAGCAACTTCTTGACAAACGAAGGGAAATCTCCACGGAGCAACACCGTGCTATCCTGGAGCAGTTAATGTGCTGCATTAAGTTTAATAAACTACATAAACAACCGAGCCCTTAAAAACCTCCCAGTGACACCACCTCTCCAACAAGGCCAGCTATACCAGCTGTACTTTTGGCCCCCCAAAATGCAAGGGAACTTCCCTAACTCTGCTTCCAGATATCAGTACAGAGCCGTTTGGACCGTTATTCCGCAGATTAACAATAAAACAGCCTTGGGAAAGCAGGAGGGCGCTCACCACAGTGGCCACAACCGACGACGCCCACTTCCTGTGGCCGAAATTCTGCTGGAACCGTCTTTAGCGACGCCAGTTTTACAAGTTTTTTTTTTTTTCCCAATTTTTTGGGAGGTGGGGGGGGTGGAAAGTAATTGCAGAAACTTTTCCTAATCTGACACTTGCTAAACCCCCTTATTAGAAATGCGGCGGCGCGGGGGCCGCGGGGAAGCGCGGCTCGCCTCACAATTAGGAAGGCGGCCTCGGCAGCCCTCCGCTATTGTACGCGGTGGCATAAACCCCCCGGCGGCCTATCAGCTCCCTGGCAGGCAGGGGGCTGCGCTATTCAAAGCGAGAGATACAAGCTGCAGGGCAAAAACCTGGCAGCTCCCATCTGACCCCGCAATCCCCTCCCGGTGACAGCTCCAAGCTCCATAGCAAATTAGGCCTTCTCATATTACAATTGGAGGAGACAGATTCCATTAGCAGTATCTGAAATTGAGTGGAGAGCTGCTCCGTTATCAGACTTGACTCATAAGCGCTGCTATTAATCAGAGCTATGATAGCATTTATATATTTCAAGCTATCTGCTGCCGCTGTGATATTCCGCTACAAAGGGTTGATGGGACTTAGGGAAGTGAACAATAGAGCTTTCTGGGAAAAGCAGAGTAAATCAAGAAAGTCTATGACTTCCGCACATTCTGAAGGGATTGCGGTTTACATAAATTTTCTCCCAATTGGAGATTGAGCTCTTCCTCATCTTACACATGGGATTTAGTTGTCACTCAATGGTAACAGCTGTGAAAAGGTGAAGCGGCCCACCGCTCAGAATATTGCCTCCGCTTTTAAAGCAATTAACCCATGAACAGGAGGATACCTGGTGATATCAAAGGGATTAAGCCAGGCAGTGCATTATTAACATTTCCTTGAACTAATTCTAACTCTGACTAGCTGTCAGAAAAGGCTCTTCAGTCTTTTTTTAAAAAAAGAGTTTTTTGCCCTGCTTTTTTTTTCCCCCTTGAAAATGAAGCACAGTTACTTCAGCCTAATGTGCCGACTTTATAGAAAAATGCAAATGAACAGATTTGTTAATGTCTTTAAATGGACTGAACTCAATGCCGTTTTCTTATGGGTATGAAGGGGGAAAAAAAAATAGATGATCAATTAGCCAGAGGTCACGGTAGATATTCCTCAAAAAGAAAATTAATACTTGAGTACCTTCCATTCTTCTGGCCCTCCTAAAACTTGGTAACTACTTGTTACTTATGCAGAGCTGCTTTTGAAACCATGAGGATCTCCATATTGCGCTACAATGGCAATAATCTAAAATAATCTGTAATCTGGAAAATCCAAATACGCTCTGTAAGAAGATTCCGTATTCTCTAAAGCGCAGCATTTTAATTTGCTGCTCCTTGCCAAACGGAGCAATGGTCAAGCGTGGGACAACTGCAAAGAATACGTTTGCTACTTGGGGTAATGTATTCCTCCCTCGCTTCGGATTCGTAACACTCGCTTCTGTATCGTGGCTCTTGGAACATTTAAAATTGCCCCGAATCCCTACATTACCCACAGCGAAGATCCTCTTGAGTTGATCTGTCTGAAAGGCAACGCAATCAGAAGACGAACGTGTAAAGCACTCTAAAGTGTAATTTCATCAGCGCACTGCGCCGTGAGGACAACGCGGTAAATTAACCGTTATCTCCCTGTGCTGGGAGCTTCGTATCGGCGCTTTCCGTTTAACGCCGGCGTACGAGCCGGGAACACTTCTCCCTTACACCTAAGCTTCTTCAGATCCTGCCAAAAAAAAAAAATAGTCGACTGTTTGGTGGTACTTTTGCTCCTGCAAACCTGTTCAGCTGAGGGATGTGGAGTATTTCCCCACTAGCCACGCGCAGCTGACAACTTTTTCCAGCCCCAGCTTGTTTTTTGGAAGCAAACCCATTCCGACGGGCAGCGAATCCCAACTTGCACGCTCGGTTTTGCCTCCGCTGCCTCCTCCCTGGGATCGTGAGCTCACTCTGCAGACTGCAGCACAGGTAGCAGGATCTTCCTAAGGCTCCAGCACGCTCGAGTCACCGGGGCTCTTCCCCACAGAGCTGCAGGGTGTAAGAAACTGCAGCAATAAATCCAAGTCAATAGAATAAGCACCACTTCCAAAGCACCCTGATAATTTCATTACAAAATATTACTAGCATTCCTTTTTGTTACCAGTGGGAGAACACTTAGATCCAGTTTGCATCTACATCTAGAGTACCCTGCACAGCACATTGGTATGGGCGGAAAAGAAAACCATGTATTTACTAGTCTAACACTTAACATAATAAATGGAGCACCATTGGAAAAGATGTGCTCGATGTAATGCAGGTCTCCTCCCTTCAATAGCCCATGTGCAACACACTCAAAGCTGCCAAAAACTTGCAAAAAGTATTTATAAAATGATGCCTTCTGTTGTCCTATTGCACCTGCAATAAGCTAGCTAAGCACATAGGGCAAAAAAAAAAAAAAATGGAAGGTATACCCTGAAAAAAAATGCACTTAATGCAATGAAAACTATACAATTTCCCTTTGCAAAGGAAAACGCAAAGAACGCATCATCTGTGCAGAAAATTACACTTTGGCAATCATGTTATAAGAACATAATTGGTTTACTTTGTAAACTTGCTATGCTTTGCCTCCCACAGTAAAAACAAAATATTTAAAGACAATCATATAGTCGCACTTTCTGCGTCCTAAAAGCATAAGGCAGTTCCTCTGTGTTCCAAAGTAAAGATGAATTATTTGCATCAGTTATTAGCAGTCTAAGAAAACTCTTTGTAAATGCCATTTTACGATAATTACAAGCAATTTATTAAGACTGTGTGGAGGGAAAAAACATATTTGATAACTAATTCGACAGAGCAAAGCGCTCATTCAGCGATGGTCTGGATTACTGACAAAGGACCATTTTGCACGAACGCGGTCCAACAGAACTTTGGTTTAAGATGCAAAATCTACGCTAGAAAAAAAGAAATAAATAAGAAACGAGGTTCTTTCCATCGATCCCAGCAGCGGCTACGCAGAGCGCCCTGCACACAATTACCTGGGAGAGGAGACAGCGACTAAAGGATAAACGTGCTGAGCACAATCCGATCCTAATCCCGCGTGCGCTGCGACGGCCCCCCTAAATCAGCGCCACTATTGAGGCGATCAAAACTCCCTCATTAAGCAGCAAAATAAACGATCCTGACCCGCGGATGAATAAACTTGGGAAACGGCTCTTAAGCAACCCCCAGACTAAAGCATCAATCTGCCTGCGGAATATATTTACACCACGAGCACGTGGAAAATCCATCCCCCCGTGCTGTCCCTGCCTGCCCGCGACGGCAAAGGCGCCCGGCTCGTGGCTTCGCGGCGACAGAAGGAGGGTTTGGGAGGTTAAGTGCGGGTCAGGCGCCAAATGAAATTGTAACAGCCCAAGTGACACCGAATAACGTCTTCTTCCCCGCGTCAGGAGGGCCCAGGGAGCCCCATTGCCATAGCGATGGCTCCCTGCTTTCCGAAGGGCGCCTATTGTTCGGCGACCGGGATTTGCCACTCGCGCCGCGCCGGTCCCCAGGGCCGTGTATTTATCAATGATTTGTGCCCAAAATCTGCATGTTTTCATGCAAAGAGCGGCGCTCGCGGAGGGCAGCGCGAGCCGCCGCTTGGGATTCCCGACAGGGGGAAGCGCCGCCTCGACAGCCAAATTTTAATGAAAACGCAAAAATACCAAAGGGTGGGAGAGAGCAGCTCGGATCCTTCGCAAGGGGCTGCGATGCGGGCTGAAAATAAACCCCGGTGCCCTCTGGTATTTTTAGGTTTTTGAGCTGACAGGGCCGATAAGCAAATGCTTGCAGGAAGAGTTTTTAGGTATATGGCAAAAGAAAGACAAAAAACTTTTGCTGAATGAGTTATCTTTCAAAAAAATCAATTTTAAGGTGCTTAAAAGGAAAAGCATGACTTGTGGTTTTTAAATAATACTGACCCATAATGCCTTAAAAATGATTGAAAAAAAATCAACTGCTGCTAGACTTAGTAATCTACTGCCAGACAGTGCTTTATATCTGTGCAGTAACTTTGTAATTTTGTATTTGTCTTAAGAGCCTCTATCATCTCTAATTACTATATTTTCTGTTTTTCACACGTTTTTAAATTGACAGAACCTATATCTTCTAAATCCAATTAAGCAATAAAAACGTAAACCTCAAGAAGTGTTTAAAAAAAAATCCCAAATTTAGCTTGGCATTTCCCTATTGCATTTCACATTCTCTAAAGCTAAGAAAACTTTCACATGATTTCACATACACAAAATATGCATGTGAGGAACTGTCCTGCTTGAGTTAAAACTACAGATTTGGGCAGACCTTCACAACTGTAACAGTAAGAACAACTATAATTAAAAAAATAAAATAAACCAAAACCCAATAATCACATACATTTACCAGCACCTTTGGGAGCTTTTAATATAATCAAAATGAACTGGGCTCTGACCCTGCAATTGGCCGTGTATGTGAGATGGCAACAACCACTCTGAACACTCCAGAATACGCTTAAAATACAGAATATCAAGGTAAAAAGCACTCACTCAATTACACATATACAACACTAAAAACAACTGCTTTCAATGCATGAGCAGAAATTGCTTGAGCAATTCCTAAATGTAAAATATTTTCAATATTTAATTTAAATATTTAAATAAAAGTATTTAGGAATTGCTCAAGCAATTTCTGTCTGTTTGCAAATACACTTTGCAGTCCAATACCAAACAGGCATTAAGGTCCCCTGTGCAGCAGGTTACACAGTCCAACAGCAATTCCTCTTTAACAGGAAGATCCTTGGGACAGATAAACCCTGCGGAGCCTGGGGCATTTCTCACTCCCCCTGAAGTTTAGGAGAGCGCAGGGCTCCCAGGCTCTGACCTGCTGCTTATTCCTGCTTCTATTTCTAGGGTGCATATGGTCGCAGGGAAGCTTTACCCGAGGGGTAAAGTGGCTCTATTAACTGGCTGAAGAAAACTGCTTTGTCAAAATAATCTCAGTTATAAAGCGCCGCGTTTTGTCCCTCCGTTCAAAGACTGCATCAACGATTCTGATATAATTTCAGATTTCGCCAGCGTTTCCAGTCTACCAACGTGCCCTATTTTCCCTGTAAAAGAACATTAGAAATTGTTTGTATTGGTTGCGATAATCCTCTCAAATATGGGTCAGGCTAAGGTTAAGAGCAGAAAGAACTTCCACATCAAAGACAACGAGGAGGGTTAACAAAATCCCAAACCACGTGCAGCTCCAATCGCCTCCCTTTTTTTTTCTTTTTTTATTTTATTTGCAGGGTTAGAGGTCTGGGCAAAACGGATGCGTTACGGCAGGGCTCCGCAGAAGGCAGCACCTCAGCAAAAGAGGCAGAAATGGCCAATATTGATCTTTTTTATTTATCTCTCCCTGGCTGCAAGAATATCTGCATTTTTGCAGGCGGGGAGGCCACACGGGCACCCAAAGGGAGCAGGTAGCAGGCAACTGCCCGCCCGCCTCCTCCAAGAGGAGCAATTAAATTAAGTTCGCGGTTTACCCATAGGTGAAGCTCATCTTGTTAATTTGAACAGACCATCTGCATCTTTATATAATGACAAACTTCATTAGTTCTGGTTAGTTAAACTGATCAGCGAGTTGTGATAATGAGAGCGAACAACCTGTCACGCCTTTGTAAGGCAACGGGTGCCTTTTTTATTATTGCTATTATAATTATTTAAAAAGAAAGGGGTGGGGGGGGGGGGAGATAAAACCTTTTGTGCAGGAAAGAAGGTCAAATTCAGATTAAACTACTGTTAGTTTATTCAGAGGAACATAGGGAGAAACACAGGGGGAAACGCACTAGTTGGGGCACTTTGGGAAAGGTCCCGAGTCGCGGTGGAAGCGCCCGGGCAGAGGCACAAGGAGGAAACCCCGACGCCGCCGCCGTTACCTGGACACCGTGTCAAAAAGCAAAGCGGCTGCGGCTGCTCCCAGCAAGGCGCAGAGCAGGTTTACCCGGAACGCGACGGACCCGCCGGGGACGAGCCCGATCGCCAGGGCGGCCAGCAGCGTGAACAAGGGGTAGCCGGGAGGGTGGGCAACCTGGGGACACAGCGAGAGGTGCTTCGCAACGCGGCCGAGGAGCCGCGGTCCCCGCGAGCGCGCCGAGGAGCCCGGCACCGCGCCGGGTCCGGCGCCGGCAACGAGGGTCTCCGAGCGGCGGCTTTGCTGTAACAATCGTTTCGTGCCAATTTTAACTTAGCAAATATTTTCTTTAGTGGATTTGGCTCCACGCATCACCCATAATAATGAAGCGCCGAGAAAAGAGGTGACACATTTCATTATCGTCCCTTAAACGGCTTGTTGTTTGGGTTCACAGTATATTAGGGTCATTCAAAAGGCTGTTTTTTAAAAAGCAGATTCTGAACTATTTTATTGGTTAGCAAGTTGAAAGACCACACTGCTATCGGATTACCACCACGCTGACAGTCCTAAGGTCTTGCCTAAAGGGATCATGCACCATAATAAAGTTTATTAAATAATAAAACTTATTAAAATTGTTAACCCGATTTATTTTATTCTCCCCAGCTTATACAAAATTTGGGTTGATAATAAGCCAGCTACTGTATATACAGTAAAGCCTTTGCTTTATAATTTAGTTTAATTGGATTTAAAACTTGAAGTAAATTGTCGCGTGCTGTACTTATAAGTTAGTAAAAACTGTGGTTTGAAAATAAATTAATCTACTTTACTCCATGCTTAATTAAACTTCCTTAATTCCTAAAACTGTTAATGAGAGCATTGATTAAACAATAAAACTAATACTTACTCCAAGCTCATATGCGGCTGTGATCAGCTCCCCTGTGAAAAAATAATGTAAAACCAATAATTACTATTAGGAAATGACACTCCTCCAAAGTTTTCAAAATCCAAATGCTTGCATTGGGGTTTTGCATTAATTTGACTGGATAAAACTGTAAATCTGTAGAGATTTAACAGCATGAAATTTTCTAAGAATATTTTCTCCCTCTGATGTCATTGCACAAAATATCTTTTGTTATGTTTTCGCAAGACTTTTATGAACAGATAAGTGAAGGTGTAGGTAGACTCTGTGACAGAATGGCCCAAAATATTCAAGTCCCGGGCACTACTGCCTCGGTGTGTGTGTGTATATGTGTACATTTAATTTAAAGCCAGGAAAGCTCGATTCGGTAACTTCCAAGCCTTAGAGCCAGCAGAGCTTACGCTGAATTGTCCCTTAACAACCTGGTTGCGTCTCATTAGAAAAAAAAAATACAAACAAAAAGAAAAAAAAAACCCACAGCTTTATATTTTTAAATGGCGTAAAAATAATCATTGCACATGCAGAGCCACAACCGCGTCTCTAGGACTGGAGCCGTCCTCTGATGCTAGAGGAATTCTTGCAACATCTGCTTCAAAAGCAGCTCTTTTACCTGACGGTGGATCCTACATTCGGGTGCTGTCCGCATTATGTAATAGCAGGTCGATTTTGCATCTCGTTTGCATTTTACGCCAGGATGAAAAACTGCCACAGAGAGACTCACGCTCGCATAATACTTGGCTTTTTTAGAGCGTTTACACTGAGGCATTTTGCAACGCTGCTGAAATGCATATTTAAAATACATCCAATGCGCGCAAATACATTAAAGGACGACAGGCACAACAAAAGAGCATCTAAATTAAAAATTACAGCTGGCATTCGGTCACTGCCCAGAACAGAGATGACTGGAGACACCTTGCAGCCTTCACTACCTTTGAGAGAAAGTCATCCCCCCTTTTCTTTTACTTCTCCCCCTCATACTGAGCGATCTAGTTAATGCTAATTTCTGGATTTGCCAAGGAGGAGGCATCTTTGCCCCATCATTACGCAGAAAATACCCAGAATGAAGGGCACGGTTGCTTTAAATGCTAAATAAACAGTATTTTATTTCTGCACGCTATTACTTCATTACCATCCAGCGAAAGGCCTAGGCATGAGAAAAATGGCACAGTTAACTTTAAATCTCGACAGCTTCAGTAAACAATATATTTTAAAAGGAAGATGTAAGTCAACCTATAATTGCTGCTCATTACTGCTGTAAAATTACAGCTATCATCCAGTGCACGCGAGAAGCCCAAGGGACAGCCCTCGGGCTTGCTGCATAAAAGCCTTTCAGAGGGGGCTTTTACTGCACTGGCAAACGCTGCTTATTTTTATTGCTATTTGATCCTAAGAAAGTTTCGACCTATTGCCAGGTTGATAAAAGAGAAATAAAAAGCTGATGCCGCCAGAAACGTGTCCCGAGTTTGCTCGTTTACTGCCCAGCAGGGCTGACGTTTGCAAAGGCAGGAGGATGCCCAGCTCTGTTCTGCACAGGCAGGAGCAGCTTTGGCCTTTCCTCCTGCCCAAAACGCTCTCCCGAGGACACCGGCATCACCTGGCTTAGCAAAGCCAGGGTCAACCTCCTCCTTGGCCACTAAAGGCAGCTCGTGGGGCTGAAATCCCGGTTTTGCTCCTGATTTCAGACACGCAGTTTCTCCTCCGCTCCTTCCAGAGCCACCGTGTCCATATAGGATCTTGGGGATGTCCACGTTGCAGCCTAACCATCCTCCTGGCACATCCTGGCTTTTCCTAGCAAATCCCCTCCGGTTCCTCCTCAGCAAGGTGCAAATACCTGCAAGGGGCAGGTGGAGCTGAACAACTCATTACGCCGCACGCAGCAAAAGGTCACGCTAATAACGGAAACCCTAAATTAGCCTTGCAGGGACTTTCCCAGCACGCGGGCCCCGGCTCCTATGTGCAGTTGCTAAGCAAGGGGAATTACCCGCTGCCCAACGCGTACACGAGCAGCAGGGAAAGACGGGCTGGGGCTCCCGGGAACGTTTGTCCCCGGCCTGGACAGGGCACTGTGGTCCTAGGCACGAGGCACAAGCCAGAGACTCTGCCAAATCCTTCTGGCACTGAAGGACACATGAGTCTAAGATGCCTGTTACTGCCTGCAAGATTACGCCCTACCAGGTTAATAAATATCACCATGATACTGATGCAAAGCATGGGCTAGAACAACATCAAAGCCACACAGGCACGAACCGACCAGAAAGGTGGATATAAATAAAAGAAGCGCGTGCCCTTTCCAAGCTTTGAAAGCAAAACAGCCAGCTCTGCCTAAGGAAAAGGAGGGAAGCAACTAACACTACCCCCTACATCACCCCCCAGGCTGCAGGCCCCGTGTCTGCCGCTGGATCAGGGAAAAGGAATGAAGAGGGTGCAGGGAAAGGGCGGCCCAGCCTTTGGGATAGCTCGGACAGAGGCTCTACAGGTCTCTATCCCAGGAAGAGACCCGGGACCCTGTGGAGATGCTGCTTCCGTATCCTCCTGTCCCCCCAGGCAAATCCACAGCTGCTTGGCCTCATTCCCTACAAACGTGATACAGGTGATTTAAGTGCTGAGCATTATATGCACAAAACTTGTATAGGAAGAACACAGCATCAACATTGTGTCAAAAATTGCCTTCGGTGCACTTCCCAGGAAGGGAAATGACCCCAGGCAGCCTCAGACACAGCCTCAAACTGAACACTATTTCCACACAGTCCCTGGGTAAATGCACTGCTGACTGCCCCACTCGGTTCCCAGAAACGTGGGAAAGCGGCTGAGAATGGTCTTATCCCCAGCAAGACTTGGAGCTGCTGCCCAAAACATCAGAAGAGTTTGTGGGTTTTTTTCTTTTCTTTTTTGAACTTAAGTTTAGTGCTTATTAGGCCCCTTTTGAAGCTGTTTTAACCTGTGGATGTTTTCAAAATAGCTAGAAAATTCATCCTCTCATTTCTTTACTGAGATACTAAGCAACATGTAAAAGCTGCCAAGGAAAGTACCTATTGCCTTTTACATTTTAGGATTACTGCAAACTTCAGGAGCAATTAAAAATATAGGGATACCTTAAAAAAAAATGGTTATCTTCCTCCTAAGGAGGAAGAACAGTCCTGCCTGCAAGCCCCGACTCACTTGCACCAAGTGTTGTGCACCTTGTACACAGCAGCCTGTCGCCTCCAAAGCACAACTGAACCACGGGCAGGTTCCTTTGGGGCACCTGGTTGGGACAAGCACAAGAGGAAAAAAGTTGGGATGAGGCTGTCTTGGTGAAGCTTCAGTACACACGAGCAATTCAGGCAGCAGAGACTTGGAAGAAAACCCAAAAATGAGGGATGAGAGGTCATGGGAAGGGTCAGGGTGAGACCAGCCAGGGGATATCTGCAGAAAATGTCTCAGGTGACGTCCCCACGCTGGTGGGATGCACTTGCTGGGCACTTCTGCATCTCCAACAGCAGCACCACAAACCACACGGAATCCTGAATGGAGCAGGGATTTTTTACCCCATTTTACCCCCCCCCCAGGGGTAAATTTTTACCCCATTTTACCCCCAGGGTGATAACTACGCAGGTGCCTAGCAAGAGAGTTAGAGGCAACCAGAGACTCCTCTTACTCAATTTACTGATGCAGATTTTGTAAAACCTGCTAAAATGTGAACTCACAGATGTGTCCCTCGATCTGGCCACTAACAGGGTCTCTCTCTCTAAAGGAGAAAAGAGAGAAAACAGAGAAAACAGCCCCGATTTCAGGAGTTTTGTGACTGATTCCTCTGCCTGAAGTTTTAACAGAGGACTGACATATGCTGTATGCTTTTATGTGCATTAATAAATATGCCCACATGCTGTGCTGGGAGGTGCCTCCATGCCTTAGGAAATTAGGGTAAAAGCAATTCTGTGCCCTCCCCAACCCCAAAAAGGGGATAAAACGAATGCAATAACCCAAAGAAAATGGGACAATTCCCGTTTGGCTGGTTCTGTGCTGCTTTTCTTGTTTGGCTATTGACTCTATCTAGTGGGATAATTTACATTAAGCAAAGAATGAATCCCAGCATCAATTTATCATCTAATCAGGAGAAACTGTGTCCTACTTTGTTATGTTTATAATGGTTATTTGCATCCTGGAGGCAAAAACCAAGCTCAAGTACAATTAAAAACCAGGTTTCAGAAGCTTATCACAGAACTAACAGCTCTGAGCAAAGGCACCATGTGCATTAATGGATGTTCACTTCCCAACAGGGAGTACTTCAGAAGACAAAATGATAATAACCAAGAATATATTGATTAGCACATATTAACTAATAAAAGCAGAATAAGCAAGGACAGTCCTTTATAAACTTTGGAGCAGAAGCAAAAGCCACGAGGCAGACACCAGCCTACCAAGGGGCATATTTGAGTATCTTGTCTAGAGCGTGGGATGTAATTTCTCTGGAGAGGGGATTTAAAAATAAATTATTTCAATATTTGGCAGCTCTGACTAGCACAACAGGGTCCCTCTGATCTAGGCTGGAGCCTACAAACGTGGATATACTAAAAATGAACAGCTCCCAAGTTGCAAAAACGTCTATCTGCAGGCCAAAATGAACTCTCTGAGCACCAAATAACCAGGAGTTTTGTGTAACAAAATCTCTTGTCACTTGAAATAATTGTCACTTGAATCACTACTCACCTTGCATGCAAAGAGCTATGTTAAATGCATGCTGCCTTAAACATAAAACTAAAAGCAAATTTTTAAAGAAATACAGTTAAATATATATAGGTGCATATGCATACACACATATACTTATGTTCACATCAAGCTGAATATATATGTATCTACTAAAAGCCCATTTGTTGATAAGGAATTTTATGTGCAGTTTAGATCTAAAACTGGAGATGGTCAAGAGGCACAGCTGGACATACCCATTCAACACTCTTTTGAAGATGAAAAAAATTACATCTAAGTACCTAATCCACAAGAAAAAGAGAAATCAAAGCATCACCTGAGAAAACACAAGCCCTCTTGTCCCAAAATCACAGCTACATACACGCTACAAAGAGCAAGAAATTTAAGCAAGATCAGGCTAAAAGAGCAAAACCACAAAAGCACCAAACGGGTGAATTTTTTTTTTGCAGTGCAAACAGCAGAAGGAAAAACTAAGCAGCAGATCGTTTGTACGTCACTGTCAGCTCCACTTCCAGAAAGACAAACCCACAAATCTTTCTGCTGTGCCGGCTGTAGCTACATGCACTGAAGAAAGGAAACCTGTTTCCTGATGTGTTTCCTGATGGCACATCTGCCCCTCTGATGCCACATGCTGCCCTCAAGGGCTCTTTTCTTCTTTTCCTCTCACTGTGAGGCTCCAGCACTACTTGCTTTCAAGCCCTGTACTTTGAGGAACCAGTGTGATTTTGGGTGCAAGGGAGAGGATCAGATCAGCACAGAAAAGTCACTTTTCAGCCTCCCAACCACAGCAAACTGGGACTGTGCCGGTGATGGCACAGTCCATCCATGGGGATGACAACAGGCACCTAAAGTGCTCCCAGTTCCCTCCCTGCTCCCTCCCTCCAAAACCTGCAGGGTCAGAGCCGGCCTGCGCAGATTCAGCCTCGATTCCACAGAGCCACAGAACGGCCGAGGTTGGCAGGGACCTCTAGGGACCATCCAGTCCAGCCCCTGCTCCAGCAGGGACACCCAGAGCAGGGGCACAGGGCGGCATCCAGGCGGGTTGGAAGATCTCCAGAGAAGGAGCCTCCACAGCCTCTCTGGGCAGCCTGTGCCAGGGCTCTGGCACCCTCACAGCAAAGAAGCTCTTCCTCACATGGAGATGGAACCTCCTGGGTTTCAACTTGTCCCCATTACCCCTTGTCTTGCCGCTGGCCACCACTGAGAAGAGTTTGGCTCCATCCTCCCTACACTCTTCCCTCAGGTACTTGCACATGTTGATCAGATCCCTCTCAATCTTCTCTTCTCCAGGCTGAACAGGCCCCGCTTGCTCAGTCCTTCCTCATACAATAGATGCTCCAGTCCCTTCATCATCTTCATGGCCCTACGCTGGCCCCTCTCTAGAAGCTCCAGGTCCCCCTTGTCCTGGGGAGCCCAGAACTGCCCCCAGTGCTCCAGGTGCCTCCCCAGAGCTGAGCAGAGGGGCAGGATCCCCTCCCTGGCCCTGCTGCCAACGCTCCTCCTGATGCAACCAGGAGCCCATTGGCCTCCTTGGCCACGAGGGCACATTGCTGCCTCATGGTTAACCTGTAGTCAACCAGGACTCCCAAATCTCTATCCTTGGAGCTGCTTTCTAGCAGGTCAACCCCTAATCTGTCCTGGTGCCTGGGCTTCTTCCTCCCCAGGTGCAGGACCCTGCACTTATCCTTGTTGAACCTCATGAGATTCCTCACTGCCCAACTCTCCAACCCGTCCAGGTCTCTCTGAATGGCAACACAGCCCTCAGGAATGTCAGCAGCTCCTCCCAGCTTGGTGTCACCTGCAAACTTGCTCAGGGTGCAGTCTGTGCCCTCGTCCAAGTCACTGATGAACAAGTTGGACAACACCAGGCCCAGTACTGACCCCTGCGGGACACCACTGCCCACAGGCCTCCAACCAGACTCAGCCCCATTTATCACCACTCTTTGGGCTCTGCCATCCAGCCAGTTCTCAGCTTCCACGGGGCTGGAGGATCACGGAGATGCAGAGGCACCCCAGGATGTCTCCAGTCCAAGCCCTGCTCAGGGCAGGCTCAGCTTTGGCAGACTATGAGGCCCAAGCCCAGCATGGTCAGCGGCGACACGGGGCAGCCACAGCTCAACCCCGGTGGCTTTGTCCCTATGGCGTGACCTCCTATAATGAATGAAGCCCCAAGACAGGACAAGCACCAGCTTCCATGGGGCAAGCAACCCTACGGCATAACTGGGATGCACCAGCTCTATGGGGCACGAGCCTACAGGGTGACCATGACACTCCAGCCCCTATGGGCTGACTGTCCCTATGAGTGACCACCACGACAGGACAACCCCAATACATCAGCCCCAAGGGGGCGAGTGTCCCTGTGGGGTGACCGTCTCTACAGATAACCCCTGTGTCCCTACCCCAACAACGGGGTGCCCTTACGGGGCCGCTGTCCCTATGGGATGACCCCCCCATAGGCCCCATGGAGCGGCTGCCCCTATGGGGGGGGCGCGCCCCGACGCGACCCCCGCGCCATGTTGCGCAGCCCCCCATGGCGGTGCCCGCCGCCCACCCCCGCGGGCGGCCCCGCTGCGGACGGGCGGGCGGTGCCGGCTACGTTACCCGCGTCGCCACCGGGTAGGGCGGGCGGCAGCGTGACCGCGTACACGGCGGCCACGGCGGCGCCGAGCGCCCCGGCGGCCGCGGCCGCGGGCCCCATGCGCGCCCGCTCCTTCCGCGGGCGGCGGCCGGGCCGCTCCACCCCGCCGCGCCGCGGGGGGGGGACGCCGCGCCGCCCCGCTGCCCGCGGCCCGCCCTCCCCGGCCGCTTCCCCGGCAGTGGCCGCACTCAGAGGGAGGTGGAAGTGCGAGAAAGCGGCGGCGGCTGCCGACCCGTCGGGACGAGCTAGCGGCGCTCTCCGCCACGCACCAACCGCCCCCTGCCTCCCCCCGCGGCGGGAGAAGTTGGTACCTCCCGGTGAGGGCGGCCGCGCCCCCCGCGGTGAGGAGCGGGAGTGCAGCCGGACGAGACCATTCCCTGCGGCGGGGGAGTGGAGGGGGGGCGGGAAGGACCATTGCGGAGGAGCGGGGGGGGCGGGAGAGAAGGGGCTGCCGGGGGGATGGGGGCGCTCTGACATGGCGGCGGGAGGGCCCTGCGCGCCAGAGCGGCCCCTGCTCGTCCTGCTGCCCCGGGCGGGCCTTGAGCTTGCGGGGAGACCCATCCACCCCATCCCACACTTCCCACAGGCACCACGAGGCGGGACGTGTCCCACCGCTGTCCAAGGGAAGATGTTTCCCCACCAGTGTCCAGGGCAAGACGTGTCCCACCGGTGCTCGCCCTTCACCTGCGCCTTCAGGGCGAGACGTGTCCCACTGGGACCCAAGGGGTGACGTGTCCCACCCGCATCCACCCACGCCACAAGTGGAGACATGTCCCACTGGTGTTTGGGGAAGATGTGTCCCACCGGCGTCCCCCTTCCTGCCAGGCCCTCAGGGTGAGATGGATCCCCCTGGTTTCCAGAGGAGATGTGTCCCACTGGTGTCCAAGAAGACAGACATCTCCCGCTGGTGTCCAGCCTCCCTCCGTCCCCTCAGGCCAGGCCATGTCCCACCAGTGTCCAGGGGGAGACATGTCCCACCAGTGTCTGGTCCGCAGCTCGCAGTTCAGGCCCATCCGTGTCATGGTTCTTTGGATAAGAACAGCTTGAGGGCCAGAGCCACAGGCCTCCATGCAACCACACCAGCACCACTGCTCCTCACCCTCCTTTCCCCACCTGAGCACATTTTCTCCTGTTTTTCCAAAGTGCTTCAGAGCTCGTGCCCATGCACCAGGATTGTTTTTCACCTTGCAGCCCCCCTATCCTTCCCCCTTTCTGCCTTGCCCTCTTCTCTCACACCAATTTCAAGCCTGCTTTTCTGATGCCTTTAACCTGGAGGCAGGCTCTCCAGCAGCACATGCAAGAGCCCCGGCCATTCTCATTAAACACCACACTTTAACCACTGCAGTTCAAACATGACTCTCTGAACACCACGTGTTGCTCGACTTGTTGTACGTATTGCTCACCAGCACAAAGTGAACCAAATGGTTCCCCTTTTGCTGCTTAAACTGATGTAAAGCTGGAGAAAAACGGCAATTTTCCCATTACTGGGGTGCAGGGATGCAGTGGCAAAGGCTGTGAGACATGTTAGTTTGTTTTAAACATCTTACTTAAACTGATATTTAAAGTACAAACATGGCATTATATACAAATAATAAAGATTTATGCCCCGAATGAGGAGACATGAAACACAGATGAAGGAAGGGATTGAAAGTGATGGCGTATAGAATATTAAAAACAGCAATTCACGCTGAGGGAGTAGTTAAAGAACGTAAATCAAATCCTGAGACCTATCGATAGAAGACTAAAACGCATCCATAGAAATCATTTTGGGATTGTACAAAAGACCAGCGAGGCCATACCTAGAGAATTGAGACAGATTAAAGAGAGGCTTTTGAATACAAATGAAAAAGGTATAGAAGAGGGTAACTGGGATAATAAACAGCCTTGTGGATTAGATCTAAGTGGAAACGTTAGAAAATTAGGTTTGCATTTATTAAAAAAAAAAAAAAGGCGCAGGATTAAGGGTTGACACGACTGAAAAACTGCATATCAGATTCTGAGGAATGGAGAGGCTGATGCTGAAGGACCATTTTGAAACACAAAAAGCACAACAAAAATGAAATAAAAAGGGCATGAACCGATAAAGATATTAAGGGAATTCAGAGAAGGCTTCTTTCCGCAGTCTAGCTGCAGCGAAAGAAACTGCGGTTGTGACCTACCCAGAAGTTAATCAGGTTGCTGGAAGAAACTGGTGTTTCAGGGCATGAACAGTGGCCCCAAAGAGCTGCTTCCATCCAGGAGGCAACGCTCGGCTCCGCGGTGCCCGGGCGCGCTTCAATATACTCAATTTGTTGGCAGGTTTCGTGGGTTATTGGCTGAGGTTCATCGGGGAGAAGAAAAAGATATGTTGCAATCCTCCGCCAGCCATTGTCACTATGGAAATGAGAGGGGACATTGTTCCCGCACCCGTTGGGGCTGCTAAAATGTAATTTTAGCAGCAAAGTGCACAGTCTGCTCCTGAATGCGGGCTGGTGGCGAGGCTCTTTATCCGAAGCGTGGCTTTTCTTCTTTGCAGCGTTTTGCTGCCTTTGTATTTAACTTGGAAAAGGCACCCAAAGACAATGCTAACCGTGACTGATTACAATTATATTGTTGGAGGAGGTAGCAATTTAAACACGGATATCAAAATGCAGAACAGTAACTGGTAATAATATGGTAAGGACAAACTATTCTTTAATTGTCCTGCAAGTTGTTTTATATCTTTGTCTCGCAGAAACTGGAACTTCTACGGTGCCAGTGGCAAAGTACTTTGCTCTAATACGGCAGGGCAGGTTCACAACAGCCTTTATCTCGTTGAATAACTGCTGCCCTTTCAAAAGGCAGGATTACAGGCACACTTTATGTTGGCACAAACACTTTGCAGAGTGTGTTTTTCTTCTGCAAGCAGAAATCTTTCAACTCATGAGATTTTACTTTCCTTTCTTCCCCAGGCGTGAACCAGAAGGCCGATGGCGACAAGAAGCACAAGGGAACCCTCTTCGTGTATTTATTAAGGGTGTGAGCCAGGCATGTATTTTTAACAGTTTCCACCATTGTACTGAAAGCAAATTGTCCAAGCCCGAGTTCAATTCACCTCACTCCAGAGCTTTGGCAAAGCCTGAAGGATGGGGACAGCGGCTGTAAAAAAGCCGTGCTCTCCAAAAAGCATGAGGGCAAGCGAAAGCTTGGGAAATGTGGCCTTGTGCTGCTACACACACTGATTTATTAAAAAAAAATCCCTGGAACTTGTAGCACGAGAGCATACTCTAGTGGTAAGTGGGCAAAGAAAGTGTTCCTGGTTTGTGCAGCCCGAGTGCCGCGTGTTGACAGTGAGAAGCTTCCCACCTTTTAATGGGAGGCTAATTCTATCCTATCTCCTCCTGGAAGAGAGCTCTGCTCCTACTCCACTCGCAGCCTGCAAGGAAATACCCAAGGCAGGCAGGGAAAATAAACAGGAACTTTTAAAGTCATTTAAAAACGCAGCTTGAGATCCTATCTCCAAAAATGGCTGTGTACTTAGAGAGTTGCCTTTATAGCAGGTCCTCTTGCAGTTTCACTCCTGAGAAACACCGTTTAAAGGAGGCAGGAGATAGGAAAAGAGAGAATAATACTTAAAGCAAATTCTGTTCACCCATGGCAGTGTCATTACAAACTTGAATGAGCACAGTTATTGCAAATAAATAAAAACAATGGACCAGAACCAGTTTTACATAAGAAAATACTGAAATGCTGTTCAATTAGTCCTAAGCTTTATTTAAACCCTTTCTTTTGCCCATCAGGTGATAAGGTTAATACAGAAAGCACTCATCTGCTGTACTTGTGTAACAACAGTCAGCATCCATTTAATGAACTTACATGTATACACATTTAGCAAAGCTTCAATATTGTCAGCACTGGACTGGCGCGGAATTTTAATAGTAAAGTGGCCAGTCCTGGTCTTAATCGGAAATATCCTTATGTAATAAAAGCATGTGCTTACGGGAAACATTAGCAATACAAATAAGCACTGTTTCTATATTTAAACAAGAAGTTTGGTGGTATTTTCACTGATGATATATGCCTGCTTGCAAAGCACGTAGAGGAAGATTACCTCAGTTTTATTTGTTTTCCAGTGGCTTCAGTAAGCTGCGTTTTGAAGGGAGCACCAGGCTCAGATGGCACGTCCACGACAGGGGACTTGCAAGGGAATTAGTGTTTTGCTGCAGCAAGCACCCCTCCGTCCCCACATGTTATCATATTCACGGATGTTTCGTGCAAAGCAGCAGCTGGGCAGAGGTGAGATGCCCAAATCTGTTCCCGGTGGGAGGAAGGGACTCGCTGGTACCTGGTCTGCTTGGCAGCAACCGGCTGGCCAGGCAATCTGCACGGTGTAGCTGGGACACCCTTTGCCTGACGTGGGGAAGGGATCCCGGCGTTGTGGTGCTTGAAGGCCTGGGAGAATTGAGGGGATCGAATCCAAGGATAGCCAGGCTCTGCTGGTTCCACCACTGCAGGATAGTTTGTTCTTTATTTCAAAAATCAGTTTCATTTTCTTCCCAAGATTAAAAAAAAAGAATAGACTGAAGTAATTTCCCCACACAGATCTTATTTTCTGTGATTTCACGACTCTACAAAACATTCTTTATTATCTAGCAACTGCTAGCCACAGTTCTTAGCAACCTTCCAGCTGATTTCCTGACACACCAAGCAGTGATAGACCCTGTTTGTCTCTGGTGGTTTTCCCAGACTCTGACATGCAGCTCTGTGTTCTCACACCTGATTTCCTCACACTCATGTTATTTATTTGTCATAGGTTGCACTGGTGGAGTCAGGTCTGCTGGCTGATCTGCACAGTGACTCCACAGAGGCACAGAAGCAGCCCAGAGACCATCTTCTCCAGAGTGTGACCGATGCACCACATGAGGGCTCCATTCCCTTTGTCCCCAGATCTCTGAATTATTCCTTGATTATTATTTACAGCAAGAGAAGAGCACTGACAGCGCCTTTTCCCCCCTACAAGACACATTTAAATGTTTTCATCCTTCTTCTCAATTACATGTGTTAGAGATCAATTGCCATCTCGTGTCTTGGCCTCCAAACTCAACAGCCTGGCTTGAGATATGCCCAGACTTGGTATGTTGCTGAAGAGCTGCAATGGCAAACGGTACCCAACACCTTGGGGGTCTCCAGTGAGCCAAGCTCTCCTTATTTTACTGATGTGCCCCATTCCAGGAAAACTCATCAGATAACCCACAAAGGAAAGAGTTTTTCACAGTACATCCAGTCCTTTCTGTTACATGCATGCTCAGCTGTGATCAGGCCATGCTCAAGGAATTTTGCATTATATCTATGCTATAGACATAGCCAGCCCTTTTCCAGGAAGTCCTATTTCACTACAAAGACTTCCCTTTATGCATTCTTGCAGGGAACAAATCCATGATGCTACTACTGGTAGCTAAAGCTACTATGAGTTTTCTTTTATCTAGTTGGAAACTGATGGAGCTCCAGAATCAGCTCAGAAATCTGTGTGTTCTTCCACAAAGTCATTATAAGAGTCTGTAGTAAGATTATAGCAGGAGTCTTTTCTCCTACAAGGTGTTCTGCTAGGGCAAGGTTCCTGTCCAGGACTGTGATGAGCTGCTCTATGGCCAGAATTAACATGTTTTTCCATGGAAGATGCTGACCAACAGCAGGTAGTGTTTGCAGCAAGAGAAAAGGTGATCTAGGATATCCCTCAGTGGAGAGCGCCCGTCTTTTCCTTCTAAGACTGCTCCACAGAGAGGAGTTCTTGTCCCTTTGGCTGGCATATCCCTCCTCATAGGAAGGCAATGAGGAGCCTTAAATACAGGCACATTCAGGCTTGTACCCAGGACCATTTTTGCGATTCACATTGCTAGCAGCTTGGCATCCTTGTGGTTATAACCCTCTACAAGCAAATACAACCCAGAGCTCCCCCATGGGCACTGTCAGGGCCTTTTGGTTGGGTCCAAAGCAGAGGGACTCACCAACTCCTGTATGACAGGCTCCCACAAGTGAGGAAACACGGACACAAAATGCTTGCACAACTTCCATTTATCCCTCTTGGGCTTGAGTATGGCAACAACCTTTAATCCGGGGCTTGTGATTGAGTTTTGTTGTTCTTTTCCACAGGGTCATGCCTCATTCCATGCCTAGGACGGATGAGGATTTGAAAATAAAGCAGGGAACACTTTCATAACCAAAGAGCGCTTGCAAAGGTGCTGGCAGCTGTTGAAGTGGCCGATACGCAGGGCTGCAGACTGTGCAGGTGAAGCAGCAGAGCCCTAGGAAGTGGTCAAGGCTTTCCAGAGAAGAAACTGGGAGAGCTGGACTGTTCCCATCGTGACAGAAAGCTTCCAGTATGGCATTGCCTGCTCTTGGGCTTGAGGTAGAGCAACCTTGAGCTTCCTGAGCTTCTCCATCTCCAAACGGAGGTTGGCAGTCACATCAAAACAACAGCTAGCTTTAAGCAAGAGACCGTGATCTTTGCAGGAGATTGGATTACTCCCTTAGAAATATTATTTCAAGTGTGGATAAAAGGAGAAAACATTTTGGATTGCCTGTAGGTAGCTTAGTTTTGAGACCTTCAAAACTTTAACGTTACATTAATTGAAAGGGAATGGCTTCTACAGCCTCCTCCTCCTCACTCTTACATATGAGAGCTCAGGAGAAGGTGACTGCAGTGGTATGTGACCCATTAGTCACTGCAAAGTCTTCTTTTCTGCTAATGCACCTCACATTGCCACCACTTATAACTTACAAGCCTCAGACTTCACCTCCTCTGCTTTTCAGAGTCTTCTCAAGCCAAAATGAATCTCATTTTTCAAAGGAGAGAACTGCTGGTGCAGCAGACAGGGAGGTGCTGGGGACTCAACTCCGCTCTTACTAACACTGGGATAAATTCTGTGTCACTTACTGGCTTCAGCTGATTTACTCGAGATTCAGTGTAACACAGAGCAGAATTCGGCTCTTGCTGCTTTTTGATACCATTAAGGCCTTTAAAGGAAATCCTACAAAAGATTTATCCACAAACAAAATCTCCTGCCTTCCACAAATCTGCCCAAACTTAACACCGTAAAAGGAAATGCAGAGGAACCGAAGCCTATTGCAAAGGAATGAGGAGCTCCCCGTTGGGGTCTGCTCGTCTATACACTGGAAATTGGAAGGCAGAATGACCAAGTGGGTGCATCATGACCCGCTCTGCTCTGTCGTTGCTACAGGGGTCAAAGTTATTGCTGGTTGGTGACTTGCTAAACGCTGCGAGCAACAGCTTAATCAGTACAGATCATTCTTCCGCAGTGTATGAGATAATTACACTCATTTTTCTGCTTTAACGGAACTTCATGCTATTTTCACTCAAAAATATGAGAGAATGCCATGCAACTTGACCTCCCCAAACAAAGCTTTTGCAGAAGGCAGTTCTGTTGTTTTTTTCTTTTTTTTCTACTACAGCAGACTGACTAGAAAAAAAACCACGAGAAACCTTTAAAAATGCCTTTAGCTTTTGTACATATAAACCAAAATCTTCAGGTTATGACTTTTAAAAGTGAATTGACATTATTTTCTGGAGACAGAAGGAGCTCGTGATCAACCATATTTGGATGCATTTATTCGGCTGTGGCAGACCTGCCCATCCCAGAAGTCAACTTTTTCATCAGCAAATGCTGTTTGGTTCAGAAATCACTTGTGTTGTTTGAGGGGAGGTGTCCAGGGCAGGATGGAGGCACCAGGAGAGCTGCCTTTCTCATGTTCTCAGGAGAGGACCCTCTCTGCAGCACTTCTGGGGATGGCAGCTCTCTTCTAAGCACAATAAAGCTTCCAAAACCCATCCTGAACCTGGCACTTTCTTTGTGGCAAGGAACCTTTGGCAAAAATCAGATCTCTGGAGGGAGAAACAGAAGCAACAGTGCTTAGAGAGCCCGTTGGTTTTCTAAAAGGACGTAGTAAACACAAAGGAAACCAGGACAGGACAACCTATCTCCCACCTTCTCTGGCTCTCTTGAATCCCTCCTGTCATGGTCTGGTTGGAATTAAACCAAAGACTCTGGACCACGTTCTGCCAAATTCCATCTATTGTGCTCAAACAGAATCAGCTGCCCATCTCCGCTCCGGACGTGGATGTTTGCGCCCACGATAGCTACATTTCCCATCCCAGGACCTGCTTAACTCCATCGAGCAAACAAGACTACTGGAATTCAGTCCAGTGAGCCAGGTGCAGCGGCTGGATAGCCAGTGGATTTCCCTTCTGCGGAGAAACAACAGCCACGGCACATACGGTCCCAAGAGAGCGTTGTTTTCCTTAGGTTTTCCTTAGGTACCGGAGCAGCCAGAGCCACGCTGCGGTTTGGGAAGGTTGTTCCTGAAGAGATTCAAGAGCAAAAGGTGCATTTTGAGAGGAAATGCAGGTGCCCTCTCACTAGTGGATGGATAAAAGCATTTTGGCCTCAGTGTCTTGCAAGCAGCGAGTGCATCGCTCCCCGGCGAGCCCAGGTGTTGGGCTGCATCCACGTACGGCATCAGCAGGACCATTTCTGAAACATTAGGCCCAAGCTAGACTTCCAAGAAGACCTGCTAAAACATAGGTGGGTTCTAAAAGTTGCTTTAAAGCACCAATAGGGATGCAAAAAGAAAAAGAATACATAGATAAATAATAAATAAATAAAATAATTAAATAAAAATAAACCCTTCACAGTTCCATGCAGCAATCTGCTTAGCTCACCAGAGAGAAGGGTAGGCGGGAACTTGACCGTGGTCTGTAAGTACCACCTGAGGAGCAGATTTCTGGCAGTGGAAGGCCGATTATTTTCGCAGACAAAGGCATAATGAGCTTGAAGTGCTAAAAGCTGCAATTAGATAAACTACACCTAGAAATAAGGTGAGCGGTCCAGAGTGAGGGTAATTAAACACTGCGAGGATTTGCCCTGGGGCTGCAGTGGATTCATCGTGCTGCTGGCGGCCTCGCAATCAAGGCTGGATTTTACCCCTTGCAGAGCAGGCTGTGGCTCATCTCTGCCACAGTGTTAACGTCTCCTCTCGGGAGCGAGCACAGGCCAGGGGAAATTAATTAATTAAATACCTTGGAGAAGGTCGTGACATGAAGAAAGCATGGAGTTAGTTCTCCTAGAGCAACACTTGGGGTCCTGGTGAAGCATCTCCTCTCTTTTTGAGATGAGGCCTCCGCGTTTCGTGTCCTATTCCATGCAATGTTTCAGATGGCCTGAGACAGGGAAGTTGTCCAACCCACACATAGCAGGCGTCCCATAGGTGATCTCCATATAGACCCATGCCACCACATGCTGGCATCAGCCTGATTCTACTTCCTAAAGGAGCATCCAGCCCTGGAAGTCAGTGCAGCTCCAGGAGGCCAACACCAGCCTAACTGGAAGGAGAATAAGACCTCCTGTTCCTAACAGCCTCTAATCCCTACCCTCCATAATCAGTTTTAAAATGGCCATCAAATCTTCCCTCTGCCACTAATTGAAAAAGTGATGTCAGCAATAATCTGCTGCCCCAATTTATCCCCATATATTTGGGCAGTTGGGGCTAATGCATTGTTTCATAAACATATGTTTTAATGCCCCCATGTGCACACACACACACAAAGAAAAAGCTCCGAACACACTGTACTAGTTACGGAGACTAAAGCTTTAAATATTACTTTTAGTACTAATGTCAGATTATTAAAAACATAATCCATTCTCCTGATTGGACCTAATGTAAGCAGGAGGATAAGAGGACTTCTATCCATGCATTAACACATTTCATGGAGTGTAAAGCCACTTTCTTCCTCTTAAAACATAAGGTCACGAACTAATAGAATTGGTACTTCAAGTGTTTTTTTTTAACATATTACATAGAAAGTTTAGTGAAAGTTAATCTGTTGATAAGTGTTGGCTGGAGCCGTATGGGTAAACAAGAAATAAATGAAATTCACATGCAATTTTTGCTATTAAAGGCCTATATCTGCGCACTTTAAAACATTTATGTTTAAATAGAACAGCGAGCGGCACTAAGAAGCACTCAGCCCAAAGCAGCTTTATGTAAATGTGTCGCAAGGGACTAAAATAAAGTAAGCTACCCAAATCTCCCAAAGATAAAGGCAGAAGGGCGCTGACCTGGGCTGGATGGTGCCCCCATCCCGAACACGTGCGGTTGCTGTTTTTCCTTCCCTTTTCCTCCTTCCCGCACATCTCTCTACGTGGCGACATCCCCCTTCTCCCCGGAGGCTGCTGCCGGCACCGGATTCGTGCCCGGCCCGTGCCAGGTTTGAGGGGCCACAGGGCAGCGTTCTTGGCACCCCCGCCCTGACAAGGGACTTTGTCACCTCTCCATCACACCCCGTCTCTGCCAGCCTCCTGCTTGCCGATCTAGGGGCCTCTTTGGCCCCAGCGGGTCTCCTCGGTCCCACCGCATCGTTTCCAAAGGCATCCCTGTGCTCCCTCTTCCTTGAGACAGTGATCTGAGGCGGATTTGGAAAGCCAGAACCCGACGCTGAAACAAAAACCATGTCCGGGAAGGGCTGATTTTGCACAGGACCTACAAGTTTGGCTGGAACTTCATTTGCAAGCAGCCACTCAGCTCCCTGAAGCTAAGGGAGACCAGCCGACTGACCCAATTGCAGCTCAGCCGGGGGCCTGAGGGGCTGGCAGGGGACTCCGAATCCAGGACTTGGACCGCAGAGCTGGGATGATGGCTCATCCTCGGAGGGAAGGCAGCCAGACACCAACTCTACCTCATCTTCCCCCAAATCTGTGCAGCTGGCTCTCCTACCAGTGACCTGTTTAAAACAGGGGCATTTGGTTCCCCCAAAAATGGCACTACCGGTGGCTGCAGGGGATGCTGGCTGCCCAGGCAGGGAGACAAGAGGAGCAGCGAGCAAAACGGGCGGCAGGAGCTGGCCCTTGTGCCCCCAGCCACATGCCGGAGCTTTAAGCTTTGTCAACGAAGCTACAGCCACCAAAATGGGATTGATGACATATGGATTTCATACATTCAGCGAGTGGAAGGAAAGCTCCCTACAGCTGCATGGGATTATCACAATTCGCATGTAGTCCCTTATAGTTAGGGCCCTGGAGCAAGGCTGGGTCATGGAGAAGCCCGTGAAGATGGTGTTCAAATCCGTGCACTGTCACTACAAGTCACTTAGGGTCATGCTCGTCTCTGTGCCAGTGCTTAGACAGCGACTCCCCTGAGAGCAATGCAGGAGGCCTGGAGAGAACATTGCAGTGGGGTCTGGTGAGGGCTACCCAAAGAAAAGGTATGTGATTTAGGGAACCTTTGCTGGTATGAAAACCAATTACTCATGCTCCTTCCACCCCAGCAACCATGGGCTACTGCAAGTCTTTGGCCAACTAGTCAAGCACCACCTAAATCGAATGGCATGACCTTTCAGGCAATGATTTCATCTCTCTAGAAAAAACAGTAATTTCTTTTAATCTTCAGATATCCTCAGGACAGGACCATTTTCTGACACATTTAACCCTGTCAAACACTACACAGTTCATGAACCGAGTCATTAAAAAAGGAAGAATAAAAAGAATGAAAAAAATAGTTATGGTGTTACAGGATAAGTCCCATGTGACCGTGCCATTGCAGGAAAGCAATCAGTAAGGGAAAACTTGGTCATGAGGCAGTATTTTCTGTCTCCACTCAGAGGGCAGCTCAGCAGTACCAAAGAGCCAGCGCAGAGATGGAGGGAGGCTGCTGTCTAAACCCCTTATGTGGCTTCTGTCCTTAACAGGAGCTGATCACACCTCAGGGGATCAAAAATCCCTATGAAAAGGGAATTCATTGGCCATCTATAAGGCTACGATTTTGTCATGGCAGTCACAGAAGCCATGAATTTGAATTCCCTCCATGAAATCTTGCAAATGGATGGAAAAATATGTCTAATTCGGCAAAGTCTTTCTTTCTTTTCCAAGAGATCATGTCATGTCCTGAGCTGATGACAATTCAAATCAGTGAGGATATCACTCAGCAAGGAAGGAGCTCTCAGCTCTTGTAACTGTGCCTCGTGTGGCGCGGATCCAGCGGGGAGATCCACCGCTGAGTGCAGAATGTGGAGAAGTGCCACCAACATCAAAACTTGAAAAAGGGACAAGAAAACTTGAAAAGGGAGCAAGAGCTTCTCTACTCTCTCAGTACTCTCCTTCTCTACTGCCCTCTTCAGTAGAGACCATGAAGAGGCAATAGCTTGTGTGACTTGGCTAGCTGGGCAAAATATTATGGGTGAATAAGAGAAAACTCATTAGCCCTAAAACTTCTGAAGAAAAGCACTATGGTAAACTAAACAGACGGTGCTGGATGCTTTTGCCAATACATCTCCAAGTCTTCCAGCAATAAAGAGTGCTTCATATTGGTCAGTCCAAGCAGCTTGACCTCACACTAACCCATGTTTTTCTCACGTTTAAAAAGGTGCTGTATTTGGCCACCACTAAATTCAGCCACTTCAGGAGTGCAATTTCTGCCATGACCATTGACATCACCACTCTGACACAGCTATCAGTGCCCATTAGCAGTGCAAGGAGAAAACACCTCTATGGGGTGAAAACAAGCAAGAGGACAGTGCTGAACCCAGAGATGGCAACTCTGGATCACGTATCCCCCTGTTTCTCTGCGGAATAGATTAGCACTTCATCTTGTAATTGCGTGTGTGCGTATCAGACAGATGTTCATAGCAGTTTTTATAAAAGCACCTTTAAACCAGCTGCATTATTCGGTATCACTTGAATAGTGCTCCCCTCACCCTGTCCCTTCTCCAACTAAAACGTGCCCTGTAGCCACATCATCCCCTGCAAATTCTTCTTTACATCTTGGAAGGGAAATAGGGGGGTAAATAATGCCTGGTAAAATCATGTGGGGCTCCTGGGCAGCCAGGGGCACAGGAGGAAGCAGGTGGCACCTTGCAGCTCCAGAATGGCCAGCAACAGATTTGATTTTGTAGCCCACAACAGCATTTCTCAGTAGGCAAATCAGAGTGGGGTCACGAGGACGATGGCACCTGCATGGGGTGGCGCTGGCACCAGGCAGCAGACCTGGCAGATCAGCCACAGATCGCAGTGGGAAGCACGAGCAGCATCGATGAACGTGGAAATTAGATTAGGATAGGCCAGAATATGAGCCGAAACACACAGATATGTCATGCTATCTATATACTCAAGCTGCCTGTAGCAATTAAATTAACATGCATTTTAATTTACAAGCAATAGAGAAGAGCTAATTAAAATACGGTTTCATTGCAGCAAGAATTGGAACTATCAGGGTACATGGAAACATCACTCTTGCTCAGACACCAGCTCCTGGATTCCTTAGTTATCTTCTCTTTAGCCTTTCTTTGCTTGCCATCTGGTTCGGTTTGGCTGTTCCTGGGAAAGGCCTGAGAAAAGAAGGTGGCTGAGCGGTCCCAGGGATGGTTGCCCCTTGCCCAGAGCTTCTGCACCCCTGGCATTGGCACAGCAGAAGGGACTCAGCCACAGAAGAGCTAAGGGCGGCACTAAGGACCTCCAGAGCAACCTCCAGGCCCTGCTTGTGGGCCTTGTCTGAGGGCCAGAGCAGCTTCCTGGGCTCAAATACAAGGAGAGCAGCCAAAGTCCTTCTTGGAGGATGAAATTCAGGATAGTGTCGCTCGCACTGAATGCACTGATTGAAAAGCTGCCGTGGGCAGGGCTTCCTAAAGCACTGAGTAATGTGTATAATTCCATAAAAACTTAGCCTAAGCATTAATGGGAGTAGGCCTCATGCAAAATGCGGCCTATGGACGAGCCTTCCCTACAGGAAGATGCTAACAAGGCCAAGGTGGTGGTATGGGACAAGCTGCCTGGAAGGAACAGAGCCCAAGGGAAGGGAGGAAGGGAGATGCCTCTGCCAAGGGCAGGCCGACCCAGTGCCCTGGGCAATGCAGAGGCTAAGGAGGTGAGTGCAATATAATATGTCTTTGTTTTGACTACTGTGTGAAAGGAAAGTCACAAACCATGTAAGCTTTGTACTGACCTAGAAGGACACAGATGTGTTAACACCTTGTCTAGCAGATCATGAGCGTGTCGACACCAGGCTTTGTAAACAGTGAGTCTGACTAAGCCGCTGCCACCCTGCCGAGCCCATGATGGTTATTTTGGAGACAGGAATTTCATGGGAGTCTCCAGACAGCAAGATCAGCATCTCTGAGGTCTCTGGGGGAAGACTTAGAGGATCAGCTCCAAAACAGCAGCCCATGGGCACAGCATCTGTTCTCTCCCAATGTGGCACTTGACCACAGTATTGCAGTGGCCCCAGGCTCTGTGCTCGCCCTGGGGCCAAATCACCCTTTTCTCTCCATCCTTCAGATCCTGCCTGAGAGTCCTCACCATGTTGCTCTCCTCCCATGACTGTCCTCTCCACTAGGCCCTGCATTTCCCAGGAGGGACAGGACGCTTGGGATCCTCCGTGGCTCCTCTGCTGGTGTCAAGCACAAAACACCAGCATTCTCCCACCTTTCACAACCTGACTCTTTTACTTAACTTACTTTCTTACTGAGAAGATCTTGCCCATTTGAGAGAGAGAGAAAAAAAGAGAAGCTTTACCCATGAGATGAGGTGATTTTGAAAGAGTATCAGGTGGTACAGGGGTCATAGGACATTTCATTAAGTTGTTGGCTAGAAATAGAGGCAACAGTCTGTGCACTCATCATGCAACAAAACCGTAGCAACTTCTTTGCACATGACATTGACAAGGAGTCAGCCGTAAGCTCTTTTACTGAGCATAGGTGCTACCAGAAACAGCAAGCGGGACAACATGATGGGAAGAAAAGGCGAAAAATGACCTGAAAACCCAGGCAGCATGTTTGAAAACATTAACACATTTGGAAGTGTCTCCTCTTTAGCAAATCAGTGAGTACTGAAACGAAATGGGGCCAAAAGATAATTATATGGAAGTATTTCTATTTGCACATTTCACTGGAAGGCAAAGCAGAGAGTGCAACTAATATAGCTACACAACTGACAGGAATATTAAGTTTTCTGTCATTTTGCTACCCCAGCTACCTTTCTCAGCATGCATTCTGTCCTAGTTGCTATTAAGGTGAGAGCAGAATCAAACTCATTAATTGTCTGCCTTTTAGATACGATAAGAATTTAGTGGCTGGTGTTAATTAAACTACAAAACAACTCCTCTTGCTGCACTGTGCATTCCAAGTTGGAGCAATTAATTCACTCACTTAAACTGATCAAGATTTAATTACCATCACTCTGTGCAATTACTCCATAATTAAAGTAATTTGGTTCATTCCACTTGCTGACAGTGTCATTGAACAGCCATTCATAGTATCAAAAGAAGTGATAATTAACTTAAAGAACAGCTCAAGGCAGTTTTACACAGACTTTTAGTTATTTCTAAATGCACCTATGCTGGAGAAAGAAACCTATCGCATAATACAGGTGCTTCCCTAGTGAAGGATTTGAGGTATTTTGTGTTTGCTTTATTTAAGCCAACACACTGTAGCAAACCCATAAGCGATGAAGACTCTGTAGTTGTCACTAAACAACACATCATTTCATGCAGCACATCACTTCTGCAGGCACAACAAACCCCGGATCCCAGGGTTCTTGGAGACTAGTTTGGAAAGAAACAAAATACTCAATAAAACTCAATACGACTCAATAAACAACCCAAGCACATCAAGATAACACTGGCAGCTCCTAAGATCCGATCAATTAGTCCCTGGTTGCTGGAGCCAAGGGTAGGCAGAGGAGTCTTGGTTTTCTATAATGATCAAAGTTCTTAGTCCTCTGGTTCATGGACAATAACTTAAAAGTGCGAAGTAAGTATATACTGAGAGATAAGACATTGGAAAACAGTTAAAAAAAGGAAGGGAAAGCATGTGACTCTAAAGCTGCTCTCATGTTTGAGGAACGGTGGATCCCAGCTCAAGATTTTTTGTTTTTAATTTGGAGAGATGGAGACACTAAAAATAAAACAAGATCTGATGTTTTTTCAGTGGGAGATACAATAGACACCTGCAGTACATTGTGCAATACACCAAACCTAAAATAGGGGCAAGAATGGAGCCCTTAGAAATATTTTCATATATGTCATATTTAAAATAATTTTAAAGATCTGGCATCTCAGTGTTCCTGGCACATTTGTACAGAACTCAACTTTGTGCTTACATTCTTGTTCGGGAAAATGATTTTTCTGTTAAGAAGATTCCCCAAAATAGGGGTTGAAAGTGAATATTGTTGCCTATTTTCAGAAGGACATGCACAATTTGAAATCAGAAGTTCAAATTCAGTATCAGAAACCTCTGTGCCTATTCTTCTTGTAAGAGGTTAGACCTATTAGGTCAGTCTTGTGACAATGACCTTGTAAAATGTCATTGCCAAAGTCTCTACAGGACGGGCAGAGAGAGGGGGAGAGTCAACCATCTGTCCTCTGTTTTGAGGGATGCTGGGGCTGGAGTAGCAACGAGCATCTTCCGTGGGGGATTGTCCCCCCATTTCCAAGCTAAGCCTTCCAGCCCACAAAGAGAAGTTCACAGCATTATCTGTCACAGCCATTTGAACATGGTTTGCAATATTTGTGCTTCTTTTTTTTTTTCTTTTGTCAAAAAGGTGACATTAGTCCAGAGAATCATCTTGAATGAGAAGAAGAAACTCCTAGGCTATTCACAGAGCATTCACGAGTAGCAAATCAAACCGTGAGTTACCAGCCTTTGCCAGGCTCTCTGCTGTCTCCATCCAGGCAGAGAGACAAGCTAGATCTCACTTAATTTGAGCTCTCTGAAAATAAGGAGTCTGAGCTTCATTAAAAGTACAGATTGCCCCTGCTGGAGAGAGCAAAATGGTGCCAGGGAGCAATTCACACCGTTTGGAGAGGGCTTTGGGTTGCCGGGATGTGTCATCTTTCCGAAGTGCCCATCTTCCCTCCAGCATCACCTGGCCACCAGGACACATTAGACGTCTGGCTTTTGGACAGCCCAGTCTGAAGGAGGTGAATCTACCCATGTTTTGATACAACCATGTGTCCATGGGCAGCCTGTGCACACAACAGAGACCATGTCCCCCATTTCCTCTTCGTAGGCACATCTCATGGATACCCTCCACCGAAGGGTGCTGAGGGTTAGGGTGCTGGCAGCACTACAAGCTGTGTGAACTTTCCTCATATTGTCTCCAGGTCCTTTCCTCACCCTTTCCCAAGGGGTGTTAAGCTCCAACAGCACAAGGTGCAGCATAAAGCTTGGAGAACTTTCTTACAAGGGGAGATTCAAGGTACTGGACTTGTACAGACTAGCAGGAAAGACCCCAGGGAGTTTATGATTGTGTCTAGACCCAGGCAAACATTAACAAGGCTTTGATCTAAAGGGCAGCACCAGCATTAAACATATTGGATTCAAATGATGGTGAATATTCTTAGCGTGGTAAAAAAGAACATTTCTGATTTCGGATTTTCATCAGAATGGTGGGAGGAAAACATTCTGCTTTTAAGAAGAAGATGAAGCAGTGAATAGAGGAGACTACAGTCCCTGGCTGCATGTGGTCCCTGCAGCTCTGCATCCTCCAAAGGAGGATGTTAGGCTATGTTTGGAGGCGATCTTGCAATTACTCTCTTGCTTGATATTTTTCCATCATCCATTAAAAATGCTTTGTTCTCCAGCAGGGCTTTTAAAACCAGTGTGGTATGGGACTGTGGATCACTCTTCCAGTATGCACTGAGCTCCAAAGGTCCAGGATTCCTCCTGCAGAAGGATCCACTCCGACCTGGCTGCATGACTGAGCTTTGGGATGCGTGGAAGCCACCGACTTCTTCCAGACCAAAGGGAGAAATGGCTGGGAGACTCCCTGGCACCTCCAGATCTTGCCAACACTAGCCAGGGAGCTGCAGCTGACTGCGAGATCACAGGACCTGGACGAGTTACAGGATTGCATTTGGCTCCGTTATCGCTTCGGAGCTGACAGATGGGGAGGAAAAGAGGAGGCGTGAGTTGTTGGAGCGCGTCAGCGGCGAGGCCGTGTGCTGGGCAGCAAGGGAGGACACGGAGCCTCGCAGGCTGCGTCGCGCGGAGCAGATGCTGGGGCAGGTACCTGATCACAGCGCAGGGGGACGAACCCGTTGTTCCTGACAAGGGCGTTGGGAGAGGAGCGCCGAAGGACACAGGTTTGTACATGTTAATTCCTAATGCAGCGTGACACTTCAAGCTGCAGGCTGGCCAGCTCGTAAGGATGCACAGCAGAAGAGCATCACCTTGCTGCTCCATCTGCAGCAGACCTCCTCAAATAGCTTAGCTGTACCACAAATTACTCCAACATTTGCACCATTTACAAGCAAAGCCTTTTACTGGTGGTCCTAATTGCTTGTCAGCCCTCTGTGATTCAGCAGGAAAGTTTCTATATCAGCTCTGCCCAGGGGAAAATATTCAATATATCTTTTTACTTAAAAAGAAAACAATCCTCCAAATGTTATTTTTAAGCTCCTAAAAGGGTATTACAAAAGAATGAAGAGAAAAGAGACTGTGTAAAGATTGCTTACTGGAGTCCTTTTACTATAGTCAGCCACATAACAGAAATAGGTGGACATTAATTCATGCTAACCTGGCACACCTAAATACTATTAATTCATCAAAACTAATAACATTAATTCTTTCAAAAATGAGATTAAAGACAGGCACCCCTTGCAGTCATAATCTGTGCCTGATGACACTAAAATGAAACCTCCAGTATACAATGCTACCAGCAGAGCTTGTAGAATCTCATAAATTGCAGCTGGCAACACGTAAATCCTCGAGACAATATACGTTATTTTCCAGGGAGCAGGCACTCGCACAGCAAACACCAAACAAAAAAGCAATGCAGGGTCTTACAACTTATCTCCCAAACAAATTACTTGTTGTCAGAACTGTGTGGTGCTGCTCGGAGCAGGACTTACCTAAATCTGTCAGACTGGTGCAGTGTGTAGGACCAAGGGCTGTGCGGGTCGTGATGACTCTTCTGCTTCAAGGGTTGGGTGTTACTTATATCCATAGGTCCTGCACCTCCCAAAGCAGGAAACAGGGGTGGTGAAGGTGTTGGTGACCTCTGATCAGGGCATGGGGTCTGCTGTTGGAGACAGCAGGTAAGCAGTAAGATGTAGGTAAGTCCCTCCTGGTGTTGAGCATATCTCTCTTCTAATGATCACACCTCTCTGGCAATAAGGCCAACGGGAGCAACTCCATCAAAAGAGGGATAAATATTTATGTGACCATATAAACCATCTTCATACTGTTTTACACATAAACCCATGCTATGATGGACCATTTGCAGAAGCAAAGTCTCTGGATATAAACTCAGTGAGATTCCCAGGTGTCAAGCAGATCTGTGACCGGGGTTGCCCTGCACATATTTGACATACACCATGGGATCCACCTTCATGTTCAAACTTGGCTGGCAGAAGCAAAGCCAGAGCTAGTCAGAGCTCAAGGTGCTCTGCTCTTCAGAAGTGAATGCATGACCTGCAGCACACAGGTTTGGAAACAGTGACCAACTTAATGGCAGATATTTGAAGAACGGAAGAAGGTCTAGCAGGATCATGTTGACTTTGTGCCTATGGTGAAGGTGTTAGATCAGTGACAGCAAATGGCATCGGTGACAGAGATGGCATTGGGATGAAAACAATCTCTGCCTTGTACCCAAAGGTCTCCTAGACACACAGGACTTCCCTGGTGTCACCATCCAGCACTTGTGAGGGACAGGACTGGTGGCACGGACAAGCCACCAACATGAGACTCTTTGAGGAAGTGTCAACACATCCGCAGCGCCGGATGTATTATTTCAGATTAAACCCAGATTAAGCCCATTCAATTTTAACTCCGATTAAAGCCACATTTAGAACCTGGCCCCCTTTCCCATCCGGCCAGGTTAATGCCTCCCCAGAGGGGCCACGAGTCAAAGCAGCAGGCAGTTGGGTACCAGCCAGCCCATCCCTCCACGTTCTCATAAACCAGTTAAAGCACTGAATTAATAAAACACGGCTTAGTTTGGGAAAACTCGCTTGAGAGTAAGGGCACGAGCAGCTTTCGGGATGCAGGCGCTCATCTTTGCCCTGGGTCAAGCAGCTCTCTCCCCTCTTGTGCTTCACCAAGGTCAGGACATTTCCTGGGGATCGGTGAGCAAAGAAAAGGATACCCCGAGGTGTGGAGCATCACAACCATTGCACCCAACTTCCACATGGTCATCAGTGCCAAGCCCCCGGCTGTGTCTCCTGCTGCTCCTTTGCAGCACGTGGCACTCGGGGTCTAACACCCGGAGTCTCCAGGTAGGACTCCAAGGCCCTCCATGACGCACGGGGGCTTCGGGCGTACGCGGGCTCCAAAGAGCCGCTCCGCTTTAATCTCTAAATAACGGTGGAGGTGCAGGCGTGTGCATTGCTCCCAGGGAATGTGTCACCCACACACGCCACGCTCTCTGCGTATTTAATTACACGGAGCTTTCTCCCGCCCAGTTTTTTAAGAAATACTCCAAAACCCATCAGGGCCTTTCAAAGAATGACTGATTTCAATGAAATTGAAGGAAAGAGCAATTTTTGGACCCTTTCAGGCAGCTGGAGAACAGCAGGGAAGGAGAACACAGTGGAGCTCACTCCTTGTTCATTTTTGTTTGCATTACCAGGGTGTTTGGTCCAAGTGCAGCCGGGACCTGCCTGTGCCAGAGGTTTTGTGACCCCCAGGACGAGAAAAACCTCTGCCCCTCTAAGACCTTATGGTGAAACTCAGTGCACGAGGACGACAAGCGTGTGCATGGAAAGAGTGGGGCAGGTTTTCCTCTCTGACCAAGGGCTTTGGGTGCTTCCAAAACACTAGGTACCATAGCAAAGGGCAGGCCTGGGCATACGGGGCTAGGGGACTGGCAAAAGGGGCTCATAAAACAGCAGGGAAAGAGCTTTGCAGCGTTGCTGCAAGGAAAGGGGCCAAGATTGCCTGGGAAAAGCACCTAAACATGCAGGTGATTTGCAGCTTGCCAACAAATCCGTGCGAGATGGAGGCCGGCGTTAGCACCGCGGCGCAGACTGCATCCCAATCCCACGGGCCTCTCTTTTTCCCCCTCCAGCACACGAGCAGCTCGCGGCCTCCTCTGCCGCTCCGCTTGTTCTTGCTGTTTGAGAGGTTTCAGAGCATCTCGTTTTATATCTGCCCCATGCCCCTTCATCCTAACGCAGTGCGGGTGGATACTGCTCCTCGGCGTAGCCCGTTTTCGCTTCCCGTTGACCGGCTGTGCACTTCCCTCCCGCTAATCCCTTATTAATGGACACTTTCTTTGAGCCAGCTGAGATCTGAGTGATGTTGTCTTTGGGGCCCCAGCCGATTTTATTACTCGGATATCTTTGTTTTCATTATTTTGAGATTTGGGGGTTTTGCCTGTTTCCCTTGGATTGATTCTCGCGGCTAGAGACGGGCCGCCCTCCCACTGCTCGTGTTTGTGTTTGATCTGGGAGCAGGGGAGCGAAGCCGCCCGGCTGCGGGCGCTTCGGCCCCGCTTTTTAGGCAGGGGAGGCAAAATAAGAACCGGCATCATGGGCTGCAAAGAGAGGGCTCTGCCGTCCCCCTTCCCACTGGGCGCTTTGCACGGGTGATGCCGGGAGCCGGGACACATCCAGGTTCCCCCCGGCAAGAAGAAGCAGGAGATGTGGCACAGGGATGCAGGGATCCGTGTGCACAGGGATCAGCTCTGCGTGGACGTGAAACTCCCCAGGGATGGATGGGTGGATGGGTGGATGGATGGATGGATGGATGGATGATGGATGGATGGATGGATGGATGGATGCTGGCACGGGGGACTTCCCAGCTGGCTGAGGATGCAGCTCCTGGCACAGGACCAAACTCCAGCTGCTGGTACCATCTAGTGGCAACTGCTGAGCACAGCCTCCTGCTGCAGGGACACCCTGGCACCTCCCTTGTCACGCTGGGGTCACCGCTGGCCTGGCCACATCCTGCAGCCTCTGCTGAGCCGTGCCAGGCTCTGCAGCCCGGCCTTTGAGCTGCCACCCCTGCCCTGCATCCCCTCAAGGTCCTATTGCTCAAACGCCTCCTTTACCGCCCAAATGTGCAAGCACCAGCTCGGACTGTCCCCCCGTGATGCTGTATCCGCCCCTGCGGTTGTCTCCAGGGCTGGATTCGCGTTCCCAGGTTTGTCCAGCCGCAAGCACAGCATCCTGGGCATGGGAATCCTGAGCACGGCCAGGAGGACGGCCGGGATGGTTGGGCATCTCCTGGCACGTGTGCAATTTGCACAACTCCTGGTTAACAGGCCCTTTTCTCCCCTGACCTGAGAGCTTCACCAGGAGCTGTGAAGGCATCACCTGGGTGTCCAAACCCGGGTCAGTCCCACACGCAGCACCAGCCTCCAAACTGCAGCCACCCGGGAACCAACCGCGAGGAGGGGGGAACAAGCACAGAAACTGGTCCAGAACTTCAGGAAAGCAGATAAAATATGCCAGAGCCTGCAAAAGTCCTGGGATACTTATCCCGCAACTTTTTCTTCTTCTTTATGCCCTGTCCTCAAAAAGCATAAGCAAATCTGATATTTTGATGCTTACTGATAAAAAACTACATCTGTCAAAATGACCTTTTGGTTAAACAGCCATAGCTGGCGTTAATCCTATTATTTCATCGTGATTATTATTTTTTTATCAATGCAGCGCAGCTGCCATTTCATCTTGCACTAAGTGAATTGAAGTTCTCAGCTGGGGCACGCCGCGCTCTCAGATGTGTGAAACGCTGATATCTGCAACATAAATCACCACTCCTTTCTCCTCCTGGGACCTCACACTTGAGTCCAAGTCTATATTGAGACTGACAGAAAAGTCAGCTCAGCATCAAGAAAAATAATCTCGTTTCAGATTGCGGCTATATCCGCTGAAGTTCAGGGGAAAAAAAATCTTGTGGTGGTTTTTTGGGGCATTTAGAGTCATCCCAAAGCTCTGGGCAGCTGGGCTGAGCAAGAAGGACATTCGTTAGGTCCTGCAAAAAGAAATGTAATGCAGTTGTTGCTTCTGCCAGCTTTGCTTAAGAGCAATAAGAAGCGAATGGAAGACACTCCTCCAAAAGTGATTCGAAGGCAGATAAAGAGGAGGCCTAAAGCATTTCAAATCCAATCCAGCAAAGCCTTTAAGCACATGCTTTCACGTAAGCAGAGGAATAATGCCCCGACTCGAAGGGGGTTGTTTATCTGGCCGTGTTTCAGAGCCCGCTTAAGCGCTTTGCGGGCTGCGGGTGCCCGGTGGGAGCGGGTGCCCCGCTCGCCCTCCTGCCGTCACCGCTGCCGCTTGCGCGTGGTGCCCTGCGCCGCTCCAAATGGGTCCCCTCCGTCCAGCTGAGGAAGGTCTGCAGAGGAAGGCACGATCAGCAAGGGGGAATGATGAGGACGGGGTAGGGTCACTGCCTGCAGAGGTGGTGGGGTCTCCTGGGAGGTCTATATGAACCGTGCGGATAAACATCTGTCCCGTTTAGATGTCCCTGATCCCACCTGAGGGCAGGGCAGGGATTAGATGGCCTTTTGAGGTCCCTGCAAGCCCTAGTTCTGCTCTCTGGGCAATGCAAGGGGCGGATTTGCAGGCCACAGCAACATCCTGTTGGCCCTGCACTCACCCTGTGGCTGTCCACAGAAAGACATGGACATGGGTGGGCATGGACAGGGACACAGACATGGATCTGGGCATGGGCACATGGGCACAGAGGAAGACTATGGACCGTGGGCATGGGTATGGACATGACATGGCATCAGCATGGACATGACATGGGCATGGCCAGGGGCTTGAGTTTGGCTACAGACATAGGCATGGGCCTGGGCATGGGCACTAGGTCTGAATCCCTATAATGGACCCTCTGGAACCCCCACAGAACTGAGTGTTTGGGGCAGCAGGAGCCCTTGCTAGGACCTGAGAACGTCCCACTTCATGCAATGAAGAAAGGACAACATCCTCTCTCAGGACGCCCCAAAGGCCTCTCTCCCAGAGGGTTCAGTAGACGCAGCAAGTCCCTTCTCCTCTGGCAACCCACACACAAACCAAGGGTCTCCTGAGGACAAGGATGACATTCCCAAAATGAGAAGCCCCTTAGAGGACCCCTCTGCGGTCAGGAGATGGTTTTAGATGGGGTCTAGTTCTTCTCCAACTCTTCATTTGTCCTTTACAAGGTTCTGTGATTTCGGGTGTTAAATCTTCTGCAACAATCGATTCAAATATACAAGTTTGGCTATTCAAATTACTTTTCCAAAAGTACTTTAAAATGCATTAAGTTATTAATTGCCTGCTGGCACTTTAATCAAACGGGAAAATTGACATAGCCAGAGGCATGTATTTTTGTGGAAAGGAAATTTATTTAAGAAGAAACAGCAGCTCTTACTGCTTAATTTAAACTGAGAAAACTGTGGAAAATCAACTGCTATGGAAAATTAATAAAACATTTCCAGCTGCAAACAGTGACTAATTGTACAAGATGAAGACTGCCTGGAATTAATAACTTGCAATCTTCTGTGTGAAGAACCCCCTACCAGTTCAATTTACTGGGAGATTAAATTACTTCTAAGTTTGCCATATTAAAACAGAACATGAATAAAATGTTAGTGAAAGCACATCTATTATTTACTGTCTGTGATATGGATATAATTATTTCCAAACAACCACAATGTGACGTGACTGGCAATATTTAAATTATTTGCTAGCGAACGCAGTTATACCACCTCGGTTCCTATAAAAGCAGCCCAAATGGGTTTTTGCAGATAGCATATTCCTACCACAGTGAATTATTTCCCCATCCGCTGGCACACGATGCTCAGCATCCCTGCTCCCCTGCTCGTGTTGCGTTGCTGCTGATGCTGCAGCGCCTTCCCCACCGCCCCGAAATCACGGGAGCTCTGGGGCTCCTTCGCTTTGAGTGATTTTCTCTTGTTTTGCTTTTTCTCTGCTTTTTTTCAAGCTGCCTGCACTGCACGGCGAAAACGCGGTGCAAAATCAGAGCAGCGGCTGCGGAGCGGCCCTGGAAAGTCACCTGCCGAGCCCGCAAACTCCCGCTTGCCTTTTCAAAGCGTGCCAAGCTCGCGGGGCGCAGGAGGGAGCGCAAAATAAGAAGGCAAACGAGAAACGAGTGGAGGCAAGAGGGTGGTTGCTATAACGCAAACAGAAAGGAGCTGGATTTTCGGAGCGAGCCAAGACGGAGCAGGAGGTGGAGGGTCGGGGCTGATCCTCGCAAGCCGCCGTGGGGACGTCGCCACAGGAGCCACAAGCCACGAAATTGCATCTCAAGCCCTGGCACTTGGATGTTGAGTGCAGGGGGTCAAGGAGAAGAGAGGAAAGAGCCGGCGCCATGGAGGGGGCTTCGGTGCAGGAGGTTTGACACGGGATTTTGAGCACATGCGGTGACCAGGAGCAAGCAGGACCCACCTGGGACATCCAGTTCGGACCCTACTGCGTTGGGGCTGCTTGTCAGCCTCTCCAAGACCATCTTAGAAAAAAGCCACAGGTTCTTCATCACTTGGGGTTCTTCATCTCAACACTGGGCCAGTGTCATAGGCTCCTATGTCAGGGGTCTCACATATTACAGCTCCCTTAGGGGAGACCATCTCAGACCAGACCCTGCAGCTGCCTCAGTCCAGCTTTTACTCATGTGCTAGTTACTTTTCAGCCAAATTTGTGATAGACAAACATGGATTTTTTCCCCCCTCCTTTCATTTTATCTGTTCGTTTTCAAGCCCGGGTGCATGGTGGCACCTGCAGCATTTTTCAGCAAGGAGCTGCCCATCTTCACCATGTGCACTACAAAAAAAGTGCTTCCTGCTGCTGCCAAATCCAAGTTATCTTAGCAGAGGACCCTGCTAGATTTGCTCTTGTGGGACAAAAAGCACGGCCCACTGTGAGCACCTTGTCCTGGCTCCCTGTGAGAAGCAGATCACAGTTAGAAACAGCCTTTTGCAATGCACTTCCAAGGCCCCCATCCTGTAAGAACCATAATTATCAGCTGTGGGCATGGAAGGATAAGAAGTCCTTCCTTTCCATCCCCAAATAAATTAGTTATATTTCTGATTTGTGAGGTTAATACAGAAAATGCACATAGACAGAGATGGAGTTTCCCCAAGATGTTTTCTTGTTTTTGTAATCGAGTGTGTCACATTTAATTGCAAAGGGCCTTTGACTATGCAAAACTGGGAACCTTTCCTCTTAATATCAGATTAGGTCTGATTGCCTAATTGCATTACCTGGGTAATTAAAGAGAAATATAGTAGCCTTGTGTTGTACAACAGTGTGGATCCATTTCTTAATATAATTAGCCTGGCTTTAGCAAGGAAAACTTGTGTACGAGCACACAATCCGAACCCAAATGCGATTACCCAGAATTGAGCCAGAGGCTGGTTCCCTCAAAGAAATAGTTTTAAATGATATGATTCTGTTCCCAAATTGCTCCCTTGCATTGCAGTTTTGGTCCCAGAAATTAGAGTTATCCAGGACCAACTGAGCCATCGTGGTCCCACCATGCGGGACCTTTGCAGAGTCATCCAAGAGTTTGGTCCAACGCTGCCTGAGATGCCCCAGGCCTGGATGCTGCAGGAAGCAGGATGAACCAGTGGTCTCGATGATGCTGCAGGATGTTGTTCTAGTAAGAGCAAGGGGCTGCGATGCTCACCTGGAGATCTGGCTGGGATTGTTTGCTTGAAAGTCCCTTGAGGGCAGAATGGAGAACACGTCAACCCAGCGCCTCAGCACCAGGCCCGTTGCCCTTTGCAGGACTAGCTTGACCAGCTCTGGGCATGCAGAGGGAGGAGAAAGGCACCTCCATGTCCACAGGCTGGGCGAGCACTGATGTTCTTGGTGGGACCTGCTCCTTTTCGAGCTCTCATTGCAGCCCATGAGTGGCCAGGGCCACTTGTCTCTGCTCACGTTCATCCTGCCCATCCGAGCCCTCAACCATCATGATGTCTTCACCAACACTTCTACACACGTCCTGGCTAAACTACACCCTCAAATGCAGCCCCCAGAGCCACGGGCACTGGGGACAGCGCTGGTGGACACGAGTTCTGCTGCAGCTCCCCCTCCTCACCGGGTCCCTCACCACCCATTGCCCCGTCCAGCCGCGGGGCTCCAGCTGACAAGGAGCTGCACGAATCCCCCCTCTCCTCCCCGCCTCCTTTCCTCTCTTCTCCTTTCTTTTCCCTTTCTTTCTCCTTAAAGAACGAACAAAACAAGACAAGGGAAAACAGCGCTGAGCCGATCGTCTTAACCCACCGTTCCGACCCCGGGGAGGGCCCCGGGAGCACCAAAAACAAACGTTGCGAACCCAGACGCACCCGTCAGTGCGAGCGGAGCGAACCGCGAGCGGCGGAGGGCTCTGCCCCGCGGCACCCGGCAAATCCAGCGCCTTTGTCGCCGCGCGAGCAAATCCCACCTTTGAAGTTTCCCCTTCTTGTTGCGAGGGGGGGAATGTCTTTTGTTTAATCCATTTTAGCCTTTAATGCCTGACCTGGATCAATCCTGTTGGGTAGATTACACACTGCTCACGCCGACTTTAAACTACCCTACAGGGATTTTTCTTTCCCCCCACCCCGCCTCGCCGGCGCGGGAGGCTCGGCCGTAATCGGCATTACGACTTTAGGCCGCCGCGCGCTTTGAACGAGCAAACTGTCCTTTAACGGAAGGGCAGGGAGGGGGAGAAAGCCCGTGTGTATCAAACAGATTTAATCAGCTTTGAGGCCTTTCAATCGTGTATTTATATCGGGTCTTTATTAGTTATTAAAATCGCTGCGGAGTGTGGCTGCGCGCGCGGTGTCTCCAGGTGCCACGTCCTTCTTCGGCCATTTTATGCTACACTGGGGCCCAAACTCTCCCCTGCCTTGCTGATCTGGGGTAAAACATGTGAAATAAAAGCCCAGTACTGCTGCAAACGGCCTACCAGGGTGTGCAGTCCATGCAGACATCCTGCTTTTCACCTTCCTTCTCACCTTGCAGCCAGCATCAGTCGCGGTCTCCAAAAGGGCCCTGGCACCACTTGGCCAAGCCCAAGAGGGGCAGTAATGCTGGTGTGATGTCCCCAGGCACCACGCGGCAGAAGGAGGTGACCCCGGCTCCGCGGGCATCCTCGGAAGCTGCATGGTCTTCCTTGGGTACACCAGGTCTACCCCTTCCCCAATGCATCCCTTGGTCACAGCTGTGCGCTACTGCATGTGCTGTAGGTGTTGCCTACAGATTGTCATGGGTTTTCTTGCTTTTCCTCGTGATTTAGGGCTAGTCAGAGCCGTTCCTTGTATCGATCAGGCACATGTCAGGGTCCAGGGAGCATCACTGCCCATCCCTCCTTGGCTCTGAGCACCCAGACAGCACCAAAGTGCTGGTGGGTTTGGATTAGTCTACAAAAGCTCTGGCTTCTCTCTCACGCTGCACCACAGCAGGCAGCTGAACCCAACCCTGTGTCTCCTCCAGCCACGTGTGGGAATGAAAGCAATGGAACTACCAGAAAACCACAGATATTGTCTTGTTTTGGTGCTCTTAAAGCTCCCCAAACTGTTTTAACTTCATATGGACCATCGTGCCTGACAGGAGACCACCAGGAAAGAAACATCTTCCCAGATGAATCAGGACAGAAACGTTACAGCTCTATGCAGCAACCCAACCGCAACTTGGGGGACAAAACGGAGCGTCTGCCACGGAGCAGTGGGTGGCAGGGGGGACACAGGTCTTCCACCCTCAACCCTTGAGCACCTCATGGCCAACTCACCCCGAGCATCAGCCCCAGAGCGACCAGCAGCCCTTCCCCAGGGCCCACGTGGACTCCTCACCCGAGGACATCGTCTGGGGACACGGCACCCGAGGAAATTTCCTCTCTTGCCTTTGAGGATATGAATATGCTTTGAAATTAGTAACCCTCCATTACCTCTCAAAATATCTCTGAATCATGAGGGTCAGTACGTCTGCACTCCCCGAAATGAGCTTTTACCTGAATTAGCATCTCAAAGAGGCAGGAATCCCTTCCCCAATGTTAATTCTAGCAGCTTCGTGAGCATCAAGATGATTTCAGTGGCCAATGAAAGCCCCACATCCAAAATACACTCAGCGTAACCTGCTGGCTTGTTTAAAATGTGCTTTTCCTTTTCCATTCTTTACTAAATGCCTATTATATTAATGTTTAAAATCCATTTAAGTTCATCATGGGTGGCTTTGTGGAAGGACACTGGCTCCATCACTGTAATTAGATGATTTATTGCCCTCTCGTGGTGACACACGCTAACTAGAGAAGCTGTGATTTAAATTGGATGAGCCTTCCAAGAGTGTTTGAATGAGAAATAAAGGGAGAATTATTAACACTATTAGAGAGCTGTGGCATATACGTGCTACGGATACGCTGTGCAAGGAGAGGGATTAGCCCAAACTTGCTGCTGGGGAGTCCTGAGTCCTCTTTAGCCCGGCTGGGATGGAGATGGAGACCTGCTCACACGGAAAAGTTTTCTCCAAGCTGGAGCTGATGCCAAGTGCAGCAACCGGTACGTCCCCAAAACCAAAGCAGCCAGGGATAGAACTGGGCTTTTATTTTGCTGCTTTGTGAGAATCCGTAGGGAAACAAGAGCATTCAGGATCTGGTTGTCCCAACAAAGTGATCCCGCAAACCTGCCCTGTTTCTGCTGTCCCCTTGTTGTCCTTGCATCCTGCTCTGCTCCTGGGGAAGTGGATAATGCTGGAAGTTAATCCACCGCTTCCCAGCATGGGGGATCCCCCTTAACATTTTTCTACTCGTTTACTTAAAAATTAGGCAGGTGTCAAGTGCAGTAATTTGGTATAAAAACCAAGTACAGGCCTAGCCTGAAGCCACCACTCAAGTGCTCCGTTTAATACAGTGTAAAACCACGAGGGCATCCTCTTGTATCCCGAGAGTGGCTTATAAAAATCTAGTTCCAGTCAAATCCTCAAGGATTTTGAATTTGAATCCTCACGGAATTGAAATGAGGACCCAAAACGCTGGTATTACCTAATGTGGCTCCCCATAGAGGTGGTTTAGAGCAGGTGCCTTCACGTAGGCACGGCCGGGGAGCAAACCTAGATCCTGCTCTTCAGCGTGGTGACATCCCGCCCGGCCCCGGGGACAGGGACAGGGTGGCACTGGCCAGCCCTCCTGCACCTTTGCAGCCAGCTTCCTCCCAGGTCTTCAGCGTCCACAATGCAGGAATCTAGAGGAATCCTCCAGTCTTGGGGTTTTTGAAGGAAATCAGCGCACTGCAGGTAAGGCCTGCACTTGTCCAACCACTCCTCCTGTTTTTTTGACTGTTGGGCTGCCCCTTAGGAATGTTTTGGGGTTTGAAGTGCTCGTTTGGTGGGTTTGTTTCTATTTTCTTGTGCAGGTTTTAAGGGCGAGTGTGGACCTTGTGCAAGAAGGAAATCTGCAGCCACCAGCAGTGACCAAGGAGGTTAAGTGGCATCATCCCAGGCATGGGTGATCTTCTTGATTGATGGATTGATTGATTTGGGAGGGTTGGGATCAAGTTTTAGGAAAAAAAAAAACTTTTCAAAGCTTAGTGTCTGCTGGGGGCCCTGCATGATGAGGGGATGACAGAGTGGAAAGAGCAGCAAGCGGAGGGCAAAGATAACAGGGGCAGGAAGCCGCCTCCTCGCAATAAATCTGCAGGTAGCGATGCACAGAGGAAGCGTCCGAGACGGCGCCCGGCCGCCCCGCGACAACAGGATGGGCCTGGGCAGACGGGGACTTCCCGGGAGGAAGGAAAAATAAGGGAATAAACGCAAAACAGGGCATGGAGGCCGAGCTCCTGGGCAGGAGATGCAGCCGAGGGGGCTGCAGGGCTGCGTGGTCCTTGGGGCGAGCTGCAGCGTCAGGAATGACCCATCACGTGGCCGTGTTGTTTGCTGGCCCATCCGAGCAGGAATCCTCCTTCCCGAAACTTCCCGAGGGGCCGTGGAGAGCGGGCAGCTCAGGATCCACTTTCTGCCACTCGTGGAGCAGAGTTTGGCCAAGTGGTCACTGCGTCGGCTCAAAATATCTGGCTGGAGCAGAGGAGAGATGCCAGGAAGAGATCGGAGGCCTGGCTTGAGCATTCCTGAGGTGAGGAGATCCAGCTCCACCTCCAGCTGCCCGAATGTGTTCATGGAAACTTGCTCATGTTAATTAAATACCCAGCTCTGAGCTGGGGCAACTGGGTGCCTCAAGGGACCAGTTTCTAGTGGCCGTGCAGTGCTCGGTGGCCGGTGTTGGCTACGAGGTGCCAGGGCTGGCGCGTGGTGGCTGCTAGTCCCGATGGAGGGCCAGGAGGCGGCATCATAGAATCATAGAATGAATCATAGAATGCTCAGGGTTGGAAGGGATCTCTAAAGGTCACCTAGTCCAACCGCCTGCACACGCAGGGACACCTAGAGCATGTGGCACAGGACTGCGTCCAAGCGGGTTTGAAGATCTCCAGAGAAGGAGACTCCACAACCTCTCTGGGCAGCCTGTTCCAGGGCTCTGGCACCTTCACTGTGAAGAAATTTTTCCTTAAGTTCCTGTGGAACTTTTGGTGCTTCAGTTTCCAGCCGTTTCCTCTAGTTCTGTCGGTGGCCACCAGTGCAAAGAGGCCGGCCCCATCCTCCTCACTGCCTCCCTTGAGGTACTTCTAGACACTGCTCAGGTCCCCTCTCAGCCTTCTCTTCTCCAGGCTGAACAGGCCCAGCTCCCTCAGCCTCTCCTCACAGGGCAGATGTTCCAGGCCCCTGATCATCCTCGTAGCCCTGGGCTGGACTATCTCCATCTGCACCAATAAAGCAGGGCTGGTTTCTCTTCCCATGCCAAAACGGTTCCTCTGCTCTCCTGCTTTTCCTCCGCGCGGCCTCCCCTTCCAAGGCTGCTCCTGGGCACATCCCGGATCCGGATCCCGCCGGGAGCTTCGGGGCTGGGCGTTAGATGGCAGCAGCGCTCAGGGATTGAGCAGCCTGCGAAAGCCAAGAGCATCTTCCACAGCGCCTGGAAACCAGTCCCGGCTCCACGGCCTTCCCGGAGGGCATTTGCAGAGGAAAAGCAGCCCTGCAGCGGCAGATGCATCTCCCAAAGCCGAAAACTTCTTAGTGTCCAATTAGAGGTTAATTTTTTCTGACACATCCACTGGTGCTGGCAACCCGGCGCTCTGGCCTCAAAACAGCTCTAGAAATGGTCTTCATCCTGCTAAAAGGGTTGTTTTTTTGTTTTTGTTTTTTTTTCCCTGCTCCACAAGCATCTCCCACTGCTCGGGCACGCAGGAAGCGCCGCAGACCCCCCTTTGGGAGCCTGACCTCCTTCCCTGCAGATCCTGGAGATGGATGCGCAGAGAGGCAGCCGGACACACCGACCCCGGCTCCAAAACCAGGGAATGGCCCCTCGGAGGAGCCGGGATCGGCACCGCAGGCTGCGGCCGCGAGCTGGTCGAGCAGCTGGGGGTTATGCAAAGACGCGAAGCCAAGAAGCCCAGCTCGAAACGCTCCGGTGCTTTTGCCTTTCCATTATTTCATGGAGAAAGGAGCTCGCAAAAGCCCAACGTGAGGCCTGGGGGTCTGGGAGGCCGGAGGGACCGGGGGCAGCGACACGGGGGCAGCGGCGCAGCCCGACGCGGCCGTCCCCCATGCAGGCAGCCTGCGGCTCTCGCCATTCCTGCCCACAAAAAGGGCCTTCCCGCAGCTCCGCACAGTGACAGAGGCTCCCACAAACAGCAACAAAAACAAGACGGATCCCAGCAAACGGGGACAAGCCGGTGCCCCCGACGCACCCGAATGCCAGCGGAGCACAGGAGCAGGCAGGGAGGAAGTGCCCAAGCTGTGCCGGAGCAGCTTAAATTGTTGTTCGTGTTGATCTATTGATTTGGGAGGTATTTAAATTGATAAAACAGCCAGGGCTGGGCTATAGCATCGATACTGCACTGCAGGCATGTGGCGCGGGCAGCTCCAATCCCGCTCAGCCCTTTCAGGAACATCTAGGGGGAAAAATGCAGGAATCTGAATTTTTTCCCGGAAAAGAAAAGGTAACTAAGCAATATTTTCAGTAGAAGGAGGCACGTGTCACCTGGGAAGCTGCTTCTGCTTTCCAGGGTCTTGCTTGGCTTCTGGGCTTGCAGAATTTGCTTCCTTTTCCTGGTTTTCCAAAGCCACAAAGACATAGGGTGAGCAACAAGAGGTCAACAAAAAGCCCCAGGGCTGTTTGATCTGGGAATACAACTTTAAAAAGCGCCTTTTTCCAGGGTGGAATGGGCAGGAAAGAGTGTCCTGTGGGTCCTGGCTGGGGCTCTGCTGTAGGAGCCTCCAGGGGTGCCCAGAGAAGCGAGGTGGGAATGAAGCAGTGCCGGGCTGTGGATGCGGGAGAGGATGAACACGGGCGGCGGGTCCGGTCCCTAGTGAAAACCAGCCCATCTGCCACTGCACGGGGCTTTGGTGGATACGGGCAGCAGATCAGGAGCCCTAATGCGCCGAACAACGAGGCTTCCAGGGCGATTAGGGCGTAAATCGCCTTTTTTTTGCATCTTTTAGAGCAGGGCTGGTCCCTCCCTGACCACAGGGCGCCCGGGCCGTTTTCCCGTGGGATTTTGCTTGGTGCAAGAGCCCTTTGCAGCTCCCCAAGCTCCTGCCCTGGAATTGCAGAGACACGGCCCTGGGAACAGCAGTGGGAAGAGCTCCGATGCCGGAGATGCTCCAAGCACCGCCGGAGCCGCGGCCCTTCCTCGGGATCACGAGGGCTGCGCTCGCCGGGAAGAGCCACCACCGGCCTCTCCTGCCCGGATGCACCTCTGGAAGGACATGGAGTTGAATAAATAGGCTCCGGAGACCAAAATTGCCCTTTCTTCCCATGAAAGCGCAGAGTTCCGTGAGGAAGCGGGAATCCAGCCTGTGCCTGGCAGCCCCCAGCCCCGCTTTGCTTTGGGGCCTGTTGCAATTTGGACTTTCCAGAGCACAAAACCCTCTGCAAACAGCAGGAAAAGCCCCAGGTTTGGAGGAAAAGACAAACCCGGATCCTGCTCTCTCTGCTCCTCCGGCCCTGGAGAACGGGAAACAGCCCCAAGGAAAGCAGAGGCACCACTAAATATCCATAAGGGATGAGGGCAGCTTCAAATGCAGCAGCGTTTTAGCTATTATCCCAAATTGTCTTGATTTTTTTTTTTAATGTTCTAAATTTGGCTTGCTGTTGATGCATCCTCTCTTTTGGTTTGTGTTTCTCCCTGCAAGCATATGGGCTTTAGAGGGAAAAAAAGGAAAAGAGCTGCAATTTTGTCATATTCGCTCAACTCCAGCTGTTAATGCTTAAAACAAAGCAGATATGGGGAAAAATTGGGGCTCAAAGGGCACTCACTGGGAAGAAGGTTTAGGAAGATGCCCATGCACCCAAAGCCACGTCTGATCTTGGGGGAAAAAACGTGTGTTTTTGGTGTTTTTAGGCTAGGGCTCTCCCCTGATGTGCGAAAGAGCAAAGGGAATTTAAAGCAAAGCGCCCCAAGGCTGGCTGTGATGCCCAGGGCTTGCGCGGGGGCTTTTGCACGTTTTCCATGACACATGCGTACGTATTTAAATGTATATATAGAAAGAGAGACTTTTGTGCTGTTTTCCAGCACGTGCGTTTCCTGCTTCCCCTGGGAAAGGCAGTGCCGGCCACTCTCATGGCTGGCGGCAGGAAACGCGGCTCGAGGAGCCTCAGGAAACCTGGGGAGGAGCGAGGAGAAGAACTGGGGACGGCCGTGGGCTCCGCACGCTGGAAACGGGGTCCTCGCGGCTGCTCTGCAGGGCGTCCTCCCCTCTCCGGTGCCGGTGTCCTCAGCTCCCGGTCACCTCCCCTTGCACCTCCCTTCGGACACCCTCAGGATCCAGCTAGGGAGGGGAATGTCCTGTCTGGGAGAGCCCAGGAGCTAGGGGAGACATGAAGGAAATCACAGAATTTCTGTAGGGAACATTTTGTTTATATATGTGTGTGTATATATATATATATATATATTTTTTTTTTTCTCTGCTTGCAGTGAAAAAAAGTAATCTCTTCAGTCGAAAGCCAGATTTACAGCCAGAAAATCCTCAGAAAACCCTCAGAAGTGTCCAGACAGGGCAGGAAAGTCCTGCGGTTCTGATTCTTTACATAGGAAAGGGGAAGAGAAAAGCGTTTTGCACGAGGGCAGAGAGGGGCCGTGCGGGCGGCAGTGCCGGCCCCGGGGCTCCCCGGGGCTCCTTGCAGCGCAGGAGCAGTGGGATTTCCTCCAGAGACATCAAGGCCCCGTCATTCCAAACGAGCCGGTGTTCGTGCACGTGTAGGGGCAGCAAAGCAGGTGCCACTGGAACACAGTGCTGGAAGGGGCTCCGCTTTGGGGAACCTATGGGGAAAATGCTCCCTGGGAAGCCAGTCCCATGTGTCCTTCCTCCACGTCCACCTTGGGAGAAGGGAATCAAGCCCTTCTATCGCGATGAGCTCCTCGATACCCTCTCTTTGCATGTGTATGTACACGCACACATGTGTAATACAAACGTAGCTACCACAGCTTCAAAAACTCGTGCAGTTTCACCAAACCTCTTTGTGCTGTTGCACATTTCCTCATCTTGACCCTGTCTTCGAGCATGAGTTTTCAGTGAGTAAAAAAAACCTCAGGCTCAGCCATCTATGTCAAACTTCAGAAAACTCTTTTGTGCAAGACTGAGGCGGACAGAAGCTCCTTCTAAAAATACATATAGAGCAATACCTTTAAAGGGGGAAAGGGCAGTAATTGCAAGGCCTTGCAGAAATCATTTTGCAGCAGCAAGGGCTGTAGTAACTAATGAGTGAAGTGTTATGACCACGTCACGGTGGCAGAAACACACAGTCTGTGAGAGGGAAAACCCAACTATGGTTAATTGGGTAACTGGCGGGAAGGGGACGGTTTGGGCTTGCACTGAGGTTTAACAAGGCTCAGGCACTGAGCTCGGCAGCCTCCCTGCCCGTCCAACAGCCAAGCGTCATTCCGAGCGTCCCGTCCTGCATCCAGGATGGGTCTCGCTCGCTAACAAGCTGCTTCCTCCCCGGCTGGGCCTTCTCCCATGGGAAACCAGGGACACGCAAGGAGCATCGTTCCAAACCGCCGTCCTCAAGCAGGAAGGGCTCCCGTCCAGCAGAGCCATCTCCGAAGGGCAGCTGGAGCTCCACGATGCAGGGACACACGAGGGGACACGGAGCCCACGGCACCGGCCACCCCGGCAGCATGATGAAGTTTGGGCCTCGTGGCTTCATCAAATGAGACGAATGTAACTTAAAAAGAGGTAAAAACAAGCATTTAATGTTGCCTGATATTTAAGGTCCACACCATCGTAAAACCCACCTTATCATCATAAGGGCCATAAAATATTACTGCCGAGGATGCTCCTGAGCCACGCTAGGACCCGAGCTGCAGCCTCGCTCTTCCCGGGCCTCCTGGTGAGAGGCTGCCTCGAGCTCGGCCTCCATCTCGGTCCTTGCTTTGATACTCAACCCCTTTAGGCATCAGCAGAAAACACTGCCCACCACAGCAAGCCAACATCCCCACAGAACTACTGCTATGACTGCTACTACTATCTCCATGTGAGGAAGAGCTTCTTTGCTGTGAGGGTGCCAGAGCCCTGGCACAGGCTGCCCAGAGAGGCTGTGGAGGCTCCTTCTCTGCAGATCTTCCAACCCGCCTGGATGCCGCCCTGTGCCCCTGCTCTGGGTGTCCCTGCTGGAGCAGGGGCTGGACTGGATGAGCCCTAGAGGTCCTTGCCAATCCCAGCCGTTCTGTGGCTCTTTGTGGTACTACTGCTCTTATACCTCCCAACAGCTCACGGAAAACCACGCTGTCCATGCACTTGGGCAGGTACAAAAGACTTTTCTTTAACTACATCGGCTTTTTCAACATATTTCCTACAAAAACCCCCTGCTCAGTAAAGCACCAAGATGCCCACGCACCGGACACGCAGTCTAGTTCCATCCATACATTCCATCATACATGTGAGGTAACTTTATGCACCATTAAGGAACCTTCAACCAAAGCTGGTACCTACAGAAAGCAACAATCCCGCAGGAAAGTAACGTTTTTCTCTTCCCTTGAGAGATGGGAAACCCACAGGCAGATAAGGCAGAGCTTCCCCTTCTCCCATTCCCTTGGGAGCACCATCCCTGAGAAGCTCTCAGTGCTCTTCAGTTACAAAGAGGCCTGATAGCAAATTGGCAGACAACCACATTCGGAAAAGAACTGCAGATATTTTTATTTCCCTTTCCTATGTTCACGCCAGCATTTTCTGCCACTTACCAAAAAAAAAAAAAAAAAGAAAAGAAAAGAAAAAAAAAAAGATAAAACAATCCATTTCAACTCTTGTTGGAAAAAAAATGCTTAATGTATTTGGGGACTGCACACAGAAAGGGGAAAAAACCAGATACAACAAATAAAACATTGAATTACCACAGTGGAAATTAATTTTAAGAGTTATGAAGCATATTATTCCTGAAAGTTGTTTTTATTTAGCAATTACATTAACGGAGCAAGAAGGTAGTTGGCGTTGAAGATAAACAGCTCAATTTAAAAAACGCAGGGAAGGGAATCGAGCGAAATTTCAGGGCACTCACAGCTGCACCACCGAGTGCTCCAGAATCATCAGTCAAACAGGGATGGTTGTTGTTTCTTGAGGAAAAGAAAGTGCAAAAAGGCAAAAACAAACTTGGTTTCTCCTAAAGTTTTCCATGTGTTTTTGTTTTTTCCAACTCTAGGTTAAACCCTAATGACCACCAAAGCAAGAGCGGGAGGAAAAAACCACAGTAAGGGAGTCAAAGTCAATACTGAGATAATGTTTTATTTTTTTTCATTTTTTTTCCTGCAAAATGGCTTGTACTTCCACAGGTACAACAGCAAAGAAATTATTTCAGTCCATTTTACATAGTGTATAAAAGAGCAATTTTACAAATACGCCCAGAGGCTGCAGAGCTGCTGACACTGTCACTTCCCTGCGCCGGGGGGCTCTTCCCAAGGTTCCATCCCGACGCAGGAGCCTTCCGGGGGCTCCTCGTCACGCGTTTGATCCCAGAAAACCAATACTCATCCCTAAGCGACCCCTTATCCACGAGCGGTTATCCTGTCGCGACACGAGCACGAGGCATTTCCACGTGGCTGAAGACTTGCTTGCCCATCAGGAAATTATAAATATGCCCTGTTAAAAGAAAAAAAGAGGGGGAAAAAGGAAGGAAAAAAAGAAATAGATAGCCAAGGGTTTCTTCTGTAATTCAGTGGTCTGAGCAAGTTGGTCTTGTTCTGCTGCCAGCAAACACAAAACTCTATTTGAATAAAGTTGCATCTTTGCTGCCCATCAGAGGCTAATTCTGCAGTTCTTGCAAGAGCAAAACATCTGCTGCAGTCAACGAGGCTTCATTTGCACCAAGTCTGCAGAATTTTGGCTACTTTTGGTCTTAGATTTCCACCCCCCATCCCCAGACCAGCCTCAATATCTACATTTTTCCTTTTAATTCACAAGTAAGTGTGAAGACTGTCTGCAAAATCAGAATAATGACAGAATTGCCAGACTCACACTTGTATTTCCCCTGAAGAGAGGAGCAAGCTTGAAAGTGTCTTTTTAGACTCAGTTTTACTCTCCAAGTTATATTTACTTGCTGCTAAAGGGACGAATGGCCGATGACAGGAATGAAGATTGCACAAGAGATTGAAAATGGAGCAAACAAAAAGAAGAATCCTTGCCCGGAATATCCCAAACTGTTTGGGCTGTGCACGTTCTCCATCTCCAGCACCCAACGCTGAGCTGCTTCCCACCTGCTTGGGGATCAGTGGCTCTAATTGCCGATTCCAGAGGAGCTTTTGCTCCACATCAACGCAGTGAGCTACCAAAATCCATAGGGAATCCAAGTCTCCTCAGCTGCCATGCTATGATGCTTCCCGAGGAATAAGGGCAGGCACGGCCTGCTGCAGAAGGGTTACTGCAGCTCACCTTTAAACAGGAGCAGGAGTTAAGCCAGGTCGGCTTTCTCAAGCTAAAACCACATTTAAATGCCCTACATCTGTTCCAGCGATGGCCAGGTCTCTACCAACACTTCGACTCTCAAAGCACGTGCAGACCAAGAGCTGGATGGACAGAAATGTGACCCGTGGAGAAGCCTTTGCTCTTCTGAGGGGATACAGTGACCAGAAATGGCAAGCAGGAGGTTTACCAGCGACCGCAGCAGCACAAGGAGATACCCCAGCTCAAGCCCATAGTTTGGTTTGGGTGCAGCGCGGAGGAAAGAACCGTTTTCTGCTCACAGAGTAGGTGGTTTCTCATCACTGGACGCTCCGTGTTTTGGGGACGCTCACGCTCAGCCCCTCTGCTCCCTGGCCGGGCTCTGAAACGCAATCCTACAAGCCCAGATTTTGTCATTAAAATGACCAAAGCCATTGGTCATTTTAATAATTTTTTTGGTCATTTTTTGTTCAGAGGAGCAGAGCCTTTCGCACTGACCCTGGAGCTCCCTACGGACCCACGGGACATCCCTTCTAAGCTCTAAAGGGGGGAACTGATACAGTCCCTTTTCCAGTCCCTTCCTGACACGTCTTTGCTCCCAGGTGGGCCCGTGTCCCTCAGGAAAGCAGCCTGCCAAAGGCTCCCTTCTCCTCGAGCCCTGTGCCCATCCCCGGAGAAAAACTCCTTAAAATTCCTTCCTTAGCTATTAAACCAACTACCCGGAGGCACAGAGGGAGCACACTTGGGAAAAAAGGCTCTGGAATAAAACACTGTGCTGTGCTAGGGGGGTTTTGTACAACGTGGACCACAACTCAAACGAGAACACAACTCCCTGCTGACTCCGCTCCTCAGACTTCAGCACTTTCCCGAGAAGCTGCCAGGAGACAGGAAAGCAGAAAATGTTACAGCTCCAGTATATGGGTACCAGACGGATTTTCTTTTATTTTTCAGATCGGTCTAGAAAAATACTTTTAAGCTAAAAGTTATGCAGCAAAAGCTGTTTTTTGAAGCATACAAATAAAATCAACAGGTGAAAAAAACAATGCTTACAGAGCATGTGATTGCCAGCTCTTGGAATGGTAGGCAAGAAACACGGTAACACTGAAATCATGGAATAACCTCCAGAAAGTAAAGGTTGAGCGCGGCTCTCGAGTTTGCTCCCTCCAAGCAGCCAAACAGTTCTTTGTTTGAGCACAGCAGCACACAAAGTGCTGCTTGAGGGAAAAAAAACGCTAAAAACTCCATAGCTTTCCCAGTAAACTCTGGGACCTGCCTTGGCTTTGAGTACGGATTAACGGCAAAGTACCTGGATTTGTGCAAAAGAGCTGTGGAAGGGGGATCACCGGGTAGGAGGGGACTGCTCCTTCCTGCGGGGTTCCTGCGTCACCACAGGACTGCTGGAGAGGTAGAAACACCCGAACGAGGCTCTTTGGGAAGGCCCCTTCCCTGATCCGATGGCGCCGGCCGCCCCTCGCGCAGGCCTGGCCGGCCAGGGCTCCCCTCGCGCTTCACACAGGGACATGAGGTCCCAAAGCAGCAACGGAGCCGCAAAAGGAAGAGAGCGGAGCAGCTCCACACGGAATTGCCCTGGAAGCCGCCCCTTCACAGCCCGGTTACCTCAGGGGGAGCTCCCGCTCGCAAATCCCGGCGGGCCCGAGCTCGGCAGGAAGGAGGGCGGGAGAAGGGGCCCTCAGGCTCGGCACGTGCCAAGAAAGCTTCCCAAAACCACATGTCTCCAGCATCGCTTGTGGAATGACTTGAGTGTTTCGGAGTCCCCTACGGAGGAGGAGGAGAGGCTGCCTCTCGCGGATGAGGTATATGCTGAAGAGCAGAGCGCGCGCGGGACCTGAGGAGCTGCTGCCAAAGACACGGAGGGAAGAGGCACCCGCAGGAGAAGGTTTGGGAAGAAGGCCCTTCGTTCCCGGTCCCGTGGGGCTGCCGTTCTCCATGAAGATCAGCCACAAGACTGCCTTGTGGGAATGAGGACTTGGAATATGGAATCACAAGAGGATCTCATTGAAAAGGCACTAGGAAGAAGCATATAGTTTTAGGTTAACAGGATTCATCCTATTTGCAATCACTGAGTGGGACGAAAACTGTACAGTATAGGATTTTTAGAAAAAATGCTACAGAACAAAACTTTTGTCTTTACAGCCAAAGAAGAAAAAGAAAAGTAAAGCTATTTTCAAAGTATTAAAATGCTGAACATTTATACAGCAAAATTATATTAAAAACAGCAGCAGACAAAGTATGTCCCACAACCATCGGCGAGGGACACGCAAAATGTTTATAAGGTTAACTATAAAACAATTTTACAACCAAAATATGAACAGGCCAATTCAAGTATATATACAGAATATATTAAAATCATATAAATTATATATTTATACAAAGGGCACAAATATAGCCAAAAGCTATGGCTGATTAAGCAGAACTCAATTTGAATGATCATTTTCATCTAGCGATGTTACGATTTTTCTCCCAATTTTTTATATTTAAACCTGGATATATTGATACCTCAGATACCAAGAGTATAGAAAGAAAAGAATAATCAAGGAGTAATTATTCTACATGAAATGAAACCAGCAGTAGGAGGGGTACATCTCATATGAATTTCTGATTTAATTATTTTCATAGTAAACATTCACACGCTCCCTTGAAAAGTCAGGAATTTCAAGTGATCTGCTTCAGATGTACCACCCCGATGCATATATTTGATTACATTTGAATTCTGTTTGATTTGCAAACATTTGAAAAAAAAAAGATACAAACACATCTCAATCTGCAAAACAAACAAAAAAAGGTGACAGATGGCAGCAAGTTGAAAATGGATCAAAAATACTCAGTTGAGCTAGAAAGGATGCTCTTCTCACAGCATTTTGGCTAGTAAGTGAGCTTAAAAAGCTTATTTTAATTGCTTTTTATTTTGAAACACAACAGCGTAGAACCACAATCCATCGAAGCACTTGAGAAACTCAACAGTCCCATCCCTGGGCTTATTTTTAAACACATACTAAGTGCTTTCTTGAATTCAGGTCTATGTAAATAAATTCTGCATAAATAGTACCTAAACTGTCGTCCTGCCGCAGTACTACCCCTTCAGTAATGCAATTTTTAAAGGCTTGCTACATTTTAATTAACCCAATGGTTCTGGGCATGCAAGGAGCAGCTAGGGCAGGCTAAGCAGAAGTAAAGAGGCCAGACTATACATATAGAGAATACTGGCTTGAAAAACAGAACTACATATGTTAGAAAGAAGGAGAGAGAAAAAAAAAAAAGTAAAGCAATTTCACCAGATGCAGATTTAACAAAAAAAAAAAAAAACACAAAAGAAGTCAAACAGAAGGGCCATATTCCACACATAACGAACAGTGGATATCTACTACGTTGAAAGGAAATCAATGCAAACAGGATTTCCTCAGTTTCAAGTAATCCTTGATGCCTTTTTGGCCAGCTGTGTTACACCATAAGAGATATTTTAATAGCATTTATACTCTACAATTTAGGCAGCTAACTTCTCTTACATAACCAATTATCTCTAGTGAACATTCACCTATGGCTGTCCACACATTCTATATTAGCTCCTTGAGAAACTATTCAAGTTAAATTATATTGCAAATTAAAGACAGTTACATTCTGTACGTTCCTTCTAGCTTTGAAAAATAGGCTTTAAAGGCTTGTCAAAGTTTAGAAGAAAAAACCTTTCCATTAAAAAAATCTTAGCTTAAAAAAATCAGTAAGACACCTTTTTTTCTGATCCAGGGTGCTAATAAAAAGATTACAAATATACTAGGATTTGACCAAGAAGACTTCATGACTATGCTGCTTCTGAGCATGCAACACCACTGATATCTGCCAAGTTCCAGGTATCAATGCATCCCACTTCACCGTGGTCCCTCACAATGTCCCTGTCAGCTTCCCGTCCCCACCCGACCACCCTATTAATAACATTATAAAAAAAGGTAAAATCTAGAGTTAGTGGCAAAAAACTTCACAGTAAGTTGTTAAAGAACATGTTATTTTAATCATCGCAAAATGATATCAGTCAATTGGACCCTGAAAAATTAGTTTGATGCAGTTGTGCTCCCCAGACAGCTGTGTTGCACAAAAAGGGCAGGCAGCATGAAATGCATGAGTACCGTGAGGCAGAGGGATTTGAGACCAGTATTTTGCAGACTTCTCAGAGCACACATGTCCACATGGGGTGAAAGCATGAGTTGGAGGACCAGCATCCACGTAAAAACCTGCTTCGCAACCAAGCCAAAGAGGCACGTAGGGACCAACGGTTCTGCACATGGGACATTCCCGCTCGTTGGCTTCTGTGTCACTGCGATGTCCCCAGTTGTGATAGCCGTGAACGTGACCACAGCTGAGGTATGCCCAGGGCTGCTTCTCTTCTACCACCTCCTTACGGTTGATGCTGGGAAACGCTAGCGTGTTGAGCCCCACGGGGCACTGGGGTCTGGCAGCGTTTATCTCCTGCCGCAGAGCCTCGATGTGCTTCTGAGTCGGGGTGTGGAACAGTCCATCTGCTGTTCTCCACAGAAGGGTGGCTCCACACAGGTCAATAAGAGAACCGTCTTGTAGGACATTAGTCTCATTTTCCACCTGGGGCAGAACACAAGAACACGCAGGTAAGTGAGATGCTGCTTTTAGGTGCGCTCTGGGAAGGAGCCCTCTTCCTCACCACCCTGTTACCCCTCCCTAGAACATTCACTCATGTTGTTTTATTGTTTCCTTGTGCTCCCCTCTCCATATCCATCTGTTATCTCCTGTCCTACACTTAAGATTATAACGGAGCATGAGTCTTTATTCTATGCTTGTACCGAAGATCCTAAATCAGCATCTATAGTTATGTGCTACAGCAATATTGGTTACCACAGAGCAGTTTTCCTTCCTGTAATGTTTTTCCTAAGTAATTACTTCATGCAAACTTCTTCAGAAATCGCTCCCACGCACACATTTCAGCAGGCTATCATTTCCTCTGTCTTCAATATTGATTTTCAGGACGCCTCTGTCAGGTTTATGATAAGTCTGATGGGGCAAAGAGGAAACTGCCATCCCCCAGGGCCGCATTAACGGGGCAGCCGGGCTGATCCCTCCTATTCTTCGTCCACGGAGATGAGCAGAGATGCTCGTGCAGCAGGAGATCCTCTTCGGATTAAAAACCGCTACCCAGGACAGACCAGCTGTCCTGCTACTCATACCCATGTCTGGCTCGTGGCAAGTGCAAAGCATTTTGCAGAAGCACGAGCTCCCACATGCTCAGCAGCAGCAGCAAAATGCTTTTCTGCGGGTCCATTAATAAGGGAACACAAGTGGCACACCAGCCACACAGGCACTCTCAGACATTATCATTGCAGCATAAAGTAAATTGCCAGCTGAATTTTTCCTGCAATTCAAGCCATACAGGCTTGGCTTCCAGAGAATTAACCTCCTCCTTCCCATCCTCCTCGTCCCCCCGCAAAAACAGGCCCTGCATCCCATGAGGTATTACAAGATACAAACCTGGTGTGCACAGTGCCCAAAGGTTTCTCTCATCTGAATAAAGCAGGTGCTTATAACACATGTTCAAAAGATTATGCTAAACACAACTGCACTTTAGTGAAGTGTTCTCTAATTCATTTTACTGTCAACAAACATATAGGCAATTCATACTACAGCTCTCAGCCTAGCAGTGATGAATATATATTAAAAAAGATGCGTCTGAGCAAACAGACCAGCTGCCCAGCTTTGTACATAGAAAGCAAGTAGAAAATACAACTATAGCTAAACAGCCTGGCCACTAAGTAGGTCACATGAAATCATCATGTCTGCATGAGAATACTAAGAACGACAACCAATTTGGCATTTACATTTTAATCCAGTCGAAATTCACAGATTTACTGTGGATCATCCTTGCACAAAACATGTAGATGATGCAATACAGACTATAGATAAAGTCACACTATAAAATGCAGCCAGCAGAAAAATTCAGGGGCTGGTGGAGAGATGAGAACCCCCTTGGTTTGATGCACTCCTCGGATAATTCCTTCACAAACAGAAGAGCAAAAAGCATCCTAGTATGCAGTGTGTTCAATTCATTATACAGTGTGCGCTTGGTTTTATGAACCCAATCAGCGAATACTGATCACATCAGTACCAGTGTGCCATGTAATTTTATTTAAATGAGAATTCAAGCCATTTTGGATGCAGGAGAGGGAATTTGTTTTAGCACTGCCTTTCTTTAGCAGCACTAATAAGGTGTTTTGCTAACCACGTACAAAGGGCGCAATCGCAGCATCGTCTGTCCCGGTCCCCGAGGCAATATTTGGCTGCCATCATTAAAGTGGCAAAGCAATTTGTGGAGCACAGGCTGTCTGCTGAAAGCAGAACAAAATATTCAAACTCTATCTTCCTCAGCCCTCTAAGCAGTCAGTCTTCTGCAAAGTAAATGGAAAAGCTGCAAAGTCTGTTCAGGTACAGGACACCTCAACAGCACCAGCTGAGTGAGGGGAACTTCAGGTTGCAGCACAGAGCAAGACTGAGCACGGAGGAGGGGAGCAGGGGAATTCTTCCCCCACCTGCCCCTTTTGAGGCTGAATTTTCACAGTCCTTGAGCCTAGCAGCTGGATGGTGATGTTGCAAAAGGGGCATCGTGGCTGCAAAGGCTCTCAAAACACCTTCTCACTCCCTGAAGACTCTTCTCTAAGAGCAGCAAGGCTGAACCATGAAGGCTTTTCCAGGTCTGCAGACCGGACAGGCTTCTCCTCTACCCAGGTCCCAATTAGAAGTCCAAAATGTTCTGTGGAAGCCGGTCTGCTCGAGTTAGCAGGGCTGGCTGTGTATCCACGTGTGGAGTTTTGTTGTCTTTTACTTTGAGGAAGAATGAAGAGAGCACCCTCCTTCCTAGGCCCCCAGGATTTGGGAGGTAGAAAGGGAGAGCTATGAGGATTCCCTTCCAGCTCCTATGGAGAAATGGATGCACATTTTCATGGGAATCTCTGTCCCAGATTTTATGCCACGGTACGTCCTGTAGCTGCTCTTCTCTTTCTGCTTACACAAGGAGACAGTCTTTGCTTTTTGGTTAATGCCGGCTTTCTGACTGAAGTAGCAAACAGTGCAGCAAACTAAATAAACCTGTTCCAGAGTTCTCCATCTTTGAAGTACCTTCTGGCACTTGGAGATCTGGAAGCTGGTACTGTGGAAAGAGCTGTTTTTCCACAGTACCAGCTTCCAGATCTCCAAGTGCCAGAAAGGTACTTAAAAGATGGAGAATCTGGAACAAGGTTTATTTAGTTTGTGCACTGTTTGCTACTTCAGTCAGAAAAGCGGCATTAACAAAAAAGCAAAGACTGTCTCCTTGTGTAAGCAGAAAGAGAAGAGCAGTACAGGACGTACCGTGGCACACACCTATCACTGCCATGCCCACTACCCAGGGAGAAGGCTGTTCTTCTGCAGTTACAACATGATCACATCCATTCAGTGCCAGAAAATGAATGTCCTTCCCTTTGTTTTCATTACCTGTTTGCTCCTAACTTACCAGCTTCCCCCTCTGCTGAGCGGATCTGGTTTCACGGAGGGTGTACACGTCACCACAGACGGAGATCTCCCGCCACACTCCAGGCTTGGACTCTTCAGTAAATCCCCCTTTTGGGTGCATGACCAACACACCATTGGTTGTCAATCCATCCATGTGGCCATCTGGATTTTTCCATTTTGCTGCTTTTTCCTGCATGCGACACAACCACCCCAGAAAAGGGTTTGTCTAAAACTTTTACGCTCTCAAGTTTTATTCACCAAATACTATATACTTTTACCAACGTCTAAAATGTAACTTTTCTTCACTACCCAGCTGTGCTTAGACAGATCTTTAAAAATAAACATTTTAAGTTCCTTATGTCAGTTTTGCAGTGGTTAAGTAGCAACTTCCATTATGAACCTCCAATTGCCATTTGCTACTTTAACTGACTTGAGGAGCATCCCTAACTGCAGGTCAAAGCAGAGGTGAGACTCATGCTTGCTTTACTGACCTTAAAGGCAGTACTAACATAGATGATCCTAAATACTCAAATGGAGCATTAGAGCCACGTGCACAGTTGATTTGTAGCACGTGCTTGATGCGTCCTTGGTCTTTGGCACCCAAAACTATCACAGCAACCTACACCCACAATGAGTATCAAGAATATGGGAAGCAAACTTAAACTACAGTTGCTACTTAACACTGAAGCTGATACACTGCAATAAGAAGAGTCTAATACCAGTATAAGATATCAATTAGCAAAAGTAAATTTTGCTGCTTGAAGATAATGCAGAATAAAAACGAATTTTCTGCTCATATTTAGAAGTTATTTGTAGTACTTACACCAAGAAATATATTTTTAGAAGAGTCAAATCCAGCTGCAAAAATCCTTGCTGTATACGGCGGGCTCCTGTCGCAGACGATCCTGCAGGCGAAGCGCGAGATGGTGCTCTGCGTGATCTGAGTCTCATCGTTGTTTTGACAGCCGGAAATTGTATCCGTAACTACGAAGTCTATGGGGCTTTCTGTTGACCTCCCAACCTGCAAAAACAACCAAAAAAACCCAATTAAAATAGTGGTATAATTATAAGGAGTCACAAGAGAGGGAAAATAATTTGAAAAACTAAACAAGGATTAAGCATGCAATCGTGTCACATTAGTGTCGATTGCATCAGTAATCTGAGTTTTTGGAAGGCAAGATCCAACCAAAGACCAATTTTCCACCCTAGACACAAATACATAATTTACACTGCAAGACTAATCTTCACTTATTCAGCTGCTGTGTATGTGTGCCCAGGACAGCTGGAAGGAATAGTGTCAGCAGGAGAAAAGGATTGTCCTTGTGATATCTCCTAAGCCTACCTCTACAAATTAGTTACCACAGTATACTGTCAATTAAGACAAGGTTAGCTTGGAAATGATTTTATTCAGAGCTTTTTTCACAGTTCGAGTGCCAAGTTCATTTGCTGTAAAAATAATGGTTGCTCTTAGACCCAGAACACAACCATTTGAATATACCATAACCAAACCTACCTGCTTTCATGATTACAGAATCTGTATTTCAACACATGAAAACTCAGGTCACTTGGGCCCATAATATGATTAAATTTGCTTCTAATCATACTGTGCATGAGCAAACAAATTAGGAAAAAAAAAAAACAACAACTTTACTTAGAGAAAGACAGTATTGATCAGTGGCAAAAAAAATTGTATCATGACACCTATGGATGTTTTTAAAAAATCAAAATGGGAAACAAGACATCTGGAATAGATCATTTCATTACAAAACAGGCAGAGGGACCAGACTGCAAGCTAAACACACAGTGAGATTATATCAGGCAGATTGCTGCTACACCAACTCTGAACTTAACTGAGAAGCCAGAGCCAAGGAACAAAACCAGGAATATTCTTCTGATGGACACACTATGGTCAAACGGGAAAACAAGATTAAAAAATTTCTTGACATGAAACTATTTCAGACGTCGAGAACGCACACTTAGATGACATAACCTCCTCACTAAGCACGACCTCAATGTCCTCTGAGAACCGCGTCCTGCTCAGCCTCTTGCTCTCCGAAGCCAGCCCTGGGACCTGCCTTGGCTCTGTGATGTGCCTGAGCATCTCTGCAAACTCCAAACTCACTGTTCCTCCTTAAACGCTAACAAAAACACTCCACAAGTTTAGGTGTTTTAAGTGACATCCTTAATACGAAGCTCATCACAAATGAGCTGGTGGGAATGGTGCAGGGCTCAAACAGAGGCTGAAATTCCCATCTTGGGTGACGCATCCTGTTTTCCTCTCCAAGCCACAGCTCTCAACCCAAGTATAAAATGCATGACGTTTGTTGTGGAAAAATCCATTAATGAAGCACTAAAAAGGCCTCGAGTATTACACTTCATTTCTTTCACATAAAGTGACTACTACAACACCCAAGAGACAGTTTACAAGTTTATGCAATTTCACAATTTGAAACTAAAAATTATCAAGGAAGTTACAGTCCTTTTCCATTTATAATACTATTTCCAAATATATAACCCAGTGTAATTCTTGCTAAAGGAGTCAGCACTGACCTGCAGCAGGAACTTTACCCATAACTTCGCACAGAAATAGAGAATAGTCAAAGTTTTTTCAAGGATAATCAATACAGACTTGAGTATTTTTTCTTCATTGTGAGTTTGTCTGTTGAAGTCTCTGAAATACATTATCAAAGCTTTTAAATGCCCAAAGAGGGGAAAACCTACCACCTTGTCTCATAAAGCACACAAGGGTTGGCTCACAGTCTTAATCTGGTCCTACCAATCGTCAGCAGGAAATCAGGATATATTCAAAGGCGAGCATTAACATTTATAGACAAAGCCTTCACTGCATAGAATTTTTGAAATTATTTTAAATTACACAAGAAAACAATTCCTTGACTCATGCAGTTCATTTATGTCAGAAGTAGGGCTATAGAACACCAAGTATTCTGTGTTTTCTCTTTCAAAAAGCCTTCAGAGAATTAGTTTCATGTAACACTGCTCAAAATGGTTCGAGTGCTAGACGTCATCCTCAAACCATGGGAATTTCCCATGCTTCACATCAAGAACATTTTTTCAGACCCATTGCAAAAGAAAGCCAAACAGTAACAAATGAGAAGTTTGATACTGATAACACTTATTCATCAACTTCTCCCCCCAAATCTTCATCTCATCTCCTCTTGCAGCCAGACGGCAGTGACAACACACCCAGCTCAGTAGTTCAAAGCTAGTCCTGATCATGGTGCTGTTTCTCTACATCCAACATTATTTCTCCCCTCTTCTCCTGTCTCATTTTTACTTCCAGCTCCCTTTATAGCAGAGGGGACCCTGTCTGCAAGGCTGCTGGCTGCATTTTGGGAATCCTCTTGTGCCCTGTGCCATATTCCATGCCGTTTCCCTAAGTTACTCCCAACAACCAACCATAAATCTTCCAGCTGACACATCAGGCAGCTTCCCTCCCCACTCCGGGTACCGGTAAGAGCGATAAAAGCCGGGCAGTCAATTTGCTGGTGTCTCCTGTCAGTCAGAGAAGCTCTATTAAAACCCCCCACTCCTCTGAGACAGGGGAAAAGCAGACAACTCGCCAATAAATAATTTAACAGCTGCAGATTCTCAGACTACAACCGAATTTCACTCTGACAGCAAGGGAGAATTCAACCACGCATCTTTTGAAGGGCCATCCTGAAAAAAAACAAGTCTTTGTATTCAATATACCTGCTTCCTATATAGATTTATGATACTGGCTACACATTTCAGCCCCTTTTAGTGGGACTGACAGGTATAATCAATACAATCTTGGCCAGCCATATGATGAAGGACCAGATTCTATTCCAACTTGATGCATCAGCAATGGAACAGTACCTAAATTCTCATGCAAAATCCTCATTTTTAGCAACACACGGACAAGAAACTACCTGACTTTGAGAAATATCACATGGAACACATTCAAAAAACATCCTGGCTTTGCCTGTTAAATGAAGAGATCCTGATCTGGATGCCCTTAAGACAAACAGAAAGCTCTACAAGAGGGGAAGAATATCCCCTATAACAGGCTACAATGACAAGTCCAGCAGAAAATGTGACTTTGCTGCTGTCGGGTACAGAACACGAAGAGCAGGATCAGAAGAAGAGGTGCCAGGTCAACCTGCCAAAGCACTTGACCACGGTCAGATCTTTAAATATTTTCAAACACCCTTTTAAAATACAGGTCCTTGGAAGTAAATCTCCATATTAACTCCAGGATTTGAAGAAAAAAAAAAAAAAAAAAAAAAAAAAAAAAAAAGGCAGGGCAGCTCTGGTCGTCGGATGAAACTGTCTCCTGCAGTCCCTGAGCACACAAACTGAACGGATACCGAAGAGCAGCCAGCAGGCAGGGGCTGCACGGGGGGATTTAAACCCATTAACAACTGGCAGGTTTAGGCATGGAAATACAACGATCTTCATTCCATAGTGGAGAGCTGTGATGGATTTGGTGTTTATCTACAGACAGCCTGGCCGCTGCTCTTCAGGACCCTCCTGATTTCTCCCTGGCCCTGCTGTCGGCTCCGCAGGTTTCCCGTGGGTGCTGAGCGGCGCCAATCCCGCGGCTCCGTTACAAGCCAGGGAACGGCACAGGCCTTTCTGCTCCTGTCACCTCCGGGAGCTTCCTGCTTCCCACTGCAGTGCCAACCGAGTCCCTGGGTCTGGCAGGGCACCCTGAGCCATCTCAGTGGCAAATTCCTCCTGACTAAAAGGTCAGTGAATCCCAAAGGGGAACAGGGGAAGAAACGTTAACCAGCCTATTCCACACTAACACCAAAATCCTGGTTATCTTTAGCTCCCTCTGCCTAGGGCCTCAGCCAAGTGCCTCGAACCACAGGCTGTGGAGCACCGCTCACCTGGGCTGCTCCTCCTGGCCTCCAGCTGCCCGGTTTCACTAGCATGACAACCGACCCCCAAAGCCTTCATTTTTTACTGACACCCCCCAAAATAAATGCTGGAGCCACCACAAGGCTATTGGGCAATGAGGAAGAGCTGTCTCCACCACAAACAGAAGAGCAGCTGTTCAGCAACTCTTTTATTTACATTAGTATACACAAGTAGTGGAAAAAAATCCAGTTTTCAAAATTATTAACATATACAGAGAGTTTCACAGGAGCAACTCGGAGCAGACGATAATTAAAATCTTGCAGAGAGATATACAAATATCACAGTAACTCATCCTTCTGGGGTTCATTTTCCAACTGCTAGTCAACACAGAAAACCTATTGCAGTTCACTCCAGCTGTATGGTATTTTCTAACTATCCATTCAGGCAGCAGCACATAAACAAGATTGGTTTTTATCAATCACTATTTGGATTTAATCAATCACAGGTTACCAAGTCACACTGGGAAAATTTACAAGGAGCAAATAAATAACAAAAAAAACACACAGAAGCCACTTGAAGCAAGAATATTTACATCTTGAATTCTTCTGCCAGCACCACTCAACTGCTGAACCTTGAAAATATGAGGGACTGAAGAGGGATAATTCAGGATAAGATGCTCCAATTACAGAGATCATGGACAAGACAAACATGATTAGTCTGGATGGGAAAAGGTTGCACGTGTTTGTTCTTTCCAGCTTGAAGTTTAAGGTGGCACAGAGTTTCTCATCTCTCAGATGATCCATCAAAAAAGCATGGTGTAAGAGAATAACTTGGGCTATGAGAATAGCAGGTGATGTAAAAAACCTGAATGCGTTCATGGGAAAATGTTGCATAAAAGCAACTTAGAGAAACCCACAGCAGAGTCCCCTACACCACTGATGTATTTATACAACCTTCAGAAACAGGATGTTCCTTACTATTTCTTCATCGGTTCAGATTCACAGAACAGCTGAGGTTGGAAGGAGCCTTCCAAGACCGTCTAGTCCAAGCAGGGCCACCTAGAGCAGGTTGTCTAAGACCCAGTCCAGGCAGCTCTTGAATATCTCCACAGCCTCTCAGGTTGTCTCCTTCAGGGCACAGCTCCTCCATCTCTTCCATCTTCCTCCCACCCTTCCTCCTTCCCCATCCCATGTCCTATTTCTAATCACTTTTCACTCCAGCTCCTTGCTTAACTGGAAAGTAGCAGTAATACAGATGTTACCAGCTGCTGGCAGTGGTTTCAGAGACGAGACAATCCAAAATTTCAGAGTGCTCACAGACAGGAGCAACAGAGTTTGGCCATCAAGTTTTGTCAGAACAGAGAGAACACCCAGCATTGCTCTTTAAAAACCAATTAATTTGTAATAGGGTCTTCTTACCTGAAACATGTCTGTATCTTTATCATGAGTATACTCCACTACGACAGTCTGGTTTCGGGATAACGTGTAGGAGATGCTATGCTGGCCTTTACAGCTGACAGCCTGTTGAATGAGAAAATGGGTTATACACAGCTTCCACGTAAAGATTGTCATCAAACTCATTTCGCTATACAAACAGCTTTGACCATGATTAGGAAAAACAGTGCAGAGTTCTATAACACTTTATTACATAGTAGAGTAAATGCAATAGGATTTTTTGTGTTTTTTTGTGTGTGTGTGTTTTTTTTTTTTTAAAAAAAAGCAAACAATTGCTGTTTGTTTATGCCTTCTATTTCTAAAACACTTCATACCTACCAGTTAGATTCCCAACACACGGTTTACTAGCTGTAAAAGGAAAGTGATCTCTACAGATATGGATATAGTATCAAATACTATGTAGTATTTCAGTATTTAAAACAATATTGCAAGGGAACAATTCTTGGTTTTCAGTCCAATTTGACAGTGACTGAAATCTTTCATGTTTAGAATCTTGTGTTCCCAAGCTCCAAGGTTGTGCTTTTCAGAAAGATTTTACTAGTCCACTGAGTATTGCACAGAATAAAACAGAGACATCATCCCAATACTGAAATGTACCCCAGGACAGAAAATCGGGTGGCATTGACCATTGCTGCTCAAGCTTAAAGACTAACTTGAATTAATAGGGTATCAAAAACATTGAATTAACAGGGTAACTAAAACTTTCCCCAGTGCTCTACTGAGAGGTTTTGCTTTCTAAGAGTTGAGTTTCTCTCACTACCTTCATTCTTTTATGTTGCCCTTCTACAAAAATCACAGGCAACAGAGAGGGATAATTAAACTAAACAAAAATATATTTTGCTCATTGGTCTGTCATCACTGACAAAGTCTAAATGATCCCAAAACTACAAATTGTTAAACAATGCACTAAAAATCTTTGAACGTTAGAGGTATAGAGACACTACATGATCAGTAAAGACACTACACGAGCAGTAAAAACCTAAGGGCTAGCAAAAGTGGCCAATGTGAGAGAAAATCAAAGCACATATAGTGGAAGAAAGCTGTTTGCAAGCGACATGCGTTTGCAGCAACATATTATCCAGGGCTGTTACAAATCGCTCCTCACTGGAAGCACTTAGCAGCTCCACTACCTGCTACAGATTTAGGTTTCGGTGACGGTACCTGGAGGCAAAGCAGCGACAAGAATGACCTTTCCCAGTCCCGTACAGCCTTATTTTTATGACGTTTTCTCTGCAATGGAGCTTTTAACATTTTAACATTTATGAGGTTATGTGACTTCAAGGCATAGAGTCTAGCTTCACTGCCTCAACAGTTAAAAAGCAAGATAAATTTAAGCGTATTTGGTGATCGGTGCTAAAATAAGAGTCCAAATTTCATATTTGAAACTTATAGCCTTTGTTCTAGTAATCATCATGCTGAACCAGGTACATCAAGTGCGTTTCCTATTCGCGTGCTTGACAGCTAGAGATCTCAAGGCCCAAACAGGACTCAGCTGCTACAATGATATAAATGAAATTTTTAAAGCGATGATCAAGTTGTGCGGCAGCTAGAGATGTAACCATATACTGTATACCATATACCAATGCACGAGGGAGTGATATAGTCAAAGAGGTGAGAGTTAAAGCATAAAATAAAATAAAATAAAATAAAATAAAATAAAATAAAATAAAATAAAATAAAATAAAATAAAATAAAATAAAATAAAATAAAATAAAATAAATCAGAGCTTTCAGTGTAGACATAAGGTGAGCTGGAGATTTCTGGAGCCTGCTAGTTCACTGAAGTCAGTGTCAACAGGACACATTCACTGTGTTACAAATCAATTTGACTAGCATTACTTATATAAGTCAATTATGTAAAATTGCCTGCAGAAATCTGGAATTACCGTCATATTTGAGTCCTATTTGACTGAGTATGGCCAGTATCCTACCTGAACTATTAGTCTAGGTCATAATCTACATTCTTTTCTATGTTCTTTTCTCTTCCCATCTTCTCTTCCTTATCTTATTTTCCCTCTTCTTTGCTTCTCATTTTTTAAATTCAGTTATTTTTGGTGTGAAATACCACGTTTCCTGGAACCGCACCATCATTTTTCCAAAGAAGCCAAGAACGTTATGAGAAATGTTTCAACTCGCATGCTTACCAATTCAAAGGCAGTTCACATGCATTTTAATTACCTGTCTCAAAGCAATTGGCCATTTACAAGCCAAAAAGAGAGAGACTGGAATATTTCAGAAACTACAGAAAAATGAAAGAACTGACCCAATGAACTGTGAAAAGAAAGAGGCAAAGAAATCTAATAAGAGTTTTGTAAATGGAAAGCAGCCACAGGAAGAAACTGATAATAATAATATCTTCGAGGTAGGAGCTGGAAGAGGAACAGAGACCAGGCACTAAGCTGGAAGCTCCAGTTTGTCCCCACTCCACCCCCATGATGTCTAGAAGCACAAGAGCAATGGTGCGGTCACATCTTCCAACCTTGAACTCGCGGGCTACCAGACACCTGAACCTCCGGCCAACAGCAGCTGATTTTGAGAGCGGCTGTCTCATACCTCTTGAGTTGAGCGAAAATCAGCAATTGAGAGCAGGGAAAAATGAGGAAAAACTCACCAAATCATATTGCTTGGGCCTACCAAACCAATCGGAAGGAGGTGCCTCTAGGCTGGACACAGCACACGTGATGTCCCATCTGGCTGGGCACACTAAAGTGGTCCAATTTTTACACCTCCCACCTCGTGGTGATTGGAATTCTCCTTCACATCCTTCCCACTGCGTCTTGCTCTTCCTGCTTCCTCGCGTAACGCCTTTCCTCCTTGCTCCTCTCCTCGTTACACAGCAGTCTGCGCCCACAACCCGAGCAGCAGCTAAAGGCGATGCCTTCCACATCTGTTAGGACTCGGAGGAACTCGGATCAAATATGAAACTGTTTTCCTAGGGGTGATTCTGCGAATGAGGCAGCATCAGGCACATCCCACCCACCATCCTACCCCTCGCACCATCATTGCAAGGACAGGGAAAGTGAGATGCCTTTACCTCATCTATAAAAACACTCCGCAGGCAAAGGAGTTTTTTCCCCCCAAATTCTAATTGTTATTTTAATGAGATACTGCATTTACCTAAAAAAAAAAAAAATCCTCCTGGGTGGAAAAATACCTTGTGCTTATGGCTGCCCCAGTCAGCTCTTGCCCACTTGGGCACATCTTTGGGTGCACAGCGGCTCTTTTCCACATCCTGAGAGTGATGAAAGTCGTTTATTTCCTTTGGTCATCACCAGCCCAACAGTTCAAGGAGGGATCGGGAGCTCCAGGCAGGACTGCGTTAACTTACGGCTATCAGGTCAAATCTTTAGTATGAGAAGCCTTTCGAGGAGCTAAAGAAATATCTTGAATCCTCACAGCTTTCAGGCTGCTGCCTAAGGGCTTGCAGGGAGCAGCTCTTCTCAGCTTCCAGCAGATTTCCACTGGATTTTTGCACCGCTGGACAGCGCCAGCAGACAAAGTTATTACAAAAAATATACAGCAAAAGCACATGATTGTGACTCACTGACTTGTTACCCACATCAGAAGAGCCTTCTGCTCACTTAAAAGAAGGAAATTCCACAAGACGTCAGGACAGTGTTCAGTTCGTGCAATACCAACCTTATCTGAACACCACGCGCTTGCGGCTTTGCCGTTTCAATCTAAAACCAGCCGTAATTGTGCCGAATTATTGCTTCTGTAACAGTAGATTTCAATAACCCTGACAATTTACACTGACCCTTGATATAGCTCTTGCACATATTTTCCCTCTAACCTTTCACAGGCAGAATGAGAGACATTATCATGAAAACCCTAAGGGCTTGGTGTGTCTAGAGAAGAAGGGGACGAGGCGTTTGCACGAGGCCGAGCAGGTCCTGCTGCCTAGGAAATCTGCGTCCGCTTCCAGTGTGGCTCCTTCCCAACCATTTCTTAAAGCTCTTCCTTTCCTTTCGATCGAGCACCTGCATTAGACCTGCACCAACATTAGTTTAAACACATAAACTTTAACACACACAAGTTCTGCTCACTTTTTTTGGATATCCATGCATCACCTGCTCCATCTCTAACTCTTCAGCTGTCAAAGGAGAAGGTCACAAAAACAGACTGTAAGCAAAGAGTCAGTAAATGCAGGTAAGGAGAAGAGGACGTCACCAGAAGGACATGAGTCCAGTGGTGCAAGGGCCCCTTTTTGGGACGCTGATGCTGCAAGTCTAACCGTAAGAACACCAATTCCTTAGCAGTTGGGTAGTTTTGTTTGTTTGTTCGTGCTTGGATCAGCCATCAGTGACGAATACACTCAAAAACAACCGCGGAAAGTTCAAGACATGCACGTAACAGGTAATCAGACGACAGATCCTTGACATGCCTTTAAATGCTCTCTTTGATGGCGTGTCTGGCACTGTCTGCTGTCCCAGTCGGGTAGGTGCGTGACACCCCGCAGGGCACTGCTGCAATCCAGTCCCTTTGAACGCAGGGCACGCGGCTCCGGGCCTACGTGGAAACAAGTCTCAGCCAACACTTTGACCCTTCATTTACACTTCAAGCTCGCCCGGCTTCCAAAGCACTCAGAGGCATCTTGGGCGCCCTTTCAAGCTGGGTTTGTAAGGGGGAGGAAGGGGACTACAAGGGACAACGCATCTGTCCTTCGCATACATCCAAACCAGCTGCTGCTTGGGGCATGCTGCAGTTTTCACGCTGTTATTCAAGCAATTGATTATTTATCAACTCCACGAGCACATGGTAAGCTGTTTGCTCCTTCTGTAGATTTGTTTCTCCGTGTGGTTTTGAGGCAGTTTTTCTTTTTAGACAACCAACCAATACGATGCAGACAGCCCTTTCTCCAGAAGAGGCACAAAAATCCCTGCTTTCCAATAATTCTGTAGCTGGGATGGAAGCAAAGCGGTAACACTCTGCATGCATTTATTCCCTGGAATAACACAGGGTAGGCCACCCACGGGACAGGAGCAAGGTATTCAAAATGCACCTTGTCTGTAGTGGGACAGTACACAGAGCTAAAGAGACAGGACAGGCCTGGCCACTTACTGCCCCCAAGGCCTGGCTTGTCACCTAGGACACCTGGCCAGCTGGGTAAAGCAGCCTTTGTAATTCAGTGCAGTAAAATCAGTCTGAAAGAGGTGCCAGTTATACCAACAGGTATAAGATACTGAGCACTCCCTGAGCTCCTCTAAGTCACTGACAGCTGCGAGCGGGCACTTTACTGACCCAGCCTGCGAATCGTTTTCCTCCCGATCTTGCCTTTGAGCTCTTCTAACTCTTTATTTTCTCCTTCCATTTTCTTTTAGCCATGTCTGGGAATGTTATATTGCAAGTAATCTTTCGCCCACCTTTGAAATCGAGCCTGTAAATTCCGTTTCTTTAGTGACTCCACTCGCTCCCTTCGGCGCCCTAGGGCTGGAGCCAGCTCCAGGCACAGCACAAAGCCGTGGTGGTGTCAGAGCCACCAACGACCCACAGAGGAATCATTCACCTCCAGCTGCAGACTGCTCCTTTGGGCATCCTACTGCCCTGCCACGGGAATGCTTCACCCGCCTTGGAAACCCTGGAGACACACATGGATCGCTGCCTTGCTCCGGGTTTCATCCACGTGGTGTCCAAGACCTAAAGGGCTCTTTGAACAGGCCTCTCGGACTCAGTGCATGCACTTTCTTCTAAGCTTTGCAGTTTATATGTTATATCCAACAGATTTTTTTCTTTTCTTTTTTAAAGTGATACTGCAACTTCTCACATGGTCCAGCAGGTGTTTTCTCTCTATACCCACTAGTAATCATTAAGATAATAAGATTCACCCACTGGATTTGCATGTGCCTATTGGTAGAGATTAAGCATTTTTATGTTCTTTCATTTTAGAAAACTAGGTGAGATTGCTTTTGGAAGACTTATCTGGACCTATATGAACCCTCCACACCACTGTCTAAAGGAAAAATATGCACAGGGGCATGACCTTGTAAGGGGGTTTTACAGGGTATTTTATAGCCATTTGTGGAAAGAAGGCAAAATGGACCAGAAAAGTAACACCAAAAGAACAGAATACACTCCTGTTGAGATCCTGCTTTTGGAGCAAGACCATAGTTCACAGGGTAAAGAATACTAATACTACTCCTTCCTAACAGCTCTGGCCTTTGTAAGGCAATAATACTGACTTCCCAATTCCTGGCATTATTTCACTTGGGGTAGGAGTGTTCCTGAAGGTTGCAAGCCTGTAAGCTTAAACACAAAGGCATAAACATAACTTTGCTGCTGCAGCTGGGGCACCCCCCAAAACTCTTGATACACCCAGAAAAATATCAGTAATTAGAGGAGGATGCAACAGTGTGTGTGCAAGTGAGCGCTCTGGTGCCAACAGTCTGCACTTCATTTCCATACATCGGGAACAAAAGCAGCATCTGCCTGGCTGCACTTGTGTGTTTGTATATGCCAAGCACACAAAATAGCCACAAATTAGAATTTTTAACTAAAAAACAGGGAAGAGAGTCCCCTAAAGGGCTTCTATCCATACATATACTGAAAGATTTGTATAGGTTGTGCATGAGCAGTGCGTGCTGCTGTGAATCGAAGCACCCGTGAGCCCAGTCTGAGCCTGCCGAGACAGCAAACGACGGCATGAAAAGCTGCATCTCGTTCTATAGCTTCCAGAAATCATAAATTCAGTTTGACACAAATCAATTTTACATTAAGACAGCCAAGGATTCTCTAGATAGTTACCTTAACAGACCTGTTAAGCAGCTGCACAAACATTTCTCAAGAGGGGAAAAAAGCAGACACGAACCTACTCTTGCCAAAAAGCTATTTAGCACTCACAGAAAGCATTTATTTATTTTTGTTAAATAAAGTCCACCAAGGGGCAGACATTACCTTTTAGGCTTTGCACTACAGTCCTAAGAGAAAGCACTCTAAAATAGAGCGACCCAGAGAGACCCAAACCCACTCAAATTCATTGACTGAGCTTCCTACAGACGTTGCAATTAGTCATTGCAACAAAGTGGACTTTGTATTACTTTCATTCATGGAAATTACCAGCAAAAAAATCCTACAGTTCGACTACTGGAGCAAGGAGGACAGACACTACCAATAGCAGCCCCATGAGGAAAAACAGATTAATAAGTTTTAAGACCATCTATCAAACAATTCATCCTTCCTGCAACATGTTTCTGGGGGAGGAAGGCAGAACATTTATTGCCCCATCCAAGGAGGGGACCGACCGTGCAAGCCTGACCAGCAGGTGCTGGGTTCATTTTCAGACACTAATGCTCAAGCAGAAGAGCAAATTAGCAACGTCCACCTTGTACACAGGAAGGAGTCACTGTTTTAAGCAGAGGGGTGGGTTGCTTCTTTTTAAAGTCCAATGAATTGACAAGTAAGTGAAAATATTTCTAGTCTGCAGTTATACATATCACTAAGCATTTTCTTGTTTAAACTTCAAGCCGTATTCACATGCCTCAGCATATTTAGAAGCACGTCCTTTCCATTTCAGCTCTGAGCTACTTAAGTGATTTAAGTCATCAAGTTAATACACTCAACAGTCAAAACGCAACCCCCGTTTATGCTGCCCCACAGGAGTCGAAAACTCAGCTCGTCACAAGTGGGAAGGAAGGAGCTTTCTGCAGTGGAGCTGCCCGCGAGCCTCTCCGGCACAGCCTCCCAGTCCGAACCCAGTGGAAAGCGGGTCCAGCCCCGCTTCCCAGGCTCTGGACACAAAAACGTCACCAGGAAAAAGAAGAACTCGCACATAGGAGACTGTGGGGCACTTGGGGATACGGTAATTGGTGCTGCCTCTTCCTCTCACAAGCTCAGAGGGACACTGAGAATAACAGGCGCATGTGCTGTACTCGGCCATCCAGCTGAACTCTGTGGGAATAAAGAATAAAGTTTCCTTTATGGGGATGTTTTGCACCCAGTTTGGATTTTACAGGCCAAGCTAACAGCTAGATTCACAAACTACCTCTATTACTAGCACAGGGAGGCTTAACTTCATCTTCCTCGTTTATTTGCTAAGCCCAGCTTGGCAAAGATGGGGGAAGAATCAAATACAATTAGAAGAGTACAGAATAAGTACAGAAGTAGTGTTCAAAATACCAGGCAGGTCTGCCATAAAGCAGCTTTGATACCGGAGCGGAGCCAACGAGCCCATCCGCAATAACCCACGAGCGCTGCGGATCCGCGGCGGCCGCAGCTAACTGAGCATTTCCTTGGAAATTCCAAAGTGCTGGATGCCAAAGGGTGAGCAGAGGGCAAAAGGCAGGAAAATGCAAGTCTAAGACATGTGGCAGAGGGAGCCGCACGGCTTCCCCTCCATCAGATAGGGCCCAGCACAACCCATTACTACTGGGACGCTCCCTCCGTAGCTTTGAAGGGGATAGACTCAGCTCACCCTGGTTTCACTGAAGGATGGTTTTGGCTGCGCAATTCCCAGTGTTCAGAGAAAGCAATTAGAGGATGAGCAGGGGCTGCTTGTCCCGGCTCCTGTTATTTTCATCGTGCTCTCAAATTCAAGCCTTGTGGCATTTTTCAGCACAGCTGTTCGGGATGGAGGGAAAAGGGAAAAATTTGCCCTCCTAAAATTCAAATCGATCTAGATTAAAAAGTAAAACTCAAGCCACCGAGATCTGTTGTAAAATTTATAATCCTGGAATTTGCCTTATCAGACTGTGTTAGATGCACACATAGCCAGAGGTTAATAAACTGCACAAGAGAAGTGGTTAAAATCTAAAGCAAGCTTTACAGGCAGCTTTGCTTTCTATTCACATGTAACATTAGATAAGAAAGTGTCTCATCAAGACCTATGCACTTCAGACAAGATGATTTTAGCATTGAAAAAGCATCTAACCAACAGGCACATGGGCCTACTCGGAAATGGGGGAGGCTGAATCCTGTCCATTGCCAACACCTGCATTTTCTCTGCGTTCACCTTTAGGAATTAAGATCAAATTATCTCAGTGCAGACTCAGAGAGACATCAATGACTTATATGGGAAGTGAATTTGCAACGAAAAGCCCTAGAGCACTGATGCTGCCATGGCCAAATTAACAAGCTAGGCTAAAAATACACAGCAGTAGTCAGTGATATACTGGATTTGGGGTTTTATACTGAAAATATATTTGCTATTCTCTGTGACTTTCACTAAAGCAGTCTATATCTTTGTAAAGAATACAAAAGGCTTACAAAGCTACACTCAGCAAAACCACCTTGTAGTAGCATTTTTTCCCCTGCAAACGCCTGGGTAAACATTAGCATTAATCACTGGGCAATCCTGTTGCCCAATAGTAACTAACTTAAATCATGATTTTCATTTGATGGATTAAACTACCCAATTTCTTACATCAGTTGTTTCAAAGAATTTTGAATAAGTTTGAAAGACTTGGCTCCGATTTAATTGCACCCTTGGTAGGAACCACCCATCAGTTGGGACAGTAGCAATATTTAGCACTCAATATTAGACTGCCCATAATCAAGCAGACAAATATGAGTGACAATGTAGAAGTCAGGTAAAAAAAATCATGCATTTAAGTACATAAGCTAATTTTAAGCAGTAATTTTAAATAGCAATATTTGACATTCGTTTTACAGAGTTAAACCTCTTACCATCCACGATTTTGCAAGTCTACTGACAAGTATGTAAAAGGCACAACCTCCACAGCCCTACAATATTTCATATTGCAACCTCTTCTCACAGCAGCAAAAACATTATTTCAAGGTGCACACTGGGGTAAAGCTCTAGCACTGCAGCTCTCCAACACCGCCACAAACCAAAGTCACTGCTTGGTCTGGATCCCCAGAACTGGATCCCAGCTCTTCTTCCTTTAGGTGCATGAGACAAATGCAAGAAATCCCTAGTTTAGTTTTAGTGGTCCCATTACACTCGATTTTCTGTTGGCGTGAGTAATTATTTCAAGGGTTGAGATGCTCAAGAGTTTTCAAAACTGTGTGGCTGGCAGAACTGATAAACCCTATGTTACTGATTCATAATTCAAGGTAAGCAAAAGTTTTCGTGTTGCACAGATGGGCCATTTTACTTACAGCCAGAAAAGTTAACTCAGATGCTCTACAGGCGGCTCAAACGTTAACGCGCTCTGGGCAAGCTGCTTCCCTGCCCGTGCCAGGTTCATCTAGCTGCAGTGACTCCAAACATCTCACTGCTATTAACCCTGTCAGTGGAGCAGGTTGGAATCAGTTGTTTTGAGATTCTGGCTCACGGTTACCCAAAACAGCTGCACTTGATTTCTTATATGCCTTTGCAATAATTTTTTTAATTTTTTTTTTTTTTTTTTTTTTTGCCTTTTTACTCATGTAGTCTTGCACAAACACTAAGGGATTTTCCTTCTTTTTCCTGAATAAACTATCACAAGCAGACAATTCTGGTTGCAATCTAGAGTTCTTCAACTGCTGGTTACAGAGGCTGGACAAGCAGTCTAATTAGCCAGGCTGGGAACGTTTCTGGGCTCCTCTCCTCCCAGGAGAGCCTCCTCACCACGTGCAATAAAACCAGACATCACAACTGTTACTGTTAGAGTCTTGGTGTCCCAGCAAGTGTCAGAGCCACTCCTGAAGTTCCCTGGCAGCCAAACTGTCTTAATGAAGACGTGAACCCACTGAAGAGGGCGCGGAAAGAACAGCCACGGCAGGCAGGCAGTTGTGGATTACAACCACTAGAGTTAAATAAGGGAATGGTGCAATCCCAGGGCCAAGAGCAACATGTCCCACGTTCCCAAATTAGAGTTTTCTGTGCTGACTAAATTGCTCTTCTCTTCCCCACAGTGAAACGATAAACTTCAACCTGTCGGGTTCCTCTCCACCATCTGTTTCTCACCATCAGCTCCTCCTGGGTCACCTCTGCAATACGGAGAGGCAAACACTGAAGCCCCTGCTCCCTCTTACCAGAATGCCCACCACACAGGTGGTCGCTCAGCATTATAAGCTCCTCAAGAAAACAGGCTGAAATTTTTTCCCGTTTGCCTATGCAACGTGAGAAACATTCAGGACTCAACCACACGACACGAGTTACAGCTCTGCAAGCTTCCAGATGCTTTGCTCCAAGCTTCATGTTTTTGACTGCTTGCAAGTCATGACACCACCTTGCTGGGCAAGCAGCACTGGGGCTGGCAACAGTTCAGGAGCCTTGGTGTAGAACTACATATTTTGCATACAGATGAAGGCAGTTTACTCTCGCTTCTAGCTGCTCCTCACCCCTCTTGCCAGTGGAACAGCTTGCAAGGAAGTTCCTTAACTTGTTTCTGATAGCTACCATACAATTCAATCCTGTTTTTTTGACAAGGCAGCAGTGTGAAAGGCAACCTCTTTCAGCAGTACAACCGGGTCTGCAGCCTAGTCCCTTCCACCTTACCTGCCCTTTCAGACTGTGCTGAAATGGATGCGTTCTACTTGCTGCATATTAGGGCCCAACACATTCCAGTGTTTCAAAGCCTGCATGATTTTGGCATAACAAGGGGACTCAAGTGTTGCAGCTCACCCAGCTGCCCACGTCTTAGCTGCATGTACTGTCCTTGCTCCCTCCTACCGCTGCCCTTGGCTCCAGATTCATCCTCCCATTCCGAGCTCTTAACCCGGATGACTGCAGTTGTTACATGATTCGGATTACGGGCCACACTGAAATCACTCTCTTCAGCTGCTGTTAGTCAAATTCCAGTGCGTTTTGGATGCCTGGACAATAGCCGAAGGAGTCCTCGGGAATGCAGGAACAGCGAGCAACGCCGACTACGTGTGGTTGAACCAACTACGGGGCTTCTTTGAGGAAAGGATGGCTACAAATACCCGACCGGATTATCAAACACAGGCAGCGGTACAAAAACCATGAACAGGCTCCTCGTGTTTACAGCGCTCACGGGGAAGGTCACATTACAGAGGCTGAAAAGCCACTACTCAGCTAAAAAGTAATTTGAGAATATTTAATGTGGGAACCTGCACTGAAACCAATGGACTCTTTCATGAAAGTATGAACTGTAAAGCTACAGTAAACAGTGGGAAGCCTCATTAATAACAACAGATGCAAATGACAGTTCCGATCAAATGCCAGATAAAAACGATTAAGAACTTATTTAAAGATAATGGAAACACAAAGTAAAATATAATATTTTATATTATTATATTAATAATATAATATATTTTCAAAGTCAATATAACTGAAGGACACATTCAAATTTAATATAATTACAACTCAATAAGCTTATCAGTTTTCATAGCAGCTACCCAATAGCTAGTACAGAATCAGTCATCCTTAAGAATAAGGACTCGAACATTAGTGACAGAGCAATATTGCTGGGGACATGCACACCAGGCGAGGCGTACCACGAACTCAATCCTGGGTATTTATGCACATTTTTTAGTATAAAACTGAACAGGCAGTTGTATAGCTTGCCTAGTTAGGCTTATTTAAAAGATTCTTTCTGAACACTGGAGGGGAATCTGTCCTATTCGGTTCTGTAAACACGTGAGGAAGGGTGATCATCTGGTTCAGCTGAACGCAGCTCCTTCCTCCTTTACTTGATCTCTGGGAGAGGGTCATTCATTCATTAATAGAAAGTCCAGATATAACGAGAAAACATTTCACAACTAAGCCTTTTTTAACCTATATGAACTTACCTTGAAATAGATTCCTTAAGATAATTTTATTTTATAGACTGGTTCTTTTGTGATGTATACAACTGGAAGAAACTAGAAGGTGTCTCTGTAGAGGTGTCTCTCTCAAGCAGTTGGTTTCTTTTTCTCCAAAAGAGCACTTGAAAGTGCACAAAAGTATTTGCTTATTCTGAAGCAGATCTTCACTGTTTTCTTAGAAGTCTCTTGGAGGATTAATTGTATCACTAATGGTCTGTCTTAGGAATGCTGCAAAATATTCCCCTTGCATGGTATAGTAGCCATCATGTGCAATGTGCAAAACTGGATGTGGAGGGAAAAAGATGTTCTAAAAATAAGATGGTTGTGAGTGCATGCCAAAAAGCAAGATGCTTTTTAGTGGTAAAACTGTTAGTGCTTAGTGAGAGAGAGAGAAATATCTGTGTATACAGTGTAGAAACAAAATCTGGGAAGCATTAGTCTTGGAAGATTAAAGGCAGATACCAGTTTTATTGTCCATATGCGATTTGTCAGTTCAGCTGTGCTTGCAGAGGCCTCATACTGCAGGGATGGAGGTAAAAGCTCCCGTCTTCATGGCTGAGCAGAAGATGTTTCAGCTGTCAGGTTTTGTATTTTTTGTTTCTGGTGCTTCACCAGATGAAGCAGATGCAATCCATCTTTAACAAAGCAGAGACTTTAGAGATGATTTGCTACATCACAGAGACCCCTTAACAAGCCACGATACCAAAAAAATCCTCAAATTGAAGTCTGTATTTAGTCTGTGGAACTGTGAAGTTGGAATGATACTGCATGTATTAAAAAGGGATGTTTAGTCCATAAACTTTGCTCTATAGCATCTGCTATCACTTTAAATCCCCGTGTTATCTCTACTAGCTAAGTTAACAGAGTGAAAAAAATAATTTTAAATGAGTTGCCATATATAGAAACTAAGAGGCCAGAATGACACACTTTTACAGAAGGTAGTGGAATACAGCACAGGCAATTTAGACTACAAAAACCTCCCCTTTGGGTTGATTTGGTGGTTTGATTCAGTTTCTAGCTCTCACCATTGATTCTGATCCCTATTGAAGCCCCCTAAATATTTAGCCTTACTACGATTTTGGTTATACTTGGATAATAATTAGCATGCCTTTAAAAAAAAAATAAAACTTAATCTACCTGGACTACTCTAGACAACTCTCTCTCTTTCTTTATTATTTATCATTTATTATTTACCATTCTGACAGTTGAACTGCCACCTTGTGAAACGATTTTCCTTCCTCTTCCTATGTTAAGAAACGTTTAATATAGCAAACCAATTACTGATCTCTATGGAATGGAACCTATTAGTAACCAGCTCAGAAAATTAAATTTCCCCAATAATTTCTTGGGAATTAAGAGTCAGCTGATAACGGTTAAGATACCAACGTCACACAATGTTCCTTCCCATTTCTCTCCTCTCGACTTCACCCCACTCCTTAAAGGAAAAGGGAAATTTAACAGTCAAGTGAGTCACCATAAGCCAACCCTTCTGCTGTCCTTGTGCTCAGCCCTCATTTCAGGGCATCTCACAGGGCCCTGGGACACTAAAGGTCATTTTATTTCATTCCTCCCCAGTGCAAACCAGCTCAGCTCTCCCACATTTGCCTGGTTGGAGCTCGCTGGGACACTCCTCACAAAGCAGCACCTTGGTTAACGTTGCCTACAACCAGGTCCCGACGCAGTTAACGAGTCCCGCTCGTGTGCTGAGCTCCTGAGCACGTTGGGAGCTTGTTCCTGAGCTCTGCTCACGGCATTCCCACCCTGTACAGGGAGCCACAGGAAATTCAGCTGCAATCCCAGCTATCCTGGTCATCCTGCCGTGCCCTTGGCAGACAGCTCTCCCTCTGCTCTCCAGCTCTCCCACCGCTCCAATATCAGCAATCCGTTACCAAGCCAAGCCCCTCTGGCAGGGCTGGGGATTCTTGGAAACACACCCATCCCAAAGTGGATTCTCAGCACAGACTGAAAGGATTTTTACCTCCCTAGGACCACGCCGTTCTGCTGCTCTCCAAACACAAACAAATTATTTGGAATGGGAACGAGCTGCCTGAGCTTCATCACACCCACTGACCTTCCGGAGGGGAACAAAGCCAGGATCTCTCATTCCCAAAGCACCTTAAAGGATACAGCATTACTCTAGCCCGGGGGAAGACGCAGGGAGGGACATATCCCAACCAACGGCCGAGGAAGGAGCACACGGCATTGGCATTCGGCCTGTACCACATTCCCTCTTCCCACCTCCCCTAGCCTTCCCAAAAGCAGCCCTTCCTCTAGCAGCATTTGGCTTGCACAAATCCTCAGCAAGCCCAAGAAACACCAGAGAAAGTTGCTTCTCAAACAAGGACGTGCCCAGATTCCTTAGGTCATTACGGAGGCAAGCAAGGAATTTCTCTGGACCTCAGAGAGCCTCTCCGTGGGCCACTTAACACAGCAGTGGCCACCCGGTGCCCAGGTCATCTCCAACCCAGGTGACAATTCTCACGGGTTGTGGGACATGTTTCCCAGCCCTGGTGACAACATTTTTATGGTGCCAAGTCCATCAATGGATCCATTCACCACAGTAAATATTCTTCATCACAGTAAATATTCTTCAAGAAGAATATTTCAATGAGCTACAAATATACAGAGACATTATATATCCTGACTTGCACTCAATACTTGCAATTACTAGCAAAAATAGCACCATATGCACTGTGGAAAGAGAACTATGTCCCACTAAATTGCATAAACAAAAACAGCAGCTCAGTGTCGATAAAGCTGTAAACAGAAATTCTTGGGCAATTTACAGGGAGTTTAGCTGTTTAATGAGTCCTAAATTATCCAGGTGCCCAAGCACATGCATTCTCACACAGTGAGATTTCTAAGCATCAGGCAGGATTTGGTCTGTATTACAATATTACTTTAGATTCAGTCATAGATTTAATATATTGAGACTGGGCATAGAGAAAGTGGTAGTTTTGCTACCAGAGTCCTCCAGGTTTTACATACGGAAAGTTTGTTAGCACTTGCATGGATTCTACTGCTGCTAGAAGACCTGCAAGAGCGCTGGTTAAATGCGATCACGGGTATCAAATACTGCACAGCCACACTGGGGATTGCACCTGCTGAATCCTGAGCTTCTGTGCTGGAAAACGGGAGCAGCACTTATAGAATAAGCATTTGTAAGAGAATAATATGTTTAAGTTGTGAGAAGACAGCACCTCCTCCAAGGGGGAAAAAACCCACACAGATTCCTGCTGCGAAGCTTCTTTACAGCAGACGCAACAGGAACAACCCAAATTTTTACTCAGATCTAGGAAGATTTGTTTTATTTATGACATTTAGAGATCACAAGTCAGTGCTCTGCTGCTAGACACACATTGACTGACACTTTCTACGCACACTAGCTTCCAAGCAAAATAATAGTTTTGAGGAAATGATAGCTATGAGAACAGCATGTATCCTGCATTTTTCCCTTCAGCAGCAGAAGGACCCAGGATGAGAGAAAATACAAGAGCAGCAGAAGAGTTGGGAGTCAACGATAACATGTAATTTTTATACATCTTGCTTCAGCAAGGCACAGAAAGTACTGATTTTAACTATGAAACAGTAAAGTGAATAGGTACTCTAGTGTAACTGATATTCTAATTATGAAAATATGCTTATGACTCCAAGATCTCCTCTCATCTCCACAAAAACATGCAAAACTAATGCAGTAAAATAACCTTCCATCCTGCAACTTTTACTACAAATTTAAGTTTTTGTACATTAAGATTCACATCCCTAAATGCAGTGAAGGTTTCAGGAAGAAAGCCAGAACTGACTGTGCTCTGAACTACTTGCATGCAATGCAGGCATTGAAAGCAAATGATTAATAATTCGTGGAAAAGCATCATTACATTACAGAATATCAGTGCCTTTCCCAGACCTGCTCCTGTAGGAATATTCTCTCCTCCTGTGGCCTCAGTTTGGGTAAGAAACAAGGGGAGAAACTTGCTATGGCAAAAACAAACCGAAAACCAAAGCACAAAGAATTCCCCCCATTCGCTATTTTTTCCCAGCTATTTTCACCGGTCACACAAGAGCCACCAATGGAGCACAGGGTAGTGATCTGGGGGCTTCTGCATGTGACACAGCAGGGAAAACAACTGCAGAAGAGATTAACAGATATGTTTGAGCCAATTCACAAAGTTAGAAGGCCCAATTTCTTATCTCTGTATTATTTTTAATGTGCACAGAATATTATGCATAAAGGGGGAAAAGACAGACTAGCCAAAAAAGCAGCTGACAGTTTATTTTCCAATTACCTATCACCTTGTCATTGGAAATTGTCAGAGTATGTTTTGTCAAAGGTACTTCACAACTAGGTTTTACATGCCAATTGTTTTAAAAGTAAGAGTATAAAAAACAGTGAAGAGGCATATTTTAATACTCTACAATTTGGGCAAAGTTTGTAACTCTAATTTGGTATCGGAAAGGTCACTCAGTTCTGAGTAGCCTTTAAGACTCATCATCTAGACTAGTAACAAGAGGAGCAGTATCTACACTAAAGGATAAAATCAAAATATTTACTGAAAACGCCCAAGGAGGAGATTCTATAGAAAAGACACCCTCATCACACAAAGTACCCCCTGCTTCTTGTTAATCAAGCTCAAGAAATCCCAGCCTGAGGCAATCTAGTAACACATTGACCACAGCTAATAAATAGAACTGAGGTATCTGCTTTGGATGAGATTTTTTTTATTAGTGCTAATAACTCAGTTCATGGAGTAGCACGGGAAAGCCCAGTGAGAGGCAGGAGACTTCTAACTGTAACTTCTGACTGTAACTTCTACATTAAAGGTTTTTGTTTTGCATAAAACCAGCATTTGCTCATCAGCCCCTCCAAAATCAACAACTGCCAGGAGTGCCCGGGCGTATGGCCATCCACAAGATCTATACAAAGGAAAATATTGTATTTTCCACAGCAGCTGACCAGGACAGAATCCAAGCACTAATAGGTTTAATTTGGATAGCACTTGAGCTCTGCAGATATTATACAGTATTTATAGTATAGTACTTGCTCTACAGAGATATTAAACCCTGGCAACTTAGAGATCTCCTCTGTGAGGGTCACAAAAGCAGCAACACAAACACAAAAACACAAGGAAAAGAGGCTGTTTTGAAGAGCTACCAATGATACTGCACACGTGTAGGTGCAGGAAGACGTCAGCTGAACATCAACACTTACAAAAAGCCAGTATTCCAGATGGGCACGGACCTCCTCGCCAGGGGAACAGAGCAACTCTTTAGAAAGTGGTCTGACACACCAGAAACCTAAATAAAATGTAAATCAACAGAATTCCAGAATATCTTGTAAGAGAAACGCATGAGGAATGCGTGAGGAAACCTACTCAAGTAGAGCCATCTGTGGCTCCCAAGTTCTATCAGGGAAATGTTCAAATTCCTATCATTGAATTGATCTAGGCAAAGCTCAGCAACCTGAATCCACAGAAATTCTAACTTGTTTTTTTTTGTTTGTTTGGGGTTTTGTTTGTTTGTTTTTTGTCTAAGAATAATCTAGGGGTAGCCACATCCAAGAGTGAATTACACTAATGCTTTGAAGCCATGGGCAAAACAATAAAAAATCCATTCGGGATCCTAGCATCTGACTGTTCACTAGTGCAAGTTTATATCATTTGTCTGCCACTTATCTGAAGTTACTGCCAAAACAGACCAATTATATCCACTTTATCCCCCTCAAATTACATGAGCAATTAATTTTATATCATTCAATGTTGAACAGTCCTTATAACCTACTGCTCAGGCACCCACTTGTCCAGTGCTTGCTCAATGCTCCTGAACTTCACATCCAACTATCACAAAGCTCTGCAAAACAAGGCAGCAAACCACAAAAACATGTGCAGAATAAGCTTTGAGACTTTGATTTTAGCATTACTTTTTTTTAAAAAAAAAAAAAAAAAAAAAAAAAGATATTACAAAGCATCTCCGAACAGCAACAGTGGACTTTATGTTTTTTGGTAAAAGTGTTTCAACTGCAATTGAAATGCAATAAAAAAGAGTAAGAAACATAACTCCACCTTTTAGAGTACGGGGAAAAAGAAAAGTCACACACACAGAATAGTTCATCATAGTTAGAAACATTCAATTTTCTGAAAGAGCCTAAGAAACTCTACTTCTGTTGAATGCACCAAAGAGCTCACAGTAGCTCTCCACGGTTAAGCAGTGAAGGATTAAGAATGGTAGTATTGTCACAAATAGGAAAATCCTCCCCCAAATCCTCCTTCAAGCAATGCTCCTGAGAAGAGTTTAAACAGAAACAAAATAATATATATATATATATATGAAAAAGACAGAGCCTGCCCTTATGGCAGCTCCTCAGCCAGGAAGTTTAACCACTTACATTCCCCAGGAAGCAGCTGCCCTTAGGAAGAGCAGGACCATGCTCAGTAAAACTAGAGAACAGCATTTGCTTGCAGAAGGCTTCTTGGACTTTAAGAGGACATAAACCCAAGACTCTGACCAAAAAAAAAACCACACCAGATAAACTGACTATCCAGACACACCTTGAGCGTGTAGAAGAAAGATTTATGTAGGGATAACAGATCAGTGAGGCTCCTCAAAGTACCAGACGTGCAGGGAATCCCAACCAGTTATCTCCATCTAGAGGCATTTTCAGGTGGAGCTGAGGCTGTGATCAAGACAGCTAAACTGGTATAACTAACCGTGCACATCAGATTTCCACGCTGCTCCAGAGTCAATGGATCGTCGAGGAAACTGGCTTGCTCTCCAAGACACCAAGTGCAGAATGCCTGTTTCTAAACAAGCATTTCAGTGCTTTCAGGGTTAAATGCGGTGAGCTGCAGTCACCGAAGGGAAACAAATCCCTACTCGAGTCTGAAACACGCAGTACATTCGCATTGCCCTACTACAAACCACTTTCCCTCCTCACCCACGGTGCTCACGTGGGCATTTTAGTCACTGTGGCTAATGCTCAGTTGTGCTACTTGCCAGCCAGCATTCCCCACCCTGTACTCGTGCTGTCGTGCAACAAAGCTGTGTCCAAGTTTGCATCTTGTGGAGTGCACCTGCATCGGGAGCAGGAGGGGATGCAGGAAAGGGAAATCCCTCCAAGGTGGTGGAAGCAGATGCTGCAATGTCACTGCTTCCCCACTGCTATCTGGGGAAGTTGTCTTTTCCAAACTGATTCATGGAGTTTGATGAACAACAGCACACAGAACAGCAGGAAGCAGATATTAGCGCAATCCTAGAACACTAGGGACTAGAAATGAGTTTAGGATGTTGCAGAGATTTGGAGGAGAGGAACAGGCTGGCAGTATAACAGAGTAAATGTTTATGATAAAATAGCAAAGACTAGGACTTAGAGAAAACTTTGAAGGGGAGGGAGACAGTAGAAAGAACATCAAGTTTCTAGAAGTGCAGCAATCCAGCTTTCCAAAGCCAGTTTTCCGTTTGGAACAAAATAAGAGCAGCTGTCCATGCCTGAGGAGAGGTCAGCTGCGTTCCAGGCTGCCTCCCACCTGGACCACCAAGGCTCTTTCTTACTCCGGACCTTGGCAGTAGAAGTCTCCTTGGTGGGCTGAAGCAGGGCTGTGGAAAAATAGATGCTAAAGAAACTGGGAGGGGAAGAGAAAGAATTTCTGCATGTCTTAAACAATAGTGGGTTTGCAGGCACAATCCTATTCAATATTTTCTTTTAGTCTGATCTGTAAAAATTCAAAAACAGCAAGGAAGGTTTGGATATGAAGTACAGTGCCATTAAATACACACCTAATTTACCCATGATCATTCAAGACTTTTCATCTGTTCCTGCACTTTTTTGAAAGCACTCATGCCCTGTAACTAAAGAATTTCCCTATATCTAAAGAATTTTTGCCTTAGCAACATTCACCAAGCATATTCAAAACTCAAGGGCAAAACTGCCTCTCCCTCAAGTCTCCCATCCCTAAGATCTCACCGATTGCCTCTCCTGGAAGTCTGGACTCTGAGGGATGTCACAGGCGTCTCAGTTCCCTGATCTCTCAGGTTTACAGGACAGAACACTGCATGAAACACCACGTGTATTTTTATGAGCTCATTAAGAAAGAGCCACACAAGCAAGCAAAGGGTTAATGTTTTCCTGCAGACTAGCTTGCATCGCCAGTTTTATAGTTATTTAACTCGCTAGTTTGCCAGTTTGTTAACTTGGTAACTTGTTAATGTGCCATGCTCAGGAGCAGAAGTTACCTAAGTGAGTGCTCATCCCTCCTGCTCCATCACGGTGCTCCCACCTCAGTTTAACAGTACTGCAGAAACAGCCTCGGCGTGTGTGTGTATAGCAAGGGACTCCAGCACCTGAAGGCTAATCCTAAAATACAAAGTGCCTCTTTAGTCACCTTAACTGAGGCTTGGGACTAAGTGGCCATAAAAACAGAAATTAGCCTTGCCACAGAGTGAGCAAAAGCACCATTTTATGTCATCAGGAAAGCTGCAGGTTCTTTTTAGATTATCTGCTCTTAATGAGGACACCCCTCACTGAGGCAGCACTGTTGCAGACACAAGAGCTATTCGAGCTCTAAACTGGAACTGTTTTGTCATCTAAACCTCAGATCTATTGGAAGGTCTTGAAAGAAACAAAATCCTGCAGGTACAGATAGCTATATAACAGGCCTGGAAGCAGAATATCTTTGGTCACACAGGAGAGAAGAAAAAAAAGAAAAAAGACAAGACACAAGCACACGCATTCATGTTTGTTTCTTCCTTTTCCCCTGGATAAGGGTAGGATAGGAAGATTATTGCCATATCTCAAATCAAGAGAAGAAGAGTTCTACATAGCATCTCTGGATTTTAGTGATACTAGTGGATGTCCAAGGCTGAGACACAAATGCCACGATAACCCCACAAGGAGTCACCAGTCCAGCCATAGAGGGAAAATTCAGGGGGGACAGATGAGAAGGGGAATGGAATTCTGACTTCAGCCTGCCAAAACTGCAGCTTCTCAGCATGAGATGGGCCAAAAACCCTCCTTGCTGTGCAATACCACGAGTGAGAGCACCCATTGCTCCCCAGCAGTGGGGAACAGGTAGAAAGCTCACAGAATCACAGAATGCTCCAGGTTGGAAGGGACCTCTCAAGGTCATCTAGTCCAACCCCCTGCACACGCAGGGTCACCTAGAGCACGTGGCACAGGACTGTGTCCAAGCGGGTTTGGAAGATCTCCAGAGAAGGAGACTCCACAACCTCTCTGGGCAGCCTGTTCCAGCGCTCTGGCACCCTCACTGGGAAGGAATTTTTCCTTAAGCGACAGGCAGCCACTCCTGCTGGATTAGTGTACTTGAGATTGCCCGTGCCTTCTACCCCAGCTGTTTTCTCGTATCAGGCATCTGCAGAGTCCCGACCTTCGTGAAGCACTGGCAGAGTCACCATGGACAGTAGACACACGCAGAAATTAAAGAGGAGCCTGTGTAACCGCACCACAGTCGTGCAGGAAGGTCATGTAAGTACAAGCTCTGATGCACACCCAAAGGCTAGACAAGCTCGTTTGCAGGGAAGGACAGCTCAGGAGATGATCAAAAAGAGATAATAATCTCGTAGAAGCTAAGGCTAAGTGCTAAAGAACTCCAAATTGCTCCTATGAGCTCCAGACACAGACAACAATATTTCTCCACATGGCACTAGAGCTTGAAGCATTCAGTCAATTAAGCATCATCATAAGAGCTTTCCTGGGATACTCTCCTTCCACAAAGATTATCTGGATAAGGTACTCCTTATTTTTACCCTAAAATCTTTGTGAGGTTCTCTGGCACTGAGGAGCAGCAAAGCAGCAGGGTTACAAAACAAGATAGTTCTGCATCCAAAATAAAGCACAAGTAATTCTCAGACAAAGATCTACAGCAAAACAATAATTTCAATCTTACAAGTCAGACACCATTCTAGTACAGACAAAATCAGTTACTCATTTTACAGATGAATACATAAAACAAAACCATTAAATATTTATATTTTGTTCTCTTCATCTCAAAACAGTCTGAAAAATAAGTATTCTTTAATTTGCAAAACAGGGGCATCACTACTCTTTCTTTGTAAAAATGTCTTGACCATGAAACTTTAATTACTTAGCATTTTCAAAATGAATGTTGCTCCCGAAGTCTAAAGTCTTAGGAGTCCTATCTAGTGCTAGATGCAGTTCCAGCTTCTCCATTCCAGAAAAGTTGGTCCGAAATGCTGTGATTGAGCACATTTGGAAAAGAAGGATAGGTAGTACGCAGTATTGCATCCACTTAGGGCAACTTTACTTGGGCATTACAGTTTGAGTCAGAAAAGGCATATATGTCATTGCCCTCATGTTCCTCTTGTCATCACATTTTGAGCATTAAAGAATCTAGTTCATATCAGTAGTAGCAGATATTTCATTTTAACTAAGTGAAACTAAATTTTAACTATAAAGAGAGGCACATCGCCTTAGAGGAAGGCACTTTAGAGCATCAAAGATCTGGGTCCAGTTCTTTGGAACCAGTCTCAGGCAAGGACAGGTTCTCTGTGTAACAGATGTCCTGAACCTACCTCCTTCAGAGGTCGAGAGTGACTGTCTCGCTCTAGGGACGCTTTGCACTTCAAAGCTGGTGTGAAAGCCAATATTTCAGGCTGATGGAAAAGTCTCCCCATGACAGCAGAGCTTCCAAAACAGCAGCTAGGAATCGCTGCTATATAGATGTGCAACGGCTATAAAGGCTTTTGAACTGGCAACACCGGCCCCTGTCACCAGGCTGTTCATAATTACACTGCAGCACAAGCCACCCAAAGACAGAAGCAAATTGCCAATATTATTTAATGCCACAGGGACAGACTGTCACCTAGCAATGCCAGGTTGCTTATCAGCACCGCAGCCAGCGTTAGGGCCATGTGTCACCCCAACTGTCAGCGAGTTGAAGAGGCAAGAGCACCACTGCAGCATGAACACTGGAACCAAACAAAGCTGCATGGACGGAGGCTAAACCAGGTCCAGACTTTCTCTTAAGCTTCAGAAAAGTTCAGACTACCCAGCTGTCAAGAGACAAGCGCTTTAAGACCAGCTCAATTCCAGCCAAGACACTAAACAGAACAAATACCAAAGAGAGCAGAGCATAAGCACTACACTAGGTGGTCAAAAGTTTCCACTCTTAATCCCTAGAGCAGGGAAATTGCAGAAACCAGCCAAACGGGAATGAGTTAGTTTTAAACAAGTCAGCCTGTGTGAAGCTTAAGCAGTGAAATTCTCAGCTTTCACTAAAAGGAGCAGCTCTGCTACCTATAATACAAATCCTATTTGCAGCTTTTCCTGTGGCTAAAAGAGCTGAAAATACTCCCTGCTTAAGAGCCCAAGGTTGGCAGCGTCTGACCTTCCACTACCGCTTTCTAAACGCAGCTGGGATTCACAGGCTGTACCTTCAACCACTATTTTCACAAGACTGGATTCCCCCTCCTGTTTATTTTTGAAAGGGGAAAGGAAGCTGCAAACTGATAGGGATGAAGCGGCGCTGGCTTCCCAACGCAAGGGAAGCGCGCGGGGAAACGGATTCCTCCCGCGTTTTGCTATGCCAGCCGTGATGCTCAGCACACTTTCCTCAGCTGTAAAAGGACGCTCAGAAATACAGACAGGGCCTGCTCTAAATATTGCTTTAGAGCAGACGCAGTTTGAACGGAGTTTAAAAGGAAAGAATTTTCTGATCTTTTGTCTATGCTCTGAAGGGAGAGCGTGAAAACCAAAACAAACAGTGTTCAGGCATAAAAGAGGCTGAAGACCTCAATTTTAACCCTCCTTCATTCACTAAACATATGGTTTGTGTTAAAAAAACACTGTAGAATGAATTTTTTTCCAAAGCCTCTGACATGCATCTTGCTCAATAAGGCCCCAAAGCTCAAGAAGCAGAGCTCCAAACTGGGTTATAGCTGATATTTATCAAATGATACTAATAAAATTGGTCTAACCATTTTCTTCCATCTAACCATTCCCTATTACTTGCAAGAGCAGAGAGACAGGGAAGCAGTATGTGAAGACAATGTATATTTAACAGAAAAGGGCATTCTACACTGATGCAACTATTATTCAAATAGACTCAATCTGATGAGCCAAGAAAAAGCTGCCTCTGCACAAGCCGGGACTCTCCAGATACCTGGGTGATTAAGTTACTTCAGAAGGAATTAGTGTCCCATGAACTGATTGCACCATAAATAACCCCAACGGGGAACAGAAGTCCCTGACGGAGGCAGTGTCTGCTGACAGCCTCTGTCCTCCACAGCGCTCACAGCACCAAACACTGCATGTTCCAAGAGGACGTTTGTCCCTCATTTCCTCAAAATTCCCCACGTATTTCAAGGCAGGCACAATCTCTACATCCTGGCTCACCGTAGGAATCTGCTTCCCTTTTCCCTGGTCACCCCAGCACAAGTTACAGCTCTTTCCTGGCCCAATCCTCATTTTGCTCTTTTGGAGCAGCAGCACGAAGCTTGGTGAGGGCAGCCGGGGCCTGTGCCAGCTGCTGCTCTGATAGCAGGGGCAGGCACCAGCTCCACAGGTAACTGCACCTGAAGTCAGAAGGATCTTCCTAGTCACACGGAAACAGCAAGTTCACAGGGCAGAAAATTAAGTTGCCTTTAATGGACTGTAGGTTCACAGGTTACTAAAAGCAAGCTTTGATCCCAAGAAAACCAGTCGTGGTATCAAGACACACCTCCAAAAAGGCTTCCTTTTTCTCTCTCTCTTTTTAAATTGAGCTCTTCAGGTCAAAAACATTTACAACCTCTGTCAAGTGAGAATTAATAGCCAGCAAAAATGCAAGTGTTAATAACCTGATGTTGTTAACTTGATGCTGTGCTTTTATACTTAAAAAGGAGAATTTCTAGTGCTTGCAAGTCGTATTCCCCTGCCCATTGCCTCAAGCACTTTAGAAGGTCTCAAGTGCCAAGTAAACTAATCCAGGAATTTCCTACCTACTGCTACGATGGGATTAATTGATGTTTCATGAGTAATCCAGGGAATCCTAAAGGGCTAATGTCAACCTCAACCTCCTACGCGGAGTAAGGGATCACAGAGATACGGAATGCCGGGAAAACAAATGTGAAACGACCCGAGTGAGTGAAGACCCAAGCGTGTTTGCACAGAAGGAACGTGTTACCGCGCAGCCTCCTGAACCAAAGGGGAGGTTTGTGGGAAGAGGGAGCTCTCTGCTTGGCAGAGGCCGGGATCAGTGTTATTTATACACGTCTTTTTTACTAAGATCTGTGAAAAAACCATACCACGTTCAGATGTTATTTTGCACAAGTATTAAGCTGGTTTTGTTTTCAGTTACAAGCACTGCTTCGTCTGCCAGATACATGTGCCCATTTAATCCTCCTTTTCTCCCCCCGCGAAAAAACCACTACAAACACATGCACACAAACACCCACAGGGGTTTTCGCAGACCATATGAGCAGCTTCGATGACAGTCTTCCTCTTTGTCAGGAGACTGAAGTCAGTGCATTCATTTTTTCAGGTTAAAGGCATACCCGCATACAGGAATAAGAGTGTGAGACTTTTAAGCATCCTTCCTTACAATAATATCGATTTTGTCTCTGTTGGAAAGGTCCATTTTCAAACAAGCATCCTGAATTTTGGGAAAAAAAGACAAAAAAACTCCTACTGGTGCCTAAGCAGAGATTTGACAAAAAGGCTTTAAAACCAAGTGTGTATTGTTGAAGAAATGTATGCTTATTTTAAACATTTGCTGCAAAAAGAAAAACCCTTTCTACTTGTTACCCTGTGTAGAGCTTCCTCCCAAATATCCCCCCATGCAACTCAGGAGGGGAAACGGCTCTAAGTCAGAGAAAAAAACCAATACTCCAGTGGCACCAACAAGAGGCACTGATTCATGTGTAATTATCACAGCTAAATTTGCTGCTGAAGCCATTGCTGCTCCAGCTGGCCTTGACACCTGCATAGCAGGGACAGTGGGACATGACAAGCATCCTCTTAAGATCTGCTGCAGTTTCCAGGCTGGCAGACTGACTTAAACTGGCAACAGCATCTGTTAAGGGCCCCAGAACTGCATTAGCACTAAATCAGGGGGGTACCCACCTTCTTCACACCTTACCCAGGCCACAGCAAGCAGCAACACACAGAGAGCGCCAGCGTTTCTGCCACCCATGTTAAAAATCAACCACCAAATGGGCATTGCTTCCCCCAAGAATGATTTTTCTTTCTACTTGAGGATTTATTTTATAAAGAGACAGAAAAGCACAGCAAAACGGAAAACTCGCGTCTGACAAGTCACAAGGAAGGACGTACGGGAAGGAAATTTGTTAATATCCTGTGCAGTGGAAGTTGCCACTGTGTTTTCTTCCCTAAAAAAGGGCTAGGCTGAAAGACTGAGCACAGAACAAAGATCCTGGTGTCAAGTTGCACATTATTTTCCAAGAACAAAGCAGCGCTCGCTCTCTCGCCTCAATTTGTCTGTGTTTCTGGAATGTTTTACAAAAGCCTGATGCAGAAGCCATTCCTAATAAAACTTAGAAAGCAGAGCTAAAATCAGATGTCAGAAAAGCCTGTGAAAGTATTTTAAGATGTAAGTGTCCTTTCTTGCACATCTAAACTGCAATTCACTGCACCACCGTTCTGGCACACGGCCACAGCCTTGGACAACAACATAAATACACAAAAGCTCTTTTGTTGGGGTTGAGAGAAAAAGCGAAATAGGACATTCAACCTGACATACCTACCCAAATCCAAATCCCCTTAAAGGAGGGACTTTAATGTCCCAGACCCTATGCTGTCTTGGTAAGGGCACTAATTTGTACAGCAGGTATTTTGTCTACGCTACGATAACAGCACAGATGAACATTAACCAGATACCTTGTGGTGTCTGGCAGGTGTTTAAACATTTTCAAACTCAAACACCACAATAATGCCTGAACTACAAATGCTTAAGATTATTCCATGAGAGCATGTGCAAGCTTCCACCAACTACATAAAATGTAGGATCTTTTATTCCGTTTTAAGCAACCAATGCACGCAGAGATACAACAGGCCTTTCTTTTCCAAAGGTAATCTCATCAGCAAGATTTAACAAAAAGTTTCATTCTGAAAGCAGGACACTGAAACATGTTTATAGAAAGTTTTAAACCAAGAGATTACATATTTACACACACTATGAAGCAGCTGTACAATCAAGAACGCCACATAAAAGCACAGCTCTGGTATTCTATATTTTGATAAGTTTAAAGAATATGGTGTGCATTGTAAAAGAAAGCAACATGTTATAGTAATTTCTTTGACAAACTTTCACTGTTAAACAAGAAGCAGCAGGAAACAATTTGAAATCAAGATAAACATTACTTTTCTACCAGTGACACACAATGTTTGAGGCATTTGTCAAACTGATCAATAACTGAACAGTCCTGCTGAGAGCCACCAATAGACTACACACAGTTGTGGCCACTGCACTATTGAATTACACCCCATATAATAAGATTTCAGCTGCTTTCATTGAGCAGATAACTGTGTTAATGACAGACACCAGCCAGCACCCCAGCATTTTAACACTGCATTTACCACTGCAGGGGAGGAAGGATGCTGAGCACACGCTGAAACGTTAATACAAGCAGAATGGAGGCTCCCAAGCAGAATTTCAGAGAGCAAATATCCCAAGCAGAATTTCAGACAGCCATGAAATGCTTCCAGCAGGTCATACAGAGCTCTGAAGAGCAGCTTTAACCATCTAACTGCTGCCAGATGGTAGAGGGACCGCTATATCCAAAACACCTCTTACAAACCCAGGCCGTGTGTTCAGGACTACCGAGTTAGCTTAGGCAACCACAAGTTGTATTTGACAAACCATAACTCATAGCAAAACATCTTCAGACTGTTATTTATAGAGCTCCAGCTCTAAAAGATCCTTAGTGAAAGTAGAGTTTTGCATTAGCAAAACAACATTTACAGTTTGGCCAAAACATACCCTAAAATTTCAAAAAACCAGGTGTCCCACCTGATGCTTCCCAGCAACCAGGAACACCTGGGTTCAATAAATCCATAGCTAGCATACAGTTTTCTATAGGTTCAGTCTAAACTCGTTCCAGGATTTCTCAGAGCTCTAGGCACACAACCTGAATACATAAAAAACACTACAGCCTTTTGAGGGAACATACAGTTCCTGAAGCTAATTGCTTATGAACAAGTCATTAGTCTGCAGGTGGAAACTGTTATACAGTTATTGAAATACTCAAGAGTAACATACATGTCTCCCAGGCCATTCACCTCTGTGCATGTAACCACAGAATCCTCCCTCTGCTTCAGCAGAAATTCTCCTCACTCTTCCCCCCGGGAAGAGGGGCAGAGAAGGTGACTGTTCACACCTTGAAATATGTTTGGCCCCCAGCACATTAACCCAGGCAGTCGTAACGAGCCATTTGCTATGTTCATGTCATTTCTGCTTCTCCTTCTAATGCTTATCCTTGAGAAGAGGTTACAGATATATCAGTCTTACACTTCACCAAATAAATTAATAAAAACACTTCTTGCATTTGTATCAGATGATTATTTTGTGGCTCAGTTAACCAAGCTGTCAGCATTAATGAGCCAGCTTTCTGAACAGGGGCTGAAGAGTCAGACTAACTCATACTCACGAGGTTAAAGACTCTTTTTAAGAAAGAAAAATAAATAAATAAATCAGCAACTAGATTAGAGATAAATGTCACTAGAAAGAAAAGCCACTTTGCATCAAAAAAATATTCCCAATCATCACAGAAAGAACTAGCAGCAAGACAAATCAAACCATGGTGTTACATAAGCTGTTCTTGACTCAGGATTGCCAGAAAACAGATTTTTCCCACTGCCGCATACCTTGGATGCTTGGGGCGTCGAGATCACATGCACGGTGCTGGGCTTAACTCCATTTGCCTTGGGTCGCTTATAGAGGGCAAATCTGCTTTTCCTGCGCCCTCTGTCACCATTAGGGAGGGAGCCATTATACCTAGAAATAAACAAATAAGTTTAGAATAAAACACCAGTAATTTGTAATACACCAAGAGAGATCAGCAGTCTGATAGTGTCAAATACACAGCCAAAAAATATAATATAAAATAAGTAACCCAGCCAGGATAAGCTGTTGCCTAGAACTCTAAATTACTTTGTGTGTTCCAGCTTTCCTTCTCCACCAACAGTTTGTTATTATTCATCATTAATACAGTCATTAACTGCAGGTAAAGCATTGAGTTTAACTACAGCAACACTTCATGTTTAGAACCAAAGGAATTTGGAAATACAAATTTAATTGTCTCCTATTTGAGAATACGTGGAGTTCTGAAAACACACAGCCCTCCCATTCCCCTCCCCACGGCTCCCACGGAAGAGGGGAGGATGAAAGGAGTCACTGCGGAAATTTAGGGGCAAGCCGTGTTCTAAGCAGGGAGAAAAAACACACAATCAAAACATCTAATTCTAAAGATCTGGTTTATTACGAAGGAAAGAGGATGCAAGAGCTTTTGATTCACGTGAAGATCTTTGAAAACTCCTTAAGGACTTCCGTTATCAGGTGTAACACGATCACCTTCAACAGCGCTTTCATCTGCCTCAAAGGAGAGAGCCCCCACGGATTAGTTACCCGGAGAAGCCTTCAGCCTCAAGGGGACAGAGATGCTTCCCTAAGGAGGGAATCGCCTAGAAATTCCTTGGCAATACGTGAGCGTTGAAATCCCATCCCAAAAGAAGATTTATGAAGGGCAGGCGCCTCTCATCGCAGCAGCTTCACATACACTGCTCCTGACAGCTCTCAACTGGCCTATGTGAGATCTCTGAGGTTTTACTTTGCTGAAGAGATGCCTCTTTTCCATTCCTGATCCTCAGGGATGTCATACTTTTGCCCTAATACAGGTGTAGTTCCACCAGGCAGACTACCAAAAGGTTTAAGTGAATTATATTCTATACCAGATCATGGATATTCCCCTCCTGCAGCCTTTACAGTTAAAAGCTAACATTGCAAGGAAGAAAACCTGAAAGAGAGCGGAGAGGAAGTGTTATAGCTGCTCGGGTTCCCTGAAAAGCAAAATAAACAAACTAGGAGAGCTCGATGCCTGTTTAGACAAGTACTTGGAGTAGTTCAGCTCCACATCTACCACAGTGTCTGCAGATTAAAGGCTTTTCATTGCAGCCTCGCAGCTCGGGCTGGTTGTGAAGTTCTGTGGCAATTACAGACTAAAAAAAGGCAAAGCATTAACCTAGAATTTTACCTTTCTTCTCATTACCACTTTGTAGAGTTAGTTGACAGGTCTGTGTAAAAAGGACTTGTTCTTGGAGTTGTACTTAATAAAAATAAAACCAAAAAAGGGAACTGGAAAATAGGCAGGGGATAAACGGGGCAGTCTCCCTGCTAAGGCTCTGCAACGCTGCCCTACGCAGGGCTCACTTCAGCCTATGGCTGCTTGGTGTCATATAGGAGCAGGGTTTCATCTTCACATACACATCTTCTGAACTGCAGGACTGCCAAATATCCACAAAGATGATGTGAAATAACCTCAAATTTAAGTACTCTAGAACATCAACCAAATGTTTTGCTCTTTTAAACACATGTTTAATACATGATCCCAGAGACACCCCAGAAGTTCAGCCCTTTTCATCTGGATTGCAGTCCAATTTGTTTCCCCACCTCCATTTTCATATGGGAGATTATTTCTCTCTCAAATGTATATACGTTAAAAAAAAAGGTTCTCCAGAAGTGCAGAAAAACCGCCAGAATAAAATCACTCCAATTATTTCAAGCCATGCCTGATGGTATCTGGAAATTTAGTATTAGCCCTACACATGGAGACCATCACTACTTAACACAGTTGGTCCTGAAAACAAGAGACTAATTCCTAGGAAAAAAAAAAAATAGACCAATATAATCCACAGGCAACATAACTACAACTCCTTGATTCTGCACCCTGAATCTGAGATGTCTACAAAGGCTTTCCTTCAAAGACACTGTAACACCATGAAATATGCCAGCAAGTTTCAACTCGCCTGAAACACTGTTCTTCTACAAGTATTTCTATCTGAAAACCTGAAAAACCAATACCGCCTTAAGAAAACATATAACTAATAACATCACTAGCTTTATATTCTATAATTAGAGATTTTGCATTGTATAAAAGTTCAATAGCAGTGAATTTAAGCAGACCCATTAAAGAGTCTTAAGTGTCTCATGTTCACAAAAGGGTTATAACCAGAAAAGGCCATTTCATTTCTTTTCAGGTCTTCTGTGGGATTTAAAGATTAAAAAAAAGAAAAGGGGAGAGAAAGGAACAAGTCACTCAAGGTTAAAAGGCCTTTTAGAAACTTTAAATAGGAAGGAAATGTTAGCAAAGGAAAAGTTTAATTCTGTCCTAATCAGCACTGACAAGTTTACATGGAGTCTTTCTTTTTAATGGCAATTTTTAAGTTTTGCTCTCACAAAAGGGCAGGAGGATTTCAGCGATAGTCTTGCCATTTGTTAGGCTTTAATTACAGACCTGCGAGTTTTATTTTGATCTTGCATCGGCAAAAGATAGGACAATTACTAGGCATATACCCGGGTTCTGTGCCGGGGAGGGAATATCCAGCACTCCTTTCCACACACAGCAGATGCATTTATTTTTGTGGCCGGGGTTTTCAGCTCGCTCACCACAAGCAAACCCTCCCCGGGGCATTTGGGCTGCCCCTTCGTTACCACTAAGGAAGGGGACAAGCTACACAGCAAGGGAAGCAACCGCGGCATCGAGGCACCTTGTTGGCCGCAGTGAGCCCTGTGGCCACCCACTCGCTCTGCAGGAGCCACCCGACCTGTTGGGTTTGTGCAAACAGGACGGTTCTTTGGGGAGCAGACCCACAGGCTTCTGCTAGCTTTGGTTTTTCTCAAGGTCCCTGCATAACTGAGCGCTGCCTGTGGACTATTCTGGGCACAGGAAAGAGCAGAGGCAAGAAGAGCCACCACAAACTCCCATCACTCAACACCAAAGGCTCAGGACTCCCCTACTACCAAGCAGGAGCATCGAAATTCGAAGGAGAAGCTCCACATGAAGTCTTCCCACAGCCCTTCTCAGCAAGCACTGGCCCACTCTCTCTCTACGCCCCTCCAATACCTCTAGAAGCCTGGAGCAGCTTAAGGACGAGCAAACTTTTCAGTTCCAGTGTTACCAAGAGACAACCAGCAGCAGAAACTCTCCTCCAGCCCACTAAAAGCCTGAGCTTGAAATAGGAGAAATCAGATTTCAGAGACATCCTGCCCACGTGCAGATCTAAGTGGCCACTTCTGAAGCTCTCCAGATGTGCCTAAACATCAGAATGCCACATGTGGAAAGAGGAGCCCTGGACTTTGCAAGATGTTTCTCCATGGGAGCACTACTGGGACAAGTAGCATTCAGAAACATCCTGGGAGAATTCTCTCCTGATAGCAGTTCCTTGCAAATAAGGGAGTGGTGCTGGCATAGGCTACAGACACCATAATTAACAAAGCCAGTTTCCTACAGATTTACATGAAACAGTTGAGCATTTTGGCATATAATGCATGAGATGCAAACTCCAATTACACTCTTTCCCATGGTTAGGGTACGTATTAAAAGCCTCTCCTCTGCAGGGATTTCCTGGTGTCTAGAAAGCAAGAAGATACATGTTCTCTCCCACAGAGCGAGCACCCTAATTTCCTCAAGTCTTACAGGAACCAGATGACTGCATGAGACACCAAAAACGTCTCAAGCTTTTCTGTGATGGTTTATTGCTTCCAGGAACCAGACGTAGCCAGTGGTAAAGAGCAGACAAGATCTGTCATTTAGGAATAAAGATAGGGAGGAAAAAAAAAAAAAAAAAGAGTGCACTTGCATGCAAACTTTTCCATGTGCACTTGACCCGCACCTAGAGAAGTCTGGTTACAGCTGAGGGACCCCGTCCCAATATTTAGGGGAGCAACTGCTGGATGCCACACACAGATGCTTCATGCAGTCGATTTTTATAATGCTATGAAAATAGGAAATACCATAAAACTTAGGCAGCTTTATACCTATACAGCCCAAGAGGCTACAAACAGGTAATTTTCATAGGTCCCTTTGCCCCAGGCAAAAAGGAGTGAGTTCACTTTGCTTTCTTCAGCAACTGCTAAACACATCTGTGCACACAGTGTCACGTATGGATGCAAACCATCCCATTTCACAAACCCAACTTTGAACACACTGCAAGCTACGGCTCAGCAGTTGTAATAACTTTCATTCTGAAGTCAAACTTCAGTGAATTTTTTTCCTCCTAAGCACTTTCTGCTTCTCCATTTGGTATCACACCATAGTGTATCCTCGACACATACCAGAACAACAGCTTGTGCTTACCCCATATTTTCACCATCCCTGAGCAGGTGAGGCCAACACTGCTGCCAAAAACAGCAATTTATTTTTTTGTTGGCTACTTTGTTCTGGTGCTGCTGCTTCTTTCTCTGGTTCACATGAATGGAAACAAAACCAGACTTATTTTTCAAGTTTGAAACCACATCAATTCATTGCTCTCTGTTTCACTGCGGTGCCAGAGAAGCACTTTTATCACCAACAAGGGCAAAAATTGCAGAGAGGGCATGAAAGATTCCTTTGGTAGCACTGCAAGACTATGAGTATCCCAATACCTGCAACACAGGCTGCCCAAAGCTCTGTTATTTACCTTGGCAACATCCAAACTCGGAGCTTTTCACAGGCATAGGATAAAGTCCCAACTAATTGGAAAGCCCTCTTCTCCTTAAAGAGCCATCCATTTACTCCCTTGAAAACAAACTGAAAGGAAAAAGGCCTCAAAAGTTTCTCAAAATGCAAACAAAAACCCTCTAACACGTGGAAAACTGACATAAATCTCTGAACAGACACCTGCTTTTTGGGTTGTATCACTGCCACCATTTCACACTTTGCCTCCCTTGCTCATCTCTGTTCATAAGGGACAGTTCATTTCTTAGAGATTTATTAACCTGAATGTTTTGGATTATTTATTTATTTTTAAACACATTCTCTTTCAGGTATCTTTTCTACACCAAGTTTACAAAAAAAACTGTTCCCATCTGCCAAATATTTCAGAAATTCATTTAAAAAGGACGGTGAGTTTATTCTCATAAATTTAAGCTCATTGGTAAAGGTAGTTCCCTACCAACAAAACAACACTGGTTTATTTTCTACTCCCAAGTCAGTTCTCAGCTACTGTGTAATACTAGTTAAAGCTTCTAGCTGAAACTGAATTTACTTCTAAGCTCGTCTCCACTTGATCATTACATGCATCAAGAATTAGAATTTCAGTCTCAGCCTTAATCACCAGAAACATTAAGCATCAGCCTGCTCCTGTAGCAGAGACTTGGCAGCCAGTGCAAGACTCCTACTTGACAAATATTTTAGTGCTTCATGGATGACTGCAACACATTGCATCAAAAGCCTCTAGAGCAGAGGTTTATTGGAGGACAGCTCTGCCACCCATCCAGGAGACTTTTTTTCCACTACTTGAGAGAATGTTTAACAAGTCTAGACTGACCAGACAGTTCCCTTTCATCTTCCAAACATGTAGTTTCCTACTATATTGCAGGTATCTTTTGCAGAATATAGTGTTTGCTGTCACTGATTCATACAGAACTAGAAGGCATTCCAAAAGTGATCTAATTCCACCTCCAGCTCAAGGGCTTGAGTGAGTCCCTCCACGACATCCCTGTGTTAGCAGGTCTGAAAAGCCCACCCCTGCAATGAGTGTTCATGCATCTTCAGCAAGTGCTTCATAGGGCTTCAACGTCTCTAGAACTAAAATCGTCACCATGCACCAAGTGAGGGAGGTAAAGGTCAAAACGAGTCTGCTCTATCTAAATCTTGCCAAATCCACTATCGCTCTTCTCTTCATAGCAGATTCATGGCCTTGAAAATTTGAGCTTGTTTCCTTCTGGAGGAAACCATTTGAAGTTACAGCAGCAAAATAAAGCAGCTTTGAGTAGCATTTTTATTGCTATATTGACTGTAGGACAGTACTCATGATTTACTCAAAGCTTCTACTCTTGGAATAATGAGAGCCACTGATCCAAGACAGCTGCCCTTTGCCCTATGCAACCACAGAGTAAATCCAAGGCTGTTGGACTGTATGGGATTTACACCGTCCCACCCAGATGCTGCTGGCCAAGGCATCTCTATAGGAACAAATGCCTCCTAACCACTCCACCAGCACTGCAGCTAAATAAAGCAGACTTCCTGTAGAGCAAGAAAATCCAAACCAGCAAGTTCTAAAATCCCAAATAAGCTCATCTCTCTTCCCATATAAAAGCACATTCAGGATGTTCTGCAACTCTGAACCTGATTATTCCCAAAAGAGATAGGGCAGCGTTGCTGGTTGTTATTGCAATCAGCATTTTTTCCAGACAAGTGTTTATTCTTGTAACTTGCCTTTGCAAGTGCTAACTAATATTAAAGGGTCAGCCACCAGGTAGATTCTCCCAATCTTACCTTGGCTACAACATAACAAAAGTTAAAGTTTGATTTGGAGAGAACAGGAACATTATGAGAAAATAAAGCAGATCCCTCAAGTTGTATAATCCTCCTGTATTTTTAGCTTACAAAATACAGACACCTGGCCTACACGAACTGCAATCTATCTGGAGGACACAGGCTGCAAATAGCAAATTGATTGTGCAATAAATACTTTGAGGTAAATTTAATTATACTATACATCTTGCTCGTTCAAAACTCCAAAAGCCTTCTGTTATTTCAAGTCTGCCTCCCTCACTAATGCGGAAAAATCCCCACAGGTCAAGAAAATACAATGAACGCAACCTGTTTGAAAGTGAGGAGTAGATGAACCTGGGCACCATCACTACAACTACCTGCAACACCAAGGTCCATCAGAGATCCAATTTTGATCACCATGTGCAAGCTAGCTGCTTTCTTCCAGGGTGGGGGAATGAGGACAAACTTATTGGAATTCTCTTCAATCAAAGTTTAGTTAATAAAGCAGTTTGTTACTTGCTTTTCTGGAAAACACTTTGTTGCTTCTGCTCCTGTGAAGTCAAGGACAGCAGGCCTTTCCCACAGCTTTTGAAGGACAAGCTCCTGTAGAGATGGCAGCTGGCACTGCAGCCTTAGTGCAGCAAAAGAAATTTAAGATCTTCAACTCCATGTATTAACAGCAATGTGGGAATAGAGATTAAGCTGTGGTAATGGAGGATATTTGCTGCATAATTCTCTAAAAGACAGCTATATAAATAGCACAAAAGCTTGATTCAGCACTAAAACACCAGAAGAGGCTGAAGGAGGATACTTACACTGACTGCCAGAGCAGCAGCATGAGCTTCAAGCAAAGCAGTCAAGTAACCTGACAGATTCAAACAACTTAATAGCTGGAAACCTACGCAGGCAAGGCAGTTAAGTGCTACAGTAGGACAGGAATGAGTTGTCTCACTTACAATGTATTTCTTAGAAATCATCCATAAGCATGAGAAATGGAAAAAGAGACACTACCTTCATTAAAGAGGTAGAGGAAAAAAAAAAAAAAAAAAAAAACACACACACACAAATGTTTAGGATATCGTATCAATTCCAACATGAAGTAATACATCGGAAGAGCATTAAAATACAAAGTTTTTTTCTCTCTCCTTTTAGGAAGCAAAGGGTAAGAATCAGTTCTTTCACATAATGACTTCCTTAATGATCCTTATTCCCAACCTTTTACTTCTGGATCCAGCATTCATTTAACAAGGAAGCAATTTTACTCAGTGCTTTAAGCCCATCTCCAAAGCTGTCAACTGAAACCATTCACTACTGCATCAAACCTACAATGGGAGCGCCCAGAAAATGCAGGGTATAAACTAATCAACTTCATTTCAAAGCACGCTTTTTATTCTAGCCAGAAGAGCATAGGAGGTAGGCAAAGCAGCATGTTTCAAGGCTTCATTCTAACCCCAAATCTCTCATGTTATAGAAGAAATGCTATTCAACCAAGAACTATCTATAATCTAGCCAAATGCCACAGGAATTGTTTGCTGCAGCACTTTGTTAAACTAACTACAGATAAATATGATCAAAAGTGAGATCTAGCTTTCACTATATTCAAAACAAGTCAGATGAATACAAAATCCCTTTTTAAAGGAAAGTACAATGCACAGCTGGGTTCCGATGCAAGATAAAAGTACCGAAGGAGAAACCTGTTTATCCAAGACACCACAGCCTTTGGATTCATGCACTTTTATATGGGAAAAAAAAATTGTCTCCCTTTAAATACCAGATCAGAAAAGCTGTAAGATTCAGAATTAAAACAAATTAGCTTTCACATAATGCAGTGGGACAAGAGACCTCAAAGCACACGTGCTCTGACATACCAAGCACGCTCCCAACCTACCTAACCTGTGCTTCAGACAGGCCTGAAGATGCAAAAGCAAATATTACAGAAAAACTGCATTTGAGTTGGGCCAGACAGCTTGTTTCATGAACAGCCAGACACCTTCTCTACAACATACACGGACAATCTGACACTTCAATTTGTATTTGAAAGTGCTGGCTTTCGTTATCTTCCAAATATATAATGTAATATCAGCTGTAATATCATTTCTGTGATGCTGGGGCCAGGCAGTTCCATTACCTGCAGCTTTTTCAAGGAGCCAGGCATGAGCAGAACCTCCCATCACTCACTGCAGGATCACGTAGCTCCAGGAGGAGAAATCTGCCTCCCTCTTGGGAATACAGGTGATCTCATAGGCAGTGTGTGGAATAGGAAGCACTCCTGAACCTGATCCCAACCTGCAACAGCTTTGTCAAATCCTATCAATTCTACCACCCCTTTGCTCTCCCAAGGAAAGGGCAGCCTTACACATGCATGGCTCCCTGCTCAGCTGTCTAGCAGAACCCCAAATTATTTATGTCTGAAACAGAAAACACAATATTCGTTTTCATGTGTACTCTTACAAACACTTCAGTCTCTCTTTACACAGCAGCTTCCTTAATTTCATGGTGTTACATGATCATTGTCAGTTACGCTGGCACAAGCCGCCTCAAACAAAATAACCCACTTCAATGTCCCGCACCAACCAGATCTAAACAAGGTAGGCACCAAGGGAAAAAAAGTTACTTTTCTGTCCTCTAAATTCAGTTGGAGGTGGCAATTTTCCAGTTTAGACACATTTTAGAAGGCTGCTCCGCTACCACCTAGGACCAGATGCATCAACCTAGCAGAGAATCAATCTGCCATTATGTTTAGCACGTAGTATTGGGTGAGAGTTAATGTTAAGAGTTGTGTGCTTTTAATTCTTATTCCCTGAACAATACGAAGAGAGAATGGGCATTCTGAGAGATACAAGAAGTGATTAAAACCACAAGCAAAAGCAAACCACAAGCAAAAGGCAAAGAACACACAGGAGACTGCCAGAAGAACTACGCAACGCCGAGAGTCTAGAAAACACAACGGAGAACGGAGCAATGCAGTGCTATACTTAAAAGCTGAGAAGTAATACCTTTTAAAAAAAAAAAAAAAATCTGTCTGTCCCTTAAGACATACAGGAGAAACTACGCTTCCTCCATTAAAAAAATAAAAATACCTGAAACCCACCAGAGACCAATGAGAATAAATACATAGCTGAAGTTGTATTTCTTCTTTTATTCCCTCCTCGCAAAGTCTTAAAAAAACATAAATACAGTAATGCAGAGAACTAAAGTTCAATGTATCGTCTTCAATCTTAAAGTGTCCTGACAACTTGCTAACTCACAGCAGGCAGGGTTGTCTGCCTGTATCATAATCCATAACAAAGCTAATCAGTCCGTCACCTCTAGCCAGGAAAAGATTTTGCAAGGCAAGGCTGTTAAATACAGCTGGTCAGCAAAGCTAAGCCTGGTCTATGTAGCTTTGAGATAGCAAGGTTCTTCAGTTCTGTGCTCCTAGCTACAGAATATGTGCGATTTTGCTTCTCTTGAAGGGACTTTCCAGAAATATTACAGTAATACTCAAAATAAGCATGGAACATTTAGAGAAACTTGATTTCAGAAGATGATCCCAATGTGCAAGAGTGCTTTCTTACACAGATGCAACCATCAAAACCCTAAAGTGCTGTACCTCTTAAATTACTAGAGCTTTTTAAAAATAACTTGACTTGTATTGTTAATCCAGTCTGCTTATTTCTAGTTAGAAATTTCAGAACTGAAGTTCCATAAAATTTGTATTTATACATTCCAACGGATATTAAGTAATGTGCACAAGTGGCATGGTGGTTTGTAGAGGAGAAAACAAGTTTAAAACCACATATAATTCTCCCTCATAAGTTTCTTCCTTTGGAAGCCCAGTTCCTTCCCAGCCAAGGCAGTCAACCATACTATTACTATTTTGCTCCCCAGCTTTACAAATCAAGGCACCTCATATTTCTCCTTACTTACCTAGGTGTGTCTGATTATTTAAGGCAAGAGAACACTTCAGAGAAAACCAGACCAAGATAGCAGTGGATTTGTCTAAAACAGCATTTCACAAAGCCAAGGCTGTAATTCTAAACAGTACCACAGGACCTAAAATTAGCATTTGCAAGGCAAATAGAAATTCAGTGATAGAAATAGGGCTCATGAGCCCAAGACCGAAGCTGGAAATGCATTCCCCAGAGTATATACCTCTCTCCAAAGGGACTGCTGATGCATTCAGCAACGCTGCTGGAAATGAAGAGCACATTCCCACGCTGTCCTGGCAGTACTTCAGCATTATACACATAAGGCACCAACTATAAATTTCTTTTAAAACTGTTTTTTTTCTACTCCAGCCCTATCAAAAGCAGATATAAGAGCAGGAGCACTCACTTCTATCATGTGGAAATCTCTTGGTAGGGAGGAGCCTTTGCTCTCCCAACTTTAGGGCAGCAGAAGACAGGGATGCCACACACAAGCATTCACATCCCATCAGCCTCTTAATATCTTAAGTCTGTAAAATTTACAGGTGCCTCTTCTGGAAGTGCCCATTGTAATGGAACAAGCCCTGACACTGCTAGGGATATTCACAGTGGAGAAAACCAAACTAACTTCTCCTTTTGGAATTTTGGCCAAGGATAAAAATATCCATCTAGGCTGTTTCATAACCACTTGAAGGGTGACTTGATCCCCCTCCAGAAAGTTTTAACCCCAAAGTGTTTACTGTGTATGTAGAGTAACATATAATACTAGCCTGGCTTCTGAACTGAGCTCATACATGAGAGGTGAAGCATAAGGCTGCCCAACTACATGGGTTACCAGCTGCAGTTCCCCCCAAAAGTTTCAGATTGTGTTTAAAATGCCCCCAAAAAGCTGCTTTTACAAAGAAAGCAGATCCTGAAAGAGCTGGTCTTCAGGGACCTCTGTTTCCCCTCCACCGAAGAGAATAGTCATAACCCAGATGATCCAAAGCAGCAGCACAAGAGCACCGCTCTCTAGGGAGGGCTCCATGGGCTGCACTTGTTCTCACTGAGGCTTTTTTAAGGTTTTTCCAGAGGCAGCACCTTCAGACAGAAGACTTTCTGGTAGCTATCGAGGCGCTACTACATGATGAGCACATTTACTATACCAAACTTCTCCTCACAACACTGTGAGGGAGGTTGAAGTGTGGTCCAGGCTGCAATTAGGGCCTACGACACTGTTAGGCACCTGCTCCTCTTTGTACTACTTACATGTAGTGCCGAAACACTCGCATTTATTCCCATTTATCCAAAGCTGAGGTCCCACCAGTACCACAAGCAGTAGAGGCAAAGGGATAGCAATGAAAAAGAACAGTCACAAATAAGCATTTCATGATCCAAAGAACCAGCAGAGCATGATTTCCTCTGGGTCCACGTTTTGCAGCTGGATTCCTTCTTTCTAGTAAGTTGACAGCTCCAATTAAGTTTTTCTCAGAGGTGAGGCAGTAATAGTCACATGGATTCTCTGATGTCCAAAGCCAGGCAGTGGGGGAATTTATGCTACAGACTCTCCTCAGCAGAATACAAACAGCACCGGAAGGCGTCGGAATCAAATCACTTCAATGCCATATTTCATTTCCACTTAGAGAATACAAGCTCACCTGCCACTGCAGCGTTCAGTGAATCACTGAGCCTCCAGAGGCAGGTGGGAAGCGATGGGAACAGGGAGCTAACAGTGCCAGCAAACTGGAGGATGTCACGTCCTCCAGCAACACGTGCTGGAGTACAGGGGAGCACAGGGAGCAGTAACTGCCTCAGATGCTGCCTTTATTCCATCCGTGTGCAGGTCACCACCCTACAGCCAAATCCGTTACTCTACCCCCATCCAGTGTGTGCCCTTTACGTCTCAAAGCAGCATCAGCTCCTTAAACAGTTTTTCTCACCCCACTTAAATGCTTTTCAAGCAATTCTAAAAGCTTCATGCAGTTACCAATATCAGTTTGAAGTGGGCAGCCTGTTCAGAGCTTCTCCAGACATGAGCTATGCCTAGTTTATTCCAAATTGAATTGAATGGCAGAACTGAATATTCTTTCCTTTCAGGAAAAAAAGCCATATAATGAAAGAGAAATCAAAGAACAGACAATTTGAAACCAAAGTGATCCTGTCAAGTACAGGAGACTATACAAGATACTTTTCACTTTTAACAGCTATGACTATTAAAATTTAAGATTTCACACTGGAAAGATCTGTAGATCAGCCAAAACCTATCTTTCTCCAGGAACTAGAAGACCTATATAACATAACAGTGCTTTCTCCTTTCATTTTCTTTCTTCCTTCCATTCCTAGGTTTTAAGATTACTCCTAATCTGACCTCTCTCCACACTAAGTTAATCATGAATAAGTGGTAAGTTACCTTCACCTAAGTAAATAAAGCGAAGAATGCTGACAGTCATTTACATTGTCCTCACCCTAGCTCACATACAAGAACGGTGGCAATGATGAAGCAGGGAAAACATCGGCTGCATTTTTTTATTTTCATGAACAAATGGTTGCTTTTACAAATTAGTACCTTTATCTTGAGGTTAGTAGAAAGGACCACACATTTACCTACCAATATCTTTGAGTTTAACTGGACTAAATATTTCACATGCTTGACATACGCATGACAAACTGATCTTTCCTATATTTAGGAAACTTTGCACTGCACAAAGCATTAAACTTACTATCTGACACATTCATACAAGCTTTGTCAGTTCACAGAACTGAAACGGCTAATTTCTCTCTATCTGTGCCAAACTTGCAAATCTGCCCATATCCTTGGGCCTGAATGGAGTCTGCAGCTGGAATCCGGCCAATCCAAAAATCCAGTTCCCTCCTGCACTATGAGATGGCCCGAAGAGAACAAGCAGGTCACTCCTGCACCACATGAACTGCTTGCTCTTTGGAAGGTATTTTACAATTGCTCTGCCTATGCCGAGAACTCTTCAGTAGGAGAAGCCTTAAAATAACCAAGTCTTCTCCAAGATTAAGATGCTAAATAGCAATATGTGATCAGAGGCCAACTCCTGAACTGAATTTCAAGTCACACAACACGTACTGAGGAGGATATGTTGAGCTATTGAAAGCTTGACATAGATCTTGCTAATGGCTTAATGCCTCCTTTGCTTACAGAGGAAACTGAGCTTTATTTTGTAGTTTCCCTGCATCCTTACATGGAAAGGCATTTGCTGTATTATACCACTCTCTGCAGAATGGAAACTCGAAACTAGCAATAAAACAAGATACAGAGCACTCGAGCATTGCAGCTGGAAGCACGATTGTGCAACCAAAGAGATAAGGCAGGGCTGAGCCAGCAGCGCAAGGCAGCGTCTCATGCGCCAACACTCAAAGCAAGACACAAAACAAAAGGCAGAAGCTAAGGCTCTTCGCTCTGATAGCGAGCAGATTGCTAAAATACTCACACACAAAGCCAGTCTTGTCTCCCAAAGGCCAAAAAAAAGTCAAAACAAGGCCAAAACTTTTTTTTTTTTTTTGAGTATTTTTGGAAAAGCTCTGTCAAAGTCTTTAAAAAGGGTTCTTGGCTTTACTATTAGAAAATATTTTTTAAGAAATCTTTTTGGAATTGAGACTAAATTGAGGAGTGGATCTAAATGCCTAACCCTAAAAGCAAATGACTAACTTGCATTCTGCATTTGAGCGGTTCCAGCTAGATACTTTACCAAAAATAAATTAATCACCAGAGTCTGCCAGAATAACCCATTGCAGCCTCCACAAACACTGCCCGTGGAGGAAGCAAGTTTGTCATTATTATTCCAAGGTGGCTGCCCAGGATTCCCTACCTAGATTTAGCTCTGATGGAAGAAGCTACTTCACTCAGCTGTTCATCTCTACCAAAATCTATCTTCTCACAGGTTTGCCCCCAACATCAGTCTGCTTGATTTGCAGAATTTGCTGGTTTGCTATTTAGAATATTTGCTATTAGCATTTGCTAGAATTTATTTAGAATTTGCTAACCTGGTTTTGACAAAAGACACCAAGGTATCAACTGCCCATTTAATGAAAACCTCTAGCAGAAGAGGCATCGCTTTAGAACTCATTCTGTGATGTACTTGGATACTATTCCACCAAATCAAGTTGGTTTTGTCCATTTTAAAAATAAGATCACCAGATTTTAAGTCATTTCAAACAGGTCTTATGTCTGTCAGTGTACAGGGAAGGACTATTACTGCAAGATAATAAATCGTATCTAATCTAAAAGACTTCTTTACAATGTCAAAGTGATTTTTGAACCGGAGCATTGAATTTTACAGCTGTTTGCTTTCAGAGGTCAAGTACAGACTGAAAGGAAGGCAAATCAGAAATATAACAAATTGTTTTATTAGCCAATGTTCCAGGGTGAGGGGGGAGAAAAAGTATCCATTTCAAAGATCTCTGCAGGTCCTATGACAGACCCAGGAACTGTGAAATTCTCAGCAACTTTCAGCAGTTCAGCCTTTCCTTTGAAAAGAAAACACATGTACACTACTATTATTTCAAAGGGTCTGACTCCACTGTTACTAAATGAGACCTCGGCAATCAAAATAAAGTTTTGATGTTTCACATAAAGAAATACAGCTGTGCTTAAATCAAAGCTTCAGACCATTAACTTCTGCGTCCAGACTAAACAGTTTTTCACTCTTCCTAAAGGCACGTGCTGGAGAGTTCGCACATTTGGTCTCTAGTTTATTTGTAATACGCAACTAGAGATTTAAGCCTTTATAGGCTTCAATTTGTTTACCTTCATACAGTGACTAATTGCCTTCACAGCCAGCACCGCTTCATCTTATTTCATGACACTTACGTGCCTTAAGAGGATACAACTCATCTGTTTAAAGTCTACCCATTTGCTTGGCACGACTAAAGCCATCCAGCTTGAAGAATGACGCTTTCTCACGACAATTTATCCTCTTATTGGATTCTACAATAAAGAAAGCAGAGACGTTTCACGGAAAAGAATACTCAAAGTCCACCAACTACACCACCATAATGGAATATGAAGACACCTTCTTCACCTTCCAGCGTGTTGTTTAACTAGTTAGAGAGACTATGTCAGTACTTTGTTCTCATTCCTTATACGTAAAGAGCAAAAAGGTAGAATTTGCAACAGCAGGGATCAGATAACACTGCAATACTCCAGTGTGTCAATTACCTCCAGCTTTTCTTTCCAAACTCCCATTCCTTTGGCAAGGCAGTTCAAGCCACCAACATTTGAGTTTAGTATCTGCCTCGCTCTGCAAGAGGCAGGCTAATTATTACCTACAGCACAGTCAGGATACACCGCACACAAGTCCACAGGGAAGGGGATATTGTTAAACTGGAGAAAAACAAACAAAACTCTAAAATAAATCACTTCTGGAAGCACTGACCAAGGCTTGCTCCCTTTCCCTAGGGAAGAGGAGGACCTGCCGTGGACAGAAACCTGCCTAATAGGTTCTCAGCAATTAGCACCCTCACACCATGCCTAATTAAGTCCCCCTCAACTCAAAACCACATTATTTGAAATGAAACAAATCCTTCAACATTCTAGATGTTGATCACTGCCATTTTTACTGCTTCTGTTTATTGTATCAACACAAAGTGTCCTGTTTCCCAACAGAAGGCTTTAAGTGAATTATTCATTCTGCACCATGACCCAACAACTGGAGCTATTGAGAACAAGTGCTGCAATGGGCGCTTTCATTGAGTTCTGAGCTTCAGACTCCAGCCTTGGAAAACTGAATAGAAATTCAGTGCGAGACAGCTGACAGGGCACTTGCATATACTTCTGAGAATGCTCCTATATTTAGGAATAGAAATCATACTCATCAGAACAAGTTACTAAAAGCTACACAAAGACAATACAAGCCCAGTGCCACCATGTTCACATACATCATGCTACAAACCAACTTATGAACCAATCTTATCAAACCAAGATTCCCCTCCCACACCTCCCCTCAGTGAGGGGTTTTCAAACGCTCTGAATGTTTATGTTACAACTCTTGCAAGCTTCGTTGTGTAAAGATTTCCTGTATAAACATCATCCTGTACCTTAAGCTCCATTACCCGCTCTAGCCATGAAGGGCCAGTTGCGAGAGGGCTGTAAAGAGGCATCTCTTGAAAAGTCCCATCAAGGTCACTCTTACTGATGGGTTCCCAGTGCCACAATTCTCATCTGTAATGACATGAACTCTTTTCTGACTGTCACCTTTCCCCTGCCCACGGTTTCTCTCGCTCAAAGCCAAAATCCACCCACTATATCATCACCATATAATCACCAATACCATGCAGTAAGACAGCCCTTGCATGTGATAACGTCACAGGATACGGAGGCTTATCAGAAGAGGACACACCTGCTCGTCCAAGGAGCACAGACCATAGTGTACCACAGCACAGCATTGCCCTAGCATTTTTAAACACACTAATCTGTTCCTTTGGAAGCCCCCGTTCCTCTTGTCTTAGTGCTATTTGCTTAATAAAAGAACCAAGACCTATTCTAGGCCACTGAGTAATAGGATTAAGATAGTCTAATCCCAGATGTTACTTACAGCTTACTAGGAAGGCTACGAATTGGGCCACCCAGTGTCTGGATGCCACTAGCATCTCCAAACCCAGTGATAACCTATATGAAGTTAAACATCTATATGGTCTACAACATACAGTGTAATATACTGACTAATAATCCTGAGAACTGTCACTTTTCAGCAAGGAATGCAAAGTGGCCACCAGCTGAAGAAAAGTTTCAGACTTCACTGCAGTAGACAACCGCTAAGCAGCAAAAACAACATAAAGCCCTGGTAGGAGCAACAATTGCATCAAAACATAGACAAGCTTTAGTCTCCTTCAGAGAGTGACCAAACACTCTTCTACTAAGACAATAAAGAGAGTTACAGCAGAAATAGTCTACATCCAATAGAGTCATCTCAAGAGCTTTACTCTACAATAGAAAAGAACTGGGGCGCAAGGAGGCATAAAGGTAAGGAGGCATAAAACTGAGCAGCATCTTGTCCAGAGAGAAAGTCCTTTAAAAGGAAAGTGGGACTCCTTCATGCAACATTGGCACATGCAGGTCATAGAAGCGACAAACGAGAGAACAGACATATTAGAGTGTTTATTTAAAAACTTTTGCCTTAGCAGTCTTTCTGGAAGTTAGCATGTTCAGCTCCAGAGGGGCTGTTCTTAGTACTCAAGGTCTAATCACCGGACAAATCTCATGCACTTTTCACTGGTGGCATCGGAACACCGTGAGGACACCCAGGGACAGCATTTGCTGACAAAAATCGAAAGGCATCCTCAACACAGACGAGTTTCGGGATATCCAATAGCACAAATGTTACTGATAGCACAAAGTATACCTGAAATCTAACAGGAGTTTCCGCTTCACGCTGGGAGCTCAAATTGAGGAATAAGGGCTAAGTTAACGGGTAACACTAATTATGGTAGGTGGTTTAAACTGGATACGAAAACATTCCTGACTTCTTATGAAAAAAAACCTGTTTTCAAGCAACCTTGTAATCATAGTTTTAAAAGAGTCTGCTTTTAATACAGAGCATGAAAAATATGTTGTTTTCTGGAAGAAAAAAAATAGCCTAGGAAGTAATTTCTAGTCTTAAATATGTATTTTAAAGTAGAACCAAGCGTACTTTGATGTCCACTCATTTATAAGTGTCAGGTAAAAATGGAAGCTGATGCATCATTGATTCTGCCAGGGAGAAATGCAGCAGCCTTGTCATTTTACATGAGAAGAGCATCAGTCAAAGGCAAGTCTCACTCTGAGAAAACAAGTCTGAAAAACGTAAACAACCTGTTCTCTATTCGCCTTCCCTGCTTCCATACGTGTGATCTGCTAGTCGTACATGCAAAGGGGCTTGGCAGCTTCACTTCTAGAAGGCTCCCGCTTTCCTTTTTTCTAAAAAGCATTGAACTAGTGGATTCATAATTCTGATTTGCTTCAGCGGATGTGAATTTTCACTTCTGTGGTTTGAAATTCCTGATCCCCACTTTTAATCACTGTATCTTGATACTGATATAAAACCTACAATTGGATATAAATCTGCAATCCAGTGAAATCAAAAGTATTCCCAGAAATAGGACATAGAGTCATCCCAGATTTAATTCATAGCATCAGTAAAATGAAACCTTTGCTCTACTGAGCCATACAAAAGCTTTCATTAAAGGACTCTTTCCTCATATACAACTATTTCCACTATCCTTTCTAATATTTATTTCTACAATAGAATAAATGTTCTATTCAGACACATTATTTCTGCTGCTTGATTAATCTACTTGTAAGTTCTAAACTAAAACGGATCGCTTATTCTCAATATGTAGCATACAAGTTGTTTCATAAAATAAGCGCTGGCACTTAAAGGTCTCCAAGAAGCAATTCTCAATATTAAAAAAAAAAATCTGTAGAGCAGTAGATTCCAAGTATGACTGTTAAAGCAAACACCTCTTAGAGGGAAGAATGACATTAAGATATTTAATTGGGGAGGCTATCATTATTAGTATTTGCTATAGATACTCCTTTAAAGGAAGCTTAAACCACATTGCAAAGGCTTAAAAGCAGCCTTGGTAACTTACCTAAGTACAGAAACTGGCAGAAGCCATACACAAGGCTTTACACAAAAGTTTGATACCGAACAGCAAGTCTATGTAGGTGCAACATGAGGGTCTCTGATGACCGTACCCCTTTGGCACATAAAGGGAAGCAAGGACAGACACATATCGATTCTATACTGTGTCCGTAGTTGAAAACATTACAAAAAAAAAATCAGTCTCTTGCTGGGCAATTCTAAACATTAACGAAAGGATTTCAAATAAAGCCAAATATAATGTAAGGACTGGAAAAATGCTTCAAAGAAAGAAACACTTAAGGAATACAACCAATACTTTTCCTTGGTGAGTTAAAGTGATTTTGATCAGCCAGAAAAGCCCATATGAGAAATACAAGTTCAAAATACAGATCCCTTCAGATTAACATGAAAAGACATGTTTCAAATCTAAATCTGATCAAGCTATAACACAGTCTATCAATCAGAACAACTTCCCAAAAGTTATGGTAAGATTTATCACTATAAATCCAGACTTAAGACACACCCCCACCCACAAAAATTAAGCAGAACTACAGCCTGTTTACTGAAGGATATTCAATGAGATGCATTCACTCTGCATGAGACAAAGCCCAAAAAATGATTCATAGTTGTTCCTTTGAGCATCGTAGCCTGTAATTCCACAGACTTATTTATTTTTAACGATTGACCTTGGAAAATGTATAGGTAGAGTGCTGATGGTGACCTCAGAGCCCACCCTAATAACACTGAGTAACAGTCCTTATTCTTATCTACTTAAATAAAAGTTTGGATCATATACTGCAAAATTCACAATGTCTATAAAACAAACTATGTATGTATTAGAAGCTCAATCAATTAGAAGCTCCTTAGAATTGGAGAATTCAGCAGATCTAGTAAAAGGGCCAGGTTTTTCTCTATTGTTACAGAGCTCAGCTATTGACCAGGACTCAAACATCCTTGGTATTCCTCCTTCAGCTTGCCTTATTTTAACCAAGCAACTTTTCTGAGAAGTTAGAACCACTCAGCAACATCATTAAATATGAGAAGAGCCTACAAAGATACATTCGGGGTTCAAGCTATGTGTTCACATTCACTAAGCCCCGGAGGAGGAGCAGGACTGAAGTGACCCTTGACTACCACCTTCAGTGAAATCCATCCAGGTGCAGCCAAACCCAAGGCCAGAAGGGCACGGCATCACAGCCAGGTTGCTGCTGGGGGCCGGAGTTGCTTCAGTTGCTTCCCCATCACAGCTCTCACCATCAGCTGCTCTGCATTATATAACACATTCGGTGAGTCACACGAGGGACACTGACAGAGAGTTTAATAACGCTGTCCCACCCTGTTCATACTCCCTTGCTGGAGTATTCAGCATCTCGCTTGCAACTCCCTCCAGCCTCGCATTCCAAGGAACATAGAGCACTCTCATGCTTTGAAGAGACTCCAAATATGTTTTATAAGCTTTATTAGTTTTCCTGCTTTATCAAGAAATGCATACACTTTTCTGAGCAGTGGACACAGTGGGAGCCATTCACAATCACCCAGATGATCTCTTCTTTACCACCCCTTTTGACCTGACTTGATTCATATAAAGTGTTTTTATTCACTACAACGTGGACTACGTAAACCTAAACCTCAAGAAAATCTTGAACTCCCACATCATGTACAGAAAATGCACTTCTGATAACCCAGTAGCCCATCATGTATTTGCAGCAGTGACGGACATCAGACACGTGAGGCTTTATTCTCCCATCACATTAGCACAAGGACAAGCAGGGACAACCACTGCGAGACCAAATACAAACACGTTCTTGTGGGAGAACTACCTACTGCCATAGGAACCTTTCCCCTTGCTTTAGGAGTCAGGTATAGAACAACGCCAGCACTGCTCAGATGCAGTGAGAAGAGACTGAGGGAAAGGGTGTTTTTTTTTTTTTTGCCATCTTAAAAATAGGATTTCCAGCAGTTTGCCAGGTATGCTAGTCAGCTTGCATATCATTTTCACCAACTCTATGTAAAGTCTTCAGAAATTTTTCATCGATGTCTATTTTCTTCGTTAAACCGCATAAAGCATTTCACTAACTTTAAAATCTAGCTGTGAGGTCGCTGTATCAGTTTTAAGCGGTTATAACAAGAGCTGTGACACTTGGCTCTTGCAGTTCAGAGTCTCAGTTTTGCTTTGGAGAGAGGAGCAGGTTTATATGCTCTTATATAAATTGAATTCCAGATTGAGATTTTCATTTTATTAAGAAATTTCAGAAGTTTTTCTGTGCCCGCCCCCCCTTTATTTTAAAAGAAAACAGAACAGATGCTTAAGCTGTTCTAAAAGCTCCTAGCCACAAATGTTGAGTCACTGAAAGAAGAAAGAAAATTTAAAAAATGCTACAAGTTTGTATTATTTATGGCACTACAGACATCTCCAATAGGAAATGTGGATAATCAATTTGTAAAATGTCAAACTGGTCTTAAATCCCCGATTTTTGGTCCAGAAGGGGAAGGTCTGCCTATTTCTACACTAGGTCTACCACCTATATCATTTTGTCCGTAAACTTTTATGGCCTTACTGTGCTTCAGAGCAATTCAGAAAGCCTACAGAGACCTACTAGCCAGAGATACAGCTGCCAGTTCACATGCTTATTGGCAACTGTACTGCAAAGAGGATTTGTTTGCCCTCTTTTATATGCATAAAACACCCAGAAGCCATAACAACCTCAGTTTTGCAGCATGGATAATATTCAAGAGCTAAATCCAGTCACATGGAGTTTATTTAAATTTTATCAGCCTGTTTCAACATGCAACAGTAAAGATCAAGACCTTTGCCAGACCTATAAGGCAAGATCAATACATATCAATATTTAAGGAAAAGCCTATCAGACTTTGCTAGGGTAAAGATCAGAGCCAAAACATCTCCTGCTTCTGTACTTCCAAATGCTGCTAAAAATAGTACTTCCAACAGAAAGGAAAATGCTTCCAGCTGTGCACAGAAAGCCTCTGCAGCACAACATCAATTTAAGCACTCTAATTTAATTAAAGATTCAACATTATACTATGACTTTATTGTTGGAAACAGAGCGTCGCACAGCAGAGGCTACCCTCCATTTTCACAATCGGAACAGTAAGAACATTCCTTTATTAAATGTGGCTTGATATGGATATTCCCTTCAAGAGAGTCAAATCCGAGTCAAGTAACTTGATTAAAGTACCAGCTATACCACGTTCACAGGAATAGCTGGATTTTACCCCATGGTAACTCTATCTTGACGTAGTCTCGTGACAAGCAACGTTTAACATCTCTTAAAGGAAAAAGGAAAGCAGAAAAAAATAAAATAAAAATAAACACCATTTCTACCCAGCCTGGATTGCTGTTTTTTATTTGCTCCTGGCCAAGCAGTCGTGTCGCAGAGGTGAACGCGGTTCTTCACGAAATGACTTGACAAAAAAACATTAAGAATAGGGTTTTCTACGACCTTCCAGCAAATATGTAACAGATTCTAAAGGACGTTTTAATAATGCAGCAAGTCCTTAACTGTTCTGCTTCATGGCTGGCTGGAAATCTATTTATTACTAAAAATTATTCCCTTAACCATATGCTTCTGGATATTAAGCTATCAAAATTAAACATCTCTTAGAAGGTCCGCAAGGGTTCCCAGCAAGCAGGGCTTAGATGCTTCTCCCTCATCTGCTTCGAGGGCGCTGAGCAGAGACGCTTCGAGCTTTAACAGCAGGGCAAGCACATAATTCCAAGAGGATTACTTTAAGATCCCTATCAAGCTGAGAAAATAAACATTTCCACGACGAATCCCAATACAAGCGCTCCGTGTCCCCCCCGCTCCTGCTGCTGCTCCCGGGTTTCCTGCTCCTTCCAAAGTCACGTCCCCCGCAGGGAGGACGGACGGCGCCTCCCGGAGCTCCCGCGGCCGCGCAGTCCCCGCGCGGAGTTTCCCGGCAGGAGCCGCTCTCGCCTCCTTCCCCGCGTGGAAAAGTTACTCGCGGCGGACGCGGAGACGCGCGCGCGCTCCAACGGTCCCAACGGTCCCAACGGCCGCGCGAGGGGGGAGGCGGGAAGCACCGCTCGCCTCCCCCCGCCTCCCTCCCCCAAAGGGGAGACAAAGCGCCTCGGAGCGGCGCCGCGGGGGAAAGGACGGGGAAGGAAGAGGAAAGGAAAGGGGGAAAGGAAGGAAGGGAAGGAAAAGGGGAAAGGAAGGAGGCTAGAAAGGAAGAGGCGCCGCTGCCTCCCCCGCGGCCCCCGCGCAGCGCTCACCCCAGCACCACGAGCTCCCCGTACTTGACGGGCTCCTTGTTGGGCGCGCAGTGCTCCTCCTGGCTGGGGGAGAACATGGGGCCGCCGCACAGGGACCCGCCGCCACCACCGCCGCTCCCGGCACCGCGGCCGCGGGGGGCGAGACGCGAGCGGGCTCCGCGCTGCGCCCCGCACTGCGCGCGGCTGCCCCGCAACGGCCACTACCCCCGCGGGGGGGCGGGGCGACAGCGGCGCCGACCAACTCGCCCCGCCGCGGGGGGGGGGCACGGCCGCGCTATGCTCCCCCCCCCCCCCCACCGCGCTCCCATTCAACCAGCGGAATGGGGGGGGGTGAGGGGCGGGGCTTGCGCTGCGTTGCTCCTCCCCCCCGCCGCCGGTCACTAGTGGTACGGCCCGGCTCTGTTATGTAAACATAGAGTAAAGGGGACGCGGCCGCTCTTAAAGGGGCGGGGCAAGGGGCGGGGCTTGGTGCCAGCCCCGGGGGGGCTCTGGGGACCTGGGGGGGGTCCCAGCTCGGCCCCCCGACACTGGGTGGCCCTGGAGGCTCCAGCTCCACCTTCTCCAGGCCTGGACGATGCGGAGCCTCTGCCGCTTCCCGCAGCCGCCCGAACCATCCCCTTTGACCAAAATCGTGGTTTTTGGCCATTAGTTTTCCCCAGTGCGTTATTTTGCTGCCGTTCCTGGCAGAGGGGTGACATGGAAAAAGCCAGGCGGCCCCCCAGGGCTGCGCAAGGGAGATCCTCCCCAGGCTTGTGCACAGAAAGACAAGGTTTTATTAAAGACGGAGCACTGAATTATTGCAGATTTATCTTCTTTATTGCCCGAACAGAACCGAAAGGAAAGCCAGCCCATAAGTCACTGTCGGGGAAAACAAATACAGCCCGGCAAGCAGAGTGAAAAACAACCTGCTGGCTGCGTCCTCCTCCCATTTTCCCATTTCTCCCCCCAAAACGCTGGGCCTTCCCATCAGCTTTGCTTCCATGGTGTCCCAAATAATGGGAGCAGAATGGATGAGGGAGGCTGTTAGGAATAAAAACGACAGCCACCCAAAAGCAACATTCGCACAAGGACACCCATTGCCCCAGTGCTGGTGAATGAAATATTAACCCGCGATAAGGCGAGGGAAGAAGATTTTGCACAGCTAGTTGCCAAAGGTATAAAAACACGTATAGAAAAGATAGCAGAGACTGAAAGTCCCAAAGACTCCCTGGGATCACCTGAGAAGAAAGGGTAGGAGAGACCTCAGGGGCTAAACCCGTGGTAGATGGGCTGAACGGCCTCCCTGCCGCTGTCTGCCCTGGGATAGACCTGACGCTTCCCACAACGACCTTCAGAGAGTTATAGAAGCAGCAGGAGATAGGAGCAAGGTGCTTCCTGGAGCAGCAGCTATCCAAGAGAAGCTAAAATTTAGGGAATTCTCCATTTTCGTGATGGGGAGAGGTTCCTGCCGGGGCACCTTGGCCAGGGAGTTTGCAATTTGCTGAGGAGGCGAAAATGTTAAACCCGCTACAAAAAGTTGTAGAAGGACCCAGCAAGAAAATGTCCGAGAGAAGTATATAAGAGAAGATGACCTTAGCCATATCTAAGTAATGACTGGCTCTAATTGAGCTATTACTATTCAAGAAAGACATCCTGAGATTTCACAGTCACCACAGCCCTTTCTTGTAAAACGTTGGCTCAGAGATCAATGTAAGTCTAAAAGACAAATGAAATGTGCAAAAAGGCTTCTGTGCTCCAAGTGTGTCTGCCTGCTCTGCAAACCCGGTTCGTCTAAGAATATCCGTGATTCCTCCCTAAAAGCCTTGCTTTGGCAGGAAGCAGTGGGAAAGGAGCCCAGCCAGCTCCGAGGGAAGGGAAAGAAACGCACGGCATCACCGCGATGCCCCATGCCTCCAATTCCCATCATCCCACCTCCAAAGGGCCCAGAAAGCTGGAGAAGCTCCAGGGAAGGATAAAATAGGGGCCGTCATGCTGTGGAGGGAGGCAGGGACCACACATGGGCCAAGCCACCCACCGCGTTGTCACTGTTACGGACCCGCCGCGTTGTCACCGTTACGGGCTCTTCCGCAGATCGATGGCCCAGGCCGCGTTTCCCCACAATGGGATAATACGGAGAAATGCAATCCCGATTTCTCCGGGCTCGCGCTGCCGTCGTTAGGAGACGGAGATGCCTCATCCCTCATCTCGCTAAAGAAAGAGCAGCCTTCTCCTGGAAAAGGTTGACAAATCCTCAGCCTTCTGCTCCGGGGAGAAGGGGCTGTTAGGAGACGCGTTGCTGAGATTTACTGGTGCCATTAAATTAGGAAAAATTCTATATGAAAACACTAGAAGAAGCCACAAAGACCCTGAGACTTTCTTTTTTTTACAGAAAGAGCTCGCATATACCTGCTGTCGCCATTAAGAGACGTAAGATGAATGAAAAAAGCCTTTGCGCTGAAAGAAAATCAACATGGATTCATTGCTAAGGAAAGCACTAGCCATCATATATATCGCATACATCCAACCGAAGCAACAGAAAATTCATTATGGCAGGAGTGGGGAGAGCAGGAAACCATTTACTCATAAAACAGCCACTCACCTTCCCAAGTTAAGGACTGGTATCAAGCCCCACCATTTCAGATACTGGTATCAAACCATGGCAGCCAGTCACAGGTTCTTTATTTTTTTTTTTTCATGGAAGCAAAAATAAACTTATAAATCCACCTCTGGCTAATAAGAAAGTGGTGACAAAATCTTATGGGCTGACCAGGGGAGAGATGGGGTCCTACTACTCTGCTTCTAGATAGATGGATGGATAGATAGATGGATGGATGGATGTTTATTCCTGTTTTGACTCCATGTAATTTCTCATACTGGGCATGCAGCACATTCTGACATAAGCAATTAAGGCTATGACGATTAGGGAAAATGTTGAAAATTCCGTCTTGGGGAAAAAAGCCCTCTATTTCCAGCGATGCTGCCAGCTCAAAGCTACAGGGAAGCTCAGAGGGAAGCACAGGTAACTCAGCACCTCTCCAGATTGGGCCCCTGAAGCTTCTCCGTCAGATTTCTCAGTCCAGTGAGCATGGAAAATAACAGGATTCTGGACTTCTTTGGGAAAATTTACATTTTGCACAAGCAGCCCCATCCCAACCCCTGCTGGTCTGTGTTTTCCCATTGATGTGGGGTCACGCTGGCCTGTGTGGCTTGGGAAATTGGGGATCTGAGTGATGTGTGGGAATGAGCAGCTCTGCAGAGGCTGACGGGGAGCATGGGTCGTTCGGGGAAGGCGCTGGGTTCGGTCCTGCCTTCTCGGCTGGGCTGTGTTTCGAGCACAGCCGCTTCCCTGCACTCCTCCTTCACTTCACTCAAGCCTCCTACCTCCTTCCTTCACTTCAAGCACGAGTGAGGTGCAGGACGAGCATCGTCCCCGGAGGGGCCGAAGGCAGCAGGAGGAGAAACTCCAGAGCGGCTCCACAGAGAAAGCTCCCACGTTCCTGGGATTCCTCTCCAAATGCTCCCCAGACGGACTCACGCGTTTATTTGCAAAAGCTGGGAAAGCTTCCAAATCCCAGCCTGCCAAGCCACCCATTATAAAAAAAAAAAAAAGAAGGAAAATCACCTTTGCCCCCTGCATGGACCCTGGAACGCCTTCAATTGGCAGCTGCAGCTCCGGATCGTGTCTCAGGAATAACATGCACTTCATGTGCAGGAATATTCAAGACAGGAATCTTGCAACACGGGCTCGGAGCTTTCTAAGGGAGATTTGATTTTCATTTGTTTGTGCTTTATTATTATCCCACCGGAGCTGAAAACGCCGTTGACCTTGAAAAGCACACACTTACCCTTCTCTCAAAGCACTTCACTTTGTCTTGGCCACTTACCGTTAGTGACACCAGAGTAAGAGAGAAAAAGAAAAAAACTATCAGAACCGATGTCTATTACTCACTTTAGCTGAATTTGAGACGTCCTGAACGCTCGTTCTGCTGGCCTGGAGGACGGTCAAGTCATCTCCGCAGATCCGAGCTAACTCGTGTTATCCTTGGAGCCACGGATGGGTGAAAACTGCCGGCAATGTGGGACAGACTGAGCACTGACGGGGAGACCGTATTCCCAGGACAGGAGGGTTCCGAGGGTCATCTAGGTTGGACTGGGCAGCTTCTCCGTATTTAAATAAAAAACATTTGTGCAGAGAGCTCTAGCTGACCCTCTCTGGCAGGTGCTGAAGTGATGATGCTTCACACCCAGGTACAGTCTTGCACTACTGGTATCAAAAAACTTATAGTCCATTAAATCCCACAGGTTTCCCTGCTCAGATCTTTCTATTGCTCTAATTTACAAGGTAAGAAACAGCCTACTGCTGAGGTCTATACTGCAACCTGCAAAGAAGCTTGTTCATTTAATTATCAATAGAGACTTCTAGCAAATAATGAGCAGGACCGATGGAGGTGGTGGACTGGACGACACTCACACGGTGAAGCTGATGTTACTCTAAGGGTGGTGAGAAAGGCTGGTGTCCACACATGGCTCTGAGGGCACCAAGACCTGACTAAAACATCCTCTCTAAGTGCTGGAATAGAGAGGATCCCAGATCCATAAAACAGAGCAACCCAGATCCATGAAACAGCTTGGATACAAGATGAGAGAACATTTTTCCCCATCCTGTGCCTCCTCCCTTGCCCTAACCCCATGCAAACCTTCATTGCATCAGGATTTCATACCAAAGCAGGATTCTGCTCCAAACCAAAGCGCTCCCATCACCTCCTGGTTATCGTTGTCACTGCATGAGTGTAGATCATGCACATGGGGTGAGGGCACGTGCTAGAAGGTCCCATCCAGTGACACGTCCAGCTCCCATGGGAAAACCTTCGTGCCTTTGAAAACCTTCCCTTCTGGGTGCAAATCCCACTTTTGCATGGATATGAGCTGGCTCACAGACAGCACGCTGCCTTCCCAACAAAATCCTTCCCATTGCACTCACACGCTGCAGCCAAGCCTGACTGCAGATGTTATCAGGAAAGGGAATTATTTGCTACCAGAGGATGTATTTGTGCCTCGCAGCTATTCGGCTGCACAAATATGCGCAGTGTCACTGATAACTCACCAAGGGAAGTCTGAAAAAAGGACTCAACAATTCAATAATTTTGCTTGTAGAGTCTCCTTTTATATATTTGTTTCCTTCCTTCTTCTCTGCCCCCCCACCTCTTTCCGTTTACATCTAAATGGGATCTTGTTTCTTCTGAGTCAATGCTTAGTCACTTTTTCCTCTTTCTTGCCCAGTGTCTGAGAGTGGAGCCGTTCCCCAGGAAGCTCCAGGCTTCAGCAAGACACTAGATCTGATAAAATTCAGCTTCTACAGGTATCCACAGTCCACGTTTGGAAGGTCTTTTGCACATGGATTTGTAATCAAGCGAGCCAAACTTCCTTATTGTAAACACCCAGAAATAAAACCCTATCCCTCAACCACAACCCACATGCCAATATTCACGGTATTTAGCATTGCACAGATTGAGGATGGAGTCCACATCTATCAGCAATGTGCACTGATGCCACCAGGAGACTGAAAGTTCAGGTAACATCAGAAGAAGAGAGGCTTTGCAAAGAACCTCCTCAAATGAGGATGCGTTTTCAGCCCTCATTTCAGATCCTGCCTCATGCAGATGCTGCCACTCGCTCCAGAAGCAGAAGAGGAGACCCATTCATTGATGGATTGATTTCCATTGGGGTATCAGTAGCTCTTTGTCCCACTCTTGTTAGACCAGCTGATGCTTCTCAATTGATTTACCAGCCCCCAGCACTCATGGTCATTGCTTTTCCCTGGATGTGCAGTAATGCTGCAGTTATGTATCTGTTTGCTTCTGGGCTTGTCCATATGCAGAAGTATTATTAGCTTATCTGCAAGCTGATCTATGCACGCTGGAGCAGTGCTGCAACAGTATATCCCCGCTGTAGTTATCCTGGTGGAAGTCTTTCTTATATCATATGCTCTAACTAGACTTGGTTTATGCTTATAAATAAATATTTTAAACAGAAAAAGATCTTTTTAGTCTTACATAAAGCATTCACACAGACTTGCATTGCACTAGCTGCAGCTTGGGTTGCAACCTATAAATATGCCAGTTTTTCCTGTTACAGAACCAGTCATAATTCTTCCGTTTCACTGTGTGGAAAAGCCCGTAAGATGAAACATCCGATTGACCCAATGCCCACAGCTCTATGACTGTTCTGTGTTCATTTCATTTGACAAAAGATTGTTTTGTCTTTGGGAAGTCAGTGGGAAACAGAACTCAGCTACTTGGAAGGAATTGACTTCATAGGGAGCAGGTAAGAACCTGGGGATGCAGGAGCCAGTGCAGGTCCTGGCTGAAGACAAGAGCAAAGATATCAGTTCCCCACTGTTGGTACCTGATTTAGCAAGAACTTTTCAGGTAGTAGCTCGATATTGGTCAGCAGGACAGTATCCTCACCCTAAGGATTGATAGGAAAAGAGAGATGCTGGAAGGATTATGTTAAAAAATAAACTCATGGACATGAGGGCACCAATAGTTGCCCAGACCATGGACAAGCCTAGGTGCTCATCCCCCATGAACAGCAGGATGGTGTCCTTTTTATGTCTTCCCTGTGACATAAAAAGGTTGAAAAAAAACTTGTGGGGAGAAAGGAAGAGAAACTACGGGTGAAAGACCCTCCAGGAACCATCATGGTGGCCAAGGAGCTGATGAGAATTTTGAGGTGTTTGCATAGGGAACAGCCAGATCTGTGCTCATGGATGACACTGGCAGAGACCAGGTATGGCCAACATGGAGGGAGCCCTGTGGAAAACAAGGAAACACTCCATCCCTGCACCCTCTTCCCAGGATGAGGTTTATAGCAGTCCAAGGAGTGATGCACCCACCTGGTTCAGTTAAGTTCTCCCAAGGATATACATTTCTGTAGAGAGAATATACATTTTTTCATACAATTCTGACCAAAGTAACTTGACTGCAAGTGATACAATCTAAAAACATTAGATTGGCACTTGGGTCCTGAGCTATTGACCACATCAGGTTTATTTTACAGCTGGGCTCCGATGTAATTCTTCTGCCCCCTGTCTTGAAAACATGCAGAGACTGAATTATATAACAGTACTGTTTAAGCACTAGCAAAATGCACAATTTGATTAATCTCAGCAATGCACCAACTCAGAGATCTAAAAAGACAGCCACGTGCACTTTACCAAAGTTAAAGCCCAAAGCTTTTCATTTCATCCTAATGGATAGCAAAGGTCATTCGCTGTTTGATAAATGACGACAACACTGCTGCATTTGTCTTCAGGCTGGCAGTGCCGGATTCCTCTGAAGTTTGTGTTAATGAGATTCCTCCTACCACATAAACGAAAAAACTCCAGTGAGGCACTGGCACTGGATATATTGCAAAAATACCTATTCTGCATGCGCACAACAGGATAAAAGTAACTCCCTTCCTCACTGGCGAGGTGCCCACAGCAACGACATCCTGATGGAATGACGTTGTCCATGACATAAATCCCAAGCAGTGGGAAGTAACTCTGCAACTAGACATATTTCTTTTCTCCATGACTCAGTTGAGGAACATTTTTCATAGGGAACACATATCAGCAAAGAATTAAAGGATATGTTCAACATTTCTCCCTGGGGAAAAATGCCTAAAATAAAGCTATCAGCAAGAACCCTAGAGGGTTGATATTTATTCTGCTTGCAAAATCACTCAGCAACATCCAGAAGCCTTGGAGTTCCCAAGCTGGTCCATAAATAGAGATGTCTGCATGTGGTTAATGTTGCTCCTGTGTCTTGCACAGTCAGAGGTGGATGAATTAAAGCTCTAAGAGATGTAGGACATAAGGATGCCTCTTCCAAGAGTGAGATGGCAGACACAGGCGAGGGAACAGACCAGACGGCTGCATGGAGAGAGATACTGCCAAAGAGGGGAGTTATAGGGTAGGAAGCCCAGGGATGTATGGATGCTACCAGGTACAGAGAAGAACAAAAGCTCTATAGAGCCCTCCTCTTCCTCCCACTGAAGGAGCACCACCATGGAGGCCCCATGAGGAAAAGCCCAAGACACCTTGGAGCATCAGTCGCCAAGCTGGGCTTTACTGCTGATATCCCCAAGTGACTTCTCCCAAACCAAGGGACGGCTCCAGCAAGGGGACAGCCTTTCTCTAGGACCTGCTGCCAGTCCACAAGCATGCACAAAGCCTGGGCTTTTTGGGCACAGGGGGATCGCACGGACACATGCATAGCCCTTCTTTGGGATGGAGATATCCAGCTGCATTTTGGAAACCCCTATTTTTCTCCAGCTACCCTCTTCGACAAGGTAGGACAGCACTGGATGCTGAGGAACAGCTTGAGGTGATTGAGAACATTTCAAACACAGTGGTTTATCCTTAAAAAGTGCAACCTGTTAACAAATACAAGTGAAAATGGCACGACTGGCAGGAAATCTGAGGGACAAAGTGGCTTTTACTTCCATGCAAATGGCACATAACTAAGACTGGAGATATAGCACAGGGGTAACAGGCTTCCACATCCAGTCTTGCCAACTGCAATTGTTCAGCCAGGCCCCCAAAATCTTGAGACCGACACTGAGAAATCAGGACAGTCCAGAAAGCAGCATCTACCTTTTGTTTGACACTGGGTTTGGGGATCTTTGGGGTTAAAGTTTTGAAACTGTTAAGCACGTGTGAAAAACAAAAGATTTGCATTTAAAAATCAGATCAATTCACAAGGCTTTGGAGAAAATAGAAATCAGCTGTGCAACAGTTGGCAGCGCTGCCCATCTAGAAGCTACGGACAGCAAGGCATGAGCTGATCTCCGCAATTCCTCCCTCTCCAGCAAGGATTTCTTTTTTTTTTTAGCCTTTTATCCTGGTCCTGTTCCATTTTTGCAGAATCTCCCCTGCATGCGGGGAGGACTCCTGCTAACCTCCTGATCTGAGCGGTGCCCTTGGAGGTGGAGAGAGGCCAAAACCCTTGGGCAGGAAAGGAGGTGAAATCTGGGCACGGGATCTTCCTGAAAGGAAGAGCCGCTGGATGAAAGGGGCTCCTATCCCCGAGGTCGCTGACTCCTGACCTTTGCTTCCAGACTGTCATTAATCAGAGAAAAGCAGAAGCCTGCAGGTATGTCCAAAAACAAAACCACACAATCTCTCTGAACTGTTTTGGCACTATTTGCGTCGGAAGTGCATTTTTTGAGCTAACAAATGATTCCGGTGACTTTGTGTGCTAGCGTTTTAACCCCTGTCTGCTGGAGCCACCCATCAGAGCTCAGCAATGAGCCCCTGCCTTGGCGCTGCTGCTGTGAATCGCGGTTGAGACCAATAAATGGGAAGTTTGGGCAGTCCAACCAGCAGGCAGCAGCGAGTAGCCAGGCCCTACGTTGGAGAGACACTAGAAGCAACTAGCACTTCTTACTCGGAAAAGATTTCCCCAACGTTTGGGAGGACTTTTCTAGGACTGTGATGAATTCACCCTTGCTTCAAGTCTTTAAATCAAGATCAGCATCTATTCAAATAGCGAGGTGAGAAGTGGTGGAGCCACAATGAAATCCTACAGCAAAGCAAAGCAATGCCAAGTGTGTTCAGCATTGCAAACAAACCTTTGGGCCTCTGGAAGCTGCTGCATCGGCAGCTTCACCCCCTTCTTCTCCACTAGCATCTTCCTGGGTCCTTCGCACAAGGAAGAACCATAATGGAGCCTTTGCTTTGCCTGGATGTGGCTGACCACAGGCTTATGAAAACCCCATGACTTCCAGGACTGTCTCCACGTGGCTCAGGTCAGAGCTGGGCACCAGCCCCAGGGACCGGATAAAGCTCCAAGGGGAGCGAATGCCCTCAAGGGTGACACGTGGTGAGTCCTGCTAGCCGGGAGCGCACAAGGGCTCATTCATCCCGGCCTCCGGGAGCCCTCTCTGTCCCTCGGCCGCGTGACTTTGCCGTTGCTTTTGCCCGCAGATGAGGAAGAGGCAAGAAGCCCGTTACGGGGAATACGGCCTTGCACAGAGCGAGCAGCAGCTGGGATCTCGACCTGGCAGACATAATCGTAATTCTACAATGACAATAACACTTTATAATTTGCAGCGGCTGGGGAGTCTTCTCGACATAAATCACTCGTCTCTCTCCCGGTGCCCGCACGCGGTTGCGGCGCGGATGTTTCGTGTGCAAGGCGCAAGGGCTTGGCGCGACGTCACCCTGATCCATGGGGCTGGATCCACGTGGGGCTCCAACACCCTGGATCTTGGATCCCAGGAGCTGGATCTTGGTGCCCAGGATCGCTCTTTGCTCCCCACTGCCACGGCTGCTTTCAGGCGCTGGACCCAAAGTCGGATGTACTGGAAGTTGTTCCAAGTTCAGCAGAGTGATAGGGATTTGTGCAAGGAAGGACTCCCTCCTCCTCGGGTGCAGATGCTGCTATAGGGACTGGATTTATTTTTGCGGGGGTCTCCTTTCAACCCTCCGCTGACACCTCCGCGTTTCTTATAGCAGCACTTCACCTCCGCCTCGGGCTCCGCTAATAAAACACGCCTCTATATTTAAACGCAGCGCGGTGACAGTGTCTCGCGCTCGTTAAAGGTTAACGCGGCTGGATTACTCATCCTGGAGGAGCAGGCGGGGGGAAACAGGCTGAGTCAGAGCACAGGGATGCAGAGGGGAGACGGGGACACCGGGGCCCGGTCCCGCAACCCAGTGTGGAGCAGCTGCATGATCCTAAGCCCTTCACCAGAGTCTTCCTCCAAGAGGGCTCGCGCAAGCAGAGCTCTTGTCATCATTGGGATCACCTCCAGACGCTCTGATCCTGGGTGAAGAATCTAAGGAGCATCATAGAAACACAGAATAAACACAGAATAACAACAGATTGAGGCCAAAAAAACCCTCGGGATCAGACTGGCCCCTGTTACACCAAGTCCTGCGTGCCCCTAAGGGGAATGGGCATCTCTGAGCAGAAGGATCCCAGCCACGAGGAGGAAACATTGGACCTGGTCCTGACTTTTAAAGATTTGGTTTTATTTTGAGTGTTTCTGCTTTATTTTGAGCTTTCAAGCTTGCTGCTTGCCGTGGAGATGCCTTGGCAGGGACAGTTGAGTAACGGCAATAGAAAAGGAGCCTGCCCAAATGCCAAGCTGAGCTTTGGCGGGAAGAAGACCCCTTGGACTCTCCCCGTTCCAGCAAGAGTGAGTGTGCAGAGACCCGGGAACACACCGACACGAGCGCGAGCGCTTCAGTCAGCGTGAATTTTCCATCTGGCCCTTCCCATCTGGCATGCCCCAAAGCGCCGTGTTTCTAACCTGGTTTTCCAAAGCGCGGGTTGCAGCCTGGTGTTTGCCCGTCCATCTTGCGCATGGACAGGAGCTGTCACAGACGTAGGAAGCTCTTCCAAAACCGGGGGGGTTTACGTGCTGCTGGGGTCCAAGCTGTCCCCAGCCCGCAGCTGGTGGCCACATGTCCTTGCTTCCCCTTGTGCTCCCAGGTGACCCCCTGCACAGCAAAGAGGCTCCAGAAAGAGGCCGGTGATTCCCAATATTCATCCGTGTGCAGGTACCTGGCGTTGCACCTGGATCTCCCACCTACCCGGCATATCTCAGCTTTGCTCGGTCTGAGCATCGTCCCCAGCTGTCCCCACGCGTCCCCTCCTCACCCCCACGCATCTCAGCCCCTTGCTAAGGACAGAGCCAGCTGCCACCACCTTCACACTGGCGCCAATACACATCACGCTGGAGACATTAGGGCTGTTATCCCAGCTGGAAGTCCCCTCTGAGCCATCTCGGACAAATGGGAGCCATCCAAGTGGCAGCTTCTTGCCCGGTGTCGGGCTCCGTGTGGCCCGACCTCCACGGTGTGGGGGGACCCTGTGCCCGGCTCTGTGGCGCCCGGTGGTCCCCAATGTCCCCAGCCCCCTGCCTGGCACTTAGGGAGTCACCAGGGATCTGCAGGAAAGACGGCTCTTCCTTCCCCCAAAGCAGCCGCTTGTTTCTCTTTTTTTATTATTATTTTTTCCCAGCCCTCTGTGTTAATTTTGTGTCTTGTTGCTAGTTAAAAATACCCCTTGCCAGCAAGAACAGAGTTATTTGGGGCACCCTTGTTTATCGCTGCTCTGAAATAGCGTGTGTTGCCGTCAGCTGCCGCCACACGTCCTTCAAACCGTTTTTTTGCAAAACACACAGGTCCCTGCTCCCCAGCCCTGAAGGATGCTCCGGGTTTTCTCCAGCGACACAGGGGAAGGAGCCGGGTCGCTGAGACGGGAGGATGGGTCAATCTCTCTGGTCTCTGCTGGCTGACACCAAACTTTGCATTTTTTTAACTGTTTTATACATGCACAGTCCTGGTGCATGAGAGTGCAGCGCCTTCTTCCTCCTCCAGCAAGTTTTCTTGGGAGAAGCAATTAATAAAAATTAATCCATTTGTCTGCAAGGTTTGAGCCAGCTGTGGGAGTCAGTGCAGCCCCAGCCTATATTTCCTGAGAGCATCAGGAGTTGTTTATGGTCCCTGCAGGGTGACAGGGCTTGGGGACATCACCTCTCTGGGCCATTATCTGCGAACACGCTCGTCTGCTTGCAGCCAACGGGGAGTATTTCCCAAATGCAGCTTGTCCAAGCAGCGTCCTGCAAATATGCAGCTTGGAGCCTCGCTAAATGATCTCCCTGCTCCGTGGCAATCCTTCCTTGTTTTTATTTACTATGGGGCATTTTAAGAGGCGAAAACATTCCTGGGGAAACTGTAGGACCCTGTTTGCTGCAGGGACATGCCCTCATCTGTGAATCAGGCCGTTCTTCTTGCCCTCCAAAGTATTGCCTTTCTCGTGCTAAAGTAATCACACAGTAAAAACCTGGAATCTAACCACAGGGAGCATGAAAATATTTAAACAAGCTGGTTTAAATCAGGGCTTTGACTTACTTTTGTAATAGCCCCTTTGGTCACAGCTTTGAATGTGCTCTTGCTTTGCAAAATCAAGGGGATGGTGGAGGAGCCATCGCTCTGTTTGCATCTTGGGAAAGCAAGGAGGAGGCTGCGGCATCCCCATCTTTCAGGGAGCAAAAAGGATATTTTCCATCCTCCTTTCAGTTCTTTTTTTGGGGCCAAAATCCCAGAAAAACCCCATGGGCTTGTGGCTGCTCCAAGCTGTGCTCAGCGCCGGGGAGATTCCCCCCCAACCTCAGCATCTTTCGCAGCTCCTCCAGGAAATCCTGCAGGAGCGAGTCCTGCAAATTCCCCAGGGACAGCGCAGCCCGGCCTCCCTCTTTTCTAAGGTAAATAATGCCTTTAATTAGGCACTCTGTATAATTAACCCCATGGTGTTGATGATTCAGTTGACTGTTAAAAATGAGAGACCGTCGCAGCCCCTTTTGGGTCTCTTGTTAAGGTTTTGAAGCTCGTCTCCATCTTCCCCAAAATGCGTTGCCACAAAAGCTTAAAGCACGGGGAAAGAAATCTTCTGCTCAAAGCGATTACACTGAATTCTTCAGGTTTACCCTGGCCAGTGACATCTTTTTGGGAGAGCTGGGCAAAGCCTGACTCCTGCGCAGGCCTCTCCACCTCCTGGAGATGAAATTGCTGGGGTCCTCACTTGGATTTTAAAGCACAAACAAGCTCTGTTGATTCCAACACTTCATTTAGACTCGGGCTTGTAAATAATGCAAGGTTTGCTCTTTTTATCAGCTTGCTCGGCAAATCAATTGGAGGGCTCCGAAACATATTGTCATCATAAACGGGCGAATTCATTAACGCCCCTTGTTTGCCTCCAGGTTTTAATTGGATGCAAAGCAAATACACACGAGCAGCGAGCTGGTCAGCCCTAGACAGGCAAAGAAATGATTTCTCACTGGTTTTAAACTAAGGAGGAAAGAGGAGACGGAGCTGGAGCGGTCTCAGCACCCGCAACTTGGGGACTTGCATCTCCGTTCCTGTGCATAGGGAAGGAAATCCGGTTGTGGGACATCCTACCCAAGACCACCAGTTCCTCAAGAGGTTTCTTAAGGAAATATATCTCACCAAAGTCCCAGCCATCACCAAAGCCTGTTCTCTCTCTGCTGGTTGCTTCTTGGAGCACAAATGAAGCCCGAAAGGGAAGCGGGTGCCTGCTGCTTGGCCTCGGATTCTGGCTTGCGTCCCATTTATAGCATCTGGACTAAGAACAACATGTAAAAACTGTATTCCTCTAAATAATATGTTCGCCCTCTCACAGCGGTCGCTGTATTCCCTTTCTGTGAATCACCAATATCAGCCAGAGCAGCCACACTAATCATTAAGTAGAGATACAGTAAATATGTTATTTGGTGGCAAACGGAGCAGTTTCTTGACAGCACTTTAGATGTGTAGAAGGGCAGAGAGGCAAAGCTTCACCTCCCTTAGGTCATGCATTTGCAAGCAATTTCGCAGGGGACAACCCTGCAGCCTGGTCTCGCCAACCAGGACCGAGGCCACCGGAGATGGCAGATCCACGGCACCAGGCCAATGTCATGGCATTTGCCAAGCCTCTGGACACCTGCAGCAGCCGCTGGCCTTTGGAAGGTGCTGCAGATACTGCTCTTAAAGGAATTAAATGTTCGGAAGAGTTGTATCTGCCCCCTCTTTCCTCACCCAGCCATAGAAATGTTCCTTCTCCCGTCTCTCTCCTAAGTCGTCTTGGCATGGCCCCTACTGAGCCACACAGGGATTAATGCGGCCCCATATAGTTTCTGTCTCCAACTGAGCCGCCGCCAAAAACAAGCTCATTTGCACATATTTATTGTAAGAAAAAAATAGTCGTTCAGTGATCCAGAACATTCATCTCTAAATATTTACAAAGCATTATTTATCCGGACGAAAGAGACATTTTTCCACTCAACAAACTAGGCATATGGTTGCGGCGCGCAATAGAAGATGAATTGTGCAGAGTAATTCTAAACCGATTTAATGCCAGCAATAATTATTTTTAATCAGACAGAAAGTTCCCTGGGTGATAACGGAACATCTAGCATTTTAAAGTAATTGCATCGGCCCTCATTGTTTGATACTATTTGTTCCAATGTGCTTGTTGTGCCTTTTGATGTTGCAATGCAACTTTCCTCCCCTCCCCTTTCCATCTCCCTTGGGAAAAAAAAATAGGAAAAAAAAAAAAGCAAGCTCTTTGTCATTTATTTCAAGCATGTCTTTTAATTACAGCGCTGCATTTAGATAGTGTACAAAATATTCCGGGCTGGATGCCTATTTAGCAGACTCCCCGGTTGCTGCTTGAAGCTGCTCGGTAGAACACTGTGAATCATTATAAAATCTCCCACTTCAGTACATACCAAGGAAAATGGAGAACAAAATGTACTGACACAGGAGGAGGGATTTTGCTAGGCTTTAGTTTTTGTGAGAGCTTGATAGAAGCTAGAGATGAACCCAGCAGGTTATCAATCCCAAATAGTTCTCTCCTGCAAAGCGAGGTTGCGGTATTTTGTGTAACCCACCTGTCCTCGCTCTGAAATGTTAAGAAATGTTCTTGCAAGCAGTGCCAGAATACCCTTTCAGAGGCTCCGAGTTTCCCGGTTTTTTGTAACAACAGGAGAACACACTCCGAGAAGCTATTGAAACCTCTGCCATCTTCAGGGAAACCTTCCTACAGTTCCTAGAAACATGGATAATTTGGGTTTAATGATAGCTTTGTGTTCTCTGCCTGTCACTTCCCAGTTTTGTCTGCGAGTGGAAGCGGCGTCGCGTTTGCCTCTCGAGCGCGTCTCCCTTGCTGAGCCATGAATCTTCCTCCTGCTGTGACGTTTTCCTGGAGCTCGCTGGCTCCCGAGCTCCTCCGCAGAGCCTGGACCATCGCTGACCTGTCACCGTGCACCCAAACTGGTCAGTGGTCTCAACATCACCTTTCCACAGCAGCTAATCCGTTGTGGAGGTGGCCCGTCGCTGGTCCCACCACGGCTGGACACGCACGAGGAGGCACCGAGCACCCTTCCAAGCCCTAACATCAAAGCCTGCCCAGTACACGGGACTCAAAGGCTTCGAGGAATCATCTTGATCCTCCAGTGAGTTGCTGTGAAGTCCTAGGAAGGTTTCTCCTCCTTTGCTGATTGACATTTTACTGCCCAACGGGGAGGATGAGCAGAGCTAAGTGATGGCACCAGGGACGAAGGTTTTTTCTCCACAGGCTTTGGGAGGCCAGTCCCACACAGAGGCTGCCATGGAGCCTCCCAGCCTCATGAGGCTGCCTGGCCTACAGGGAAACGAGAGGCACCCGGCTCATCTGCAGCAGGATGTCCAACAGGTCACCAGCGAGGAGAGGAGCCCCTTAAGCCAAAGGACACAAGGACGGATGAGCATAAACTCACCATGAATAAATTTAGCCTGGAAATCAGTAAGAGGTGCTTAATTTTATGAGGGTATCGTCAGTCTGAATTAATCTACCAGTAAGAATAATGAAGAGAGGACGTGTAGCTAATTGGGAGGCCTCGCTTGGTCAGCAGAGAAGGGACATAAGGACACCAAAACCTGGTGACCCAGAACCCTTCTACATTTGTATTAAGGCACCAGACAAGGATCTGAGTGCCTGGGGCTTCACCCTGTCCTCTGCAGCCCATTTCTGTGCCACCAATATCAGAGCTGCCCTCACAAAAATAAAAGCAAGTCTTAGGGTCCCGGTGACAAGATGGATATGTCACCTCCACCCCACATTCTCCATCCATCTGCTAACAGATCCCACCGCTAACAGACAGTGTCCGTCCCCACGGACCTCTAAGGACAACTCAGACACAAAGATTTTAATCATCCACCAGGTATATAAATAACAGCTGGGAAGGTGTTTTGATATTCGTTCTAGCCATGAAAGCCTGGCTGTTTTGCTGTGCTCCTGGGCAGCTCCGGCTCCTCGCGTGCCCTTTGCAGCCCCAGTGACACCTCGGAGGCTGGCGGAGTTCTCTTGCCACTTGTTTTCCCATCAGAAGGTCAGCGGCTGTGGCAATGAGATGAGCTGGAAACGCGATCCGTGCGCCAGACGGAGAAAGGAACAAGATCTGTGAAGGTAAACACGGCACGCAAATAAGCCTAATGGAGTATTAATGAAAAATAAGACCTACCTGTGAGCTGTTTGTCCATCTGGTGAGTAAGCCCCGCTAACAAGCTTATGTGCACAGCCAGTGCTGCTGCTACCTGGCTCCTCACACTCCGTTATGCACCTGGGGGAGCACAAAATGCAGGTGGCACCTCGTAGGCCTCCCCCATCGCCTCCCGGCCGAGGTTTGATTCCCTGCCAGAACTAGAGGAGGAAATCGCAATGATCAACTCCACAAATCAACATTTCAGAAAAGATTAAGTTGTGTTTCTGACCTGACTCGAGGTTTCCGAGTCCGCTAGAATTGCAGTAGCAATTATAGGGCTGCTAACTTTTGTAGGCTGCAGTCAGGAAAGCGATTGAGGGTCTGCTGCAACATAGGGGGTTGTTCGTGTAGTTTCTTGCTTAAGGGAATTTGGATTCTGGCTGAACAGTGCAAACAGGACAGGGACCTCGTGGCCTGGATCTGTACAAACACACTGCAGGAGACAGTCCTGGCCCTGACAAACTCCTCCTCAAAATAGACTCTTATCTAGAAATCAAAGATGCAAGAAAAGAGTGGGAAGAGTAGCAAGCAGAGTGCAGGGGACGGGTGTGTAATGCCCCTTTCTAGTCCAGAAGAGCATGAGTCCAAAAGGAAGAACACCTTGAGCCTTGCTCAGGTGCTTGGAGCATCGGTGTCCTCACCCCAGAGCAAACTGATCCGGCATTTGCACTACCAGGGGATATGCAGTGCTTGGGAAAACCTCCCTTGGGAAGCGCCGCTCGGCTCCCACGAAAGGCAGTTTCACTCCGTTAACCTCCAAGGCTGAGCTCATATTTGTTAGCTTATTCCTCATAAATCAAAGGAGGCGACCGCTGGAGCCAGGACTGTGGCTGGTGAGAAGCAGGCTGCTCATCTTCAGCTTTGGGATGGGCGATGGGAAGAATCTCATTCAGAAAATCCATGCCCTGCACGCGAGCTGCTGTAACCTGCTTCCAAACGTGACAAACACCTCTGATCTTTTTAATATCCCTTCCAACCATTGCAGTTCCGAAGAGATAAATAGGCTTTTCCTTGCCATCAGCGGAGCCTTTTCGCGCTCTGGCGAAGTCAGATCACACCAGCTGTCATGTACGGTATAAACTGAAACACAGTTTGTCCCAGCTAGTGTAAAACCCAAGGAGAATCGTTTTATGCTACCGAAGAGGTATAATCTGGCTGAGAAGATCCAGGATTGCTGCTCAATAACCAAAATCGGCCCCAGACACGTGCGGGGAGACCGGTCGGCTTGGGCAGGGAGCCTGGGAGCGCGGGAGCACCCACGGCTCCCCACTGCCCTTGGCTTCCAGATGGAGCTCAGCCCACGCAGGCCCTCACAGCGACCTGTGCTTCGTTCTGGAGCAGCCACACGAAACTTTGCGATTATGCTCGGATTTACTGGTGCCAGGCGCAGCGGCGAAATGATTGTGCTTTATTAGCAGCATCAAAGCGTTGCTCTTACGAGGCCGGCCGTAGCAGCGGTTCATTATCCCTCCCATCCTCCCGGCTTCCGAGCCCGGCCGTAATAAGAGGAGCAGCAGAAGTAAAAGGCGTCATTCTGGGCAAGGCTCTCAGGAACTGTTCATCAAACTTGCCCTTTTCTAATGAGAGCCATCTCATTTACATGCTCATTTAATGCCGTGTACGGTCATATATCTCCCAGCGTATTGCAGGTGCCTTATTCCTTTATCTGAAACATCAGCTCATTTACAAAAACAGCCTTTGCCTTAAACGGTAATTAGGTCGCAGTGACCCTAAATTTGCCTTATCAAAATCCTTTGTGTTGAAACAGCACTGCCTGGCAAATGCTCCATCCGAACACCCTCATCCAAAGGTTAAACATATTCCAGCCCGACTAGTTAACGTATCAGGAAGCTTCATGCACTTAGAGCCGCCGAAATGCCTTCTCTCCTAAAGGGAAATCATTCCTCTTCTCTTTTTACTGCGCAAACAAACACCGTTTCCGTCCAGGAAAGCCTCTCCTGGGCCTGCTTCCTTTCTCCATGACCACGTTTTCCAAAACCCCAAGCGTGACGGACGACAAAACTGCCGGCAACAAGGGCAGGTCTGAAATAGCACCATGATTTTCTGCTTTTGTTTCCTGCGGGGTGGAGGACAGAGTGTGGTGCCAGCCGGACCTGTCCCCCGGGCACCTTGCAGCACTTCTATGGCTTCCAGACCCCTGTAAATCCTCCGGCCAGTCCCTGCCTGGCAGTTTAATCCATGCTGGGTCTGTTATCCCCTGTTATTCCTTCTGGATAGTTGTAGGGAAGTGTCCGGCACCTGTGCCAAGGGAGATGAACCATCCCGGCCTCACCTCCCGGAGCAGCGGCTCCAGTTTCCCAAGGAGCATTGGCGTTGGCGAGGGGAAAGGAGGGATGTGGCACTTCCAGATGCTTCAGGATTTCACAAATAGCATGGGATAAGCTTGAAAAAAATAAAATCAGGTGATTCTACTAATAGCCACTACTGACCTTACCGTGTCCAGCAGGACAGCCTGGCTGCAAAGTAATGCTGGCTGTAAGGAATTTCCCAGAGCAGGCCCCAAAGCCACTATTTTTTGTGTCTTCTCCTAAAATAGGACCCCTTTTCCCCTGCCCTTCCTAGCAACCCTTCTCTGTACCTGCTGCAATTTAAACACATCTTTATTGGAGCAAAGACTGGAAGTGTATGGCACCTTCCCAAAGCGATTTCCCCAGCAGCTCACAAGATGCTTAAGCATTTCTTCATCTCTGTCTTGCTTATTATGCTTTAGGGTGATATTTCCCTTTCTCCTAGCAGCATCACATATAAGTTGCACACTCATTTTATGTCCAACAGATGCACCAAGGTCTTTCTCTTCCTTCTAACTCACACTCAAAGCCCTTAGTTTAGCAGAAAAACTGATTAGTCCCCCAAATATATGTGCTCACTCTATGCAATATGACATTTTGACCTGTTTTAAATTACCCCTGGCCTAAGTCACCCTGCTTTTCCAGCCCTCCCCCAGGCCATAGTAACAAGTTGGGCTCAAGGACTGAACCTTAAGCATCTCCTGCTGCAATCTGCTGTCAGCCCAGCCAGCCTAATTCCAGCACATCCCTTTGCGACGTTCCCTTCATAACCGTGTCCTTACTCAGCTCAGCTCACCCTTCCCTGCAGCGGCAGCGATAACGTCTCCTGCCACAAAGGTCTGATGCTCTGTCGAAGTCGGACAGATCGGAGCCGCTAAATTTTCCCTATCTAGAAAGTCAGTTTTCTTTCAGAAGAGAACAGACTTTCAGGGAGAAATCAGGGGATAGCTGGTTGGCTTGGCGTGATCTAGGGTGAAACCATACCATGGTTTATCCCATTTTCTCTTACTTGCTGATGGTGAGTGAGAAAAAAGACACATTTTGAGTATGAGATTTGCAGGCAGGGTTGTAATTTTCATTTAGCTCATTAACTCATGTGGCAACTAGCTTTGCTGCCTGCATTTTACAGCTCCCATTACCTGCTTCTTCCCTTTTCATCCTGAGGAGTCCCAGCCTTGCAAACTCAAAAAAACAAAAAGCATCTAGATAAGTAGCTCCTTTATCCCCCTTTTTATGTATTTGCTATTCTCTCATCATATGATACCCCCTCTGACTTCTCTGTCCACAAAAGGCTATCTTAAGTATTTGATGTAAACGCTGCAGGGAGAAATACTTACTCCATTTCTGGTTATTATCTCGACAGAATACTATATATTATCTAGCAATCTCCAGCCAAGCAGGGGGTCCACTGGATCATCACATTATCTTGTTTTGAGTGCACAGATTGCTCACTACATGTTTCTGCCCACAAAGAAGGACATATAAAAAAATAGAAAGCTTCCACTTAGGCTGTTGATAATATCCAATGCTGTTGATAATGTCCAATGCAATCTTGGTGGAAAAAAATAAGAAACAATTGCTGATGGTCCGGGATAGGTGCACAAAATGGGATCTCAAAAAAACTGCCTCTGAAATGGGTGCCAGGGAATGAGCAGTGGGGATGCAAACAGGAGGAAAAAATCCTTCCCATCCTTTAAAGTATTCCAAGTGTTGTGTGGGCCTCTGCACATACATGACAGCGAGGGATCCTGAGATTCAGAAAAGAAAAGCAGAATCAACTTGTTTGAATACAAGCAAAGTTTATTCTTCTGGATGTGTCTCATTGCTTTCAACGTATTTAGCGATTTTTACTGGGATTTTTAGCACATAAGGTCAAAAGGGAGTCGTAGATACCTTATTCTGCCAGACCAACCCAAACTTCCAGCAGTTGAACTGTGTCCAGGAGACACCCCCATGCCCTGCTCTCAAGGACTGGTTAGATTTACCACTTCCATCACCCACCTCCCCACAAAACAGGGCTCACCCCGTGAAAGGAAACCAGGTAGCCCAGGGTCTCCTCCACCGCAGGTGGGAAAAAGTCCTGCCCGGTGCTGCCCCATGGTCAGTGAAGCCCAAGCACTGGGCCAAGACATCCTGGGCGCACCGGGCCCCTTGAGGGGACTGCGGCGGCTCTTCCTTAAGGGACATCAGGCCACATGGCAGAACGCCATGGATTTCATATTTCTTTAGCCAAGGGACACCATAATCGTGTCTTGTCTCCTGCAGAACGCGCCCCAGGGATCTCGTAATCGATCCACGGTGAGTCCTTTATGGATTTCAAGAGATAAGGAATTTTACATAGCCGTGGTAATCAATTCCCCCGCTCAGTTAACCCTTGCAGATTTGAGGGAAGATAGAATTTGCTTCTAGAGTGAGAAACTTGCTGCTCGGTGGCCCGGCCGGCTTCCCTGGGTTGCCCTCCACCTTGCAAAGAGCTGCAAAAGCTCGGGCTAAAAAATGGCACTGAAGCAGGAGTGTGAGCTCAGAAAGTCTTCATCAGGCAGGGAAAACAACGCTTTTGCTCCTTTGCCCTCACTTGGCTTCAAGACATGAGATCTTGGCATTGATCTCCTCCAAAGGCCAGCAAACCTGGTCCTGGATGGCTAGTGCTTCAGGGCAGGCCTGAGGCAGCTGCCATGAGGTCAAAGGGCAAAAAAATTCTCCTTAAGTGTTTTTGACTTGTCTGTAGGATGCTCAGCTCCTCTGATCTGCCCTGCTCGTGTGCTGGCTCTGTGCAGACCTAGCAACAGATGGGGCAAAGTAGAGGGCAGCCAACATGCAGTACATGGACAGCACCAACCACCCGGAGAAAAGCAAAATCCACAGAGCACAGCCCGATGATAAAAGTAGGATCTGAGGCTCTGCCTCCAGCAGATTTAGTCCAGGGAGAATGAGGCAAAGTGAATTTAACCTTCAGCCTCCCAGAGATCAGGGAGGCCTAAGCATAAAACATGGGGAGAAGTGCTGCAAAGTGCCTGCAGCTCCTGCCTTGCTCCCCTCCTGGACATCTCAGCAAGAGCACGAGCGCAGGCTGGTAGATGTACCAACATGTGCCCCAGGACCCTGAGCCTCCAGCTCCTCCAGCATTTTGGAAACAAGCAGTTTCCAAAGGGAGATCCAAAGCAAAAGGGCACCCCAAGCAGGACACGAGGCATCGCCAGTGCTGTCAAGCCAGGCGTGCAGGAGAAGAGGCACACATAGTTCTCTGCACCCTCCATAGCCTCTGTGCCAAGATTTCTGCCCGTTGCAACGTGACACAGAAGCCGTCCTCCAAAAAAACGATGCCTTCCAGCACACGGAGCCCGTCCGGAGCCATCTGCAAGAAGTGAAATAAAGCAGGCGCCGCCGTCTCCTTCACGCAGCAAAGAAATATGAGAGCGCAGCAGAGGAGACAAAATATTTCTCCTGGAGGGGGAAAACCTGCCAGTCTTCAGCATCACAGGAATGCTGCTAATGCAGGGAGCAACGCTCGCAGAGAAGGGCGAGAGGAAAAACAGAGCAAGTGCATGGAAATGACAGAGCGCAGCAAAAGGAGGCTGCAAATTGCTGCTTTCAAAGTGACTATTAAGGGGCCCACGGGCCAGAAACACCTCTCTTGAGCTAAAGTTTATTTTTACTCATTAGATCAGCTACCATAATATTTTCCAGAGTGGTTTTCCTCCACGAGGAACTCCTAGCAGGGCTCTCTCCCTGCAGCTCGATCGTGGTAGGCTGGCACCTGGGTACCCGTTGGCCTCTTTGCATCTTGAAGGGGTTGCAAGGAATTTTGGTGAAAGAACAACTCATGTTAGTGTGAATTCAGGAAGGGATATCTAATCTCCAGCTCCAGGGCTCCAAGAAGTCTCTTGCTATCAGAGAGCAGAAGTCGCTTGTCATGGTGGGCATTTTTCCTGTCACTCCTGGACTTTCTTACAGTTTCTCAGAAAGGAGCTGATGGCCCTCACTAGGGCAAGATGCTGGGCTCAGAGGATGGGGGCTTCAGCCAGTGTGGGACTCAACGCTCCCGTATACCGTTGATCCGATCCGTGCAGACACGTGCACTCTTATCTGATTAATCGGAGAGGATCTCTTGCTGCTTTCCATCTCTTCTTGTCTTAAATATCAGATACCTGAAGGGACAATATTCCACATGTTGCACAGTAGTGAAGTTGGGTGTTTTTGTAGGAAGCCTCTTCCTCACTCCTCGAATCTCCTGCCACCATGGCTGTACCACTCAGTTATGCCAACCATGACGCTGGTGGGAACCCCAGATTCCTCTTCCATTGGGAATAAGCATCTTCCTGCGTATTAATCAATCCTATGGTGGCTCACTCTAGGCACACTTTGGTTTGTAGGCGGTAATGGTTCCTCAAGCCTACTGGTGAAGGGAGACAGACCAGTATTTCCAGTCAGTCCCCATCAGCTTTTACATGTTCCCTTCTGGAGAGGGAGATCATCACGATGGTGGCCATCATCGCCATCACTGAAGCGCCCTCATCATGGCAGCCATCACTGCGGCCCCCTCACGGCCACCATCACCACTCTCAGGGCCCTGCGAGCACCTACCCCAGAGGACAAAGCGCCACCGACATCAAAACCCCCATTTTTCACACCCCCAAACACTGGGTTTCCTTGGGGACAGCCGAGCAGGAGGCCCAGCTCCATTCATTGCACAAGAGGGGAAGCACAAAATGGCGTCGCCACAGCAGGCCGTGGCGCAGGGGAGACACCAGCCGAGTGCCTGTACCTTAGTAGTATTTGCAAAGAGGAGGGCAAAATAAATGGCTTTGCAATCCCAGAAGCTAATTAGCATTTAGCAACCCGCATTATCCCCTTTTCCCCCCATTTTTTCACCGCTTTCATTTCACCACGTGAACAATGGTGACACTGGCTTTGCTTCCATCACCAAACCAAAGGAAATGTTCAGAAGATGTTAATTAAAAAGGTCATTTGAAAGCAACTTTTACAGTGTTTTTACTGAGAGGATGAATTTCATCTGGCGTTTCGCATTAAAGCTGAGGCCGTTTTGGCCAGCCTGCCGACAGTTTTGATGGGGATCCTGACGCTGCACTGCTATGTGTGTGCACACATATATACTTCGTTCTATACATGTGCACACATACGGCACCTATTGCCGCCTGGAAACAGTGCTTTACTCCACTAGATTTATCACAGAAAGAAATAAGCACAGTTGTCAAATGTCTAGTAAAGATGAGAGCCACAGCCCAGATCTAAGCGCAGAATATTGTCCCAGATTCTCTATTAAGGCTACACACTGTCAGCTTTTTCTTTTTTTCTTTTTTTTTCCATGCATTTCTGTTCCTTTTTCCCATCCATAATGAAGAAGGAAACTGCAAAGCTAAAGAAAAAGGAGCAGTGTTGTTTAATCTAGAAAGAAAGCAGCATTTTCTTTGCAAGGAAACCCACTCGTCGCATAGTTCGGGGCCGGTGCCGCCCACGTATTAAAATTCAGCCCACACGGGGCGACGTGGGAGCTCCTGTGCCCGCAGACTCGCCGCCGACGTCGCTGCAGCAGAGCTGGGAACCGCTCTGTGCAAGAACTGAGGAGCTTCTGGGCGCCAGCATCGCCCCAGGCCTCCTCCCAATTGACTTGCAAGCGCAGATGAGCCTTGTAGCTCTCGGCCGGGGCTTCCTATCGCTGACGTCTTTCAGATGGGCCAGCCGAGCATGAAGAGTGGCATGGTGTGAAAGTGGAGAGTCTGCCATCAGTCGCTTCGGCATTCTTCTTTTCCTTTTCCTTTTCCTTTTCCTTTTCCTTTTCCTTTTCCTTTTCCTTTTCCTTTTTCTTTTCCTTTTTCTTTTCCTTTTCCTTTTTCTTTTCCTTTTCCTTTTTTTCTTTTTCTTTTCCTTTTCCTTTCTCTTTCCCTTTTCCTTTTCCTTTTCCTTTTCCTTTTCCTTTTCCTTTTCCTTTTCCTTTTCCCTTTCCTTTTCCTTTTCCTTTTTTCCTTTTTCTTTCTCTTTCCCTTCCCTTTTCCTTTTTCTTTTTTCATTTTTCTATTTCTTTTTACTTTTTTACTTTTCCCTTTCTCTTCTCTCTTCCTCTTCCTCTTTCTCTTTTCTCTCTTTTCCTTTCACTTTTCCTTCCTGCTCTTTTTCTTTTTTTCCTATTTTCTTTTTTCTTATTCTTTCTCTTTTTTTGCATTCCCTTTTCTTCTTTTCTCCTTCCTTCCCTAAAATCAGACCAGTGTGGCCATCCCCTTTTGCAACACTCTCTGAGTTCCCAGTAAGTCCTTTGCTGGGGTGCAAGCTGGTCAGTGGAGCCATCATTGCAACAAGCAGAAGTCGGGCAGGTTGCTGCTCTTGGTAATGCTGTGTGTATTGCCAATAAATGAGCCTTATCTGGGGTGGCAGATCAGGGAGGAGAGACAGCGAAGAAATCGAGGGTTTACAAACCATGCAGATGAAGCCTAATCTTCAACATATAGTTAATGCAAACCTGCTCAGCAAAGCACCCAAGCACTGAATCATCAGGACTTAAATATGTGCTTAAATACACGCCCTAGAGCCAGGGCTTAGACCAACACAGAGCCTGAGGAGTCCCAGAAAAGCCGGTTAGTTTTCCTCCCCTTTGCCATGCTCTGCCTGAATATTTCATAGTCCTGGGAATTAAGCAGAGATGGCAGGTCCATGTTTGAAGAAAACATCTATTAAAGCAGGGAGGGGGTTATCTCTGGGCAAACACAGCAAGAATGCTGCCTCCCCAGCCCTCCCTAAACCTTTTGTCCAATTTCAAGCTGCTTAGAAGCCTATACCACAAAAAAACAATGTTTCCTTTGCAGAGGACTTCAATGTTGACTGAAAGATACTTCGGGCAGCACTTGGGTAACCCGGTTTGGGAGCGCGGAGTTTGCTGAAGTTCTCAGGAAACCTCTCTCTCCATGTTGTATATTGCAAGGTTGAGACTATACATTTAAAGGGGATCGTATATTTAACAGGCTTCTAGCAGACAGCTGTGTATCTTCTGCTTTGCTGCACAGAAGTGTTATTCTTTCAACAGAACAGCTCCTTTAGTATTTGCCCTTTGTATTTCCCAAGCCATGAAATCCTCTCTCCTGCTTCCCACCACTCTGTATACACAGGACTGTGTTCACAAACATCATGTCATTAGGACACATTATCAGCTCTGCCAGCTCTTAAAACTAATGGAAAAGTGCTTTCCACACAGTTTCCTCTTCTGCTGTGTCAAGGCATACCAGGATGAGAGCCTAGGATATGCCAACAGCCCAAGTGGCAAGTAGTAAATAACTGCCTTTGGGAGGTAGCATCACCCGATAGTTGCATCCAACTAATTAGATCCCGTTCTCCCCGTCTGCCAGTTTAGACAGCCAGCCATGCCAAAAATGGCATTATAAATTCAGTTTATAATTTAATCTTCTCTCTCCCCCTTTAAATTAGGAAGGGCTTTCTTAAATGTCCCAATGATTTTGCTGCACCCCAGCCAACGTGCTGTCCCGGCGTCTCATGCTCCCTCCTGTCACTGGTTTCAAACGTGGCATAGCTAAATAGGGCATGACACATCTCGACATAAACCCGCAGCATATGACCAGAGGCATTGCTATTTTATTTATTTATTTTTAAAGCCATTTTTACTGGACCATTAGTCACACACACATAAATCAGGCGCATTTCTTGTGACTGGGTAGCAGCACAAACAGCAAATTATCTATCCTTGGCTAGCAGTAACTGCTCTTTCTGCCCAAATTTATGCCAAATTGGCTGATCTCCCCACAATTATTTGATTTGTTGAGCTTCTGTGGCTCAAAATACAAGGAATTTAGCGAAATGTAAACTTTTTGTGCATGATGTAAGCCTACTAGCAGGATAGTCCTCTGCTGGATTTCGGTTTGGATGCACTCCAGGTTAACCTCAGAGACCTCTCCAGCTGCTCCAGGAGAAATCCCAAGCCCAATGACATGGTCAGCATCCCCTCTTTGACTTCCCTCAAAATATTTCACCCTCATGCTGACTCCTACATCAAATTGACTGGGAATTCCTGTGATAGCTCCAAAGCTGGACTCTTTCAGAGACTGCTGATCCTACAGAAATATGCTGGGAGGTTTTCCAAGGAGGAGGAATCATGTTTGGAATGAGCTTCTGAAAGGCCTCAAAGAAATGCCAATTTCTGAAGAGCACCCAGCAGCAGCAAAGCTCCTGCTGCACCACTCAGCCTGGTCCCGTCTAGTTTGGGACAGCTGCAAAACTGCCTCCTCTCCCTCCATCCCTCGCTTCTGCTAAAGCTCAGAAATACCCTCGAGGACAGAAAGCACCAGGGGTGCATTTGGAATTTGCTGCAGCAGGCGCAGAAGAGCAAAAGCAGAGCGTGCCCGTTGCGTGCAGCCCGCTTGCCAGCCGAGCTGGTCTGGGGCAGCAAATGGACAGAGTTGTGCAGTAATTGAATGAAGTTATAATACTGCACAGCAATTTTAAATATTTTTCATTCCGAGATAAATTAGGCTTTAATTAAATGGTGTCATTTAATGTACTGGCCAATAGATATTGCAATTGCTGCTGTTTTTTTTTTTTGAGAGGCAGCCTAGCAATAACTACTCATTCGTAAAGTGATAATGATGCTAATTTAACCTGGTGGATGTATTAACTGCCACACTGCTTACTGCATCCCTGGTGAGGACAAAAACAAATGTTCCCTTCGAGCACAGCAGCTGCATTTTATACATCCTCTCATCCCCCTCTCGGCCAAGTCAGCCAGCCCATGGGGCATATACAGCACGTATCCACACACAGCATATATGTGTGGCACGGGGCTGCCTTAAAAAACCCTCTATTTGTCCCAGATTAATTGCAGACATCCCTTTCCCAGTAAAGAAATAAAATAAAAATAAGAAATTAAATGAATGGAGTTGTTTTCTCAGGCTCTCAGCAAACTCAGCACAGAGTTGCAGCAGAAGCTTTGCCATTAGGGCTGCATCAGTACAGCAGGTAGCAGAATTTAGGGCAGCACTTCGTTATATCTCTATTTTAACCAAGTATTCTGCTTTTTCTTTTTTATTTTGCATGCTAAACATTTACTCCGTAAACAGAGCAACTGATGACTTGCGAACATATACATATATATAAATAAAGTTGAGATTCCTGAGGACTGGATTTTGGTAGGTAGCAGCACCCAGGAGGAAAGCAGGACCAAAGCTCACGCAAGGTGCACCCAAAAATAACCCCTTGCTTGGAGCAGCGCGACGCTGTTTACAGCCCCTGCAGAGGAGGAAGGATGGAGAACAGCCCTCACGAGATAATTTTAACAAAGCTCGCATTTTCCTGGCCCTGTAACTCGCTTGCATATTTTAGCTCCTATCTTCTGTTCAGCAGCTAAAAAGAGACTTTCATCCCCGTTTTGGCTGCCGCATCTCGCTTCCCGCTCACGTCCGGCTGCACAATTAGGCGCTATTCTTCCAAGCACCCTCCTTCTGGAAACAGGGGGAAGACTGGGCTCCACGAAAATCCTCGGAGCTCGCCCGTGAAACAGGTGGGTTTTTCTTGCAAACACTGGCTTTATAAGCCCATTACTGTTATGTCTGCGGCGAGGCAGGAATATGAATCAGTGCCGAGGCTAAATTAGCCTTCTGCCCACAGTTCTTCCCAGGAATTCTTATAAACAGAGATATGTTTGTATTAAACAACAAAAAAAAGAGAGAGATTACAAAGAACCATATAAACTCAACTCTGCATTCCCAATTTGAAAAAGAAATGTGTAGAATCAAGAGTGACTTTCTCTTTTAGAGTCCTTTTTCAATAATATGCATATATACATATATATAGCTTTTATATATTCAAGTACTCTTGCTAAATTCCAAGCTATGCAATGTTCACACACATATATAGAGAGTGTGTATACATATACTTTTCATATATGAATATACACTGTTTAGCTTTAACTTTAGCAAAAATCCTTGAAATACTTAGATTATATTTATATATAAGGCCCCTCCCCTAAAAAATCTACATTAAAAAAAAAAGTTCTTAAATTATTTTACTCGTTTTTAGCACAGCTTTCTAAGGACATCCCAAAGAGGAAAAAGAACGTTTTCTTTTTCATTTCGCAAGCAGTCAAATTCAATGGAAACCCTGCTGGCCCAAGGCTCTTTGGCTGCCTTCACACCTTGCAGATGCAGCTGCCCACCGGACAGAGCCACCCCCTTCCTTACAGATAAATTTTCAGCATGCTTTTTGGTCTGAAATCATGCTTTTTGGAGAAATTTTGCGGGGAACCATCATGCCTCATGGTGGGGCTGGTCACGCTGTTGCCCTCTGCACCAGTCCCATAGAGGTCGGCAGCCTCCAGCCCCCAGCAAGGCACTTTCAGGCACTTTCCAAAGACTTTTTTTTTTTTCCAATATTTATTCGGAAAGTGTGGGAGGTGAAAGGTTTCCTTAAGTAGATTTAAAGTGAAAACCATTAGCCGTGCATTGTTCATTCAGTTCCTTTATCCATGACATGAGAACAAAATGATCTGATCTAAGCAAAACTTGTGGTTCCATAGCAACAAAGTGTATATATATATATATATATATATATATATATATATATATATATATACTTTTTTTTTTTGAAGGGATGGGGCTAGAAATACAATGCAAATCAGTGCTTAGGTGTATAACTTGTGAGTACTTTATTTCCTTTGCTCAAGTCAGTTGAAACACTATTAAAATATAATTTAGCTAAATGGTTTCATGGAAGGCAAAAGCAAAAACAACTCTAGTTTAAAAGTCCCCAAATGTCAGAAAGGCTTCTGCAGCTAAGCTGTTAAAAATAACCATGTTGTTTAGCTATTGTACAACACTTCATATTGGTGGATTTAAAAAAACTTCATGAAGGAAATAGATGCATTATCCCTCTTTTAGGGCTGGGAATCTGGAGCCGGAGAAGAGGAGATGGGCTGGCTGCTGGTCTAGGAGTGAGAGGTCCCACCAGAAATGGAGCTGAGGTCTCCTAAGTCCAGCCCAGTGGCCTGACCTGGCCTCTTATGAGAATGGACAGTGCTGCTTAGGAAAACAGCGGGCAAAGATTCCAGAAGTCTTCAAGTAACTTAAGAACTTATATCTCTTTTTCCAAAGTAATTTAGATGTTCCAGGGCTGAGAAGTCATCTTCTCCTCACATGTCTGTGACTGCAAGATGAATCATCGTGAGGCTTAGGTGCCTTCAGGGAGTCAGAGGTGCTGGAGAAGTGCATCTTTCCTGCCTTTATTCTCATACTTTTCACAAGAAATAGCCCAAAACAAGTCACCAATATCCATGCAGATGCCAGCACCGTCGCCTCCCTCCTTTGCAGTTCAAATAATTGCTATTTCCCTTTGGTGATCAAAAGTGAGATCCCCGCGGGGTATAAAGCACCTCGGGTGCCTAAGACGAGGGCTCACCACCAGGCTTCCCAATCCCAGGTCATCACACAGCGCTCCCCGTCACCCGCATTTTGGATGGTGGTGACCATGGCTTGAGCTTGAGACATCGATTTTACAAGGCAGAAAACAAAGAAGAGTTTCTGGTCTGGAAGCTAAAACCTGTGACCTTCAGCACAGCCACCCTGAGCACATGCTGCTGTCCACCTTCTGACATGGGGGCTTTGCTGAAACCAGGAAGGGGCCGGGGAAATTTTATGTGGTTTGGTGAATGGAAAGAATTGGACTATGGTTTTGTGGAGAGCTCGTCTACGAGCTGTACAAACTACTCCAGCAACCCAATTCAGGCTGGCTTCTAACGGGTCAGGTGGAAAGGCTGCAATGATAGGAAAAAAACAGGGAAAAAGGGACTTTGGTGATCACCGGATGATCTTCCTGCAGCAATGTGGGGTTGGCGACACTTGGGTCCTTCCTGCCACTGATTGCTTAACCTGGGCTTCAAGCTTTCCCATGGCAGCAGTTCCTGCTTCACCTTCCCAGGGCTTTGCTGCCCTTTTCCCAAGAGAAACTGCTCCTGACATTCAGTTTAGACACCTTTCCTGCAGTTCAAACCCCTTAGTTCTTTCCCTATCCCAGATGAACTATAACGTGGCAGTGTTATCGCCCAAAATAAAAAATTAAACCCCTGTTATAAATATTAAACAATATACAAATACAGCCTGGCGGTGATAATATGCAATACATTGCTTACATTGCTGCTGATTAATATCGGAGATTAAAATTAACACTCGCATACCATAAGCATCAGCAGGCTTTTAGCATGCAATTAAGCCAAACGATTTCATCAGCACAAAATGTTCCTCTCCTCACAAACGAAACATCATAAAAACAAAGCAGGTTTGAAAATATTGCTGGAATTAAGTTCCTGGTGCAAAAATTGTGGGGAAAAAGTTTTTTCTGCAACGCAAACTTTGCTGCCCCAAACCTGAACCTGCAGGGGTTTGGTGTGAGTCTGGATCCCATCGGCCAGACAGGGAGCATGAGCTCCCAGGGACATGGCCAAAAAGGGGAGCCCAAAGGAGGGAAGCAAAGATGATCCGAGGTCCAAAAAAACCCAGTTAAGAAGGTCTGAAGGAATCAGGAAAAGCAGCAAAATGAGTGAAGTTTGAGGGAAAACTTCTCTGGGCATAAAGAGTAGCTGTGGATTAAAGCGCAGCACGTTGGGGTGAGACTTGAGGAAATCTTTCCAATCACAAGGTTAATTAAGCACGGATATAGATTGTCTCGGGAAGCAACGAGCTCTACATCACTGGAAATCTTTAGGAACAAGTTAGACGTGTGTCGGACTGATGCAGAAAGGACAGTGTCACCTTGGAGCAGGCAACGTGCTCAGTGGCCATCTCTTTTCTCTCATTGCTCTTATTCTTTGCTTTTTAGCCCTCTTGCTCAGTCCTGTTAGGTTCCGTGTTGCATTCAAGTTCCCTGGGAGCTAAGAGGTCCACTAGCTCCTCAGCAGATCCCAGATGCCAACCGGCACCCCTGGGGAACCCAAGAGATGGAACCTCCATCGGGCCATCCTGGTTTGAGAAGTCCCGGCACTGATGGAGCACCAGGATTGGGGTGCAATTCCCTGCAAATCCCATGGCTGATGGCTCCGCAAGAAATCAGAGGAGATACAAAGCAGCGAAGACAAAATGTGGGTGGGTAATTAGGTGAGGACACATGTCCTGGCAGACAACTGCAGCCGTAAAGCAGCCATATGCTCAGCCTCCATACAAGCCTTCCTAGCTGACATCACGAGGGAGGATTTCGGAACATACGCCAGGCCCTTCTGCTTCCCCTGTCCTCACACTTGGTGCCGGGTGTCAAATCCTTACACACAGTTCCCCTCTGCTCTGGCTCTGCTATAGACTCAAAGCGCAGGCAGCTCCAAGGACCTCTTCTCCCAAAGACACCCTAACCACCATGGCAAAGACCTGGGATATTTATCCAGGCGGTGCCTGGAGCATCCTTGCTGTAGCCTCCAGCCAACGGCAGCCACTCAGCGGGAAGCAATTCCCTCCGTGGGCTTATGGCACTGGGAACACTCCCAAAGGACCGCCAGTGAGGGATTCGTATTATAAACCAGTTAGGGATTTGTAAGGAGCAGATCAGAGGAAAAGAAGGGGAAGAGAAATTGCCAACAGGGATTTGTTGGGAATAAATTCCAAAAACTGGCCCCACTGATGGGGGGAAGTTGCCAATGGACAGAGCCTTGTGAATATTTATTGATTGATTGATTGACTGATTGATTGATTTCATAAAGACTTACAGGAAAGTCAGTGAAGATATTGTTTTATTACTATTAATTTTATCACTGCTGTATTGTTGTGCAATGTGTATGCACATGTGTATTTCTCTATACATATCTGCATCATCCCTGGAACATCTGTATTACATTATTCTTACTTCAGCTGTTGCCTTCCATGACTACTATTTGCTGTAAAGTTCATTTAAAAGTCACTTCTTTGGAGTGGTTTTTCTCCCTGGGATGGGTTCCTTGGATTTGCTCCATTCCCAGTTCGGGTCTGGACGTAGGCAATAAGGAAGACAGCGACAGTGGATGTAAAAGGTGGTTCTAACAAGCATTATACCCTCAGTTCTTCATACTACTGTTAAGAGAGGGGGAAAACAGCTTTCCAGATCGGCTTTGGAGCCCACCCCGCTTCACTGATGTGCAGGGAGTCCATGGTAGTGGAAAAGCCACATGCTACTCTGCAAGCACAAAAAAGAAAAGATAAAGCCCTTTTTTTTCTTCTCCTGAAAGCTTTAGCAGAGCAATCAAAATGTCACAACCCCCCCCTTTTAACCAAATTACTCTGAGCAAAATTCAGGGGGAGAAAATAGGGTGCTGAGCTGGTCACCAGCCTGTCAGCAGCCTCCAAGGGACAGAGCAAAACCAGGCAGCCAAGAGCGGCTGTCACGGAGGGGGCCACGAAGGTGCTGCCACAGCTTGGCAAATATCAGCAAGCGAGGTCAAGAGAAGGATAATCCGCTTGGCTGTATTAGGATGCCTCAAAAATCACAGGTCTGGTAACTTCACTTATTTATTGATTTCTCCAAAAGTCGAGCAAGCAGACGTGGTGTTCAGTTGGCACGCGGTGGTGCCAGAACACCTGGTTTTCAGGTGTCTTTCTTCCCCATATCACCTCTTATCCCATCCAAGGCTGGGAGTGGGTCCTGGAGAAGAGCTGCATCCGTTCCTGGGCCAATCTGCCAGGGCAACACGTCCCTCAAAGGCAGTGGTACCCAAGCCCTCCCCACAGGCTGTAGGGCCAGGCTCACCAAAAGACCTAGTTCCAGTGGGGTCTGTTGGTTGTACAGCCCCAAAAGAGGCTAACTGGGAACAAAACTGAGATGTCAAGCGCATCTGAGCATGGAAAGAGGAGCTGGGAACCTCCATGGCCCACCTGGAGCCCAGCGTGGCCCCGCATCACGCTGCTTGCACCAGCAGCATCCAGCAGTGTAAGAGGCACCTCAGAGAGTGTTTGCTAAAAAGCTGGAGGATTAAAAGGAAAAGCCTTCTGTGTCTTTGCTAACAACCTTAATGGAGAAATCCGTGGGTCAGGTGCAGTGGGGGGAAGCCAGGGCAGGTCGCTGAGCTGCTCCGCGCGTGGCATCAAGGGCACCGCGAGCCGCTGGGATGCAGCACTGCGGATGCGGAGAGTGGATTCGCAGACCTGCAGGCGGGAGGATGCGGCTGGGACGCTGCCAGCCCGCGGCTGCTGGCAACATCCGCGCTCTCCTGCGCCCTGCGTCACTGCCCTCCAGCACTTCCCGCTCCGGGATGAGCCCCCATGGAGCTGGCACGCTGGTGACAACCTCATAACTGCACGGATGCTGCTGCAAATGCTCACGGACAGCAACATTCCCGAGAGCATCACGGCCCCAGGTCAGTGCCTCCCTGGATGCTCCCTGCTGCCGCAGACTCGGCTCTGCATCCACATCCCTGCCCTTACAGCTCACAAAAATTACACTCCTGACTTCCAATTGGCCAAAAAAGTGTAAAAGCCCAGGCTGAGACTCCCCTGGGTCTTGCAGGGGTGGCTCGTGCCAGAGAAAAGCCGCGGCCCACGAGAGAAGGCAGCTCTGGAGAAGAGAAGTATTTTCCTAAGCTGCAGCTTAAGTTTCTATAGCTACCAGCAGCGAGCTGGGTTGGGAGGTGCTGCTGCATCCCTCCCGGCACATGGTTTTCAAGTGGAAAAGAAGGAAATGTGACTCATCCAGGAGGCCTTTGACCTCCCTGATTTAAGCATCTTTCCCCTCTCCTCTCCAGCCACGTTGCTGGTGGGACACGTGCACCCTTGGCCAGGTGCTGGTGGTGCTCCCCAAAGCTCGCTGCTCAGTTTGAGGGACTACCTGAAACACAGTTTCCCTATGAAGCTGCAAGCAACTGCAGACAAGGACCCCAAATCAGCTGGGGAGTGAGGTGACAGACTGCTGGACATTGCCCATTCCCGCATGCCTACTTCTAGCCCTGCCAAGGATGCCCCTCCGTGCCCCCTACAAGAATCCTGCAGAAATGCAAACCCTGTCCCACTTATCCTCCCTTTCCCTGTCTCCATAAATTCTTCAGGGATTTGAAATGACCTTGGAAATCACGACAGCAGCCTTGCAACCACCACAGGACATGGGGCTTCCTCCTCCTCCTTTCGTTTTTGACTATCCCCCAAGCTCTTAAGAGCCAATACCCAGCAAGATACCTCAACTGCCTGAACCCTCTGTGCTTGGTAGCTGGGTTGGATCCATGGCCAGGATCCTCCAAGGTAACCAAAAACTTGGGGAAAATCAGGAATTCAGGCACTGAGATCCAGGGACTGTAGCTTGCCTTTGAGCCTGCCATGTAGGGCACGTTATGAACAGCCCTGCTGTTCTGGGGATACAGGACATGCACATACCCATGAGTATGTGGCAGATGTACTTTAAATACCTCTCCTATCTCCTTTCTGATTTTTAAGGGCCTCCAGCCTTCAAAATGCGATCCAGTCAACTTTCCACAAGACACACACATATCTACAGGGATGGCTGCGCCCTGAACGCTTATGAAACAGTCAGATGTGAGGCCCAGCAGGTCAGAGTTTGAGTTCATGCAAACATCCTGAAGATCCGATATTTTCCTAAAGCTTGTCTGAACTTTGTGTGGCCTTCCTTGGCCTGGAAATGTAAGGCAGCCAGTGTTCCTCAAGAGATTATCGGCACTTCATGAATCTAGCAAAGTCTGTAGCATCATGAGGGGAAAATGTTTTTCCTAGAATATTTGGTCCTTGGCTTCACCTGCTGGCCAGGACTAGGGGGGCTCAGCTGTGGGTCATGGTCAAATGCCAGGCTTTGGATGGCCTCCAGATGATCTCCAGTGGGGTGGCCTTCAGAGGTTCCTCCACCCATTCCCTTCATGTGAAACTCCCTTGAGATGCAAGACCCAAGAACCAGAGAAGAAGATTTCTTCAACGAGCAGAAGCCACCGCCCCTAAATTCACATTTGCCATCTCTAAGGCAATGATGACCATGGCTGGGATGTTGGAGGAATGTGCAGAAATGACAAATGCACACGATTATCTGTAACACTGTTATTCTGCCATTTCGGAGATGTCCTGCCCTGATTTAAGGCCCAGTCTGCTAAATACTGTGCACACATATAGTAAAGGATGGTGGCACGGTCTTATCTTCATTATAAAATCTGCCTCCTTCCCGCAGTAGGGATATGAGTCAGATGCTGAGCCTGAACACAGGATTTTGCAGATATTCCCAGTATAACAAACTACTCAGAAACAGTAATGAACGCAGGGATCCTGGTAGACATTTTGCTGTCTGCTGCCTGAGATTACAAGATACTGCATGAAACTAAAATCACTCTGCTTCTTTAACATATCTCAGAAACAACGCAAAGCCCTCTGAGGAGAGTGGTTTAGTTATAAGGTGCTTTACAACCCACACGATTTCTGCAGTTGTTTCTAACAACCAGCTTGCTACTTTTCCTGTTTGTCTGAAATGCCCAAAGATTAACAGTCTCTCTCCTGGGCCTGCAAAATCTCCTTTTACCACTGAAACTAATTATGCTGGTAACCACTAATGCTGCTGCAGGAGAGCTAATGAGTTGCTAGACAGTGGGCGTTTTATCTCCCATGCACAAAAAGCTACACTAATACAATACGCAGGACCAGGAGCAAATTTCTTCAGGCTGACTTACAAAACAGAAAACTGAGGAGGAAGAAAAGTGACTGCTCTGAGATGCTTCTCTCTATCACCTCCATCACTCAGGAAAAAAAGAGAGAAAAAAAAACATGGAAATGTAAATGAAAGGATGCCCTGCTACTTTCACACCCCCAGTGTGCTGTCAGGCTTAATATTGTTAATCCTTCAATGACCATCATCTGGAAAATAGTGTAAGAAAGGCGCTTTCAGAGACGACTCTCCCAGGTCAGAGTTTGGATCTTCCCCTTTTCTCCATCCATCTGTTCGCTGTCCACGTTTCCCTAGAAGATGTGTCATGCATCTTGCACTGCTGCCTTTATTGCTGTTTTTATTACTATCCCGGTCACCATTTCTCAATATTAATATCATAGATGTGCCTTGGAGCTCTAGCATGCTCCCTGACCCCTTCGTGTTTCATATTGCACATATTCACATTATCAGAGATATCCTGCACTAGCCACTGATCCTATCAAGATCCGTCCTTACCCCAGCCACCCTATAGTACAAACTGAGTAAATTCAGTCCTCCTATCCAGAAGAAAGCATTTTCTAAAGGATTCATGAGCTGAACAACCACAACATGCAGCAAACTGGATGGGAAGCAAGGCCTGGAAGTGGGGAGTGAGCCATGTCCTCCACAAGAACAAGACTGGGGACATCGAGGCTCCCTTTGAAGCAGTCTAGGGAAAAAAAAACACTCAAGATTTGTTCCATCCTGAAATGGATATTTCCATTAGGCCCGGCCACTGCACCCATTGCAATGGTTGTCTGCACTGGTGGAGTGATAAGATCTCGGATAGACAACCAGATCCAGAAAAGCAGACAACTCCTAACACTGAAAAGATGCCTCCTCTCTGGTTGGAGAGGCATTATGAGGAAACGTAGGATTTTTTGAAGTTTCTTCTCTCCTCTCTATAAACACAGAGCATGAAGAAGGAGAAGAGCTGGCCCTGTTGGATGTACTTAATGAACAGCCATCACATTGCTCATTACCCCACTGCCCAGAGCTGCAGTGGCCTCAGCTGACCTGAGCTCTGCCGGCTGCGGCTCCTGCTGACAGCGACGGCTCTTGCGAGGAGATACAGGGAAAAGCAGTTGTTCCTGCATCCAGAACAAGGATCCTCAGTCCCCGCTTTGCGAGAAATGAGCAGCATCTTGTCTCTGCATCCCCAAATCCCACAGACCAGGGCTACCCGCTTCTTCAGGCAGCCAGGCCCTTTCCTTGTCCACAAATACTCCTTGTTATGTTCCCACTGCCAAAATGGCCTGAGGTTCTTACTCCCATCTCAGTGCAGAGACTGCAAGGACGTTGGCTGGAATGCAATTGAGCACCTGATCCTCAGTGCTACCAACTACAACACGAGTCAGGACTCCCAGCTTGCTTTTCACCCCCCCCATTCCTAAATGATTCATCAAGGTCCTCGCTCATCGGGACCTTGGTTTGCAAATATTGCCAATACATACATTTTACTTCGAACCTTCCTTCCCGAGAGGTGGATTCAAAGACCACCTCATCCTCACATCACCCTCATGAGCACACACTTCTGGGAGCAGACCCATGCTGGGGGACCCTGCCAAGGCACCCCAGCACAGGGGAGACACCTAAAACTCAGAGGGACTGTCAGACTGAGTCTATGTTCACTACCTCAACATGATGCTAGTGCTTATTTTTCACCACATCTCAACTCCTTTTCACAATGTTTGGTTTCGACCTAGCAAGGTGGGCACCTCGAGGTCCCCTTCAAGCTGAGCATCTCAAGGTCTCATTCGTCTACAAGGTGAAGAGGGGCTTCTTTCCTGGGCAAGTCTTCAGGAGCACAGAGTCACCTACATAGATCCCTAGGAAAGAGCCAGGCCTGAAAACATGGGCAAAGCGGAACCCCCATTGAATTTAATGAAAAAAATTTCTCCAGGACCTCGGTGAACTCAGGGCTTGGCCTGGGAGCAGGAACCAAGTCAGCTGTGTTCCCACAATGGCAAAGACATCTGTGGGAGCAGGTCGGGCTCCGAAGGAAGCAGGAACACGCCGGGATGCACAGACATGCCGGCACGCTTCCAGGCTCCCTTTCCATTCACAAGCATGCTGAATTTGCATTCACACCTACGGTTCATCCCGAATCCTGCCTGCCCAACACAGCAGGCAGTTTTACTGCAGAGCACCAGTTTTCGACCTACGTATTCATGGTGTTAATTACACACGGCAAAAGCAGCATCGTCACCATTGTGGAACAGTCACCACTTGTCTGACTTCCTGCCCAACTCACATAACTCCTTCAAATCCTCCGTGACTAACTTTCTGCACTGTGCAGCCTTTCCTGTCTCTTCTTGCTTTGAGCACAAGAATATTTTTATATTGCATTCTTTGCTGGATCCTTCAAAGGCTTCAGTAACCACATTTCATTTTTTTGTAACCTCCCCTTAACATTGCTGACTGCTCTTGTTACATCTGGGACTTTCAATTGCACAACAATTCCTTCCTAAATGTGTTAGTTCCCTGCACTGGCGCAGAATTCATACCTTGAAATTGTGTCTTCCACATATCAGCACACATTTTTTGTGTCTCCCATGGCCAGAGAGCAACTCTCTACTTCCTAGGAAGAAATTGCTGTCTTAAAAACATCCTTTACGTTGTTATGATCAGTTTTGAACGTAGGGAATAAAGTATATAGTAAGAAAACAGAGGTCAAGATGCTCCAACACCTACACAATCCTGGAAAGCTTCTGGAAGTGGTGGGGAGAGCATTTAGGAGGAAGAGGAGGCTTGAGGGAAAAGTGTTTTCTCCCTGTTTTCTGTCTTCTCCCTTGACTTTCACATGCACACAGCAGCTCCAGCTGCTTCCAGGGTGCTTCTCCTCAGTGATCATACCATCCACACAGGACAAGAAGAAATGCCCAGGAGCCTGAGGTCAGGGCAAGCAGAGCCCAGCTGGGCTGGAGCCCAAAGGTGAGCCTCGAGTAACACGTTTGAGAGAGATTTCCATGTGCGTACACAGGCAAATTCAAGGACTTTATAAACATCAAGGATAAGTACCATTACTCATGTAGACTGGTCCACCCCAAATGCACTTTTGGAGTTTCACGATGGCCAGCTGGGGACTCTGATTTAGGCTATCCACCACTGCAGAGGTCTCTTGAGGTTCCTCAGCTTCCAAGAGGCTATATCTGACCCTGTTCATGGAGTACATTGCTGCACAGAGCAAACCCCAGGGCTGAGTTGCTCCCATCAGGACAGCAGCCACGGAGAAGTCCTCACAGAGAAAGGACGGGAGAAGAAGGAGAGGGAGACCAGGGGTTAAATATTCAGACAATTCATCTCCGACATCAAATCCCTTTCAGGACGAGAAGCCAAAAATCATTTCAAACGAGCAGCTGTAAAGGTCACGAGGGAAATTGCAGTGCTGCAATAATTTCTTAGGCGCAGCAGAGGAGCACGCTCGGAGGAGCAGGTCAGCTGGCACGTCTTCACCCGCATCCGACCTAACAAGAACACCCCTCACCATGCGAGGGTCAAGACCACCAGCTGCAACACCCATGCACTTCACACACAGTTGTGCAGCGTCACTGGGAGCTAACTCGAGTGCCAGGCTGGCAATCGCAGCCAGCAGGTTCTTGCTGCAACATCTTGTGGAGAAATTGCCTCTCCTTTAAAGCATTTCCAAACATGAGAGACTTTGATGCCTCCATGCCGGTATTTATAAATACACTGGAGCAAGCATTCATGCAGATCTTGCTCCAAAGCAATTGCAGTCTGTGTCTTCCCTTTCCTCGTGCCTCTTTTTCTCTCTCCCGTACCTCGAGAGCCAAGTTTCGGCCCTTCCCATCTCCAGGCTGGTTTCCTCCCTACTCCCTTGACTTTCCTCTCATATCTCACAGTTATCACATTCTTCCAGCTCCAGCAGCTCACTTGCAAGACACAGCATTTTTCAGACCACTGTCACGCTCCATAAATCAGCCATTACAGTGAATATTTGATGGCCAAACATCTCCTCCAACTACCACTGGCCCACCAAGAAGGACTCCCTTCCCACCCCTGCATCCAACCTGGCAAAACCTCCTTGGAGATTGGCAAGGGTGGAAGAAGTGGGTGTCATCCCAGGAGAGCCCCTTTTCCAATGGGAGTCTTAAAGCAGCCTGTGTTGTGGCTCATACGGATACCAACGTGGGGAGCACAGGGCTCAGCATCCTCCCTTCAACATGCAGGGACTGACGGACACTGGAACTGCATGAAATGGCTCAGAGAGGATACGCTCAGATTAATGAGCTAACACTCAAACAAATTGGTTTCGGCTACTTCTGGAAAACGCTCTAAAGTTTTCTTATTACTAGTTTGGGCCTGACGAATTACGGCCGCATTCCCCACTCAGCCAGCCCTGAAGAATTCGGGCTGCTTTCCAAAGCTACAAGGTGCGTATGCGGTTAGGTCTCCTCCCTACGTGTGTGCTTGTCAACCCACTTCAAGCATATCTGACAGGGAGGAGAATGCCTCAAATTAATGGGACATTAATCAGATGTAAATGCAGGTAAAAGGAATTTCCTGTTCTTATTTGCACAGTGCCTAATCTTTTTCTCAGGACTTGGTCATGAGCCCTGAGCAGTTGAGCATCTCACTTTAACTTGTCAAATAGGTTTCCTACTTTTTCATTTCTGATATTACTTTTCTATTTGTCCATAGGAGTGGGCTGAAGAGAATACCTGCAGGTGGGATAACATACAGCATCACCAGTGTCTTGCCTGTGGTGGGACAGCACAAAATCCTGCAAGTGAAGGACATTCCCTCAGCGAAAGACACAAGCAGCAGCATCTTTGCACTATGAGACACTGGAGAACATGAGCCCACTGAAGAACATGAGCCCACTGACAGGGCAAAGCAAACCAGGCATTGCAAGGTGATGGACTCACTTGGCCGAAATGCTCCTGAACATGTCAGCAAGCACCAAGCACTTGAAAATCCGGCCCTGCAGTGTCCTGAAAATCTTGTTGATTACATTAGACATTGTACGACCAAGGGAATCTGCAGCAGCCGTGGCCTCGGGCAATTCCCAGCCTTGCGCAAGGAGCAGCAAGCGGCAACGCTGGGCAGGGTGGAGGGGAGCCACGCGGGTGGAGGCGGGTGCCAAAGTTAGCAATCGCCTTCGTCATGTAAATAAGAAGCCAGTGCTTTCCCTGCCAACACCACTGCTGCCAGAGCCAAGTGATTTCCAGCAGCAGAACCGGATTTCAGTAAAGGATGGAGAGGAAGAAAGCAGCGCTACGAGCTTCTCTGAGATGCCTTGTGTGGTGCAAGGTTGACCTTAGAGGGGCTCTGGGCACAGGAGCAAGGCTGGGATGGCTAAGGCTGTAGGTTCAACCTCAGAGTAGGGTTTTCCCACCAGAAGAGCAGGGAGGGGATGTTGGAAAGAAGAAATAAACGCGTTTGTGGGGCATTTTGAGAGGCCAACAGGAGCAGCAGAAGGACAGGGTGGACAGGAGGGCAGCAGGAGCAACCTGACCAGCAGGCTCCTGGCCAGTAAAGGTGATGAGAATTGGAAGAAAGGTGAGAAGTCTCATCAGGTCAATGAGCAGGACGCTGTGGTGCTGCTCCTCCATCTCTAGCTACAGTGAAGAGTGCTAGAAAGCAACGGAGGTCCCAAGAACCACCATGGGGGATGTACTGCTCTCTGCACAGTTGCTCTCCTCCGAGGCAGGACCCAAGGCAACCAGCTTGTCCTTGAGGTCTGGTTGTCCACCTTGCACCAACGCTCACCAGGGACGAGTGTGCAGGGACGTTTCACACACCCCCTTTCCATGGGCTTCACTGGGAGCACAAGGTGCAAGTCAGTGGGGGATCAGCTGCCAATCCCTTCCCTGGGTCACATCAGACAACTGAAATCTCCACTAAGAGTGGAGCAGGGACTGGAATCCAGGCTTTCCCAGCTCTTACTTCATACCCTAACCGCTGCTCTTCCTCCTGCTTCCCGTTGCAGCTGGCACTAGGATCAAAGCACAGTTGGCTCTGGGCACTGACACCGTCCCAAGCCGTGCAGCAGAGCAGAGATCCCGTGTGGCGTGGGTGGCCCTGCTCTGATCCAACGCAGTGTTGGCATCTTCTTGCTTTCCCTGCTTACGCCCTCCCACAAACAGCCAAAGCTCCTACCCAGATCCCGAATCTCATTGCCTGGGAAAACTAAAACACAAGCAGAAACTCCTTGTATGCCGAAGATGCTGTGCTCCAGCTGGCAAGTCCCACTTTCCCAGACTTTCTTTGCATGAGAAGGAACAGAAGCCTCCCCACCACAGAGAGAGGAGTCCTCTGCTTTTCCTTACAAAGAGAAGAATTGGGATCACTGCACGACAGCCCTTGGCGGCTCCAAGGTTGTTCCTGCTAGCTGGAAAAGCCACAACAACCCAGTCCTCCAGCCCTCGCTTTGCAAAGCTTTTCTGCTGAGCTGGCTGCGCTGGGGACATTGCACAGCAGCCGCTGGCGTCATGGGACAGATGCCACCATGTGGACCCAACTACAGCATCCAGGTCCCACTCCACGCTGTCCCGCAGGTTGTCCTCTGCTCCTACTGCGCCACATCCCTTGCTCAAGCAGGGTCACATTTGGTGGCTCTGAGAGGACAGACATGTCACCGGCCCTCCCAGAAGGCAGCAGGAAGACAGGGACATTTTGCCACACTCCCAAAGCAAACGTCATGAAAACCGGTGCTTTCTAGTGTATTAACCTTGATAAATGAGCATCCTTGAATGTAACACAGCCTTGAAAATTTCTAAGGGGTCTTTTCCCTCCATTCATTCCTGACTCTCTCTCTGTGAGCTCCTGTTTTCCTGTAGCTCCAGAGCCAGGTCCCATGCTCTTCACTTTATGCCAAGGGAAGGGACCTCCTTACAGCTTCACCCACCAAGAGCTATGCATGAATCTCCTTCATTACCCAAAGCTCTCGCCAGCTTTATCTCATTAGGGATAAATGAGATAACCACCTGATTTCAGAAAAAAAAGCAGGATTTTTTTTTCACTTTGTGGTCACAGTCCAAGAGGCTGCAGCTCTGGGAACAGCCCCTGAACTTGCAGACCTGAGCAGAGGGCTTCCCTAGCAGGAGCTCACGTTACGGCCCAGCAAACGGAAATGCTTGGGTCTGTTTTTTTGCCTTGCAAAAGTACATGGAGATGCATTCATGGAGTTGGTGCCAGCACAGGAGAGCGTCTGCTTTAAGGAGCCAAAGAGCAGAACGGGGAACAGAAGTGCCTGGAGGGAAACGGGCTCGTTCCAAGTCACAGCACAGCCTGGGGACATGGAGCCGGGTCCCCTGACTGCCAGCCCAGAGACTCATTTGGGCTTGGGGCCTCTTCTGAGTTTTCTCCCTTGGTGGGTCGCATAAGCCAACGTCGCTGCTGTCTTCACCCCTCAGCAGGACGAGGGCGGTTCAAGTCCTGGCACCCGGTCAGGTCGAAGGTCCTCCCCAGCACAGACACAGCGGGCTCGCTGTCTCCTCCAGAGTTATATTTGCTCTTCCTTTCTTTGCTGTTTTCCTTAAGCTTAAGCTAAAATAAGTTGTCCCAGACTGAAAAAAAAAAGAAAAAGGAGCATGTTTTGCTCCCAGTGTTCCCAGTGTCTGGATAAACATATCACTTCCCAAGCCTTGAATAGAGCTGATGGGATGAGGCCACTGGGAGCTCATCAAGAGCACAGAGTTTCAAAGGCTACTGAGAACAGCAAAAGTGATGGGGCTCTATTCGCCTCCTGTATCAGCTCCACTAAGTCAACACAAGAGGACCTCTTGGACCCACCTGTGCTACCCAGCTTGGAAAATCACTCTCCATCCTGCTCTTGAGCTCACCCAGTGCTTCTCATTGCCAACACGGCTGTAATTAGCACAGAACTCCTCTTGCAAACAGCTGCCGACTGGAGCTGTCTATTTTCTTGACGCAAAACAGCATTTGTGTGCGAATGTGTCATTTGGTGAGAGCAGAGCTGCAATGCTGGGATTTTGCTCAGTTAGGTTTCTTTCAACCTTAGTTTACCTCTCCCCCATATTAAATGAATTGCCTAAATTTCAGTCCAGAAAGTGCTGAAATCTCATCTTTCCTGGTTGTGGGTCCACTGAAGAATCAGAGAGAGAGCAGGCTGGAGGTCTTCTGGAGATCCTTTCGGAAGCATCCTGAGGACACAAGCAGAGGAGATGACCCTAATCATCTCTTGAGGGTGGGCAGGCAGAAGAGGAGCCCATTTGGCCCGGCTCAGCATCTCCTGAAGGATGAAGAGGAGCCACCTGCACCATCCTCCACAGGGAGCCTGGCCCTGGCACCGAGTCCCATCTGCCCAGGCAGAGCAGAGATGCTGTTGCGCCCGTATCCACCTGCTAGATGTTGGCTAATGGCTGGGCTTGATGATCTTGAAGGTCTTTTCCAACCACGATGGCTCTGTGATAATGACCCTGTGTGCTGCCCACCTTCTCCTAACGACACCGGTGCTAACGAGGCGCACACCTCCCGCTTCTCCTGCGCACGAGCGGCCCTTTCCGCTCATGGCAGGGAACGGGAGCAGGAGCACATTCCTCTCGCTCCGGACAGCGTGGCACACAGCGAGCCGGCTGCATTTTGGCACGGGTCCTTCCTCAGCCGTGGGCGTCTCCAGGCATCCGAGCGGGATGGGAACATTTGCACATGCTGCCTGTGCTCAGCTGGGAGCGCAGGGAAGATGCTCTCCTTGGGCTGCAGCCATTTCACAGAAGGGGTCGGCTGCTTTATTTTTGTGAAATTCTGCATCCAGCTTTGCCTTGCCTTCCTTCTCCCTGCTCCAGAACACACCACAGGGTTTCTCGACTAAAGCTATTATCCCACCTGACCAAAACAGTGGATATTCTACATGAGAAGATAGCAAAGATAAGCATGGTCAGCCGCAGCAGCCACCCAAGGTGTTACTTCCTTTACAATTTTGCTTGTGCAAAACAACATCAAGGTAGCAAATAGAGCTTCACCCCCATGAACATCTTAGGAAAAAGAAACCCTGCTCTGCGAACCAGGATTTGGCATAATTCACCCATTAAGCCTCTCCTGCACTGTCTCACCTCCAAGCTCTTTCCAGGTAATGCCTTGTATTTTGGATCCTTTCTTGTATTTTTAGCCTCGTGGCATCATTTCATCACACAAAGCCAGGGAACTATGAGCCTTTATCGTGTCTCACCTGCAAGTTTGCAGGATTCGAGGGACAGTTTAGCAAACTGGTATATTTTGCACTTCAAAGCAAGCTTGTTTTCATCAAAAGATCACAGAGTATTATACAAAGCAGTTTGGTACATCCCCCCCCTCTTTTCAAATGTGAAAAATGAGGCAAAAAAAAAAAAATCCCTGAGTCACTGACACAGGCAGCCTGTGGAAGAGCAGAGTGGAAAGGTCTCCTGCATTGTGGTGTCACCATCCCAAGGCTACGGTGGGATACGGCCACAAACTCAACCTTGCCATGACGGTGCGTGGTTGGCTCATGCGAGCAACAATCCTTCATGGGCAAGAAGAAAAACAGCACCTTTACAAAATGCACAGAGCACATACATGAAAGAAAGAGATCCGGTCTCCTCCTGTCCCATTCTGACACCTCTGCATGTCCACTGGGCTGGAAGGGTTGAGCTGAGCTTGTGGCCATGGGGAGACCTTGTGTCACCATGATTAACCAAGTACCACCAAGAGGCTAAGCTGGTTGACAGAGCCAGAGCTTAAATAACTCATTTTGGGCTGAACATGATGGACAGCGGCGTTGGAAGCACATAGGAATGTCAGGCCACCACAAGGGGCCAGATCCAGGTCTCCAGATCCCGCTGTCCTGCATCCAGGACCAGGACCAGGAACCACTGCTCAGTTTGCAGCTGAGCACACACGTGACATTCACATACAGCAGCATCTTGTCCCCAAAATGTGCAAGGTGTCTTCAGCAAAGGGGAGCCAGGAGAAAAAGGCCAGAGGAGATATATGCAGGGAGAAAAAGACAAAGGAGATATATGCAGGGAGAAAAAGTATCCCTCTTGCATCTCCCCCTTGGCAGAGCCATGCGAAATCCACAGCTTTGACTGCAGATACTGCGAAAACATCTGCAGTGCAACATCTGCACTCCACGATGAAGAGGGTGCATGAGCTGCTGGCTGCAGTTATCGGTGCCGTGGAAGGCACCTAGCATCTAGAGGGCTATAAACAGGCCTTGCACCTCCTGCCCTTTCCCTGGCCTGGTGCTCCAGGAGCAGAGCGAACCCAGCTTCCTTAGAAGCAGAAACAGGGCAGCTCTTCGCATGGGCAGGCAGAAATATTGCAAATATTGATGCAGTTCTACCCCTGAAACAGGTTTTGAATGGCATCTCCATTCCCCGCCTTTCTGCTCCATCCCTTTTCATCCCTGCTGACTGCACTGTCGTGAACCAAGACCATCCCCACACAACACAAATGCTCCCAGAGCCAGAAGCAATGGACAAGGTCTGAACAGAAACGTTGTTTCTGCTACCAGCTCAAAGGTTTAGAGATGATAGACCTCACTTTTTAGGGTGCACAAGGCTGGGATATGGCACAGAATGAAAATGCATATTCAGAAGCGCCGCACACAGTAAGGCTGAGCCAGAGAGCTGAGCCGGGATGGCAAAAAAATATGAGAGACAGGGAAAAGTCACATAGCCCTTAAATGGCAAGCAGGGAGGCTGACAGACGGCTCTGCCAGCGGGCTCAAAGCAAGGATTTCGTGGTGGAAAAGACCCTAAATGGGAAGCGCCTTTGATGCAAGTGCCCTGCCTTAGCTGGGAGAGAAATGCCTTCTCCATGCTGTGATCCTCCTGGGAATGGGTGAGGAATAAAGGGATGCAGCAATGGCTGTATTTCACCCAGGTGCTGCCTTGAAAACCTGTAGAAAACCTGATCTACCTGCAGCCACAGCAGGATTTGCCTGCCAGGAGCAGAGTCTGAACCGGTCTGAGATTCACAGTACCCTGGGTCCACACTGGCCAGCTCCTGCCCAGCCTAACGTCTGCATTGAGAAAAGAGGGAGAAGGTGCCCTTGCTACAGCCCATGTCTTTTGTTGCTCCAAGAACACCTTTTCTGGAGGCTTCTTTTCTTTTTATCTGGCCCCTTCATGCTGGTGCTGTGTTTTCCTCCTGCCAAGTGTCCCAGAAATGCAAATCTGTGCAGAACGTTAACAGATCCTGCAAATCCTCCTGCCTGCTTTATGCCATGCAACCAGAGGAAATCAGTGCTCATTTTTGGCAGATATTAGAAGAAGCATTTGTGGGATAAGGACGATCACCTTGCCCTGCCTGTAGCTTCTTCCACCTCCCTCTGGAACACTTTTCCTGCCTCCTTTGCAAAGTTTCCTTGCTTTCTGCAGTTCGTATTCTTGGCCCAAAACCAAATGTCCAGCCTGGCTGGGGGCTGTTGTATCCTTGGGTGGCAGTTGTCCTCCCACCCCACATGGCGCCAGTGCCAAGCAAAGCCGCCCGATGCTCCTAAGCCTGCTCTGGTGTTTATGTATTTGCTGTTCTCGTCTGAGAGCCAGTTTTGCTTGAACAGCACTGATCAGACAGGAGATAGGCTCCCAGGGCTACAGGCTCCATGAGGTTTTCCTGGAAAACAGTGAAATGCATCTGTTTGTTGACACAGTGACTGAGGCCAAGTTTGGCTTTTGGGTCCTCTCCATTGGAAGGCGTCATGTCCCAGCCTGGCTCCTCCTGTCCACCCTCTGCTGTCCCCAGCCTGGGCGCCAGTGGAACATTGTCCCAAGGGCCAGAGGGGTTTCCTCTGCACTGGTCACCCTGGTGTGTGTCACCATATGCCAGGGGACCGGTAGGGTTTGTGCGGTGGCTTCCTGAGGACCACCTTGGTGCTGCACAAAGCAGGACAGAACACACATAGTCTCCAGCAACTTGTTGGTTTGGGGATTTTTTTGTTTTTGTTTTTTTGTTTGTTTTCGGGGGTTTTTTGGGTTTTTTTTTTTTTTTTTTTTTTTTTGGTTTTAGGGGGTATTCTTGTGCTTGTGGAGACTCGTTTTCTCCAGCCGTGAGCCACATCCATACCTGCCATCCTGCTTTTCCATTCAACCCACTCTCAAATTTGCTCCGTTTCCCTGTTATCAGCCTCCTCTTCATGAAAATATTGGAGGGTTTCCAGCCCAGATCAGGAAGGTTTCCTGAGGCCCAAAGACCATTCCTGCCCAAGGATTGCTGGATGGGGCTGGATGGGGCCCATGTCCCTATGCCCTTGTCATCATCCCCCTTTTGTGGAGCTGAACAGACACCAGCTTCCAACCAGTGCCTCAAGTAACCTCAGAGGTTATTTAAAGACCTTTCCAGCTACCAAGCAAAGTTTGCCAGTAAGAATGCTGTAGGTTCAATTTGTTTTGTCTGAACCCATAAGTCTGAGAGCAGGGAGATCAGATTAAAACATTCCAGTTTTGAGGCCTATTTCTCATAAACGCTTAAAACCCCTTTTCCTTCAGCCTAACCCATTCCAACACATTTGTTACTAGGCTGAGATCCAGCAGAGAGTTTTATTTGCAGTGCCAACAGCAAATTTTTACGACCGCAAAATAAACTTTGAAATACGATATGTTTAGATAAGCGATGGGAATGCTAAGAGACTCTTAGAGAATTGAATCAAGAGGTGTGAACAGCTCTGCTCAAAGGACATTCAAGAGTAATGACAACAGGGCTGTGCTGCAGGTTCCAGGAGGAAATATGCTGTAGGCAACAGTCAGCAGAGCGTAATAGCGGGTGTGAATTACAGCCCTGCAACCTGGGCTATAATGGAGATGCATTAAGATCAGCGGAGTCCTGCATGAAGGACAAGGTCCCAAGGAGGTCCCAGAGGCAAATGCCCCAAATTTGCCTCCCAAGGGCTTTCCCAGAGGTGCCAAGCGACACAATCAGCTGCACCATGGCTGCTTCCTGCCCTAGAGGGAGATAAATCTCCTTCTCTGTGTCAAAGCAGCTTTAGGTGGTTTATTTGTTTGTTTGCTTGCTTGTTTTTACTATTTCTCTAAGTATTTCAGTGCTTCCAGAGGATGTTCTCAACCTACCTCCTGCCTTTGACCTGCTCATCACTCCTGCCGATGTTCCTACCACCACGGTGGCCAGCGCTTGGGTGAGATCAGCTCCTGGGTGAAGAATTGCTGCTTGGAGGTAAAACCAAGGAACTGAGACACTTTCTGCTCCTGGCTATCTGCAGAACGTGTGCCCTGCATGCCAGCATGGAGTGGGTACAAAATCTCGAACAACATGAACATAAGATACACTAATACCAAATAAATGCTGAAGATGATAGTTGTGCGTGTAGAAATGCTCAAAATCTGCCAAAACAGGACTTCCAGGTGGAAACTGGAAGACAAACGGTTCCCCTCATCTCACGCTGGGAAATGCCCCGGTGACCTGGCCTTGGGGATACTTTTTGACTACTCATGGCTAAATTGCAGGCACATGAGAGCCCCAGGCCCAGCTATTGCATTTGTCCCCCCGGGGAGCAGAGGACGCTGCAGCTCGTGTCTTCAATCACGCCAGAACTGTCCACCCCCATCTCTGCTCCCCTCCCGTGGGGACCGGGGCCGCAGACTTCATCTCCGAAAACCAGCTGAGCAACCCAGGACCGAGGGGAATCTGCTGCCGACCGCCTTTTCTGCCAGAAGGGCCGAGCTCAGCTGTGCGTTAGGGTGAGTTAATGGGCGCGAGGTCCTGCAGGAGACCCCGCAGGGCTCCCCATCGCGTGCCCAGGGCTCCCACGGCCACCAGAGCACAAACAACACGGACTCCAATTAATGGAGACAAAGCAGCGCGAGCGGCTGTTCGTCTTGCCCGGGATAGCGAGGGAACCCCTGGCAGATGCCGGCCACCTGGAAGGCGCTCGGATGCTGCAGAGCCAGCAGATGTTCAGCTCTGCTGCTCCATCCTCTCGCCCCGATGGTGTCCGGCTGTTATTTTGGGGGGAGTGACATTATTTTTAATTGTGTGGGATTCCTTGGGAAGGAGCTCACGTGTGTATCGGTGTGCGTGTGTGTGACATTGCATCTGTCCTGCTCAGGGCACATGATCCCGTATCCCAAGCCTCGTGCTGATGTTCACTCCCTAGGTTCAAAGGGAGCCAAACCCGAAGCTTGGGCCTTCTCTCTATTTTTATAGCAGTCTCTCCCTTCCAGCAAGAACCAGACAAACAACCCATAGAAATGCCCCAAAAAAAAGAGTGTGGAGGACAAAAATAAATCCCCAGACTATGGTTAGAGGGGCTGGACTTGGCCAAGGCCGCCTGGGATGCAAAACAAGCGTGTTGTTTTGCTTTTAAAATAACTCCCCTGGCCAGGCAAGGAGCACCGTGGCACAGGTTGGGACAACCTTGGCCAACCTCAGCGTTCCAGAGAGCAAAAATGTCCAGGGAGCTGCACAGAAGAGCTCCCTTCCTCCCCTTCCGCGTCCTCCGCTTTCGGTCGAGTCTGCATCTGGATGCGCCAGAAATAGCTGCGGAAATCCTGTTTTTGCCCAATTTCAACCACGCACGGGCCGGGCTGGGGCACAGCCACAGGACACGTGGTGGCTTCGCGGTGATGAGACCCTTAAGGGCTGGCTCAGCCTGCTGTCCATTGCCACCGTGTTTTGGGGTGACCCTGGCATGTCACCTAATCCACAACGCAGTCCCCATCCCTCCTGCACCTTTTCAGCAGGGAAAATTTGGTGGGATGAGAGTGAATAAACACAAATAAGCATCAGAATAACTAAAAGAGGCATCCCGGTGAGATCAAGTTCCTACCAAATCCTCCAAATCCATCTGCTCTTGGTCTCCCATATGCAATCCAGCCCCAGCACTTCTGTATCACTGTCAGTTCTTAAGAAATTCATGTGGCCCTTAGTAGTCAAAATAATGGAATTGCCTCCTAATGGGAGCTTTTCCTCACAGGATAAAGTACACCTGAGGGCCGCTGATGTAATTCTGCCCCACTAAGCTGATTAAATGCAGAGGAGTTAGAGCCTTTCATAATTTTATTGCATTAGATACCAGAGATGGAGTGAACAGAAATGACCAGGCACCTAAGGAGGTAAAAATTTGTGTCTGCAGATTTTAAAGCCTGTAAATCAAATTTGGCCAATAAAGGTAGGTGTCTGCGAGAACAAATCTAATATTCACACTGTCTGTTGGACAATATGGACAAACTTTTGCTGTCGCTACTGTGCAATGTTGAAAGGAGGCTCCTGCGAAGGTCAAATCGAAATTTGCTGGCGTATTTGGACAAATATTTGTGAGCCGTTTCCCCCATTATTCTCCCGGCTTTGCATACAGCCCGTATGGCTGGAAAGCCGGGTCTGCTTCCGAGTGTCCCTAGGGATTGTGACTGCCTAAGAGCAGCCAGAGAGAGAAATTAAGAAGCTGCCTATTCCAACGCATTTTCTGCAAACAAAAGTTTATTTGCTATATATAGATAAATGCTGTCAGTGGGCTAATTTGGAAGCACTGTTGATTACCCATTGTAATGAGGCCTATTACATAATTAAAAGAGTTTTCTCCTAACTGTGCTTTCGTGCTAATTAACATTTTATACCATCTACAATGGACACTCTGGGCCACATCAAGGACATTATTATGCAATTTTATCCTAAGAGCAGTCTATGAATTATTAATTACTATTAAATCTGTTGATTAAAGGGTAATTTGTAAGCAAGCCAATCTCGGCTTGGAACATGCTTCACCCTTAAGTGTTCCCCTGAAATATGCTCCAAAATAACATGGGCTAAACAAAAGGTAGACGCTTGAGAGCATGTGATATAGCAGAGTGGATCATTTATTTATGAGAACCTCTGACGTTTTCCAAGAAAATCCAGTTGTTGACATTATAATTAAATACCTTCTTCTAAAAATGCTCTGTCAAGCCCCAGCAGGATTGAGGAAGCAAAAGCAATACATGTTCCTGGTGCTTTAAGTAAAACAACAACAGAAATGCAGGATGCAAATTTACCACGAACTGGAAGTTCATTCAGATCAGAAGCAATCCCGAGGCTGGGGATGAACCCAGCAGGAGCTGGCAGGGATCAGAGAATATTTAAAGAATATTTTCTGGAGCAGCGCTCTAGAAATGGAAAGCAAAATATATATTATGTATACTGTGTGTATGTGTGTATATCAGGACTGATATATGAACATAGGTGGCCCCAAGCACCCCAAAAAAAGGACCAAAATAGGAAAATGGAGCAAGTCACCTTGAAAAGTCGCGCTGGGGGCTCCTGCGGAGACGAGGCAGCCTGCAGGCCGGGCGCGCAGCGCTGCGCAGCCACCGTGAAATGGAGACTCGTAAATCACCCGCGCCGGGGCCGGCACCGTCGCGGGTTTCCAAGGGGAGCGCGCGGCCCCGCTGCCCCCGCGCCAGCCCCAGCAGCCGCTGCGGCCCCTTCCTGCGAGGCGGCCGCGCGGCCGCAGCTCGTCCCGGGGGCGGGAATGTCATCATAGCAATAGCATTAGCAATAGTAATCACAATAGTGGTGATAATAATGGAATAACAGTAATAGAATACTAATAGAATACAAATAGCAATAGTAGAAAGGCCTGGTAGCCTCATTGGAGCTACCTGAAGCCCAGTCCCTGCATCACACACATTGGGTGCAGGCAGGCCAGGGCTGCTGTTTCTGTTCTGAATGTCCCCTGGAAAACCTACCTGCAGCCGCCTTGTTTGCCTGCCTGATCAAAATTAGGAAAATGGGCCAAGGGAACAGCCCGTTGCAAGGCCATGCTGACCATCCGGCCACCGCAGGCAGGAGCGCACGACGCTCAAAGAACCATGGAAGATGCGGACAAGATGTCCTGGATGGAAAGGGGGTTTCTGGAGGACAACGGCGGGCCCACGCCACTTGTCTCTTGCAAGAGACTCGGTGCACCCCGTAACGCTGAAAAGCTCCCATGTGCTGGTTCAAGCGGCTCCAGCAGCCAAGGTCTTCCCCTATGCAGTCTTGGCCTCCAGCCTGACCCGTTAACCCCTCCGGGCCACACTAAAATGATGAACCTGCAGCCCCATTAGCAGTTACCCTCCCTCCAAGAGAAGCGCGCAGAGAGCCTAATTGCTGCAAGCCGTAGACCCTTGGATACAGCAGTAATTAATGACAGCAGCCCGCGGCTGCAGGGAGACCCAGCTCTGTTTGCATTAGCCTTTTTACATAATGTTTTTTCTCCTTTTGCCTTCTCTAATTATTCTGGAAGACATAATGAAGAGCTGCTTTCAGTAACGCGAATATTAAGGCAGGCAGTTCCCTGATCTTATGGCTGGGAGGTTTTTCTTTGCAAGGCTCCCGACACTTCTGAAGGAGAAGGAGTAGAGCAAAGGGGCGATAGCACCATCGCCTTGCCCTGTGTGTAGTTCTCCTGCCTTCAGCAAGGCGTTTTGCACTGTGCATTAGTAGACAGCTCACATGAATCCGTGACAACTCAAGGCAGGAGGCACCAGTGATGCCCATTCCCCCAAGGCTGGAGAGTTTTCTTTGGTCCCCAGCACCTGCAATCCCGCTGCAAAGTGAAAACAAGCAGATGCTTCCCAAAATTAAAGGGTGTTCCTGTACACCTGCCAAATGCCACGCCAATATCTGTGATTTCTTCATCGATATTTGGAGCTGTTCTCCCAGCTGTGGCATCTGGAGTCATGTGAAGATGGTACCTTCCCCTTGAAGCCATCTGTGGCTATCAGGACAGCAGAGGACATGTGTGAGAGCATGAGCTGAACGCACCCAAAAGCTCCAACAACAGAAGAAGAAAAGCACCTTGGTGGCTACTTTTTTCTAAGACTTTAAAAGCAGTTTCTCAGCTGGCTAATTTCTGCCGTGTAACCACAAGAAAGCAGAAAGCATCGCGGTCACCTGTTCACCACCCACTGTAACTCCATGATTTCTGCTCCTGGCTGACCCCCCATTTATTTTTAATGATACCAGCCATGAAAATGAGGCGACAGACTCCTCTCCCATCTTGGTAAGTTTTGTTGTGGTTAGAAGTCATGCTGTATTTCCTCCTTCTAACAGACGGTGCCGTGGACTTTTTGACCCGGGCCATTGGCAGAAAGCCAGATCATCGTACAGGCTACAGCACATTCAATGAAAAAAAATATTAAATGTTTCACATACGAAAGCCTATAAATATCCAAGCAATTTACTGGAGATTTACCACTCTCCATTTGTCTGATCTCAACACTGGTGCTCCAAGTTCAGCCCAGAGCCAAATTAATACACAGCGGTAGCTCTGCATGTCAATTAGAGGGAGAAGGTTATTCTCTGGCCTGACCTCTGAGATCAAGTGCTAATGCACTACAGAAAAATGCAGTGATTTATCATCCAAACTCCAGCAAAGTCCACTTTTTCCTAGGAGAGGGCTTGCAATAACTTACTTGATACCATCAGTCATTTCTTGGCAACCTTCTCAGAGGCTTTCGTGGTGATACGGCCAAGCGCTGCAGGAGCAGGCAGAGCGTTCAGACCCAGATGCTGATTTGACCCAACATGTAGGAGCTTGGACCTCAGGCATGGAGCAAGTCCCAACCATGGTAGGGGCTGTACAGAGCAGGAGACCTTGCTCTGGAGGTTTGGTGATTGGAGGTAATGTTGGACTTTGGTGGTGGTACAATAAATGTTCCAGTTCTTCTGCTGCTGGGTGGGCCAAGGAAGAGAGAACTCATGAAGAATTATAGCTGCAAATGGTCCAAAGGCAATTTTTAAAGCCATTACCCTGCCTTGTGCCATGGGTGTTGGAAACTGCAACATTTGATCTTTGATCTATCTTTCTCAGGTCACCAGTCCTTCAAGAAGTCCTATGTGCCCACCCCACAGACAGGAATGGAGGCCCAAACCTCATCTCATTTGGCCTAGAGGTGGTCCGGGTCTCATCACATGCCAACCCCAGGACTCGAGCAGAACGGATGGCACAGGCCAAGGATCCCCCACAGGCCAGGGATCCCCCAAATCTTCTGTGTTGGGGCCCTCTGGACACTCCAGAAACACATTGACTTGAGCTAAGGCCACCTCACCAGGCACGTGCCCTCCCCAGACCTCAGATCTGCCAAAAACTCCAGAGACTCCAGAGAGCCTCCCCTAGACTCAACAACCACCACCCCATGCTGATAGCAGCCCGGTGTCCCCTCCCTGTTGTATAACGTGAGCTGGGAAAGATGCCAAAAGCATGGAAAATATTTTCAAATACCTGCCACAGCCCAAGAATTCCCAGAGGGAAACAACTCATGAGCTCCACTGAAGCACAGGGGCTTCTCACAGTGCTAGGAAGCAATTTAGCCTGGGGAAAAGGACCTTTTCCGAAGAGAGAGAAGGTTCCTGCAGCAGGTGGCAGGGCAGCACATGCCCCTTGGCCCTAGGTGCCATGTGTCCCTCCAGGTGCTCCGCCAAGGTGGCCCCGAGCCTCGTTTGCCTTTTTATTCCAATTGCAAATTCATCTGCTTAGTCTGCAAATCCCCAGAGCCTCATTTGTCCAATTAGTGTTTGCTGAGTCTCTCGCTGCCGGCAAATTATAGGCTCTTCCATGCACTATTGCATTACCCAAAAGAGAATGACTTGGCAGCTAAGAGCCAGGGCTATTTACTGCCACAAGGAATTGCAAGGAGAAGACACATCTCCTGGGCTTTAACCAGCCCTGACATAAACCCTCCTGGACCAGGAGTCCACACAGGTGACCCCACGTGAGGACACCGGGTCATTCCAGGACTGGTCGGATGCTCTGGGGGCTTGGATTTGAGCAGCACCTGCCGCATGCGCCCAAATCCAGTGGTTTCATGGACAAGGAGCTTTAATTTCACCCTGTTTCTCCCTCCTTCCTCTGCGCCGCGTTGCAGCTCGCTGTTGGTGGGAGCTATTCTGGAGCCTCCGGCCAGACCTTCTGCAGAAGAATAAATCACTTGAGTGGGCTCAGAAACACTCTCAAGCATTCAAAGAATGAGGACAAGTTCTTGGCAAAATAAAAGTTCTCTTTGTTTTTTTTTTTTCATCCCAAGGAAAAATCAATTGCACCCATGCACTACCACGGACTTGGAAAATTTGGGCTTCAGGCCCCTAACACAGCCTCGGGGCACCCACATCTTGCTGGAGACCCTGCACCTCTGTGGACTGGGAGGAAAAAAAGGGCGCAAAAATTCAGCATCCAGATAGAAGAGCAAAGAGAATTTTATCCCTCCCGAAGTGACCCATGATGTGACGGAGCAGGGCCGCAGGGCTCAGGTTTCCTATTCTCCCCCAGTGTATTTTGTGTCTGACATTTGGGCTGGACACAAGTACATGTTGTGTAACGGAGGTTTGACCCAAGCTAATTCCTTACCCCTCCACAAATCAATCTGTCCCGCCTCTATTTCCTACCTGGCCGCATGCAGATCCTTAAGAAAAAGCAAGCATGTCCTGCCCTAATTTATCATACAACTTTAATCAGGGTGTTTTATAGCTTAGGTCCTATCGTTTCATGAGCCTCATTATTTCAGACTGGTTTTATAGCAACAACAAACGTGCCATAAAAGTGTCTTTCTTCAGCGGAGTCAATTAGCTCTTCGGCTCAAGCTCCCCCTCATGACTTGGGAGACAGGTTTTGCTTGGCAGCATTGAATAAGACACCAAGATGACGATATAAATGCCAAAAAAAGGTGTCTAAAGTAATCGCAGCTGCGTTTGGAGTCTCCTGAGCGTGGCTGCAATGTGGTCATCCCCCCATGGTTTTGGGTATGTCATCGATCCCCAGCTTCCTCCAAGCCTTTAGCAGGGCCTTAGCTCTTCACCAGGTAATACAGTGATTAGAACTGGAAATAAGCCAGAAACAGAAATACTTACCCACATTGCAGACTAACCTGAATCAGAACCAGGTTCCTAAAGGCTGGAATTCAGGTGAGACATTAATATAAACTCCAGGTTCAAACCCAGCTATAGTCCAGGGACAGCTGGGCACAAGAGCCAACCTCTACACTGTGGCCCCATGGTGGGATAAAACCTCTGCTAAAATCTCTCCCTTATCCTTCCTTAGGGAAGGAGCAGCTCTGAGTTGAGTAGAACTGAGTTTAGCAGCATTTAAAGGAATGATTCCTTTCCATGAGCGACTGCAGCCCAGGCCAAGGCAGGGGGCCCAAGGGTGGTTTGCAACCCTGGCACAGATGTGATGAGACCATTGAGGGTGGAGAACCCCCAGCTCAGCAATATCGGGGCTCCTCAATCCCACTCATGCAAAGATCCCCCAAAAGCAGGAGATGGAGCCTGCAGGGAGAGGCATTTGCTCCATCAGGTTTTACAGTTCCCAGCTGCTCTCTCTGCGCTACAAGCATCAAAACAGGGAATCCATGTGTCTTCTCAAAGACACCAAATGAGGATACGGTTTCCCAGTTTAATTTAAAAGCAGCTGAGCTTAGAAATAATTTTCACTCAGCTTGACAGGACTTTCCCTGCCCTGGGTTGTAGCCCTCTGCCCCAGGCTGCATTAACCTCAGCGAGGTTATGGATATCACCCTTCCTCCCGTAAAGGAGGAACCGTAAAGCTGAGGTCAGCGAGAAGTTAAGCAGGGATTTATGGGCTGAATTTGCCTGCTAAAAAAGGCAGCTGGAGGAGCATCAGGCATAAAAAGTGTTTTAATACACTTTAAATAATAAAAAAGGGGATGATTTCACTGCAGGGCTCAGCACGGGGGGACCTCTGTGTTGGGGAAAAACCCACCCTGGGGAAGCCGTCAGAAATGGCCAGTTACCCCCATTTCTCCCGTGCCTCTGTGGCAATTGGTGTTCAGGGGGTTGGTGCTGCCCCAGGGGACTTTGACCGATGGCCCCGGCCACAGGAAATGCCCTGCTCTTGTTTTTGCAGACAAAAAGGAAACACCACATTTTACTCCTTCAACTACGCTTTAATGAAAACAGGCACTAAAAAACATTGCTCATGCAAATATATAGGGTGTGCATTCGCTCGCCAGCACATCTCCATCCCCTCCATCCCAACGCTGGGCGCTCCACGCTCAGCATCGCCCTGGAACAGCCTCATGCCAGGGACAACCAGGCCCCAGCTGGACCGCGCACGTCCCACCGGCCGCGGCGATTCCGGTTGCGGAGCGGGAATGGCACCGGCTGCGGCAGGAACCTGTCCCCGGCGCCGCACTAAAGCGCTTATCCTAATGCCCTAACAGGGTTTTCCCAACGTTTCTGGCTCCCGTCTTAGGTTTTAATAGCACCGATAATATTTATCATGTGGTTGGGGATGTTTGGGCTGGAACAAACTGTAGCTCAAGCTGGCAGCAACCCCAGAAGCTGAATTGCTCCTCTTGGTGTGAAGCCATCGCAGGAAGGCACGGGAAGGTGGCATGGAGCATCCCAAGGGATATGAGGCCTCTCGCTGCTGCTGTAGCTCTCTGGACTCCTTACGCTGCCAGGATCTGGCCCAAAAGCCCAGTATTCCCCAATTCTTCATCCCCATGACTATTGCCACTAGACTAGACTGGAGGGAGAGCTGAGCTTGGTGTAAACAGGATAAGCCCAGCAGGGCATCCTGGAGCGGGCAGGAAGGAGGCTGGATCCCGCAGCCCGGGATTTTCCACCCGGCAATAGGAATAGGTGGACAAAGCCCAGGCTGCTGGTTTCCTGTTATGTGCACCACGTTGTAGGTGGGTTTCTTCATTTTTTTTTCCATTTGTGCTGGGTGTTCCAGGTCCAGCCAGTTGCTCCAGGCTCTGAGTGCATAATACCTATTTCCTGGCTCTTTCTTACACTAGCCTGGGAAGACGTTTGCACCCTGGCAGATGCGTGTGATGGTCAGGAAGGCTCCACACCAAAGAGATCCACAGGGCGAAGGAAAGAGCAGGACACAAGTTTGCATCGGCGACGACGCACGCGCCGCTTTTGCTCTATCACTAGGGATTTACCTGCCGTAAATTGCAGCCCACCCAGAGGGACCCCAATCCCTGCAGAAGGCGATTAGGAGCTGAGGAGACCTGCGGGGAATTGGGAATCTGCCCTTCCGTGGCTGGATCCCTGTGCCGGGAGAGCTTGGCGAAGGGATTGGGAGGCCAAGGGCAGCAGGATTTGGACCACGGTGAAAGTGGCAGCTTGGGCAGAGCCAGGCTCATTTATCACAGCCAGAGCCCAGCTCCAGCAGCAACAAATCCCTCCTCTCCCGGACACGCAGCCAGCATCGGCACGGAGGGATGGAGAAAGAGGGAGGCAGAAAGGCCAGAAACGGAGACAACTCAGCCCATTTGGGTGGGCAAAAGCACGACCAGCCAGGAGGCCACCACGAGCAGGGAGCACTTGCAGGAGGAGACCTCTGCGGAGCAGCCCTCGCACCAGGAACCCTCCAAGCAGCAGCTCCCATGATAATTTTGCTCCATTCTTCAGCACGGCTGGGCCAGAGCAGAGCTCCGAGCGCGACCGCAGGCCCCGGCAAGGCCGACGGCCGCTCTCCCACAAGGACCTTCCCCTTCCCTCACCGTGAGCATCCCCGGGTGATGCACACACGTCTCAACACATCCCGGCCCCTTCGCTCAGCCCCCGGGGAGGATGAATTTCCATCAGGGCTTTCAAGCCTCGTCGCTGGTTATCGGTCACCACCGTATCAGCCATCAAAGTAGCCGGGAAAACAGTGAATGAGACACAAATTGCAAATTAGGCTTTAATTAGAAGCTGGCACCTGCTTTCTGACCGAGAAACACAATGAAGACGTCTCTGTGTTGCTATGGCAGTCCAGAAGCATCGATTTCTGTTTCAGGACCCTTTGAAGACAAATTTACTCAGCACTATAAACTTGTATGCCAAAGTGATTAACACTTTAATGCTAATATCAAGCCGGACCAGTTACACACATTTTATTCATTAGAAGGCATCGTTTTTCAGCTGTGTCTTATCAGCATGCAAATGAGATTCTTTTTTTTTTTCCTCCCCCCCGACTCGGCCGCTGTCTGCTCCCAAAAGCGCAGCCGGAGCGAACGCAATTAATGCGATTTCCATGCCAATGTGACACGCGAGGCTGTGCCGGGCTCGATAAGGCAGCCCAGATGGGAGCCCTCGCGCGCCGGGTCCTGCCGGCGCCGGGCGAAGGGAGCCGGGCGCATCCGTGGATTCGGCAGGGATACGGCAGCTCCCGGCATAGTCTCAGCTGGAGGACCCTCACGCTCCGCACCCAGGCACGTCGTGCAGAAGCCTGATGTTGGTGGCAGCAGTTGGTTTTCTGTGTGTTTTTGCTTTTTTTGCAGGCGCACACACACCGATTTCTCTCGACATCCAGAGCTGGCTCCAGAGCAGCAGAGCACACACAATCCCTCCCAGTAACAGAGCCAGTCACATTTCACCAGTTTTGGGGCAAAACGAGAGCAGAGTTTGGCCTTAGAGACATCCCAACACCCCACAACAGGGCTCAGCACCAGGACATTGCCTGGACATTGCATGGACGTCCAACCCTCCCGGTTCAGCCCAGGAGGCTCCGCGGAGGGGACACCGCGCAGGACCAAAAGGCACCGTCTCGCGGCTCCAATCTGTGCACCGGGCAATAAATCTCCTGCGAGGGAAGGAGCCCTGGGTGATATTTCCCCGGCGGGCGGTATTTATGGCTTTGTTTATGCAGAGCCACTTGGATCCAGGTAAATCAACCCCATCTCCCCTGACCTTGGGAAAAAATACATGTGAGAGGGCTCCAGCTCCGGGACGTGCTGCACCCGCCGGAGCTGATTTACAGCCCGGGAGGGCAGGAATCCCACGGGCCGACCCCTTCGTGCCTCCCCTGGGGCTTCTCCAGCCCCTCCGGCTGCTCACGGCTCAGTTGGAGGGAGGCCATGGATGCACGTTCAGCATCCTTGGAGCTGGGCCCGCCGCTCCGGCTGGGAGCTCTCGGAAGCCACGTGCGCTCCGGGGCCAGCGAGCGCTTGGCTGTCTCCCCTGCAAGCCACGGCAACGTTTTCCTGCAAATAGAAGGTTTCTGCAATAATTATGCACTGTAATGGCCTGGTGGCAGAGGGAAGCAAAGGGAGGAGCAGTTTTCTAGGGCCAGGAGCAGAAGATGAAATGTGAGAGGATGAGAATTGGGCCTGGGAACCGGTGCAGCCTCGAGACCCCAAACCTGAAGTCTGTTGTTGTTCAAACCCTTTCCTTGCTCAAGGAACAGGCAAGGAGCAGATCTCAAAATAGAACCGGGCCTTAATGAAGGCTGGTTCAGCCCAACAGACTCACCTGCTTGTTGGTGCAGAGTCCCTGTCAGCAGCTGACACCAAACCAAACACCCCAGGGGAGATCAGGAGAGCAACCTCAGGGCCCTGTACCAGCAGCAAAGGTGCTTCCAGAGATGCCAACTCATTGCAGGATCAGCCCTGATTAGGGCAGTACATAGGGCCCGTTGTCCAGGTGCATCTGACTGTTAACGACTGGAAAAGTGGTATCTTAATGCCAGGCTGGTGGCAGACCACGGTGCCACCAAACTGCTCCACACCATGATGGGGACTGGGGTTGACGATGGCCTCAGGGCTCAGGGACAGCGGGACCAACTGCGCGTTGCATCCAGAGGGTTGAGCGTTCCCATTCCTCCCACGGAAGGAACAGGGAGATCGGGAACGTCTCCGACTCCAGCTTTGGACCAAGCCTTCTGCAGGATCCCTCCTCTGCTGTTGGGTAAATGACAGGATCCCTCCTCTGCTCGTTGAGGGAAGGCTCATCGGCCGGCAGCGTCTTTCTGCCCCCAAGTCTGCAGACGCAACGCGGAGGAGCCGTCCTCCGCCCGGACCCGAGCACATCCAGCACAGCATCGACCAGCCCGATCAATACTGCTGTTTCCAGCTAGAAACCCTCATTTATCTCCAGCCTGCAGATACTACAGGGTTGACCAGGTGGCTGGCTGGAAGAAACAGCTCCTGGGCCAAGGGTGTTTTAGCCCCCACATCCATATGAATTTTTATTCCCCGTTCAGCCCCAGTGCAAGTTTTAGGTATAAAAGGTGCTGTCTCATGGAGGAGCTCATAGACCAGTAGAGCTTGCCAGGATATGCCCCTCTTCCAGTCCTAGGCCTTTTCTAAAGGTATTGGGTGAACAGCTCCAATGACCCTCACGCAAAGGTCCCTCCGAGTGCATCCTGCAGCACAGCACAACGCAGCAGCACGTGCGCCCGTCGGGGCAGAAACGACCTCCCTGCTCCCAGGACATCCACAATTCCGATGTCTTCATCTTACTCCATGAAACCACGATGACAACAGCGGACATTTCCAGCGTGGTGACCACCGGCAGAGTTCAGTGGCACTGAGAACTCCAGAGGAAGAAAGAGCTGCTCAAGTACCCGGCTGGGCATGAAGGAAGGACAGGAAGGGAACAAGGGCCTGGCCATGGTGGCCAGGCCACGTGCAGCTGGGGCAAGGAGAAGGAGTCAATGCAAAGACCACCCGACTTGGTCAGAGCAAACACGCACCAGGCCGCAAAACCCAGGGCAGGGTGAGCCGCGAGCCCGTTCGCTGGGAGGCACCTCGGCATGAGCCACGTCCGTGCAAAGCAGAGGAGCAACGTTTGCTCCCGCGTGGGAGAAGAGGCCATAAAAGTGTTTATTTTGTACCTTCACAGAGAGGAATACCTTTGGAAACGTATGATTTTTCCATGTGCTATTTTCCTATTTAACAAGCCCATCACAGGAACGTAGATTCTGACTTCCTCTTTCCTTATCAGCTGGGGAAAAAAAAACAACCTGCTTTTGACCCCAGTTAACCCCCTAGCGCGGCAGGGGCCCTTCCCACCCCTTGGCAGCCTCCCCGCGGGGTCGGGAGGCTGCGGCTCTTCCCAAGGGTGTCCATTTCAGACAAACAACCTCACAAAACAGCCAAAAGGAGAAAAACAGGGATTGCTTTTAACTAAGAGCGCTGAATTGTTGGGTGCCACCAGGGCACGTAAAGGCTATATATCCTCCGGCACAGCTCTGCGGCCCCAATAGCTCAAAGGCCGCTCGGAGCAGAACCGTTTGGGCCCATCGTCGCCGGTGGATCAGCGCCTTGGAGCTGGATGCACCATGCTGGAAAGGCTCGCGGGGACCGGGACAGCCCGTGGTGCCACTTGGAGGAGATTCGGCAGCAGAGCAAGATCCTAAACCGGCCACCACGAGGGCACCTGGACCCACGAATGAAGCAAGACCCTGCAGAGATCCAAGGAAATCCCCAAGGAATCTCCCACTGCCCTGGCCAAGATACAGCTCCACAAAGAAAGAACCAGCTGCAGGACACAGCCGTGGGGATGCAAGCCTAGAAAGCCAGGGTTAATTAAGCCTCCCGCTTAGCTGAGCCTTTAATTGCCGAGCGCTTGCTTGGGCGCTAGCGGCTCCATGCAGCACAGGCACAAGCTGGAAACATAGAGATCTCCCCAGGCACAACCTGGGTACAAGTTATGGGCACAAGCTGAAACCCAGGAGGTTCCATCTCCATGTGAGGAAGAGCTTCTTTGCTGTGAGGGTGCCAGAGCCCTGGCACAGGCTGCCCAGAGAGGCTGTGGAGGCTCCTTCTCTGGAGATCTTCCAACCTGCCTGGATGCCGCCCTGTGCCCCGTGCCCTGGGTGTCCCTGCTGGAGCAGGGGCTGGACTGGATGATCCCTAGAGGTCCCTTCCAATCTCAACCATTCTGCGATTCTGTGTAACCTGCCGCCGCACGAACCCAAATCGCGCTGCCTAGACCCAAACCGCAGCCTCCTCACCAGTGAATCCAGAGCAGCAAAGGCAGCAGTTTCCTCAGAGGGGCCAAGGGCAGGTGGACCCAGAACCATGGCGTGACTCCAACAAAACCCTCTTCTCCAGCCCCCTGGTTCAGCTGAAACCCCCGAGACCGGTTGCAGCTCCAGCTTCTTGCAGTGGCTCCCACTGGTCTCGCTCAGACACCCGAAGTCGAAGGGGTGGATGAGACCAAATGTCCATGCAGGTGCAGATCTGACCCCTACCAGCACCATGAGATCCCGTGTTCCCCACGGAAGAAGGAGAAGCTGAGGACAACGTTGACCCAACTTTCCCACTTGCACCCTGCATCGCTGCCCCTCACTCTCTGCTGTACCCAAACTCCTCGTTTCTGTCCCCGAACAGGGATGCCGCATGGTGAGCAAGGGGCACCCGGCCCTCGGGGTGCATCACACCAAAGGGACGCATGGCCCGTCCTTCCACCTCTCCTCTTGCCCTTCTCCCTCCTTCCTTCCCTGCTTTCCCTTCCAAAAGGAAACGTGCAGCAGCTCCCTGCAGGGCCAGGGAAGAGAAGAGCTGCAAGATTCAGCACGTGGGTCTAAAAAGTGACCGTGTGAGTCCTGATCCCCTCCTCGAAGCTCAGAGACACTGTGCTGAAGGAATAATATCTCCACTGTCATTAATGTTTTATAGCCTTTAAAGCACTTTACAGCCTCCTATTCTCCCCTTCTTTGTTTTGCAGCCCTGGAGCATACACACAAAAAGTGGAGAGTTTTCCGCAAATCTGCCTTTTTTCCCCTCGGTACCGAGCCTGGAGCAGCCGAAAAGCCCCAGGATTTCCCCCTTGGAAGAGACTAAAACGCGGAGGGCAGAGAAAGGCTCCTTGTGAGGGGGCCGGGGCTGCACAAAGCCCCCGTCTCAGGCACAACAAGGGGCGTCTCATCCAGCGGCAGCTGCTGGCCCTGGGGACACGCGGAGCCCCCGGGGACATCACGGCCTGGGCTGGAAAGCCCCAGGGGACACATGTCCCATCCCTCCATCCACGCGGGCAAAGCCAACGGGCTCCTTCGCTCTTCCCCCCTCGTCGGCGTCTCCCGTGGGGCAGGAAGGGCCGGGAAGGGCAGGGATGGGGGGAAATCAGCGCTGCCCGTGACCGAGGTCCCGGTACGGGGACGACCGAGGTCCCGGTACGGGGACAACCGAGGCCGCGCGAGCAGCCTCCCCCGCGCCACGAGCCGCCTTTTAGCCCCAGCTCTGCTCGAGGAACGGGAAGGAGAACTAAAATAAACAAATCCAAGGAAGAACATGGGAGCAACCTTCCCTAGGGCAGGAGAGCTGGGGATGAGCCGTGCTCCGCGGATGGAGAGAGGGAACGGATGAGCACAGGGTCAATAAGTGGCCCCCTGCAAGAGGGGGTTATTAAATATACATCAATATATCCCTCTTGTCGGGCACCTGCCGCTTATTAGAGAGGTGCCCCCTCCGGAGCCGGCTTTTGTTGAGGCACTGCCAGGAAAAGCAGCTCTGGGAAGGAGGAACAGCCCTGGCCTGAATAGCTGCAACGGGACAGCCAAGAAATGGGATCCTTGGCAAAGGTTTGCCCATCCTTGGGTGAACCTTAACCTCAAGTTAGGAGCTTAATGCTGCTAGCCTTAGCAGTTAAATTACATATACACACACCCACACATATATATATTTAATCAGATCAGAGCTGCAGACAAGACGTGCCTAAAAGGCAGAAACAGGGGGATCCTGCTCTGCTTTCAGGCCTGTAGGACTCGTGGTTTTTCGGCTGCTACTTCAGCAAGCAGCCAAAGACCCCAGTCACGCAGCTCTGGAAATGGAGACTGCCCCCCAAATTTACAAGATTTACAGTGAACTTGCCCCAAGCCACAGGAATCCAGGAGCAGGAAGCGGGGGACAAGACTTGCCTCCCGCTGCCTTTGCACCGTCCCCATGCAAAGGGCTCCGGGGATTCTGGATGGAGGACGGGATGAGGACGAGCCGAGCTGCTCGAGCAGGAGAGCAGCAACCCCAGGACAGCCCTGGGCAGCCCTAATGCACAGCAGGAGAGCGGGCAGCTCCCGTCCTTGCACTGCCTCCCTGCTCCGAGCCAAGGGGGTTTTCCCTAGATACATCCTGTGGGAACGGGGCCAGGGAGGGCAGTCAGGGCCCCATCCTGGTGGCTCCGGTGATGGGGACGGTCCCTTGTCAACCTTCAGGACCACAGTAAAAGCAGCGGCCCCACGATGGCTGCTAGCAGAGACATGTGTCATGTCAGCAAGTGATGGAGATGGAAGCGGAGAAATGAGGGAAAACCCTCATGAGGAAATAAGGAAAAAAGAGGGGGGGTTGTTGGACAAAAGTGTTTGGAGCTGTTATAAAGTGTCACAGGGGATTTTTAGTAGGGAAGACCCTCCTTAAAAGGGGTTTAGTTTCTTTCTTAGGAAGAACATTACTCAAGAAGGAAAGAAGTATATACACATATATTTTTTTTCTCCTGCAAATGAAAGCTTGAAGGGTTTGGGGCAGCTTTGGGGGTTTTCTTGCAGGGTTATTTTTCATTTGCAATTGCTTTCGCGTGACTTAAGCAAGGAGCCTCACCCCAGTACAAAGCACAAGGGCAAGTCCTTCAGCTGGGGCTTGGGCCAGGACCCGGGCAGCCCGAGCCCACAGAAACTCCCCCAAACCCCAACCCAACGGCACCGTGAGCACAAAGCCACGGGGCCCCAGAGCAGCCAAGCAGGAGGCCAGAGCAAAAGAACCTAGTGCTGCTGCAGCAAATAACACATGGAAAATCAGAGCTGGCTGCAAAAGGCAGCCAAGAAGGTCACCAAGCGAGGAGGACACAGGGACACCTTGGAGCTGTGGCAGCCACCGCGGTGCTCAGGACAGCAGAAGCCACACAGGGAACGCCAGTGTCACCAACACATGGTTCTGTTGCAAAACTGTTTGAATGATTGGGGGCTGAAATAAAATTGAAAGAGGTAATTAGTTATTGCTGCTGGTATCATTTAAAAAAAAAAAAAAAAAAGAGGGGGTCGTTGGCTCAGAAAAAGGAAAAGTAGCCACCAGAATACGTGCAGCTTCTGCAAAGCTCACTGCTACTGTCTGGATCAAACTGGAAAAAGGGAGGATGGGGGACCTGGAAGTCACAGTTCGGGAGGAGGCAGCAGCACTTCTGGAAGCCCTGGGAGTAAAGCAGCAGCTCAAACGCTTCCCTTCTCATCTCCATTTTTAACAAGGCTGATTAAGAGCAGCAGAAAGGGAGGTCGCTTGTAGGTGAACTAAGCTCAACCCCTCGCTGGGCAGAGCAGCCCAGCGGCTCCAGCGTGGCCAAACAGCCACCTCGGTGGGGTTTTTCCAACAAAAGCTGTTGTGTATCCATTAGTTATTGTCTCCCTCTAGCGCGGGCAGCGCCTCAACGCGGCGCGCGGGACCTTTGCAGGACGCTGCTCCGCGGGCGCCAGCTCCCGGCCTCGGATGGCGACAAATGGGCTCAAGTTCTCCCTATGGAGAAGGGGCTGAGCCAGCACGGCACATACCTGTGTGACCTTCACGATGCTCCACGGGGTTGGGGATTTTTCTTCTTTTTGGTCATTGCATTTTACCTTAGAAGATGCCCAGAGCGTCACCGGTTTCCTACTGATGAAGTCACCCAGCTAAAGCTGATGATTCTCTCTCAACTTTGGCCGTCAGGTGCATTTTAGTGCAAGGCTGGAGAGAACAGGGAGACCGTACGTGACCCATCAACCTCCCCACGGGTCCTGGGAAACTGTGTGAACCTCTCCCCGACTCGGAGCAGGGATCCCAGTTTGTTCAGCTGGGCTTTTGGAGGATCTTCTTCCAGCTGCCCTTAACACCTCTGGGAAGGCAGCCAAATGTTTACAGCTCAGACAAACAAACAAGAACCACCCCCCACTGCAGGGAGGGTTCACAAGAAAGGTCTCGTGTCCTCTCCCGCGAGGACCTGTGCCAAGAAGAGTGAATGACTCTGCAGTTCTCCAGCTCTTACGCTGGGTACTGCAGCAGGAGCGTCCCTGCCGCTCTGCAGCTCTGCCCTGCAGAAAACTCCAGAGCCTGGAGAGACCTGCAGATCTCCAGGCTCACCCACACGAGCTCTTTGCTTCTCCAAACGCTGCCCCTGCAAGGGCTCTGCAAGGGCAGGCCGCCCTTTCCAAACCACCCTTTTGAGGGAAAAGGGGCATCGCCTTAACTGGAGACCTCGGTCGTCTTGTGGATTTGCCCACGAAAAAGCTAGCCTAGAAATAACCCAAACTCTACCCACTGCTGGAGGGAGGCAGCAGCACGTCTGGGAGGAGGACGGTGGCTCCAAACGCAGGTGAATGAGCCCAGCTCCACTCGGTACCTGCGCAACGGCCCCGTTTCTCCATCACCACCGTGTTCATCACATCCAGAAAGGCTCCTGCAAAGCCACTGTTCCAACCTAAGGGCAGGGAAGGAAGGATTGAGGAAACTTGCCAGTGCCCATCCACATGTTTTTTGACCAGCAACACACGTGGTGAGATGCCACACAGGAAAGCCCTGAGCACCCCTAGACCAAGTATAAAGGGAAAAGTGGGATCTGGCGAGACAAAGGAGGATGAGAAGCAGCTCCCCGTGACATTTCCCTGCTGTCCACTGCCCTTCACCACATAGGGAAAGGAGAACCAGAGCTCCAGGAGGAGCTGAAGAGCAGCACTGACCCTAAGGGATGTAGCATGTAGCTTTCTGCCCTCCACGGGCATCATCCAGGATATTACTGACTCCGTGCAAGGAAGAACCTTCTCGGACTGCTGCCTTGTTAAGGGTGCTGAAAAGACAAAAAGTTAACAAAAGAAAGAAAAAAACCCAAAGGCAAGAGTATGTACAGCTCAGGCTGAGCAGTTTGAACCACTTTTAACCTCTGCAATTAATTAACTGTGGCCCCCAGCTGCTTTGTTGCCTTCTCTCAGATAATCACATCCTCGAGCGCTATTGACAGCTCAGCAAGAACATCTCACATCACTGAAGATGCTCACGCAGCCCTGGAGAACTCCTTCAGCATGCACACGCAAAACCCCAAAGGGGAAGGCCAGCACATCTCCCCACCTTGTCCCATCACAGACACCTTGCTGGGGCTGGGTCCCAGCAAAGCAGTCGGTACGAGCAGAGCATCCAAAATCCATCCCCACCTACGCACCTTCCACCGCAGACACCCAGGAGGCAGGTCCTGGGCAAGCGGAGATCTCCTGCGCGCTGACAACGGCCGGGCGGCTTCAATCAGACACT